>NC_140301.1:25399190-26599190 GCF_964211825.1 Aythya ferina
CCAAGTGCTGTGCAAAATAACCTTAAACAATTTAGCACAGATTCTTAAAGAAATAAAATAAAAACAACAACAACAATAATCTCCCACTAAAACAGCTGCAAGGAAAATACTGTATTAACATCCATCTTGGATAAGATTAGCATCCATGTCTTGGATAAAAACGATGTTCGCAGTCAGTGTTTCCTTTTTCTGTGATGGAGTTTTCAATCTGACTTTTAAAATGGTTCTTAAAAGTAGCATTGTACACTGCTTCATCTGTATCTATATTGTCTCTACATCCAAAAGATTTGAAGAAGAGTAATGTTTAATTTGTTAGCTTCTGCCAGATTGCTCAGTAAACATTTTTTTAATTTGTTCATTTGTACGGCTAAGGCAAAGAATAAAATCTAATTTATCATTTTATTAGAACTGTGTATCTGAGTGATGCAGGACTGTGGATTTAAGAAATCTGTAAATCTCTTTAATAAAGGCCTGGGGAATTATTAGTAGGGACAAATGTAAAATGCCTGACAGTTACATTTCCAAAAGAAAACCACAACAATCTCATTAAAGAAATTACTGAAGGCAGCTCACAAATGTTAATGGTTGAAACAACAGAGGACATACAATATCAGAGTGCAAAGATTTTTTTTATTTTATTTTTATTTTTTAACTATTGATCTGCTAACTTATAGAGCATATCAAAATAATGTGCCAGACAATTTCTTAGTGAACAGACATCTTCCTTAGCAGTTCTAGACAATGCAGTGCCAGAAAAGCTGCTGATGTACAGTGGCTACTACAGTGTAAGAAGATAAAGAGCAGTTACAGTAATAAATAAGAATATTACAGTAAAGATGATATTTTGTGCTACAACTTTGCTGAAACCTTCAAAACTGGAATGAAACAAAAATTTCAAATGAAATATGTCTTGAAGCATATATTTGGCATGAATACTGAATATTTAAAATGTTTTGCTTTTGTATATCTATGACTGATAAGTCTTATAATGGTGACAATTGCCTTTTTTTAGAAATAGGCAAAAATATTTTGGATATTTGGCTTCATATTTGATTGTTTGTATTAGGCTAGCTTTTGTACAAGCACATGTCCATTTTACTTTGCCATAATTTAGAATTTTTGAAATATTTAAAGGAAAATAAAAGCTTATTTGTGACCTGATTTTCCGCAATTATAACTGACATGAAGGAATGCTTCGCAGATATATCTGCAAGAATTAATAAAGTCTTATTTTACAGTTTAATTGTATCTTTTCTGTTTGCAGGCTAAGTTGCCAAATTGTATAGCCATGAATACTAACAGCCTGCATACAGACATGAAAAAATATAACCTCATTTTATCAAAGCAGTTATGGTAACCTGCTAGAGAATCTTCTCTGTTTCCTGACAGTCAGGATACACTTTTGTCCTTTTAGCTTTTCAAAGCTCATCCTAATATCCTGGTAACTATTAAGGAATAATTTAGCAGTAATTATTATCTCATTGGAGTAAAAGTAAAAATAACATACTACAAATAAAACTATATACATGTAAAGTTTCTTAGAAATCTTGGACATATTCATTTTCTATTAATGCAGCTAATAATTTTCTCTGCAAGTTGCACACCAAGGAATTTCCAGTGCATTGTTTTAATTCTTCTGTTTCATGTCTTGATCCCTGCAGTGTTCTACCGTTTATAAAAGAGGAGCAAGCAGAGTCCCTAGGGAAGTTTGTAAAGATATCATATGTAATAACCTAGCTCATGCTTATCATCCATCAGGTAGAGTCCAATATCTGCAGGATTTTTTAGCTTTAAAATAGAATACAAGTTAACTTTTGTAACAAGCTTTGCTATTTTTACCTCATTTGATCTATAGTCAAGGTGCTTCTGTTTCTGTTTCCTCAGAACTATGTTCAAATCCATTAATACCAGTCAGTTTGTTTCTTCAGGTGTTCATACTCTTCCCCCTCCACTCCCCCTCCAGTGCAATCATCAAGAACTGTAAATATTCAGGGAATTCACTTCGAAGAACTTTGTGGAAAAGTTTATATTCAGTGTATAATTTTTGGAATAAATTAGAGCCTAACTTTTCTTAAAATACCTTTTTTTAAATTTTTAATTTTTATTTATTTTTTTTTTATTTTAAGTTTTAAAGATACATACTGATTAGAAGAATTAGTCTTTTATTTCGCTCAGGTGATCTTCAACCCAATGGTAATAGCAGAAAGCTTCACAATCATAAATAGATTCTATTTTCACAATATACTGGCAGTGACTACGTAGCAAAAGCACAAAGTAGGCTAATGATTGCAGATAGTTAAGCCAAATGAGGTAGCAAACCCTTCTACCTGGACCCAATTAAGTTCCTTCTTTAAACCAGTCATTATAGCAATCAGAAGACATGTTTCATCAGTAGTAACTGGAGAACAGTTGCATGTGGTCCAATGCAAACAAATAACGAGAAATAAACCTCCACTAGTGGGAAGCACATTTCATGCTCTCACAGAAGCACAGCTGCCATGTTGTCAGTGTGGCCTCAACCTAATGCGTTACGCCTCTGGACATGTGCACTGTGAACTAGGCATTTCTATGACAATGAGCAGTGAGTCTGAGTCTTTTTTAGCTTAGGCAGATTGGAGAAAAACAAAACACAACAGTGTTTTTTGCTAACTTTGTGTTATGGACTCACCAGCTTACGAAAATAAAGCCAGCATTATTTCTTTGTGGTTTCTAAAGAGGGAGGATGTGGATGGGTATTTCTTATGTAACATTGATTAGAAAAATGTTGCTATTCCTACAGTTCTGTTACATTAGGTTAGTAGCAGAGAGAGGTAGTTTACACTGCTGAGTAGTAGAGATGTCTGGGCAGAGCCAGTCACACTGCAGCATGACTGACCCATTTGCCTTGGAACCATTTTTGGAACCATTTGCACTTGTGCTGTACAGCATTCCCTGGCCTGCATTTCTCAAGGTTTCATGGAACAAAGAGATCTCAGAAAAGCTGCAAAAGCCTGGATTGCATAGCCACAGGCACTGTGACCCACTCTAGCTTCAGACCTCAGTACAAGATATAAACTAGGAGAGCGGGAAAGATGAAATACTGAAAGCACCTGTGCCTTCCAGCCTCCTTGTTGAAACAAACCCTTCACAAAAATCTACATGGATAGGACCTTGTCCCACACCAAAGTAGCTAGACATCTGCTCTTGATTTATGATGACAGTATTTATGGTGATAGTATTGAGTTAGAAGATGAAGACAAGAGAGAAATATTTGATATCTGTGGGTCATGATTAACAAGGAGAAACCAGATTATCTAAATTTCTATGTTTCAGGACAAGATTCATTCATATAACTGTAAATTGCCTACCACACACTGGGAACAATATAAATCATAATTATAAAGTAATATGACACAGCTGATTAATTGCTTAATTAAGCCTTAATTAATATTTGTAAAGCAGTTTAACATCCTTGGTTGAAAAGTCTTATAGAAGTGTGAGATATTAAATACTACTATTTACAGTCAGAGATTCTGGCCTGCCCCTGTTTAAATTTCAGAGAGATGCTTTGATAAATCAATATTAAACTGAGATTATTATTAAGAAGACAAGAATCACTCTCTAATCTATCATGGACAGGAATAGAGTTCCAAAATCTTTGGATACAGTATGTATCCTTCATATTTTTGTAGTCCAAGCTGATGGACTGATAGTGAAAAGTGAAAAATCTTTTTATTGACTTATTTCATTATTTTATCTATTGTACTAGTAGCATCTACTTTGTTCTAGGCCTCACCTCATGAAAAAAATAAAAAAATAAAAAAAATCCCAAATAGGAAAAAAAAATCCGGATTGCATGTACCCTGAAGAGCCAACAATATATAGCCCTTGTCCTGCAATCAGATCCACTTGGGCAAACCCAATTATAGGATCAGGGCCTAAATAGGATAATAGGTATTGTAGAAACTACCATAAATTTCTCTCTGGTGTCCTATTTTGCCACTACTTGAACTAAGTGGATAATTCCGGTCATCCTTCTTGTTATGATGTATCAATTCAACACCGTAAATTTACTGCTATTGGTCTAATTTGTCCATAGAAAATCTTTGCAAAGCTAAATTTATATATATTTTTCCCCCAAAGCTAGTTAATTTTGCATGGAAAAAAATCAACAATATTAGACTAGAATTGAACAAATATAATCTTTACAAAACAGTGAACATGGAGCTCAGTAAATGTAAAAAGAACTCAGTAAAGAAATATCTAGAGATGTGACAAGCTGCACTCAAATAATCTGGATACTCAGTGAACCACAGCTACTTGCTGGTTTGCAAGTAGCCAAGATATCTCATTGTCTGCTCTGCGTGAGGCCACACACATACTTATAATTAGATACCTGTTCTATGGAATGGTGATGGCTATCTGATTTTAGAATAAGAGTGTTTTTCTTTAAATGTATTCTGTTAACTGTATTGTGTCATGTTGTGTTACACAGCATTCAGTTATTTTGCATCTCATTATGACAAATACTTTTTTGATACAAAGGGAAGTGAATGTTAAATTCTGAGAGAGAACATTTTTTAGGTCAGATTATTGCTATACCATTGAGGTTTTTAAAAGAACATAAAAATTATTATTAAAGTTGTCTTTATAGCTTTTTCTGTAAATTCTGACATGCATTTTCTTTTATCATCTTCAACTATTTTCTTTCATTAACCTCTATTCTTAAGTTCTCTTGAAAAAAAAAAGAATAATCTTGTGCCATCCTTAGTAGGGAAAATTGCATAAACCGTGCCTGCCATAAGCAGCATTTACGTGTTATCAAAAGCCCCTTAACATTACTCCTGCTGTTTTCACTTCACTGGCATGAGTCAGTGAAAGCCCAAATAAGTTCTAAATTTAATTTAGATTTCAGGATGTGTTGCAGATGCAGAAATACAAGTGTCTACCACCAGCTGAAGTGTCCTGGGATATTACATGGCATCTGCAAGAGCTGACAGATGTCACATAGGACCTACAGGAAGCCTGCACCCTTCTGGAATGTGTAGGACAGGCAGGGCACCCAAGCATGGCTGGATGACCACAAGCATGTATGAAGGTGTCTGATACTTACCCTTGGTATCACAGGAGTGCTACCTTATTACTTTTTATTTCTATTTAAGATACACTATCAACTTGTGAATTTCAATAGTCTGTTATTTCAGTATGCCAAATTTTCAGGTATATTCTGTTTCTGGCATTAATCATTTCACAAATCAGTGAAATAAATTTCATGCTTCTTCTATGCCTGTAATTTGTTTCTACCAAACCAAGAGGAATTTCATCTGCATCTGTGAAGCACTTTGAAGGAAAGTGTTGTATAAATATCCTGAGATTAATTTTCTTAAAAATGTTATACTTTATAATGTTAAAGGTGCTTGTTTCAGCTGAAGTCCTGTGACAGGTTCCGTACCTTTCTCTAAGGACAGGTTTTAGTGAGGAAGACAGTGGAGGAAGAGGTGCATGCTGGTACATTGACTAACAGGCAAGTTACTGATTACAAACAAGTTGCTCTAAGTTGCCCACTATATGAAGAATTGCCCTTATTGCCCAGTTTGCCCTGTGTTCTAGAAGCAGTGTAAGAAAAATGCTCATTTCCTTTAGATATCCTATTTTATGTCTGCCAAATAAAGCAAGAATTTCCTAATTTGGTAGTCAGCATCACTGACTGTTCTACAATGTTAAGTCCTTGTTATTCTTTCAAGTAACATTTTGCTATATGTTTGATAGTATAAGAAACAAAACTGCAATCATTTTTTGAAATGAGGAAAAAAATCAGCAAGCATTTACATGTGTAATGTTGTCATCCTCATGAAGGGATGGCTTATTTGTAGAGGAAATAAAGATGAATTGTTTATGTTTATTGTTTATGTTTAGTAATTTTTAATCAAAAAGAGGGACCAGTAGTAGCAGTCGCCAGATAGAAAGTGACCTGAACAGGTTTATCAAAGACAGGAGAGAAAATTCTTGGTGACTCATTGTACTAAACAGAGGATTGAAGTGATTTTGATCTGTAAAGAGTCTGTTTCACTGTGTTTTCCTTCAGTGTACTTAGGTTAATTGATTTATGCTATTTTATCATGTCTTCCAAGTAGTCCTACACAGTAGAGAATACAGAATCAAAACCATTATGATTTGGACTAACCTATGATGTTCTTAAAACCAAGTAATGAACATAAGTGAAACATATACCTAGCATATCTGCATGTACCACTAGCATTTTACCTGTGCTTGATTTTCTTTGAATAACTTCTTATTTGAGGAATTCTTTCAAATCATGTAAAACAGTGATATGCAGTATGTTTAAAATAGTCACTGATTACATGCAAGTGTTAGATTTCAAACAGTATCAATATTGAAAAGGAAATAAAAGTGCCCAGTGGTTTCAGAATGAAGATAATACAAGCACATGGTGAAGATGTGCATGTGAAGACAAGGCTGGGAAGAGGACATTACAATTTCAAGGCAATGACAAAAATTCAATTCAAGTCTATAGAGACCATATTACAGTGTCAAGACGATGGCAAAATTATGCCAATGTAAGTCTATGGAGACCACTTTACTATGTCAAGACAATGGTAAAACAATGTTATATAAAATGATTGAGACCACATTGCAATGTTAAATTATGATGCCAAAACCTTGTCATTTCCTGGAGTAATGACAGAGGATTCTGCATATGTTCCTTTCAACATTGCTGCTGGACCTGTACTCCAGCTGAGAACACTTATGCAGTTCCAACCCTAGGTCTTTCTTGAGTAGGAACCAACTTTTTTGAGACTTGAGGGTGAAAACCGTGGATATTAGAGTTGTTGGAGCTATTTGTCTTTGCATTTGCAGATGCAGGGCTGGTGAAGAGCCACTCTTTCTGATTTTTTTTTTCTTTCTTTCTTTCTTTCTTTTATTTTTTTTTTTTTTGATAATAAGACACAACGCACATCATTGACTTTGGGTGCATTGCCAGCCTGTCTTTTTTTTTTTTTTTTCTTCCTTTTTTAATGTGGTGATTTGAAAGATGATCAATGCTTCTGTTTTAGGAATGTTTATTACTTTACATTATGCCAGTTGTTTATAACATTATGAAGCTATAGCTACTGTACATGTATGCAAGCAGTATCACAAAAGAAAGAATTAATCTCAAATACTTCTGCTGAAATTTCCCTCTTCAGTGTGAAAGTGCATGTATTTGATGTTCTTGTAAAATGACAGTTTGAAAGCTTGATTTTTTCACAGGACAAGAAAAGTGTTGATAATGGTAGAGCATATGTTAGCTACCTCTCCTCCCAGTATGTTTCAAGCCATATATAGAGAGAACAAACTTTTAGCAGTTCAGTTCTCGTCTGTTCAGTTCTTGGTATCATCAACAAAGAGACCAACACTGACGTAATTTAACAATTTGCTCACTGTCTTATAATGTTCTCTAATAAGGACAGTGGTACCAGGACATACCAAAGGTCTGCAGATCTTCATATCCTTATGCAGCAGTGGCCAAGACTAGATGCATTGTAGAGAGGACAAGCATTTAGTGACACATCCCTAGAATCCCTCTGTGGAGTTTGCTGTCCTGGCACTTCACTTGAAAACTCTGATAAAGAGCTCTTTCCATATGACATTATGAAGTAATTTGCATGGTGGTATGATTACCTGGTTGGTGGCTATACTTTTATTTGTACTGAAATTTGGAAGAGATAACTAGGGTATTAGCTATAAAATTATTGAAGTTGCTTAATTCTGTCACAAATATAAACTATCATCAAAATATCTGATATGCAAGTTCTGATATAACTTCTACATTACATACAAAGTGATATTTACTGATTAAACCATTTAAATGCAAACACTCATAAAAAAAAAAAAAACAACAACAAAAACAGATGAAATGGTATTTGTTACTTTAAATATGACATATTCTAGTTCTAATATGAATGTTTAAAGATTACTTGGGAATAGCTACCAAGAAACAAAAATAAAAGAAAGAAAGAAAACAGATCTTTCATTATCTCCAATTTTGAAAACACCCTTGACTTCTTTATGATTTGAAATGGCAGCTGTAGCCATTCCTCTGGCCATGAATGTTATTAAAAAGTGAGTAAATGGTGCTATACTTACTTTCCTAATAAGAAGCAATATTCTAAGTGGTGTTAAAACTCTATGTAATTGTGCAGAGATATTTCATTTCTGAATCAGAAGGGAATTGATCTACTTCAGTTATAAGCTAATATGTGGATATTGTGTATCTGCAGAATTAAAAATCCACATGACCACAAGCCAAGAGGATTTTCTTTTAGTCATCAGACAGTGAAATTACTCTTTCTCTTGTCTCTATGGAATCATTAGTGCAGGAGTGATATTATTTACCTGAGCTTTCCAGGAAAGATAGATTGAAGTTTCTGAGGAAGAAGAAAATCTTTTCCAGATGAATTTTTAAATGCATCCCCTTATGCAGAGGTGTTAACAAAGCATACCTCTGCATAATTTGGTGATTAGATTTTTTTATTTTTTTGAAAAAGCTAATCACTGTGATTGTTTTATAAGAGTTTCTGCACTGCTCATATATAAATTATCCCTCTATGCTTTGGGCCACCTCAGTTGTCCTTCTCATTCAACGCTGTCAACAAGAAAGCACTTTACTAACTGTAGGAATCATCATGAGCTTTTGTTTCATGTGAAAAGTTCCATGATTTCATGGCAATAGCAGATTCACAGTATGGTGTCTTTTACAGGTCTATGTTTCTATAATATTATTTTCAGTAGCTTGTGAATATGATACTTTGGATGAGGAAGTCATGGTTGAAAGGATTACATGGGGATTAGGACAGAGACTGCAAATAGCAAGTGTCTGGACAGTGATCAGTGTTTTTCAAATACTTATAGTGAGTGGCAAATAATGTATTTAAAATCATAGATTGCTTAGAAAAATGTTCAGAGGCAATGCTACCAAGCAAGAAGAAGATGGGGATAAAAGTTAAGAGGCATAGGTTATGTTCTTGTATTACAGACCTATTTCTTGCCATGGGTATTAGCATATTTTATCATACCTTGGTTTCTCCATGTAGCATGGGGACAGTGTTACTTCTTTTCTTTTGTAAAGCATTTTGAGATCATTGCATGATGTGATAAGTATTAGTATTAGTTTACTATTACACCATGTTAAGAAACACAGCAGTCTTTTAAAGACTTAATTTAGGGGGTTTAAAAAGCTCGTGTTACCTAATGTATTATATTATAGGACATATGTAACTGCAAGTAGCTTCCCTCTCTGTGTATATTAAATTTTGTTTCCAGCATTTCATTGTGCATGCCACCAACAATAGAAAGCATTACATACTATACTTGGACAACTGCCAAAATGTTATTGTATTTATTAATTCCATTCTAACTATATTCACTCCTGAACATCTTTGCGTGGGACATGCAAATTCTTGCCATTCAGACATTATTATGGGCAGACATTTTCCAATAAAAAATGAAAAGAATAAGTCCCAATGACCTAGAGATTCATTTTATAGCTCAACTAAAATAAAAGCTTTCAACTCAGTGGAAGTCTTACTGTACTTAAATATTATCTGGAATGGCAGAAAGATGTGCATGAATTTGCAGACAAATAAAATTTAGGAATCTCAAATATTATACAGCTAACATCAAGTGCAACTCTATTCAGGAGGAGGAACTGAATATTTCTTCTTTAGGCACTTGAGAATAGATCAGAGGAGACAACATCCACAAATAGGCAGTTGCAATCTGAGTGACTGGGAGTTGTTTTCTTTATTCTTTATCCAAAAGTATAAGCTGTCCAGAAAATTTCTAGCCTACTTGGCCAAAAACAACATGAGATTTCGCTTCATTGTTCCCCCATGAGACTATTATCACCAAAAAAATAATAAATAAATAAATAAATAAACCCCTTTTATATCTGAAAAGATCTCCAGCTTTTCAGCTGTGTTCATGTCTTGATCTTTCTACATTTCTACCAAGGTGCCTGTTTGAAGTGCTGCAATTATCATAGTGAGTTTTCACAATAAACTTTTTCTTAATTCTGTTTTAGGCATATGCAACATTTTTAGAAGAGATGTATGGGGTTCAAAAACTCATTCCCATGGATTTTATTCCCTTTCAGGTATGGATTTATCAGCAGTCCTGGCTATCGGGGGAGGTCCCAGTTGACTGGCGGCTAGCAAATGTGACGCCCATCTACAAGAAGGGCTGGAGGACTGACCCGGGAAACTACAGGCCTGTCAGTTTGACCTCAGTGCCAGGGAAGCTCATGGAGCAGATCCTCCTGAGAGTCATCACGCAGCACTTGCAGGGCAAGCAGGCGATCAGGCCCAGTCAGCATGGGTTTATGAAAGGCAGGTCCTGCTTGACGAACCTGATCTCCTTCTATGACAAAGTGACGCGCTGGGTGGATGAGGGAAAGGCTGTGGATGTGGTCTACCTTGACTTCAGCAAGGCTTTTGACACCGTCTCCCACAGCATTCTCCTCAAGAAACTGGCTGCTCTTGGCTTGGACTGGCGCACGCTTCGTTGGGTTAGAAACTGGCTGGATAGCCAGGCCCAAAGAGTCGTGGTGAATGGAGCCAAGTCCAGTTGGAGGCCAGTCACTAGTAGCGTCCCCCAGGGCTCGGTGCTGGGGCCGGTCCTCTTTAATATCTTCATCGATTATCTGGACGAGGGCATCGAGTGCACCCTCAGTAAGTTCGCAGATGACACCAAGTTAGGTGTGTGTGTCGATCTGCTTGAGGGTAGGAAAGCTCTGCAGGAGGATCTGGATAGGCTGCACCGATGGGCTGAGGTCAACTGCATGAAGTTCAACAAGGCCAAGTGCCGGGTCCTGCACCTGGGGCGCAATAACCCCAAGCAGAGCTACAGGCTGGGAGAGGAATGGTTGGAGAGCTGCCAGGCAGAGAAGGACCTGGGAGTGATGGTGGATAGTCGGCTGAATATGAGCCAGCAGTGTGCTCAGGTGGCCAAGAAGGCCAACGGCATCCTGGCTTGTATCAGAAACAGTGTGACCACCAGGCCTAGGGAGGTGATCGTCCCCCTGTACTCAGCTCTGGTGAGGCCGCACCTCGAGTACTGTGTTCAGTTTTGGGCCCCTCGCTACAAGAAGGACATCGAGGTGCTTGAGCGGGTGCAGAGAAGGGCGACGAAGCTGGTGAGGGGCCTGGAGAACAAGTCCTACGAGGAGCGGCTGAGGGAGCTGGGCTTGTTCAGCCTGGAGAAGAGGAGGCTCAGGGGCGACCTTATCGCTCTCTATAGGTACCTCAAGGGAGGCTGTAGCGAGGTGGGGGTTGGTCTGTTCTCCCACGTGCCTGGTGACAGGACGAGGGGGAATGGGCTTAAGTTGAGCCAGGGGAGTTTTAGGTTAGGTGTTAGGAAGAACTTTACTGAAAGGGTTGTGAGGCATTGGAACAGGCTGCCCAGGGAAGTGGTGGAGTCACCATCCCTGGAAGTCTTCAAAAGACGTTTAGATGTAGAGCTTAGGGATATGGTTTAGTGGGGACTGCTAGCGTTAGGTCAGAGGTTGGACTCGATGATCTTGAGGTCTCTTCCAACCTAGAAATTCTGTGATTCTGTGATTCTGTGATTTGGTGTCTTTCATGTCTCACTATTTTCTTTTCTTTTTTTTTTTTTTTTTTTTTTTTTTTTTTTTTTTTTTTTGAATGAATGATGCTTAACCCATTAGGCATTAGTGGAAAATCTTTTGTAGTTTGAGATCAGTGGTTCAATTCAATGTACCAGTGAACTTTTGTGATAGTTTCAACTTTTAGTGATCACTGCACTGTATCCATTGTTGAGAAATGGAACTTTTTCTCTTTCTTTCTGCACCCCCTTTCACCCTTGTATTACAAACACACTAGAGTATCCAGACCTCTAAGTGCTTTTATTGTAGCTTGCTAAAAAAGTATTGATGTAAATAAAGCAACATTCATGCCATCAGACTGGGTGTAGTTCTTCATTAGAGTCCCATGTATCTTCATTGAGAAAACTAGAGATGATTACAAGCATGGCTCAGTAAATAGAGAGGCTGGAGTTGAGTGCCTGAGAAGCACTAATCAATTGCTTCCAAGTCTTTGTGCTCTGTGATAGCTTCAGATATTCTGTATAAATGAATTTCACTCTAGCTACCATGAATCCCATTGCTAGTGGTGGCAGTGTTGCTTCCTGGAACTTTTTTTCTTGTGATTTAAAAATACTGAATAGAACAGATTATATACTTTTGCTGTTTACAACAGTAAATGTTCACATGAGGTTAGAGTATTTATTAGCAAATTACATGAAGTATATAAAGTATTACAATTATGAGGCAGTTTCAAAAGTATAAATGAGTATCTTTTTCCTTTCACAGTTGCACAAGCACACGGGAAACATATTAGGACTAGCACAAATCTTTTATGAAGAATAGGAAGCAAAAAAAACAAATGAGGAATTTACATGCATTATTGACCATGATAACACGATTAAGCAGTCTACCTTGAATGAACCTTTGTATATTTATTTATTCCAGAATCAAACACCAAATTTCATAGCAATAAATGAAAAGGTTTCAGTTTAGATGTAGAGCTTAGCGATATGGTTTAGTGGAGGACTTGTTAGTGCTAGGTCAGAGGTTGGACTCAATGATCTTGAGGTCTCTTCCAACCTAGAAATTCTGTGATTCTGTGATTCTGTGAAATCAAAAACTGATTGGAAAATATCTAATTCTTGAAGCCTGAAATGTTAATTTCATTCTATCTATTATCTGTTCTCTATTTTCATGTATTTATACCTCATTGATCATGACGTAAAGCAAATAGAACAAAATTTGGCAAAAAAAAAAAAAAAAGTGCAGCTAAAATTTCTAAAAAGTTCAGCTAAAAGCAACATATTGCAAGAAATCCTACTTTTTTTTTTTTTTTTTTTTTTTTTTTTTTTTTTTTTTTTTCTGAATTTGCCAATTTGCAATGAGACAAGAATGAGAGTAAGCTTTTAAACATTGGAAGGTTTCTGTTACCTCCAAATGAATGGGTTTCATACTTCTTCTTCATGTTTGATCTTCATAAGACAGATGAAGATATTGTTACATCTCTATTATACAATATTTGTGTTTAGCTCTATTGGGATAAGAAAAATTTTTTGTCTCCAGAGCTGGTAATAATCTCTCTTGATATAGTAGCAAAGATGAAATGTAATTGTGTAAGTGCTTATGTATTTTTTCTTTTGGTGGGACAAAATCAGGAAACAAACTTTAAAGCTAAAATGCATTAGTTAAAACATGTTAGCTTTAAATTTAGTTGCACTAAACTGAAACTGGATGACCATATGGGAGAAGATTCTAATCCTTACTGTTCTATGGAAATTTTGCATCTCATAGCTTCAGTCAAAAATAATGCTTCAAGACAAACTGAATATTTTTTTAAGTTACTTTTTTTCCCAAATTCCTGCTTACATTCCCAAATCATAGTAGCACCTGCATCATTTTTGCCCGTGTCCCTCATCAGAATTAATGTTTTCAAATCTGATTGTTTTGTTTTGCTTTTATTTTTTTATTTTTAGCTTAGGAGTGCAGTCATCCCTCTGATTTCCTTGTTTCAGATTCAGTGGATCCACCTTTATCTTCTGATACCTCTTTTTACACTCATTCTTTTTCTCATCTACCCAGCCCAATTTTCCTGTGTGACGTGTGACGTACTAGATGATGAGGTCTGTGAAACTTAGTCATTCTCAGCTTAGTCATTCTCAGGTTACTTCTCCAGAAAAGCTTTCACAAATGACCTCAAATTAACTATACTTTGTGACAGGATTCCAGGGCTTATGATTTAAAAATAAAATTATATTTAGCAAAGCTTACTGGTGTTTTGGTGATATTTTGTTGCATATGAACTTTTAAATGTGGAATCTCTCATTATGTAAAGGGTCTTATTTGAAATGGGAGTAGATTATGTTCTGGCTTGGCTCACTAACTTTGAACTTGCTCAAGCAATTCTAATTATAAGCTACAATCTAGAGCTGTTACTATTTGCCAGATATTTCAATCCTGATGAGCAAGAACCTTTAGGCTCACTTGGAAAAGCTTGCAAACAAGGAAATTCAGTGCTATTCATCCACTGGGCTCGGGACAAAAAGCAAGTATGAAAGCTGCCAATATTTCTATATTCGCTTGATTCATCTGAGTTGGACCAGTGCAATGACACAGAAAAAGACTCTCTGAGCCCAGAGCTAAAATAACACACTTGAAGTGCTTAATGGATTTCTTCTAAGAGATTTCTCCAGCAGCTTTAATAGAGCTGGGTGAACTGCTTGCATGAAAAAACAAACAAACAAACAAACAAACAAACAAAAACAAAACAAAAGAAAACAAAACAAAACAACTACCACCACCACCACCAAAAAACAACCAACCAAAAAAAAACCCACCAACTTTAGCTGATGAATTTCAGTTTTTTTTTTTTTTTTTTTTTTTTTTTTTTCCCCGTATCTAGATCATTCACTGAGGCATTTGATTTGTTTCTAAATTGTAATTATTCAAACCTGAGATTGAACTGTGCATGCTATGTGTATTTCTGATTCATTAATTCCACTGTGAGACTATCCACTGTTACTGCATTATGTTGTCTGAGTAAAGTGAATTGGTGCACATGCCAGAACTGGGGGAGAAGGGAAGGACATAGCAAAATGATGTAAGAGAAAGCTTGAAAGATGTTGAGCACTTTGTCCTGCTTGAAGTGAGGTTAACAACTCAGGAAACATTTTAAATCTTACACATTTTTGTGATTATTGAAGTAAGACCTTGGAAAACAGTAAAATTTTTGCCAGGCCTCGCATTCTGAATGGATACTTCTTCACAAGCAGTGCAAACTTATATACACAAATGACCTAATATTAGACCTTTGTCTTTTTGCCTTTTGCCTCAAAGACTGTGAGGATAGTATTCCCCTGATCCTAGCAACAGAGAGTAGAGTTACGTTACTATAAACACATTGCATTATATTTAAGTGTATCTCACTGTAGTCCAGAGCCTAATGAAGGCAATGAAATCACACTAATTATTTTTGAACAGATTCAGAAGTTCATATTTGTCCCTAGATTTAAGGAATTTTCAGTTGAAGTAGCTGCCACAGAATCAGAGAATTGTTGAGGTCAGAAGGGACCTCTTGAGATCATCTACTCATACTTCCCTGCTCAAGAGCCTAGAGGCTCTTGCCTACTGCAAGTTGACCATAACCATGTCCAGTCCGGTTTTCAATATCTCCACAACTGGAGACTCCACATTTCTGGGACACCCATTTCAATTTTTTACCATCTTCACTGAAAAAAAAAAAAAAAAGTGTTTTCTCATGTCCAGATAGAATGTCCGTATTTTAAGTTGCACCCATTGCATCTGGTTCCATCAGAGGACAGACTTCAGCTAAGGCCATTAGCACTCATGGACTTACATATGTCAGTTTTTTTAAGTGCTGCCAACCAGATCCTTCTGCATTGAGAGTAAGTCTTCCTCACTCCAGAGTTTCCTGCCTTTCACCCCTGTTACTCTTGTATCCCTTTCAAATTCTAGTGGGCCTTGGCTTTCCTAATGCCATCCTTGTAAGGTGAGACAGTAACTCTATACTTCACTTGGGTCACCTGCCCCAGCTTCTACCTCTTGTACTTCCTTTTTTTATGTCTGAGCTCAGATTTTCTCCTGGAACAAAAAATGTGAAGTGAATTGTCACTCCAGCTGCTGTTCTCTCTCTCTCTCTGAAACAACTGCAAAAAAAAGTGGGTCTGTGCTTGACTCCAGTGTGACATTTACATGTCCATTTTACTCAATGAAAGTCTTTTTCTAGTTTTTATATAAATATATAGAAAAGTCTGTGAGACTTTTTCTGAAAGTTCAAAAAATATGATGTTCAAAGGTTAAATTGTTCTTCTTTTCACGAATATCTACATCTTCACCCTCAAATGTATATTAAGTTGAAATTGTGGGAGGTTCTTTTATTCTGACAGCCTTATAACTAAGATATATTTTCACCTGTCATGTAAATCAATAAAATATACAGTACTTAATACTTAAATGTTTCACTATTAGAATCATTTTCTGATCCCTCTGGATTAACACATTGTAAAATAGAACACTCAATTTTGTATGAATAAATTAAGTGTTTTGCAACTTACAGTAATGAGATAGTTGGTTGATGTAACTTTATAAACTGATTACATGCTACAGCCATGCAAATGTCCAGTTTGGAGGCTCACCTTCCTTAATGAGAGAAAGCTGCTCTTTACTCCATTAACTGTTCTAGTTGAGTAAGAAATGCAGAGTAGTATTTCCATACTCTCTCTTTTTTTTTTTTTTTTTTTTAACCTTTTACAATTTGTATTTTTTGTTTCATCATGAATTCTTGTATTTCTATGAATGTGATAGAAAAGACAGAAGAAGTTGTAGGATATCTATATTAATTGCCTGGCTTCCTGAAAAGTCACACAGAAATATATCTTCACAGGAGTTAGTGGCAGGTCCTTAACATGTCTTTTATGGAATAATAAATGAAATGTTGTAAAGCCTGGTGCCAAAGATTTAGCTATCTATTTATAAACAATATATGAAAATGTTCCCTGAAATTAATCCAAAATACATGGATTAGGAGATGGTAGGGAATATATCATTAAGTTCCTTGAAGTCAAATGTCTTTGTAGATTAAGGATTCTGCCTCTGCTTTATTCTTAAGCAATTGGAGTCTAACAAAGAACAGAACCTGTTCTCAGCCCAACTGACTGCCACACGATGTATATTTCATATTTGCCTGTATGAAATCTGGAAAGCTTTTGATTCAGCCTCTGTCACAGACTTCTTGGTCAAGTTTTTACTACAGGATTTCAAGAAGTAGCATCTGTCCCACAGGACATAGTTGGTGTTTCTGTGTGTCAGACCTGCACTGGCTCAAGCCCCTGACACAAGCCACCCCAGTGGAAAAAAATGGAGTTAAGGTTGACCAGCTCCAGTAAAAAAGTAGCAGAGATGTGAAAATAGAAGCTTCAAAATACACAAACAAGATATAAACAGCTCATATTAAGATGGAATAATTTGACTATTTTCATCTAAGTAAATTAATATCACTTAGAACCTTCTTGTGCAATCTGTAACCATACTGCCAATTATAATATAAATGTAGCAGAAGTTATGCACAGTTATAAAAATACTGAATGCAACCTTTCAGTACCACATTTGTCCTTTTGCTTGTATGTTGGCTAATTAATCCTAGCTTCTGTAGCACAGCAATTAAGAATGGTTTTAGAATTGGTTATTTGTGTATTAGAAAACATATCTGTAAATAAAGAGGTAATGTTATTGTTATTTGGGGAAGTATTAAAGTGAAGACAGCCTCTTTAATTTTTTTTTGAGGGAATTTCACAGTAACTGTGTGGCAAACTGGAGTTAGAAATTCAGAAATGCGCTAAACTTATGTGGAATAAAAAATCCTAATTTTCATTTCTCTTTAGAATTTAATCACTTCATAGAGGATTTTGCATCCCCTTCTTCATTTTTTTCCCCTTTTGGCCCAAGGATGTCTTTCAAGGCACACTGTGTTAATGATGACTTTTTATTAACATGTATTACCTTACATTTGTAATTGTGAACAAGTGCTTGGCCAATGCCAGTGACCTAGAACCATGAGAAATGCAGTTTCATCTCTTTTGAGCTTATATATACCACAGAAGTCTTTGGTTTAGCCATTTGTAGCCACGCTACAAATGTTTCACTATGATGGACAGTTAAACACCATAACCACTCTCCTCAAAGGGAGAGGCAAGGAGAAATTATGATGGGAAAGAAAGAAAAAACAGGGAAAGGCTGTTAAGAAGGAAAGGGAGAGAAAAAACAATTGTTCTCTACTTCCCATCAATGAGCATTGTTCAGCCAAGTCCTGGGAAGCAGGGCCTCTATACACGTAGTGGTTGTTTGGGAGGACAGATGTCTTCATAATGCCTTCTCTCCTTCCCCTTTCCCAGCTTTTATTGGTGAGTATGACACCATACGGTAAGGAATATCCCTTTGGTTGGTTTACGTCAGTTGCCCTGTTGATGTCCCCTCCCTGCCTCTTGCCCAACTCCAGCCTGCTGGCTCTAGGTGGGGTTGGAGGGAGTCTTGATGTTGTGCCAGCATTGCTCAGCAATAGATAAAACTTTGGCATGATATCAGGGCTGTGTTACCTAAAAGTGCAAAGCACAGCACTGTATGGGCCGCTGCAGGGGAAGCTAACTCCATCACAGCCAGACCTAGTACAAATCTTCATTCCATTTGCAATATTGACATACCATTCTGCTGGACAAGATCCAGTCAAAAAAAAAAAACAAAGAGATTTTTTCTTTTCCTTCCTTCCTTCCTTCCTTCCTTCCTTCCTTCCTTCCTTCCTTCCTTCCTTCCTTCCTTCCTTCCTTCCTTCCTTCCTTCCTTTTAGAGTGCTTTCAAAGAAGAAAAGAATACTGGCTAACAATTATACAGTTTGGATTTAAGTTATATATGTAAGCAATTTTTTGTAGCTTCTTTCTGATCTCTTCTACTGTTGCCCAATGTCAAAACAGGAGGTTTTCTTTTCTTTTGCAGTAATCATCTCTGACATGCTGTTGGCAACATTATCCTTCAGCTTCTTTCTGTTGTCTTCTAGAAGACATTTTCCCCATGGGCAAGGAAAAAAAAACCCACACAATGTTCTGTCTTTAAACATGGAATTAAAAAAACAAAGCTAGGAGATACTTGGAATTCAGTGCCCTGACTCTCTTGTGCACCTGTTAAAAGTAAGGGTTTGTTTTACCAGTGTGTACAGGAGTGTTTAAAAGGGTTATGTATACTTAGCTTATTTCCTTCAACATAGTGTTAGTAAGACTAAAACAAGGCTTAATATAGTGCTATAGAGAGGAAAAATGGGACAACATTGCCCAAAGTGTTTGAAAGAATATTCATGGTGTCTGTGATGACAAAGTCTGAACAAATCTAGTATTTGTAGGGAATGGACTAAGTAAACAAAAAGGGTCTTAATGTTTTTTTAAACAGCACATAGAGTAATGGGGCAGGCACACCATTCTCCTTCTCCCTTCCCCTTTTTTTTAAATAAACTTAGGTATAAGGATGCATGCCAGTGCAAAGGAAAGACCAGCCATACTTTTATGTTTTAATTCAAATGAATGAAAACAAATGCAAAATACAAATGTTTCTTGCATCATAAATCAAATGATTACAATCTGATTTAGAAATTGTCTTAATGACTCCCTAGAACTGCTCAGTCAAATAGACTTACACCTTTCAAAAAAATATGCAGTTCTGATGGCAGAAAAATAATGAAGCTGGTTTGCAATGGTTTCATCTTCTATTTAGTACATTTGTCAAGAATAAATGTCAGGTTTCCCTCAGGCAAGGCACTTTACCAGGCTAAGTATTTACAAAACATCTGTCAATTTTGGTTAAAATTTTGTCAACCGAAGTAAAAATTGTGCAAGGTTAAGAGAGACAAACATTGATATAGAGGATAATCAGATGACCCTTCTTAATGAAAGCAGATTTAAACTCTAAAACTACAAACTGTTTTCCATTTATGAGACAGAAGAAAATGAGAAGTATGAGACTGTAGTAGCTCATTCCACAGAAGCTGAGGGAAATTTTGTTTTATATTTTTAGTATTGCTATAACATAAGTTACTCCCCAGTTTCTATTCAAGAAAATCATGCTTAGTAAAAACAGTTTTTCTTGTGTCAAGGTCACAGGATCAGTCTCCCAAAGTCTAATGTCCACATTATATTTGTGTTCAATACAAAGACATTCAGTTTCCGTATTGCATTGTTGTGTTTTTGTGAATTTTTTATGAACAGTAGAGCTAAGGTGGGTATGAATATAACTGAGAACAATGAAATGGTCACAGTGAATCTTATTTGAATCCACCATGCTACACTTCTCACAGCGCTGGTCAGGCATTTCTGCTGTCACATCACAGCTAGTCTAATTTTCTCCTTGTCTGAGACACAGACAGGTATATAAGTGTTTTATACTTTTAAATTTTCCCAAGCTTCATGCACATTTATCTGTATATTTCAGAAAGCTGATTGTTTGATCCTCTGTACTTCTTTCCAAAGGCTGAAGGAGAGAGGAAAAAATAATCAATAGTCTTTTGAAGAAAAATCACATATAGAATTCCTGCATATTAGAACAATTTTAAACCTAGCTTTTCTATCTCCGTATTTGGGAAATTCTCCTTGTGTGTGTGTGTTCCCTTAAATGTTACACCGGTGGGAAACATGTTTAAATAGCACATAGTAAAAATTAAATCCATGTAATTTTTTTACTATTGCAGATTTCATTATGAAACATCTCAAGATTAAATTTATTCCAATAATCATTACAATGATGAAAAAATTCCTTGCTTCAATAATTGATTTATGCTTCATTTAAATGTACGGAGTAACTTCAATATCATTTCTTATTAGCTCTAATGACAAATTTTAAAATAGCAGGGCTCTGAAATAAAGATGAAAATTTGCCATACAAGTTATTACATTTAAATGGACTTAATATTTAATATTTAAAAAATCATTTGATGTAAATAGCCATCATGAATCACTGCAAATATGCTTAGATGTAATTAAACTTTTTCTTTACACATATCTAGTTGCTTCATAATAAATTATTTTATTTCCTCTTTCTCTCTCTCTCTTTCTATATATATATTTAGGATCTTCTGGATTTGACCTGGACTGGAAAAAACACAGTTTTATTCCAACATAACAGCATTGCACATTCAGATTTTCATTCTTGTATTGGTTAAGAAATTAGATGCCCTGTCATACATATTTTCTAGTGTTACACATATGCTGTTATTTTATATATAATGATAGCATTATCTCCATTTTGTTGTTATATGCATGCTATAATATGTATTCCACTGTAAGAGAAAGACAAACAGAACATAAGGACCTCATCTGGCAGGTCTTTGAAATACGACATTATGACACTTATAAAATATTGTTAAGTATAAACTTTCCAGGCAGAAATTTTAAAAAGTATCTCTTTGACTGGCCCAATACTGGAATTTGGTTCCCCTTCTCATGAGATTTAAAGGGAAACATTATCTAAGGAAGGATCCAATCGGCATGGCCAGAAAACATCTTACTGTCTTTTCAGACACCTGATATGGCTGCCATATACTGACCACAATAGACAGTTCAAGTCACAGTGGCTGCAAAGTAGAAGATGTCTGTATGCTAAATTTACACAGTACATTTAGGATGCTAACTAATAAGCCATGGCATTTGGTAGGTATTTTATTAGAGAAGTAGCCACAAAAATTACTCACCTGTTTAAACTGACAGAGCTGGTCATTTCTCTGATATCAATAGAAAGTGCATTTTTAGAGAAATTATGCATGTAGTTATATTAGCAATGGTATAGCTCTACTTGCAGCTCTTTATAAAATTGGTATTAGTTCCAGTTCCTTAACTGACAGTGTGACATTGTTCAAGCTTGACACTTAATTTCTTACTGTTTAGATATGTTTTATATGAAGTTTCTAAAAGTAATGCAACCAACAGGGTAATGATTGGGAATGATATCCCAAAATCATTATACTGAACCTGAAACAGGCTCCAGAGATTTTTGAGAAAAAAGACAGTTATTTGAGTACATAAACTACTCCAAATTCAGGCTTTATTAGATGTTTTCTGCTCTAAAAAGCATGATAAAGACAGGAAAAAAGTAAATGGGAAGTTCCACTGGTGTTCCACTGGGATCCAAGATCTGTTCTGCTCAGTGCAGATAATTTAGGAAAGGGGATGAATAATGTGGTGGCAATTTTCCTGATGATACAAGGTCATTAGTAGTTAATACTAGTGCTGACTGAAGAAGTGCAAAGAAATTCCTAAGACTGAGTGACTGGGTAATAAAATAGCAAATGAAATTCAGTGTCTGTAAATGTAAAGTGATGTATATAGGGGAAAAAAACACTATTCTAACTCAAGAGATAGAATTGATGGTCCCTGTCTGACCATTGATTGCCACTCAAGAGCAAGATCTCAAGGTTATAATAGGCATTTATTACCTAAAGGTCGTGGCCATCTCTGTTCTCAAGAGTCAGACTATATTAGGAATTACTAGGAAGAAAATGTACAACAAAACAGTGTAAACCCATTTTGCATCTATATCCTGCAGGCAGATACCATGGTATACACCTTATAGGTGTATAGGATGCAGTTGATAAAGGACTGGTCAGAATATGACATAGAGTAGCATGGAAGTAGCTCTTCCACTCTGAGAAACAGAGGCACCAAGTAAATCTAGCAGGTGGCATGTTCTGAATAAGAACAAGGGAAGAACTATCCCATGTCTACTGCGTAACTCCTTAGGACAGGTCATTGTGGATGTGAGAAGCCTGTCTGGGGTCAGGATAAAATTAGCCGTGTAATTTGTTTATCAGAGACTTCTTGCTTAGGAAGTGTCTGATACACAAATAATTGATAGATGAAATAGTTTTTGAGGGAAAGGTGCTTGTTTATTAAATGTTTTCTGGTACTACTTCTTTCACATCTAGTTTTGGTCACTACCAGAAGTAGATTGATGGCCAGATAAAGACACCTACAGTCTGTTCTTAGTTGCTAGTGGTCATTTACAAGCAATATGAGAATGTTTTGCTATTATGACACCATTTTTTTTATAGTTTGTGAAGAATTTATTTTTGCTGTACATGAGATAAGCATTTGCCTTTGTATTCATTTTGGATTTTTTTGGGGAGAAAAATACTAGCAGTATTTTTCCTTTGTTCAAAAATGAAAACAAAGCTTTTTATTTATTTATTTTTTATTTATTTTTATTTTTTTTCTTTCTTTGTGCAACAAATCTAACATCATCAATAATATTGGCATAAATATACATTTGGCATAACTTACATTAGAGAAAGGCAGTTCAAGGAGAAAGATAGAGCTTTGAAATATATGACTGTTTCATAG
Source organism: Aythya ferina (assembly GCF_964211825.1). Classification (NCBI taxonomy): domain Eukaryota; kingdom Metazoa; phylum Chordata; class Aves; order Anseriformes; family Anatidae; genus Aythya; species Aythya ferina. The sequence goes on from NC_140301.1 coordinate 25,422,156, forward strand.
AAATGTAGACCACTTGCTTTCAACAGACTTCTTTGGAAAAGTATGCGTGGCTACTTTTATTCAGATACTGCCTGTCATATTTTTTGCAGTGACTTAGACTTGCCATAACAACAGAAGTTTAACAAACAGTATTTATGTGCTTCAGGGATAGAAGTGTATATAAACACGGAAGAAAGTAACAGAATGCAGGTTGCCAATCACATCATTCAGTTCTCCCCAAAGCTTTGAGATAGTTTTACTTTGCTAAAAGTTTCTTTCTTTTGTAGCTCCATGAATTTTGGAGAATCTATATTTTCTGTGAGGGAAGTTAGTTTTTTCCAAATGGAAAACCCAGTTGAAGAAAAGATTTATTCTCTTAAATAGAAATACATACCTATATTGCAAGTAACTATTTTTGGTGTCTGTTAATACACTACAGAGTTGCAGTGCTTCAAAAAAAAAAAAAAAGCTCAAAGCAAATTTTAACCATTTGTTGCTCCTGATTCCAGGCCATTGAAGTAAGTGGATTCAAGTGTGGGCTGCAGAATTACACGTGAAAGCTTCTGTCAAGCTAGCTAGTTATAAAATATTTGCATCTTTTTCAGAAAAGGTTGCATCAGAGCAAGCAACATATATATTCTGCCTTGAGCATTTACTTCTCAGAAATGCAGAAAAATAAGTTGGAGATGTGAGGGAGTTTAGCAATAAGAAATAAACATTTTAAAATTTCCTTTGTGTATATGAGAAGTATTTCTGGCTTGGCAGCTCTCTAACATAAACTAACAAATGGAAGGTAGTCAGGTAATCATGGGAGAAATACTAAACAAACAAACAAACAACAAAAATCAACTTAAGATAAATTGATATAAACTGACAAGAAGCACAGGGTAATGTCTATTAGAAAAAGACATATTAAAGCAGCTATGATAAATTCAGTGTGTGTGTGTGTGTGTATGTGTGTGTGGGGAAATTCCATACCTATTGTTGGAATTTAAAATAAGTCACCTCAAAATATGAACCATATGTGTCAGTGTCCTAAGCTGGCCTTTACACTTTAGAAATCGGTACAAAAATGTTATTGCATTTTTATTGAAACTGTATGTTTTGATTTTATCCATAACCTAGCTAACATAATCTTCACAACAATTTGCCACATTAAAGAATTAACTGGAAGTACACAATAAATCAGTATTCCAAATAAAGCATTTCAAATATACTTTCCTTTCAAAAATGACAGTCCTAAAAGTCACTTTCTAAGTTCCTGGTTTCTGGTTAAAATTATAGTATGTTCATCCAATTGTCCTAGAAAATAATCTTTGACAATGATATTAGGTTAAGTTTCCAAAACACAGCCATCTAAACTTTATGTAGAAATCCTGAGGAGTTTATGGTTTCCTGCAGTTTCAGACAACATGTTTCAGAGATCCAGACAACAGCTAAATCTCTTTAATTTAACTCAATTTCACTTTTATTTTTTATTTTTTTGAAGGAAAGAAAAATGAAATATAGTGGAATGTTTGTGTCTATCATGAGCATTGATATAAGCTTTCAGCAATATAGCATATCAAATTTTAGATCATCTGTATAAATAATAGCATGTCAAATTAAAGCAAGCACTAAAAATATTCTAATTTATAAATTAAGTTGATCTTTTAAGGTTTAGTGTGTCTGAACATAAAGTTTAGCAGCATATGGTAATCATTTTGGGCCATTTATCTTATTAAGATGAAGTAACAGTTAAAACATATTTCAAATGCAATATATATTTTTGGCATGATAAAATAATTTAAAAGATGTCAACTTGAATCACACAACAGTGATTATTTACTAACATAAGATAGAGTCACTTTGATTGTAATAAGAAAATGCCTGGCCTGAAGTCACACCTTCATATGCATCTAACGGTGCTCTCATTTTATCATATTTTAAAAATCCACACCTCATATTTTCTGTTTCCTTATAAGGATGGTGCTAATGACACACATAGTAAACCTTCTATTAGCTTTGTACTTCAATAGGATTTGCTTAATTTCAGCTGTCAAATAATATTGGGGGGGAGGGGGAGGAGAGAGAGGGAGGGTATGAGGACAACAACACTTTTTTGATAACCCCAGGATTTAAAATGCATTATCAGTTTGAAAGCAGTAAATGTTTTCCAAACAATCTTATTTATGGGCCTTGTTCTTTCTTGGTCTATATACACATCTATACACCCCATTTTTTTGCCATAAATTGTACATGTTATTGACGTAAAATTTGTCATGTAAGAGTGGTTGACTAACCCAGCATTGCTACAGTTGACATGCAACGTTCTACCTCACTTACTCAAACCTGACTGGTGTTGGTACTATCTGAGAGTCATTACCATCTGATGACGGTTCAGTAATCAATCTGTACTAAATGTACATGATAGTCCTTCTCCCAGTGGAGAGGTACTTCAAATAGATTATAAGCATGCATGCAAAGCAAAAAGTGAGACCCAGCTTCTCATCCCTACAATGGGTCACTTAAATTCTGCTCTAACTGGCTGGTCAGTACAGGAAGACACATAGTGCTGTCTATGCTCTGATGCTGATATGGAAAAGATGCTGTTCCTACTGAAGACACTTCACTGAAACTACCAAAATGTCTTCATATTTATATAAATTTACTTGCTTTTTCCACAATAAGGAAATTTCTTTGAAAATTATTCACTAAAATGTACTCATTCTTTCCCAATACCTCTGATTTTCTCATTTGAACCTTTGCATAGCACAGCAGTTTTACACTTTGATTGTCCTATTTAACTACAGGGAACAGAATATTTTTTGTAATCTCTGACTGCAATATGTATTCTGACAAAATAACACCAATTCTTTAGTATAGGCATAATGTACAAAAATAATATTTTGGTACACTTGGTTTGCCTTTTTAATATTATATTTGATATATTCTCATGATGTTTATGAAATCCTTACCATCTTGGTGCCTGAGGACCTAGTGTTACACTAATTGGAAAAATTATCTCACATTAATATATTACCAAAATCAGAGTCTGACATCCATGTTCTGTGTCCTTATCATTCTATCAGAGCAATGTGTTAACATTTGACGATTGTGAGATTTAGTTATAAGTTGTAAAATCCATTTGTTTTTACTCCACAAAGACATTCAATAACGAGAAAAAAAGATTTTTCCAGCTGTGTAAGCCTGGTTCAAAGGAGGCTGCAAAGACATGTTGAGTGCATCCTCTGCTCTGTAAAGTAACTAAGTACTTATAAAAGTATTTTCTAGGCTTTATGAACATGAAGAAATTATAGATATGAGTCAGTAGCTCTGCAGCTTTCTAAAGGATTGATGTAGTTTCTGATGCCGGACCTGACCCTAAAGGCAGCTTCCTAGTACAAATCCCTAACTGCGCGGTGGAGCCATTCTGGATAAAAGACTCCATGTTCTTACTCTTACAGTGGCTACACTCAGGTCTGCTTTAAGCTATATAAAAGCCAATTAGGAGAGAGGGTCCCAATGTAGGTGTTTTACAACGTACTTTTGTACTTTGTACTCATTTCATATTCAGCTTTTATACTTTTTGTACTCATTTCATATTTAACTTTAGATCAATATGTAAATCCCACAGAATCAAGTTTGTTTTTAGTAGGAATGGATTTAAACCATAGTTTGACATTTTCCTGAGGTGGTAGATATATTTTTGCAGACATTTTTTGAGCCATGTTACATTTAGGTACTTTACCATCCACTGACTCCAAAGAGCTAAGCAAATTCGATACACATCAGATACAATTATTTGAACTTCCAGCCTAGGAAAACAGGTGGCTGCAATAGTTTGTCAGTAGGAGGTGCCGAGGCTGCTCTGTTGGGGTGGCTGTAATATCATCAGCAGGAACGGTCCTTCCAAAGTCTTTTGAGCTATGTGTCTGCTCAGCGGTATTCAAAAACCCTGCTACCAGCTTTCACCATGTTTGAAGAAACTGTCTATTTCTCATGTTACAGGATCCTGATTGACTGCAATTGAAGAGAAACAAACAGAGCAGCTGTCACTCGATCCAGAATTCAAACTAATAATGCGTACTGTACAAAGAGATTGCAGACATTGTGATGTTATACCCAACACAACCTTTATCTTATTTTCATATGTATTTTCTCTTTCTCACTGTGGAATGTGGACTAGCCTTTTCAAGCTCATGCTTCCTGCAAAAATGTAAAAATTTATATGTAATATTTTTCCTTGCACTTGAAAATAGTTTTCTAAAGGTTGATTTCATCATGTAGATTTAATAATTCTGGATAGAAGGACATTCTTGTTACAGGTCTATATTTTCTTGGACATATTGCATTTGACTTTGAGTGCAGTTTTCATCTTATTTAAATGGAATTTTGTGGGGTTTGAGCGTTTGTTTTTCATTATGTTAAACACAGAGCATCCCATATGTTGCTTTCCTTTGGAATTTTAAAGAAAACACAGCCATTTAAATCTGGGCTATTTTATCCATGTAGTCATAAAATTCCTGTAGAAGAAGGCTTCTGCTTTGTATGATATATTTTTCTCTCTCAGTTGTTGCAAATGTGTCTTCTAATTCCTTTTCTTCATTATTCTTTGTGGGACAAAGTTGTTGTAGGTAACTAAATGTGCATGAGATATCAGACTCTTAACTCCTGTGGTATGCTCTACAACACAAAACCCTGGCCAAGGTGCTCAAGACATACCCCTGGTTCATGACCTTCAGGTTGGTAGAGCACAATAGGAAGTATAATAGCTGGCTTGCATGCTGCAATCTTTATTCTAAGAATAATACATGAGATCTTACATGCTTCTATCGGTGGCAAATGTTCTTGTAGCTCATTGTATAATATGTCAGATGAAATGGATTTCATGATCTTTTGTATAATGCATATGTTCCAATAGTAATTTCAAACCTAATTTATTTCCTCGGAAATTCATTCATCTTTTGGGTGCCATTTTAACTATTTTCATTTTCTGTTATACAAGCACAGGGGGTAAATTCTTTGCCCACAAATACATGTCCCACTCCCATCGGATTTTGTTCAGAATTTACAGTATCTTTAGGGAAAAATTAAGCTTAGGAGTATTTTCATGTTATCACTGTAATACAAGCCCTTTTTTTTTGTTCAAAACCTGCTAGTTCTTTGGCAGTTGTGTTTCATTCGGTCTTGCTGCTATAACTAGAAAGGCTTTTAAAGATATCATTTCCTCCAGTTAATGTATCTCTCTAAATGCCAAAGTTGACTTTGTGTCTTTCAAAATACATGTAAAAGTTATTGGGAGTTTTAACATTAGCTGCAAGTGTGTCAAGTGTGTCACTGAAAATAGCTCTTGTATGCCTTTTTTTTTTTTTTTTTTTTTTTTTAATTTAGTACTTGTTGGCTGATATGTGTAGAAAGCGAGGAAAAAGGAACCTGCCAGATTTCATTGGCTGCAAGGTGCAAAGAGCTCCTAAAACATTCAGCAGAATTGTTCTTATGCTTTTGCTTTTAATAGGAAGAATAATCAAACACGGGATTCAGGTAGCCAAAAGAGCTTTTAAAAAGTACAATTCATTGGGAAGAGTGGCGTTCTGGCAAAAATAAAAATATTAGGCTGCAGGGCATTGTTAAATCTAATAAATTTTTTGGCCAAGGGCAATACAGAAAATGACAGTACTGGAAATTCTGTTTTTCCTTTGGAATAGATTTTTTTAGAGAGTAAAATAATTGGCAGGTTTAAACATCTCTCACATACTGTAGGATAAGTTTATCTTTTTTTTTTTTTTTTTTTTTTTTTTTTTCTGGAACAACATCGTAATAGTTCAGTCTCAGCTTTCTCACTTATTAAGAAAGTATGGGCTGACTATGTCTCAGGTTTAGCAGAGTTCAGTCACCTTCCCTTAAACTATGAAGTATATTCTGTAATTCATATCTACAGTTCTATGCTCCACATTCTCCTCTTAAGATTCTAGTTCTTTCACATGTCAATATAGTATATGAAAGTCCACTTGAGACATGTAGTAATTACTTTTTGAAATCTGAGTAAAACTGTGAATTAAATATATATTTTTTTAATTAATGGAATAGTTAAAAAGTTTTAGAATTTTATTATTATTATTATCATTATTATTATTATCTTAATTATAAAGTGCAAGGGAACCAATACTTTGGATATTGAAGCATACTGTTCTGTATCCTTCTGGAAATTCCAATATAGGAAAAAAAAAGTCAGAAATGTCTTCAAAAATAATTCCTAATTTATTATTTCAGAGAGATATAGAATCACAGAATCACAGAATGTCCTGAGTTGGAAGAGATTCACAAGGACCATTAAGTCCAACTCCCAGGACCACACAGGACCACACAAAAATCAGACCCTATGTCTGAGAACATTGTCCAGTCACTTCTTGAACTCCAGCAGGCCTGGTGCTGTGACCACTTCCCTGGGCAGCCTGTCCCAGTGCCTGACTACTCTCTGGGTGCAGACCCTTTCCCTAACACCCATCCTGACCCTCCCCTGTCCCAGCTCCATGCCATTCCCTTGGGTCCTGTCGCTGTCCCCAGAGAGTAGTGCTCAGCACCTACCCTCCGCTCCCCTCATGAAGAAGCTGCAGGCCACCATGAGGCCTCCCCTCAACCTGCTCTGCTCTGGGCTGAAGAAACCAAGAGACCTCAGCTGCTTCTGTAATCTTGCCCTCTAGACACGTCATCATCTCCTTTGAATGTTCTCAAATATGTATATATATGTACATGGGTTTAAAAACAAAAGAAAAAGCAAAAATAAAATAGGCATGAAATAATATTTGACCAGAACTCAAGTAAGAAAAATTATACAAAACATGAAAATAAACATCCAAAACACACACAAAGAGACGTATAGGCTGCAACAGTGTGAGTGATACCTGTGAGCACCAGCTTCTGTAAGCAGTAGTTTACCATTACATTGGTAGCTCTTTCTCACAAAAACACAGTTAACATATTTAATCTCAGACTTGAATTTTATACTTTAAGGTACTGATTCACATGAATTCCATCAGAGAAGATCGTGACATTGCTCAGCATGTATTAGTATTTGTGTCTGAACTATAAACAACTATCAGAATGCTAACCAGCCAAAGTTGGCAAGAAATAAATGCCAGCTACAACAGTTTATACTCTGGTAGTCAATCTGGAGTATACTGTGACAGCCCTGCAAATTGTGTACTAGTGGAGACAAATGTGGGAACCAGGTATACTCCATGACATCTGCACATAAGTGTAGACGAACATGGGTGGAAGAATTAGATATACAGAAGCAAATTCATTTCTAGAGTGGTGGGAACAGATGTACTAAGCACTATGTAAATTTTAGTATTCCTGCCTTGATGATATAATAATGGGCTACACTTTTAGTAAACTGCAACAGCATCTGCTCACACAGTTTCCTGTCAAAGAAAGCAAAGTAGTTTAAGAAGCCACAAAATTACTTTCCTTTTCCTTGTTTTAACACTTGGGTATATCAGTGTTAATAATACCTAGAATCCTAGAAAGCATAAACAGTTTTGTATACATCATTGGCAACATTTTTTTTCAGCTTGTGAGCTGAATGTGCTCTCTGCTGTCTTTGTCTTTTGAATGTCTGAAGGTGTGAAAGGGCATATGGTAGTACAATTCATTTTGTTCATATTAATCATTGTTTAGGTAGATTAAGACTGTATCTTGAATTATAACATACCCAATTAGAGAATGAACTGTGGAAGTGCTTTTTTTTTTTTTTTTATATATTTTATTTTCTTACAGTTGCTCACTATGTTCATCTTTTCAGTCTTCCATTTCATATTTATGCTATCAGAACAAACAATTTGGATGCATAACTGCTCCGTCCTTGACTGTCTACTCTATGATCACTATTCTGTGTATTTGGGAGCAGACAATTCTGCTATACAGACTCTTCTTAGGTTTGATAAGTACACAGCTAAATTTACCTGTTGTATACTTGCTGCTGAAACAAATTTCTCTGTGTCTCTGACATTTATGGATGTCTCTTGAATCTTTGTATCTTTTGGACTCAAAGGATACACAAAAGCATCTTGTTGATTTTGCCTGAATTCTACTCATACATGCACATTTTAAAAGTGAAAAAGGAAGGACAACTTCCATTATGTATACATGAAGTGTTTCAGTTTGCCAATATGTTTTGGAATGTTTCCCAAACTGGAAATCTCAGTGTTTACCATGATCCTTAAATAAAATAAGGAATTATTTTGACAATTTCACTGCTGCTGAGTATAAGTGCCTGTCATTGGTGTTACTATTACAGATCACAGATTAAGCTGTTTTCTGAATATACCTAAATAAGAACAATAAACGGTGGTAAATTAAAATTGTCCCTTTTTATAAGATGTATTTACATGGCACCCAAGGAAAACCAAACCAAAACAACAAAGCAGTAATATACATATTTAAAATGTGAATCACTCAAAATCTGATTCAGGCAGATAATTAAAAGAATGCCAAGACGTGATCTTAAATATTACATCTCTGGTGCTATGTTTTTGAAAATAAGCAGTGTGATTCAGTGATCCATATATACAGTTACCTGTATTGATAGGTGAAACTGTTAGAATACCGTGTTATAAACAATAAGTGGGGCTTTGTCAAATTTATCTTTTCCAGCAAAGCTCTTCTCCTGGCTGTGTTTGCCCATGTACAAAGCACTGTACTGTTAAAACTATGTCATTGGACTGTGTTCATTTTTTATTTTACTTTTTTGTGCATCTGCATGGCAAAATTGGGCAGCACTGTTTTGCTCTGCCTCACATTCCTCTTCATGATGGCAATGGTTCATCACCAGCTGCTGCACAACTACAATTGCCTTCCTCTCAGCACTGTTTACTTTTGAATCTTCCTGAATGTGGTACATTTAGTTTTATGTTGTTATACTTACATAATGTACTTAAGTATTGTTTAGATTGACACAGTGTTAGTAGTAAAATTGAAAATAAAATGTCATTATTGTTAAGAACAGCTGTTTTCATGCACATCATTTTCTGAGCTTCAGTTTATTAATCAGGCTAAGCAGGAATTTTGTATAAATGGTAGTATTTTTTCTATAAGTACTCTATGGACTTTAGATTTCCATCATAACAGAATTGAATAGTATAATGCAGCAGAAATGTTAGATGTGATTAAAAACTGTTTATTCTGGGTTTGTAATTCATTTAATTGTAACATCTAGAGGGCTGCAATTTTGAAAAGTTTCAGCCCTGATTGCCTATTATTCACATGACAACGCTGAAATAAAATGACACTATAGCAAATGAAAACATAACAAATAACCCTGGTGGTTCAATAACATTTTGAAAGAAAATCAGTAGATATTCTGCAGAAATCACCTCCAGGAACAGCAGAAAGAAAAGCCTGCATTTTAAATCTGCTTTTGTAAAAACCTGCTAAAAAAATTACTGTTGCAGAAACTATCATGTTACTCATCTAGTAAAGCTAGTTTGATTGTCTTCTAAAGTATCAAATAATATCTGCTTGTGAAGTACAACTAAACATTCAGAAAAAAATAAAAATATTAGCTGTGCTGAAAAAAAAGGCTGTACAAATGTCCTGGTTTCAGCTGGGATAAAGCTAATTTTTGTCCAGTAGCTGGTATGGTGCTGTGTTTTGGATTTAGGATAAGAGTAATGTTGATAACACAGAGATCTTTTAGTTGTTGCAGAGCAGTGCTCACACAGAGCCAAGAACTATCCAGCTTCTTGTGCTGCCCTGCCAGTGAGGAAGCTGGGGGTTCACAAGGAGCTGGGAGGGGACACAGGCATGACCCTAATATATCCCATATCATTTGGCATCATGCCAAATAGAACGGGAGGAGCTGGACAGTGTGGGGGCTGCCACTGCTTGGGGTCTGGCTGGGCATCAGTGGATGGGTGATGAATTGTGCATTGTGCATCACTTGTGTTGCATATTCTTTTTTTTATTGTTCCTGTTAGTTATTTTTTTAATTTTAGTATTATTTATTCCCTTCCTTTTCTGACCTATTAAACTGTTTTTATCTGTATACATGAGCTTTACTTTTTTCAGATTCTCTCTCCCATCCCACCGTGTGTGTTGCACTGTGAGTGAGTAGTTGTGAGGTGCTTAGCTGCCTGCAACCACAGCAACCTTTGCCACCATCCATGTAAAAATTGAAGGTAAAATACAATAAAATCACTAGGAATCTAGGAGTGTTTAGATTCTGAATCTGTAAATATTGTATTTGATCCCCCACAAAACCCAAGTGATTTTAATCTTTTAATCATTTTTGCACAATGTCAGAAAACATTTCCTATGAACTGAATTTGTTAGTTTAGGGAAGGCTTGGATACAGTACATTTCAACATTGCCTCTTTAATTTTATCATGCAAAAAAATGGTCCCATTAATTCCTGTAAAGAGAATTACCAAACCATTATTCCAATTATTAACAACAGAAATGATGATTGTTAACTTCTAACAACAAAAAGATCATTTTAGGTGGTTCACATATTGCTATGAATATCAGTGACATGTTTTAAGTTACTAGACTGACATATCTCACAAAATATTTTTCTTTTCCTTGGTGACCATTGGATGTATTATCTTTCTTTTCTGACAAAATTGTTGGGAAAACTAATGACCAATCTTTGTATTATTTGTTCTTACTTAAATTTCTGTTTACACATGAAGGACCATTAGGCAATATCCATCACTGTAATTTGATAATTTTTAATATAATGTAATTTAATATATGTAATTGTGTTCTAGATATATAAACTCCAGTAAACTCCACTGGCAGATTCTGCTATGATAGAGCTTGGGCTTGCATAGTTACTGATTTTACATAGTTCCTTGGTGTTTTATCTGTAGTTGTTAAGATCACATAGAAGCCATAGGTCTTCATATACTTTGTTTATATTAATACTTCCTTCTAATTTCCTTTTTTTTTTTTTTTTTTTAATTTTGTTGATTTGAAATCAATTTAATTTTCACCAATGGCCAGAATTAGGTTAACATTTCTCTGAATTGATTAGGTAACTCTATTTGAACCTTTGCATGTGTGTGGGTTTCTTGAGCATTATTAGTTGTAGTCAATCAAAACTTGAAAGAGAAAGATAGTTTTGCAAGCTGCTTCTAACTTTCATTAGGATGTGTGTTAGATTTCCTTGGATAGTTCAGTTAAATAGTTTCTGGAAAAAAATAAATAAGAAATACTTCACAAATGATGTTGTATTAAACATCTGCTGTTTTTTTTTGCCAATTATTTGTTTAGCTGTTTCATCGAGCTGGTCTAGCTATTTCACTTTTTGAAACACTTATAATTTTAGAGTAACCCTGCCTTATGATTGAAAAGTATTTCATAATCTTTAATGGCAAAAAAAGAGCCATTAGATTTCCATATCACACAGAAAGGGGCCTAACAGATCTCTGAATGGACTTGCTCTGGTCATAAGTAATATAACTTTTAAAAATTTGGTATTTATTTGTAATGTTTACTGATGTGATTTAAACTATTCAAGAATAAAAGGGAAAGGCAGAAAACTGACAAGAAACTTGAGACTAAAGCTATTCTGCCTTATTTCAGAAAGTTATTCTGCTTTATTTATGTACTGCCTAATCTGAAATGGAATTTTTATCAGAATAGTAACACCACAAAGGCGATTGGTCAAAAAATGTGAGCACTGCAGGGAAAGTCATATATTGCTAAGTATACTCTGCTGTCTCAAATCACAAATGAGAGATTACATATATAACAAAATATAAGATCTAACAAATTTCCTTGTAAATGTGATTTTTAGTATTTTAAAAATGTATGACTAATTTTGAACTCATCTTTGTTTTTGAGAACCCATGAATCCTTTAAGGCATACTCTCCTACTATGTCATTATACATTCAGCTATACATTACCAAAAATATAAAACATATTTAGAGTAGCATTCCTGAATAAAGGTTAATTAGAATGTATGGAGCTTTTGTAAATGTTCAGAAACAGACACATCCATTGTTGTATCAGAGAACAAGAGATTGACATATCAGATATGATCCTATCCTATGGACATAACATTCCTTTGCATACTCTATGGAAAACTTTTTTTTTCTTTTTTTTTTAATGCCCTAGAGCAAGATTACCTAATCATTTGTCCTGTTGATTTATGCAACGAAGGGCTCACATCATAAAGAAAAAAATATATTCTCCTACTGTAGAGGAATGACAGGTCACCATAATGCTTTGTTTCACAAAAAAGTACCTGTCACACAACTTTTGTAACTTCAGTTTGAGCAACTCTTTTTACCTTGTCATTGCTTTAAACAGGATTTGACAATGAAGTTGGTATCTGGGCAGCAGATACCAACAGAGCAACTATTTTCACAGCAGAGCAACTATGAGGAACTGAAGGAGGAGATGCTTTTGCAAGATCTGTGGCCTTTCCTGTTAGCTCTAAATTGGCCAAAATCTTCACAGGTAGCTTTTTCTGCCTGATTTGTTTCTTGAAGACCTGAGACTTTAGTCTGTCTGTGTAAAGTTTTGTGTGCCTTCTGACAATGACAGTTAATTCTGAATCCTTCAACTCTGAAATATCTTTTTTTTTTTTTTTTTTTTTTCCCTGAACAGAAGACAACAAAAGTAGCCTAGAAGTATGAGCGTCCTTTTACTACACAAAGTATTGGTATTATGCTTACCATGTTGCACAAAAGAAAAGTAAGTTATTACAAAGAGAACTGATGAAGCTACCTTGTAATCATAGATTTTGTCTCACATAGTCATTTAAATTCCTCCAGGAAGTTCCACAATAATATAGACAGGTGATAATAGGTCTTGCTAAATAATATTTAGACAGTGTTGTACAAAAATATCATATTATCAAGCTGGTCTAAGAGCCTAACTGCTAGCCTGTTTGAGTCTTTGGTGGGCAAAGGTGAAATCCAGCTCCAGAATCATTATCCCCACAAGGTTAGTAACTTTCAGTTCTGTTTCTCATGTATTCTCTTATGCAGCATTGACTCCAGTATAGTACAAACTGCCCTGTTCTCCCTTAAATGTAGTGGGTTCAGCCTTCCACCTCCAAGGAGTGCTTTGGAACACTTCCACTTTGTAATTTTTCTTTCAGTTTGAAGCACCTGAAACGTGCAATTTCTTGAAATGCAATGCTGAGCTAATGTGTATGAATTTTTAAGAATATATTTCAGCTATTTAATCCATCTGCTACATATAGAATAATTCAATATCCAGTGTTCTCTTTGGAATGATGTATATGTTTGGATGTAATGATGTTGAATAAATCTTCACATTTTGCAGCTCAGTGGATGTGTAATACTCATCCCTTGAAGTTTTCATTCAAAGTATTTTTATATAGGAAAAACTTTTTGCAGGAGATGGTAGTACTTGGATCCTGAAATCCCATTTGGGACTTTAACCATCATTTCCCTAAGGTCAACTAATGTTCCTGTAGCTATTTGTCCTTTTTTTTTTTTAATCTCTGAAGTCTATAAACAAAAGAAAATCTTCTGCCTTCTAAATGAAGAAGAAGAAATGTCATTTCACAGAACTGTAGAATGGCCAAGGTAGGAAGGGACCTCTGATGGTCATCTAGTCCAACCCCCCTGCTGAGCAGGATCACCTAGAGCACATGGCACAGGAGGGCATCCAGGCGGGTTTTGAGTATCTCCAGAGAAAGAGACTCCACAACCTCTCTGGGCAACTTGTTCCAGCATGCTGTCACCCTCACAGTAAAGAATTGCCCTCTTGCATTCAGCTGGAACTTCCTGTGCTTCAGTTCGTGCCTCTCGTCCTGTCACTGAGCACAACCGAAAAGAGACAAGATCCATCTTCTCAACACCCTCCCCTCAGATATTTATACACAATTGAAATTTGAAAGATTTTACATTGTTTATTGAAAATATTTACATTCTTGATATCTGGCACATACAGACTTGATATTTATGTCCTTAACTGCTCAGCAAATAACTAGCCATCTAAATGGAGGTGAGAAGATAAAAATAAGAGAGCAGTTCATGTTATAGATTATTATGTATTAATACATTATATATTACAGTTTATATATAGGTGATATATATTAATTATATATATTGTGTTATATACTGCATATCATATATGTTATATATTATACATTTTTAACATGTTTAAGATTTTTCCTTGTAACTATAGATTAGGGAAAATAAAACCAAAAAGAGAACCTGTACTGTTTAAAAAAAGAGAATGCAAGGTAGGGTTTTTTTCTGTGAGGCAGAAAAGCCTGCCTTTTCAAGCAAGGGCCGTTGCTCTTTCTTACTTGCTCTTTCTCAGAATGACAGGTTTTATACAATAGCAAAAGCCACTGCTGCTTTAAGTGACACTGGGTGCAAATCCTCCAGAGGCTATTTTAAAAAATGTCTTGAGATCTTCCTGGATCATGGAGAAGACATACATGTAAGACTAGAGAAAATAAAGGGCTAAAGGAACATTCAAAAATGTTTATAGATGCAACCTTTTATTGTAGTAGGGAGAAAGTTTTAGGACTCAGTGCATTCTGAAGAGTCATGGAACAGTAACGTACCTTTCTGTATTCTCTGTAGATCACATACAATAAAGATCTGAATCCATCACCAATTATTATTATTTTTTTTTTCTAGAGTGACTGGCAAGAACAGCCAAAAAAAAAACAAACAAACACCTTTTGTTTTCAGTGAAATAAGGGGAACATTTAAACCTTTATTAGTGTTTTTGTGTTCATATGAGCTGCAACAGTATGAGAATGACACTGGTACTGCTAATACTGAAATTTAGACTTGCAGAATTTGTTTATTCCAGCTCATCCTCCACCTACACATGGAAGTTCAGAGACTTGCTATTAAGTTCATTATTCTACCTAAAAGATTAATTTCTTACACAGCTAATGAGATGGCCCTCAGGAAAGATGGGGAACCTGAGCTTTGTTAATATAGATCAAAATACATTTTTGCAAAATCAGTCAGGAACAAACTCAGCTTTATTCAATAGTATTTTAAAGTAGTTGTATTTTGGACTTGAGATAGTTTATTTGACTTGCCAGGAGTCATCCACTCCTTGTTGCACCAGAAACTAGAAAACATCTTGAAAGTTGTCCTTTTCCTTTCACCCAAATGACAAGGATTTATAGTGACAAGATACTTCAGTGATTCAAGCATAAAAGATTTGATTCACCGTCTCCTTTATAGAGGTGCTCTGTTCCTTCTCTGGAAAACTGATATATAATATTTCTACTTTTAATATGAAATAAGCACTTTTGGGGTTCTGGAATGTTGTGGCAAAGGTTGCTAAAAATACACGTGCAGATACACACATTAGATATACTATACATGGAGTAACTAACATTTCCTGAGTTTTTAGAGCAAGATTCTCAAGCTCAACTAAATATTTCAGGAAACTGGGAGCAATTCTAGGGTCATTGATTAGGGACAAAATGGGAGAACACTTGGACAGGTGCAGGCTGTTCAAAGACAACTAGGACATTTATAAAGGGGAAGCCATGCTTGTCAAATGCTATTAACTTGTTTGAGGAGGTGACAATGAGAGTTGACAGGGGTGAAGCAACAAACATAATCTGCTTGGACATCAAGATGGCTTTTGATAGTGGTACACTGAAGACTAGATACAGAGTTAGCAAGCATCTGATGATAAAGTGACTGATAGAATGCCTCTAAAATTTCTCTAGAGTCAACCCTGTTGACATGTCACAACAAAACATGCAAGAAGATGTATAAAAGTGATAGATATAAAATAACTTGATAAGGATATTTAACACTATACAAGAGTATTAATGAATCTTCAGAAACATTGTGAAGGAGGGAGGCAGAAAAAAACGGAGTGGGAGAGGAAAAGAACTGACCTGTTCACATATTTTAACAGAGAAAAAACTATGAAGATTACTTTATGGAAAATCATTGTAGAATAGATAATCATTGAAACACCTGTTGTATGTCTACATTTTACTGTAGACTGCAAGTGGTTGCTGGTGGGAGCATATGATTTTGAGTACATACTGGATGTTGGCTGGTAACAAAGCTAGTAAGACTTTCTTTCTGAAACGGGAAAATTGAGGGTATATTCCTACCTAAATCAGATTTAATTTAATTTAAGCATGAAGCAGTCATGTGCCTACTACCTTCTTGCTGTTGCTTTAACAAACAATAAAAATAAAAGAGAAATAGAAATATAATAGAATAGCTTACAGGTAAATATATATACTTCATTTTTCAGTACTGTCATTTTTCTGTACTTGTTCCTAATCTGTTCTGCAAGGCAATGTTTACTTTTTGTCAGCTTCCATTTGTGAAGGGAAGTAGCTAGAGTATTTAACAAACAGGTACCACCTATAATAGGTCTCAGCTGCAAAAATGCTAGCAAGACATTTTTTGAGATAAAATTCTAGTTGGATTGATAACTATAAGGAAAACCTGAGGTAAAAGTCAAAGAACACACATTATGAGATCTTTCCATTAAATCCCCTATTCTTTATTTCAAAAATACTGTGTGGTTACAATATGCCTTTTGGGTTTTAAATAATTATGTATCATAGGCATATACAAAAACATTTCATTGTGAATAGAGGAAATATAATTTACTGATGTGTAGTAGCTATGGACAAAAAAAACAACCCAACCCAACACAACCCAACCCAAACCTTCTATTGAGCAGACCTAAATCTCATGAATCTCATCTGATAAACTTTGCCTTTTTTTTTTTTTTTTTCCCCTTTGGCATTTTATAATGCTTTTCAAAATTTTTAAGAAAAGATTTTTCGATATATCCTTTAAATAAATCCATTTATTTTATTGTTTTTACACTTAAAAGCTTACATTCCAGCTCAGTGTTGTTGTATTTGAAATTAAATTTCATTTAATTTGTGTACATTTAATTCAGTATGCAGTGGCAGAGAATACTGCTCAGAAAGCTGGTCCCTAAGTAAGAAACAGAAGTGTTCCTTTTTAACTGAAGAAACAGTACAACAGGTGCAGTTTCTGTTTTGAGAATGGATCAAGAATATAGAAACACTGTGAAGCTCAGATGCACAGTGGTGGTGCACTTACTCTCCAAGAGAGGGCTGTGCTAAGTTTCGATCTAGTTCCTGCATGATTTGGACATTTAGTTTTAAACAGCTCTGCAAATGCTACATATCTTGACTGAAGAACCTCATTTGCATTTAACTTTTGTGTATAGAAGAAAAAAAAGTAATCTAATTTTAGGAATAAATTTGCTTTTGTGGGTTTTCAGTTAGTAAAGAGAGAAAAATATGCTATGATGAAAGTTATGCCATGTTTACACTTAAGTAGACAAGTGTTCCAGGAAGAGGAACACAGCTATAAAACAGAGTACTATGTTCTTATTCTCACTTAATGCTTTTGATTTTCTCCGAATCAGACTATGTTTGAAGCAGTTCCAATACAAAATTTGAACAAGGGAAGGGTCATCAAGGGAAATAAGATAACATCCTGGGAGAAGAGGAAAATTTATCTCCAATTTCTTTTGTGTATATATATACAAGTATATAAATATATTGTGTGTGTATATATATATATATATATATATATTATATATATAGCCGTGAAACATTTTTCATGTGTTTTGGTATATGTCACTGAAGCAGTTGAAGTATAATTACTATGCTTTATCAAATGCCAAATAGGTATATTTTTGGGGAAGGAAACTAATTCTTACTGGAACAAAGCAGGAAAACAGATAGGTAAACTTGAGAAACAAAAAATATTGAACATTTATGTATTTCAATGCATTTTCTTAACAATTTTAAAGCTACTTTGGGTCTTGAAAAAAGACAAGCAAATTAATATTTTTGTAATATAGATGTCATCTTATATTTCATGCTTGGCTCATTTGAAAATGTAGATTAATTTGCAAACAGTTTATAGAGGTGAACTATTGAATTGAGTCCTATAAGATTTAGGATTTGTCATCTTTTAAAGTTGACACCCAGTGAGAGCTTGTCAATTACAAAGAAGTGAAATGAAGTGAAAATAAGCCTCGTCTTCATCTTCTTGTTATATGCTTGGTTGGTTATAGAAAGACACCATTTACAAGCTGACAATAATTACTCGCAAAGTATTTTTCACTTTAAACCAAAATTATTTATTATTTTATCTCATTACATTTTGATAGAGCAGTTCCTATAATTTCCTAATTTTATAACCAAAATAATCTTTCACTACCAATGTAGCTACCTGAAAGGTAAGTTTGTTTAGGTTAAAAATGCAAAACATGGTTTACAGTTTTTTTTTTTCTTTTTTTTTCTCAAATATTATTTATCCTTTTGTGATGGGTTATTCAGAATTTCTTCACTTTATAAATCTCCAGCAGCATGTAATTTGGCAAATATGAAGCTATATGTATGATACAGACAGAATGTCACCAGTATAATCTTTTTCATTTACATGCAAATATATAAACATATTTTCCAGCTTAAATGTGTATTATGTTATCTGTCCCTCGCTTACAGACTTGATTTTTGCACAGCTCCTTCTTTTAAACCTTTCCATTGGTTGTAGTTCAGCCGTCCTGCTATGGTCTTCTCAGAGTTAAGTGAGTTAGCACTTTTTCTCTTATCAATTTATCCAAAAGAATGAAATCTTATAGTAGTTCTGTAAGCATATAACTTGTGTGATCCTGACTTCTTTGCATCCAGCATACCTGCACTTCATAAATTTCTGTGCTAAATGCTCTTTATCAAAATCCACTACTTGTTTCTGAAGAAAATACTCATTAATTGAATTATTTTATTTTAAATAAATACAAAATGTACCTATTCAGCAATGCTTTGCTCAAATGTTACCTTTGATTTTTTTTTTTTTTTTTTTTTTTTTTTTTTTTTTTTTTTTTTTTTTTTGCTGTAGCACTGAGGTGATTTGCTTTCTTGCTTTTCATAGTTTTCCATCATGATCAACTGAAGCACAGAGAGGTCAGGTCACTTGCCTGTGGTGTGCAAGCAAACCAGTAGCTCATCCTGAACTAGAACTACTCATCTCCTGACTCAGAGGTTTTTACCCAGGCCACCAAACTCCACTGCACTGAAACACTGAAGAAGGAATGCTCAGAAAGCAAAATGTAGCAGCCTCTTCCTGAATGGAACTGGTACTCGGTAGCAGTCATTTTATTCATAAATGTACATAGAACCTAGTGAACATATGTGCAAAATGTTAGACACCAGTGATTAAGTTTTTAGACAATAGATGTTTTTTATTCTTCCATGCAGTTAATCTTCTTTATGAGATGATCTTTATAATTGCATTTGTGCATCATGCCTGTGCTAGTTAATGCACAAGGCAAACCCTATAGCATCTCTTGTATTATTTCAATTTTGTTTTACAGTATTCATACTAGTCCCTCATACAATTCAATTGTACAATTTAAATATACAGTAGAATATTTTCCTTTTTTATTGCAGAAGAGAGCTTTGATCTATCAAAAAGTTTAATTGCATTTCATGCAATAGTTCATATTTGTAATTATAGGTATAGATACGGCACTTGCTAAGTTTTTCTTTCATGTCCTCCCATTCATTTTTAAATCGCATTTTCTGGTACACCTTCACATATTGTACAGTAGATGCTTTGCTCAGATTCTGAAACTACACATGTATATCTGATTTCCCCAGTTATCCATGAAATGTTTTGGCAACTTGGCCTTTCATTATTTTAATTATTTCCTTCCTGTTTGTAATAGGTGTTTGTAATAGGCTTGTGTATGGTTTTATTTCACATTGTTATATGTCTGAATAAGGAAACAAAGACCAGTGTAACTGATAACAATAATATATGGTTCTATGATTCTATATCAGCCTATGATAAGACTATCATCCCTTTCATTTTGTTGTTGTTGATTTTTTTTTTTTTTATTTACATAAAACCTGAGGTAGGAAGATCAGTTAATAAAGAAGACTTCTTCAAGAATGCAAGGCAAACAAACATAAGATAATTTGGAGATTAACCCTTAACTTGTCTTATAGCACGACTAGCATGCCACTTCACATGGGGTCTTACAGAACAAAAACTGCTTGAGAAAGATGGAACAAAAAAAAAATCAAAAAACATTTTGGCATTTAGGAATTAATTAATACAGGGTGCTTGCTATTAAAATATAGAAATACTTTCTGTAAACCTTTAAGGACTACTGTGGTTCAAATGTACACTGAAATGTATTTGTCGAATGGAGATTTTATTCTGTAATATCACACTCCTGTCCATTATCCTTTCTCCCTGCTTGAGAATGCTACTGATCTCTCTTTCAGAGCTTCCAAAAAGTGTGCCAAACTGAAGCATATGTGGGACAAAAATGGGACAAAATCAAATTAAACTATGATTGGGCACACAACCAATATTTCCCTTTTCATTATTATTTACTCTTCCTGTACCTATGATATGACTTTCCCCTGTGGTAGCCTTTTACCCAGATTTTCCTGAAGTGCTTTCTTGTCCTCACTTTTCTTCTCTTAATTTATGTTGATAATTTCCTTTTCCCAGTATATTTTCTGGCTCCTATGTTCCAGCTTTAATGCCTGAAATTTGCTTTCCAAATCTAAGTTTTTTCTCTCTATTCTTTCATCTGCAACCTTCATGCTTCTTCCTGGCTGCATGAACCATTAATCAAAGCTTAGTTGAATAAGGTGTGAAAGAAAAGTGGAATGAAAAAAACCTGAGCACAACTGCTTCTGTGAAGCAAACAGCAAAACTGACATAACAGGCATAGCATTATGGGGGATCCCAGGGCTTAGCAAATAGTGTCCATTGGAGGTATGTGGAATTTTATAGAGTCTGTCTTGTCTTGGTATTGTTTAGAATAAGCACTGCAGATGCAGAGCTTACATAAATCAGCAGGACTACACTAACCTTTTTTATCAACTGTTCTGGAGCTAATTCAAACTAAGGAAGGAAGTTTTTGCCAAAGTGCAGCTCAACTGTTAAAAAATATCTTACCAATTCCATAAAAATATCCTACCAATTCCTTCACTCATTTCAATTAAAGCATTTACATTAAGTGTTTGTCTGCATGACAGAACATTCTGTTTTGAGGCAACTACATATGCAAAGAGATTGAGATAGTATCTGGAGTAAGAGCCTTTTCAACATAGCTCTAATAAGTAGGAATGCAAAACCTGTGATGAAGTCAGGGTTGTCCAATGGCTGAGCCAAGTGGCTTATTTGCTGATGTTCCCAGAACTGCCTCCTGACATGCCTAGAAAACATGGAGAAGACTGAACTTGCAACTTTTGAAAATTCCATCTTTGCCAAGAAAGATAGTTTCTTCAGAGGTAGAACAGGTTCTCCTCTTGATGTTTACTGGGTAGGCAGAACCAAACTGTGCTCTGTTGGCAGCATGTTTATTGAACAGCTACATCAGAGAGGCATTCTGTGGGGTGGAATATCCACAGAATACACACAACATATGCAATGACTAAATAAGATTTTAGTGGCTTCAGTGTTGGACAAAAGAGTAGAAAAATCTTCAGCTTTCTTTTGAACAGAGTGTTTCCCTTGGAATATTAATGTTGAGATTTAATAATAAATAATAATAATAAATAATAATAATAATAATATTTTTTTGCAAGTTTTTGAACAAATTTAAGTTAGAGCTAAGGAAAATGATTAGAAATTCCTTAACAAAAAGGATTTGTGAAAAAGAGGCACAACCTTTTTTTGCCAAGGTAGGAAAATTTTGACTAGCTTTTTCATGCCATGTACATCACCATGTAAAGCACTTATCTCTGCTCACTATAGTTTCTCCATTTCTGGAGTAGGAAAAAATATTTAACTTTCCTCTTGGACAATATATAGAATTAATAGAGCTTAGGGATATGGTTTAGTGGAGGGCTGTTAGCGTTAGGTTGGAGGTTGGACTCGATGACCTTGAGGTCTCTTCCAACCTAGAAAATTCTGTGATTCTGTGATTCTGTAACTTCATCTTGAAAACATTTTAATTTGTCAGCTTTGCAAAAGCTTTATTTCTCACGCTTTTTTTTTTTTTTTTTTTTTTTTTCCCCAAATTAAATATAGTTTCCCTGTAACTGACCTTAAGTTTGCCAGGCACAATATATCAGTAAACCTTGCTGGTGCTCAGAACAGCTACATGCTTCCAGTTCAATGCATTTGATTTACAAACATAAAGATTTTTCTAGAGTGGTGTGAATATTCTCTAGTGGAGCAGTTTTGACCTGAATGGCTATATTTTGCAAAATCTTTTATATTCTTTGAACTTTTTAGGGGGAGATGGTTGAAATATTTCACATCAGTGAAGTTGAAATATTGTGTTTTTAATACATTATTTTGCTTTCTCCAGAAGACAATATTTTTAAGTATATGATAACATAATAGAACAAAATAACAAATATAAAATTTAAATGAACATATTTTCCAACTTTTTTAAGAATTTATTTGATTAAAATTGTGGAAAAATTGCCTATCACATACGTATAGAAAGACATTCATTTTCAAAACACAGTCATCTGTCTTTTTCCTGATGAGGAAAAATGACTAAGAATATCCATGTAGGAGAGAGAGGTATTAATGTGAAATTCTGTGTGTTTAGATAAAGATCTGCTCAACATCATTAAATTTCAATATCACAATTTTTTATTCCAAAAATATTTCAGGCCTCTCTCTCTCTCTATATATATATATACACATATATATTTTGTAACCCTGCTAATAATTTCTGAATAGTCCAACATTTTACCACAGTCCAACATTTTGGAACTCAAATAATTACCTTTGGCTGCAGTCTGTTGGTGAACTACAGGTGTTAAAGCTTCTCTCCTCTTTCTCAAATCCCGGTTCGAGATTTTAAAAAATAAAATAAAACAACAACAACAACAACAACAACAACAAAAAGTAGACGTCAAGAGAAACATGAGTTCTCTGAGGAGAAATGGAAGCAATTCCAAAACCAATCATATCTTTATGCTTTTTTTTTTTTTTCCTTCTGACTGAATGCTTCTCATCTGATTTTGTTGAATTACGATATCTTTGAATTTTATGTGGAAAATTAAATCAAATAACATCAGTAAAGCACAGTAGGAATGAAAAAGTTCTAACAGTGTGCTGTGAGTATACACCAGAGCTCCCATGCACCAATGATGATGATAAAGAAGACTGAGATGGTTTAGTATTTCTTTTTCTGAAGTAGGTGAAGCAAGTGAGCTAAATACTGTGTAAAACAGCATATTCATTCTGCAAGAATTTTCTTTAATCTTGTTAAAATGTGTTCCATATATGAACAAATTTATCATTTGTTTTTCATCCCCCTTCAATTTTCCTCTCAAAATTGCAGATTAGGCTACTCAAACGCCTTTATATTCAAGCAAGTATTATTTACTTCTTGATTGAAAAACACAAAGTCATTTCTATTTATGAACATTTTCTTGTAATGCGACCTGGCATTTCTCATCACTACCGCTTGCAGTCTAGTCTTATAAAATTTAATGGATGTCAAAAATGAGCACAGTATGAAAAATAAATAGACAAAAAAGAAATCCTTTAAATGTTAACAAATGGCACAAAAAGGTCTCTTAAAGTTAAAATCCCTGCGGAGAAAAATAGTTTGGTCTTGACCAAAAGAAGTACCTCTTTAAGATAGGATGAGGGAAATCTTGGAATTTTCTATCTTTTGAAAAGAGTAGACTTAATTTGTATGTCCTCCCAGACTATGCTTCATCTTTATTAGATAAATCCTTCCTTTCCAATGGTTTTAGACAGATTAACTGGCCTAATTGGACCTAAGCTGCTGTAAAGAGAGAGGAAAAAAGGTGTAGGCACAGGCTCTCCAAGTCCTCAAGTCACATCCTCCTGGTTGACTGGTCTGCTTAGCCAAGCTGAAACTGGTCTTATTGTCATGTTGGGTGCATTAATTGGAGTGCAGACTAATTTGCAAGAATGCTTTAGTGCCCTTTAAAAGGTGATTTAAAATTCAAAGTGATGGAAATTGTATAAAAGCATGCTGATCTGATCATTACCCAGAATTCAGTTTGACATTTCCTCTATTTATCTGCTTTTATTGTTTAGACCTTAAGTTTACCGTGAAAAACGTAAGAGACTGCAACAATTCATGATATTCTCTGGATTGGTTGATAACTTCTCTTATTTTTAAACCAAGAAATGCCATGAAAGTAAACTAAATAAGCTCAAAAATGTCTTGCTTGTGGATGAAAAATTAAAGAATATTTTTAGATCTTGCAATGTAATAATAATTACAGCAATAGCTTTCCCCTTGTTTGCATCATATACATGAAAATACACTCTCTGGAACATTCTTACCAACCAAAGACATTAGTACCTCATTAACACAGACTTGAATACAATAGTAAGGAGGATGCTGAATTTACATTTTCTAACCAAAAGAACACACAAAAAAACAAGGCACTGTTTTTGCATGGGTATAGCTATATCCATTGCTGAAGTCCAACTACATTCATAGGTGAAGAGTGATTTCTGCAGCAGTATAAAACAGAACTCCACAACACTTAAAAAGAAAAAGGAAAAAAGAAAAAATAATAATAAAAAATATATGCATTAAAACAACAACAACAACAACAAAAACAACCACCAAACAGCAACAACAACAAATAATAATAAATTAAACTGTTACGTAATCAATATAATAAACACGTGAAGATTACCCAGGAATATTGAAGTGACAGGTAATAGGAAACCTCAGTCAGTATGTTTCTTCTACACTTTCCTCACTGCCAGCAAGTTGGTTTCAGTCATTACATCAAGTGTTGCTTTCCTGAAATGAAAGTAAGTGATGTTCTCCCTGAGTTGTACTGTACATGCTGGTACAGGAAGTCAGTAATACGGCTAATACAGGTATAAAATTTTTAGTAGCTGGAGCTATTTCCAGAAACATTTAGATGTTATGCCATGAAAACATACTTTTATTTGGCCTCCTGCAAATTGCTCTGGCAAGTATCTCTTGCAGTAATTAGTACATTTGGATTGCAGTCTACCCTCTAGCTGGGTCATGTCTGTAAGGCCATTGTCTTCAGTGAAATTGTAAGGAATAGCCCCATTGTATGTCTGGACAGGAGAGAACAGTAGGTATGGAAGAGTTTCTTTTTTCATGCACCAAAGCTGCTTTACTGGAAATTACTGTACTAGGAAGCATTTATCTCCATTTTCACAGAAGACACAAAAAAGGGCTCCACCCTCCACTGTGCAAGTCAAACATTTAACATTTTGGGTTGGGAAATAGGTCCATACCAGAGTTAGATGAAAGAGAAGTTCTTCAAAGAAAAGTTTCTTGTCTTTTTTTCCTGCAGTTGTAAATTGTTTAGGCTTAACTGTAAGATTAAAAGCAAGATTAATATCTAGTTCTCTGAGATTGTCCTTGTATTAAGTTTGAGGTAATACCTTCAAGAGCCATAACGAGGCAGAGACTGACCTACATATTCTTGCCAGTTATAATACAAATACAGGGAATAAAGCACGGACTTTCACATCCTAAGTAGAGTTCCTAGCCTGGCTGTTTATGCCAGCTGTAAGAGGAGTAAGAGAAAAAAATGAAAGCCAGAGAACGGAACCCCATGGTACTACCACATAATTTTCATTTGAAAGGGTGAACACTGGACTTCCAGCCTCTGCGCTAGCTGAATCAGGTTGGTGATTGCATAATACTTTCTTCTGTACTCCTAGAAAAGCTGTCTTTTTTTTTTTTTTTTTCCCTTTGTTTTAATGGAAGGAAGTATTGAGGTTTATTTACTGAAAAACTTTGAAATGCTACCACACTTCATAGCTTAAGATAGTGTTGCTTTTCTTAAAAACTAGTCTTATGTATCTTCTTTTCACTATTTCAATTTATTCTCTATTAATGAAGAAAATGTTTACCATGGTAACCTGGACTACATAAAATATGTATAATTTGTTCTGAGTCACTATGATGTGTAAGGAAGTCTCTCCCTGAGATGTTCTTAAGAATGTTTCCATATCATGCAACGTGGTCTCATTGTTAGTTGCAAAAGATTATCTGTGGGCATAAAGCAAAGCATTAGAGGAAGCCTAAACACTTGATTAGTTGTAATATCATACACTGAAGATGGACAGTCTCTATGGCAGGTTGTCTTGCATGAAAGAATTGGCTCCTTAACACACTCTACTTCTATTATCACATTCAGTAACAAAAAGAATACATGCAGAACACATCTCAATGAATGTCTCAGCTCCTGTTATGCAAACTGCACACACTTACTGTCTTTTCAGCCCTGTAAAGATTTTAGTAGAAGAGAGACCAAGGATAGATAAACAACAGTAACGCAACTTAAGAATAGTGCATATTCCACAAGTAAGAAATTAATGGTAAGAAAAACATGATAAATGGATATACTTACAACTACAGAATACAGTCCTCTGAAAAAATAACTTAAGTCATTCAGTTGGATATTCACTGAATTATCAATATGAAATGTAAATAGCTATTCATGTGTTCTTGATTATAAACTCAGCTTTATGTTCCAACATGCACACTGTTCAAGGATCTAATATATAACAAATCAACAAGCAATTCTAGCACCATGGAAGATTTGCTGTAGACTTCAGTAGGGTTGGGAATTTGCCCAGTATGTCTTCCATTTATGTGAAAACTATCTTTTCATTCACATATTATTCAATGCTGGATTTTTTACATCTGTTTGACCTAGTTGTAAATAACACTACCTCTACCTTTTCACCTGAAGAGACTGAAATCTGTGGAGTAGAGTATGTCTATATTTTCCATGCAAACACTCCCACAAATCTTACCCTCTTTTTTCCTAGTTCTGATGAGCTAACATCTGAAAAGCTAGTGTGATATTCATACTTTCTTTTACCCTCTGGTGGCCAAACCCTAAGACAGAAAGCTGGTGCAGCCAAGCCACACAGGAAAATACTATAAGATAATTAGAGATGGAGGAACTGTCCCCACTTGTTCAAACTTGTGCACTTCATGGTGGTGTGGGGAAATGGCAGATGAATTGATCCAGTCCCAGAGCAGTTGGACATGCCAGCTTTGCTTCCAGATCCTCAATCCTAAGATGCAGAGTTGAGATCTCTGAGTTTAGGAGACCTCAGAGTACCTGCTTAGGTCTCCACATTTTGGAATTTCCTTTCATCTCATTAATTTCCCTTCCAGAACTTCACTCAATGTCAGCTGATAAGAGAGAAATTTTTTTTCAGAAAATCTGTCTGAGTTATATATTTTCTGCCAAAGAATATAATCTTTTCCCTGTTTAAGTCCTTGGAAGATTATGTTGCCAGTTTCAGCCTGGAGAAAACCATCACACTGTATTAGCAATACAAATAACTAAATTTATTCTTGTGAATGCAGACTTCCTTTTACTTCTTCTCAGTGTCAGTGCAAGCAGCTCCAGCATTTAATACCAGCATTGTATATGTTTGTCCTATTTCTCTGAGCAGTGCTAGTATGGCTTCAGAATGCTAAGGAAGGCATCTCAGAAGTCACACTGCTGTAGAAACCCTGGAGAACAAAAGCAGTAATGACCACAGGTCTTGGGAGTATGACCATGGCTGAAAGAATGTACTTCCTTCACTTAGGAAGGAAGCCATCTTCAAAGACCTACAGATTAAAAATACTATCTATTTATAATGTCTTTGTAGACAAGATAGGAAGTAAAGGGCTTAAATTCAGGAACAAAAAAAATGTTCAAGCTAGGCTTTGGGAAAAAAATAGTAGACAGAGTGAAAATCTGGTGAAGAGTGCCCAGGGAGGTTTCAGGAACTCCCTTATTTGCTAGTTTTTAAGAATGGTTCAGGCAAATATGTCAGGAGTAATATAGCTATAGTTGGTCTTGTCTGAGGCATTGAGAGAACTAGACGGCTTCTTGAAGTCCCTTCTTAGCCCTACTTTTCTATCATTCTGTAATTTTTAAAGATGGCCATTAGACAATCTAATGTGATTTTAGAGAACATAGGAAGCAAACCAGCTTTTTGTGTGTTTAATGACAAAGACTGTCTGGTGATGAAGTGAAGTGAAATTGATGTTAAGTCATTTAGAAATGAAAAAAAAACCAACATATTCAGGACATCCATAATTTGAAATGATGGATATCTTACAAACAAAACATTATAGAAAAAAATGCAGTATATGATATTCAGTGACTCATGATTGCCCTTGGTGTTCTTCTAACTTTGATAAAACTATGCTAATTTACATCTTTTTAGCATTTTGTGCTAGATTTTCAAAGATTTTTTTTTTCTTTTTTTCTTTTTTTTTTCTTTGTTGTGCAAAAACTCACTGCTACATGCTACATTGTAGACCTGGGGAACCTTAAAGTTTATCAAGTTCTAGTTCATAAAATTATCTGCAAATTCAGAGCTTCTACAAAACCTACTCAAAGTGCCTGTGTTTCCTGAGAACAGCTTTTGTGAGGAAATTACACAGCTTTTGACTTTAACTTTAAAGCATATTCTCTGCTGAAGTTACTACAAGATTGATTGGTTACCAGAAAAAGAATTAATGAGATTAAAACAAAATACATTATCTCTCACTGTGGAGTCAACTATTTCTACACATATTAATGGTACATATTAAAATACGCAAGAAAATAGCAACCAATATTAAAAAATTGAGAAAAATATTAAAATAATTTTACTGGAAAAAAAAACAACAAAAAAAAAACAAAACAAAACACAAAACCCACATATATACATGTATTTATACAGCACAGTATAATGTGAGAAAAAATAGAGATAAATACAGATACGCAAACATTAGGATACAATGTCCATAGCTAATTTAATGTGACTACATGTGAAAACAACTGATGTTCAGTATTTAGTTTCTTATACGACTGGAAATCTAATAATTAGTTCACTGAGAAAAGACAAAGAACAGAAGACAGCAACTTTCAGTAATATAAGTGCTATCCCTTTATGAATCTAAAATCAGTAGAAACTTTTGAAACGTGAAAATTTACTGAAAGCCAGTTTAAAAAAAAATAGTGTCATGACAGATTCCAAATAACTGGTACATTTTGGAGGTATCAATATTTATGTAGGGTATTTCAGGTTATCTGCTGTTATTGTATGAATGGTGCTGCATCATTCATTCTAAAAGCACTTTGAAAATGTGGTTTTGTTAAATGTTTGGCATATTATGTCAGTTCTGGTCATGGAAGATCTCAAGGCTTGACAAGTGACGTAACTGTAGGATATGAATGCTGTATGCTAAAAATTGGCAAGTATGTTGTTCATCTTGAAGGAATGTGATACCTCCTGTATTATCACTTTTTCTAGCACCCCCAACCCTGCCCCCCCCGCCCCCCCCCAAGCCCTAAATATATCTTTTTACTCACATGAGTGAATAGAAATAAGGCATGGTAACCAAACTAACAGTATTGTCAAGTATTCTTAAAATGTATTTGAATGTCTTTACTAAGATATTTAAACCCTAGCACAAAAGGCTAGACTCTAAATGAAATGTGGTTTAACATCAGCAATACAAAGGTTAAAGTTAGCAGCCACTGTTAACTGCAAAGACGTAGTACTGCTACTTAAATTATAACTTTCAGAAATTATTGAAAGGGCAAAATATAACTTGTGTAGTTTGTGTCTGTCTCAGTTTGCTGAGCTGCCAAGTCATATATGTATATATATTTAAAATTCTAAAGGAATCTGAAGAGTTTTTTGTATTAATACAGTATTGGTAAAGTAAGGGAGAACAGAAAATATTTTGACACAAAAGTTTCCCCCCATTTTTTTTTTTTTTAAATCAGAAAATTAATTAGAAGCTCAGAAAAAAATAAAAATGAAAATCGTAGGACACAGCTAAAAACTCCAGAAAATTGCATGGGGTATACATCATTTATTAGAATGTTATGCAAAAGTCACCTCCATGTGACTTTCATTGTTCAGGCAACTACTGAAGTTTGGGGATTTTACCATTGAATGGAATGGTGTTTACAATTAAAGGAAAATCTGTAGAAAGAGAAATGTTTCAAAGAAATAGAAAAAAAAAGTAAAATAATTATCTACAGTAAATATGATGTACAGTTCCTTTATAGCATGAATTTACTCTTTTCTCCCAGGTTTATTCTTCTAAACTGGATCTGAATCACTAAAGACTATGGAAAGAGAATAAATTTGTTTTTCCCATTATTTGAGATGCTCTTGTGAATTCAGAAGACTCTCAAGTTTTTATAATAGTAAAGATGAAATAATATTTTTTTTTTTTTAAAGCAAAGCTGAAGGTGGTGAAAAAGTAGTTCTACAATAAGACCTTCTAAGACTTCCTAAATTGGTTCCATTTTTGGAAGAATTATTACTTAAAGAGGAAAAGTTTCTTCCACTGCAGAGGAACTACTGGTTTAGGATTAATCAGCTCTGGCAAGGAAGAGCAGTATGTAGGTTTTATCATTCTTATCAGAGATACAATTTCTAAATCTGGCAGGACAGAAATTTGAATCCTTTTGTATACACCACCATCAAATGTTCTAAGGATTGAGTATTTGGCTGTACTTCATAGACACGTACAGTAAAGGCAATCAAATGGACTGCAAAGCTGTAGAACCTGTTCTCTTGAGCATGTTGGTAAATTTGGACAAACATGAGGTTGTATATATCACACAAAACATGTACAGAGTTCAAAACATCAGAAGCAGGTTCCAGCTCTGCATACACAAGGTACTGTTAAGCTGTTAGATTTGGACTGGTCATTTTTTTAGAGTCATAAAAAAGTCAGTTAAAGCTACTTCTCTCACCAAGTTGTCAATCTCCTGGAAATTTCAAACATGTAAACAGCATTTGGTAGTGCTGATGAAGAAACTGAATTTTCCTTAGCCCCATGTAACTAATGGCTTCTCTTGAGATTTCATCCTGACTCTGGATTTTACTGGAACTTTTGCTGCAAAACCTCCTATCAAAAGTCTCAGTTTTGCCAAACTCTGGTTAGAATCTCTTTTGACAGAAAATTTCTGACAAGCACTAAAGATCATTTCTTAATCTACACTGAATGGAAGCTGCTAGTGTTGAATATTCCTTTGTGTCAAATGCTTAAAAAATACCAAAATGTGATTTGAAATTTCTTATGCTCTACAAGCAAAAATGTATCTGAAAGAATTTTCCACTGAAGCATTAGATATTTTCAAACAAATTGATTTTTCTCATTAGCCTTTCTTTATCTGATTTTGTATGTAAAAATTTATAGCTGATAAAATTAATGCTGATGTTTGATCTAATTTCAGTTTTCACAGATCCATCTCTTAAATGATTCCTTGAAGCTGATTATCTTTTTACGGTAAAGAACCTGAATACTTACCACATTCTTAAGATATGATAGGAAGCCATAAGCACAGGAGGTTGAAAAGGACTGCAAATGAGCCAGGCTCCCTCATCCAAGCAAGAGTTATTCATTGGTCTTGGAATAGACTGCAGCAACCTACACATTGCTTTAATATATGCTAAATGGCTGCTGACCCACAGTGCCATTTGGCAACTACCTAATGTTGCAGCATAGTGCATTCTGCCATGATCTTTTCTGTCTCCCACAACTCCTCTTTCTAGAGTGATTAGTAGGTGAGGTAACTAGTTTGTTCCTTTTGCCTAAAGAGAGGACAGAAGGCCTAAGAATCCATTCTCAGGAGTTTAAAGCCTTATTTTAATAGTAATTTTAAATATTAAAATGTATATATTTAATGCAAGAAGAAAAGATGTTTAACTTGAATAACATTTAGGATAGGAAATTATTAATTAAAATAAATTATCCTTTTCAGCTCCATAAATTCTGTACAGTAGCCTGCAGTGAAAATAAGCTCTGAGCTGATTTGTAATGTATGGAAGAAATTAAGTAGATATCTTCATGGACAAGGAATTGAGAGATAAGATTTGTTTCTTTGTGTATGTATCAGAACTGGTAGATGTTATCAAACAAAAAAGTGTTTTGTTCTTGTTGATTTTGCACAAAAGTGTAAGTTGCAGCCATGCTGCTGAATAGTGTGAACAGAAGTATGATGTATTATAGCAAGAGTTCCAGAGGCATCTCAAAAGAAAATTCTCATGACCTGCGGTGGTTTTTGCATGTCTAATTACAGGAGATTTGTTAATCATATTTTATCTTCACAGCTGTAGAATACAAGCTAAAATTTTGTTTATCTTGCTCAACTTGTACCTTTTCAAAGTAAACTTCTTAGGATTGGGAAAAATAAAGGATGAGAATATTTTACTTTCACTTGTTCTTTCATTTACTTCCAAGTCATCTGTTTTTCTCTTAAATACAACTGTATCTCACCAACCGCAGAAGTAGGTCACTAACTTCTACTGATTAATATTGATTAGGAAGATAATGGTAGCATTTTAAACTGAAAGAGGTTACAAATGCTTTATTAATATTTACTAAATGATTGTGAGATGTCACTACATTCTTTAATAAAATTGCATAAAAGACACTATAAACTGTACTATCAAAGCATTTTCAATAAATTATATTTTTAAGGCCCTCTTAAGAAAAAATAGATTTCCTTAAAAAAAAGGCAAATAAATGATGCTTAGTTTTGCAGATCCTTTAACACGTGACTTCACTTAAATGAATAGTCGGTGGGAAAAGGTATGGACATATATAAGAATTTATGGGTAAAGGAGCCAAATGTATTGTAAAGCGCCATTAAGAAAATAAGGTTATAAGGTTTTTATAATTTGTTTGAGAATTTTTTATTACATCTGTATAACTTTTTAAAGGAGAAACATTTTAAATGCAGTCTTAATATGAAGTGTAACTGGAAGATTATATATGTAATTCTTTATCACACAGGCATTCAGCCTGCTGTTTGCTCATAAAATTAATAAAATATTACAGAATACACGGTTATCAAAATGAGATAATGATCTTCTGACATCCAGGTGTAACCTTTAACATTGAATCCCAATGGTAAGTGAGCTCATGATAACTCCTCTGTCTCAGGGAGGCAGGGGACAGGGACAGGGAGAGGGCTATCTTTTCTACTGGAAAGATGAATTTGGTGAACTGAAATGTTAAATGATAATGCCAGCACTTCCCTTAGAGTTGTATGGTTTGTGTTAATAATTGTGTTTATCAGCCAGTCTGAATTTTGCCTTTAGTCCAAACAAATTAATGATTTTATTCTCTCAGCTTAATTCTGCACTAATTTTAAAACTAGTTTCAAAGGATATTCTCTGATTTTTGTGAAATATAGTTTTATTAAAGTGGACTTAGTTATTCTTACAACATTCGCCAAGATTAAGTCATCAAGAAGATGCAGAAAAACTAAGGACATTAATAACCTGGCATTACCAAAAATAACAATGCTAACAACCTAGTCATTAATGAGAATTACTAGTCTTGTTACTATAGAAACAAGACTGAAGCAAATACAAATTATGTGTAATTTCTCATTTCCAAAAGTGACACATATTATGTCATTACCATAGTAATGATATTATTACCCCAAATGTAATAAACTTAAAAGCTACTTACCCTGAAAGGACACCTCCACACCTGAAAAGGCTGACATGCACATTCTGCTGTTGATCTTTAGTGGAGCTCCACAAATAAATAACTGAAATGGGACTGTCAAATTTTCCAGGAAGCAAAGATCATGGAGTCATCCCAGAACACTTGTCAAAAGTTTGCTGTTTTTACTTATGGCAAACCCAAAATAAATTGTATCCATTGTAGATAAGAGGTTAAAGGTAAAAGGTCGTCTATTCTGCGGTCCTTCTTTGATATGGTCAGCACTAATTCTTGGCTCAAACTGAGAAACCAGGCAAAACAACACTCAAAAAAGGGTTGGACATTGCCATCACAGACAGGACTAGGCAAAAGAAATTTCTGTTTACTTTTGCTCTAGCTGCATTGGAAATCCAAAGAGAGCATTTCTATAAGAATAATCATGTATGTGCTGTATGTGATGTATTAGACAAACATATAGAAAAAGATTTCTGAGAGCAAGATGAAAAAAATTATCTTGATAAAAAGATCCACTGGAAACTTCTCTAGCAACTACAACTAGCCTTCCTATTCCCCATCTATTTCAATGTTTTCCTGATTGGGATGAAGGCCCTTGCAGGTGAAGCATTTTTAAGATGGTACCTTCTGCTATCGTTACTTTGTTGTCCTCTCTGTAATCACTTTTTCAGTGCTACTTTCATGTATAGGATGAAGCCCCTTATACTAAGAAGCAATAGTAAAGTTATCATGGCTAAGGACCAGTAGTGATGACAAGTCTCACATTGTGGATAAGAATGAAGATCATTCGTGCATGTGTATTTATTGACTCATTCATAAGGTTCTTATGACTTCAGGCAAGGGGTTTCCTGTTATTCCATTAATTTATATTAAGGCTTTTTCTTTGCTTCAGGACTTGTTACACTTCTACTGCCATAAAAACAAAAACTAAACTTTACAGTTTTCCACTGTGGAAATTGCAAGGAAGTGGTCACAGAGAACCTGAGGAGAGTTTTCACTCCTAGCTTCCGTTAGAGCAACGCTTATATCAATTGATGTTCCTCCTTGTCACCACTTATTAATTTTTCTTATTATTTTTATAAAAGAAAAATGTTTTTCACTGTCAAGGCTGTCTGAGCACTGGCATAGGTTGCCCAGAGAGGTTGTGAAGTCTCTATTCTTGGAGATTTTCAAAAGCTATCTGTACATGGTCATGGGCAACCTGCTGCTTGAGCAGGAAGGCGTTGGACCTGATGACCTATGGAGATCCCTTCCAACTTTGATCATTGTCATCCTGTGATTTTTGATATTTCTGGAAAACCTGCAATAGATTTAGACACCCTATATTTGCCTTTTAGGGTGTCTAAAAACATTCTGGTAACCCATGTCTCTTAATGATTCAAGTTGGAAGCTATTACCATTATTTTGGCAATTCAGACTGATCGTGAGGAATTTATGAACTTGTATCTTGGCATAGAAAGCTGAAGAGACCTTTGCACAGAGATTAAGTTGCTTTATGGGAAGGGCATGAGGGTAAGCAAACCACCAGAGCTGCTTGAAAGTAAATTTATGGAATCTTTTGATGACTGATCAAGAACTCCCAAAGCTGCATGATAGTTCGTTTGCAAGGGCCCATAATAAAGATTAAATTGAACATCAAAATAACTGATGAATTCCTGTAGAAATATTGACTGCCCAAACAAATCTACAATGTCTTTGCTTCTGTTGACATGGTAGACCTGTTCCAAGAAGGGAGAGAAACTTATTTCTCCCTTGTTTTCCATTGCAAGTTTGCTTGTTGTAACAATCCAACTTCAGGAAATCTGCACAAAAAAGAAAAAAAAGAAAAAAAAAAAAAAAAAGACCCAATATGCTTAGAGAAGTTATATGCAATAAAATTCCAAATGAAGATTCTGCTTATGATGATAGAGAGCAATTATACAAAGCATCCAGGTGTTTTCTGTTACATGATTTACAATTTTGTGTCTTAAAATGCCAGGAGATTTAAATGCACCTTGAACAGTTGTTCACATAGCTATTTTTAATATGTCTCTGTTTGAACTGAAAAATGCACACGTTCTATTTTTACCAAATACAAGAAACGTTTATTTAGCAAAAGCGTGGTGTTGCACCTTTGGCGCAAAACATTGCTCATTTTCTAAGGCAATACAGATAATTACCTATAAACTTTACATACACAAAAGAAGTGTTTCCTTTCCTTAAGCTGTATGCTTAAATTCTTGCAAGACAGCTTTTGCTCTCAGAGCCATGTTGATCTATCTTCTGTTTTGATGTGCAAACAAAATTGCAAATCATCTTCATCTTCACTGGTAGTTCTGCACCTGAAAAGCAAAGGAATAGAACAAATGAGAAAAATGTTGATTTTGCCCAGAGTGCTGTAAGGGAAGGAGCCAACAATCCAGGCCTCAAACAAGCAATCAGTATTTAGAACTCACTGTGCATCACTGAGTTACAAAAATAAGAAGAGTCATGATGAGTATATAAGCATGAACAGAACTTGGAAGAAAGCCCTAATGACTGACACAAGTGTTATTTTAATGATAATACTCCAGCTCTGGTGAAAGTTGCATGAAGATATGTGCAAGCTAAATTCTTTTGTCACTGTTCTTGGACATAGTGGCTAGCTAATAATTAATGGAGCAGCAATTCATGTCTAATGGCATAAACAGTTGTTTACTCCTTTGAATAAAAAATTGAGTTTTATAGATTCACATCCAGTGTTTGAAACCTCAGAAAAACATAGTCATGAGAAATAATTCATTTACTCACCTTTTCAGTTGGTAATGCTGTGTATTGAGTAACACTGAGTTGGGTAAGTGCCTCTGATGTACATAAAGTAAATTAATGCCATTTTCCCCATTTATGAATCATAGAATAATGTTGCATTAGTTAATATTTCATTTTCCAGTGGAAGATATCTTGAGGAGATGACACCAAAAATACCAGATGTACCAGCTCCATTTTCTGGGACTTCCTTGAAACCTTTTGATTTTTGCTGGTCATCTGGGACAGACTCTTGTTAAAATCATGTTCTAGTATTCTATGTTTGCTGAGACTTCTAAAAGACTGTCATTTTATGTGAATGTAAATCAGCTGATTTCTTGCCTGATATTTTAGATTATTTACTACCTTTTGAAGCTTTTAATTTCATTGTCAACTTCTGATGTCATCAAATAGACAGATTTAAGCATGAATAACTGACATTTATATCAGTATCCTGCTGGTGCTGACACTGTAGCAAACAAACCACAAAGACTCACCTGCATGTAAGTTACAGTTGAAGGTATGTGAAGGCTGGGTTCTGACTGGCAAATCAACCATCCACAACCTAATTCTATAGATCAGAGAGAGACAGTTTCCTTTTCTTTTACAGGTATGAGCATTTCTGCTCTACAAAGATATTTAAGGCAGTGTGGAAGCATACATGTATTTCCACCTTTGGGCAGAAGGTACAGTAGACTCAATAAAACAAGCAGTTGAAGGCCACATGAAATAAGATGTGCCAAAAAAAAAAAAAAAAAGTGTAGCTATGTTAGTCCTATATATATGTCAGTCTTGCAAAACTATTCTGAAATTTTATCAATGGAAGGTAAAAAATCAACTCTCCCCAGTTTTGAACGAAGAGGGAAAATATAAAGCCATTGTGCTTATCAAACAAAACACTAACCAGCAACCTATTCTGGGGAGAATTTCTTTTACACCTTCTGTATCTTCAAGATTTTCAAGTTGGTGCTACAATTATTGAGATTGCAGAGTCTATTATTCTGATGTTAGGAAATACCAGTTGTACAGCTGCATATTGAATGTGAATTATATTCCATGGTGTAATGCATTATTATGCAGGCTTTAATTATAGGATAATTGACTGGTCTTTTCCACAAAATACTGACCTCATTTACTTTGATTCTAAATATTTGCAAAACTGACTTTGACATAATCATGAAATATATGTGGTACTATATAGTGTATGACCTGAAGAAGGACTTGCATGACTGAAAAGGTTTGCATTCTCTGGCTGTACTATTTGAGTTAATTTATTATTACAACTTTGTTTATAAATCTTCTCTTGCCAATACTCTCAGAACATCTTGGCAACAAAACAAAACAAACAAAATAAACAAAACAAACAAACAAACAAACAAACTCTTGCTGAATAATTGTCTTGTGTTTGCTATATGAAAACTCTTCTGTGCTTTCTTAGTGCTGCACATTAACCCCAAGATCTTGGTTTATGACTGAGGCATACAGGCATTGTCTTAAACAAGTAATACTTGTAAATTTCAGTTTTATATTTGTCTTGTATATAAATTCAGCCATTTCATTATAAGACTCCTAAATTGATATTTTCCGGCACGTTCCTATTATAGTACAGTTTTCATTTTGACTTTTTTAGGTTCTATTTTCAAATTGCAGAATTGATTCTTATCCCCTTTACATAATGTAAACCAGAATTATGTATTTCAGAAGTCTAAGTCATGTGAAATGTCATTAAAAGAAAATAAATTAAGAACCCAGCTCTGTGTGTGATGTTATTTAAAATTTCCTTTATACTATCTATCAATGCAAGACAAAAATAAAAATAAAAATAAAAATCTGATGATCAGAAAACTATCCTTCTTAAGACTGAAAAACTGTTAAACAAAAAAATTAGTCTTACCTATGTCTGTACATTTTTTCAATGTGAAACTTTTGCTTGCATATTGATTTCAGACTATAGAAGAAATGTCTATATTCTGTAAAGATTTGTTCCTAAGCTTTTGAAATTTATTCTCTTCACTGGTTTTGGCTGGATTAAATATATATATATATATATATATTCTGCAAATATAGCATTTTCATGTTGCTGAGTAGATCAAAATATACCTTATCTGTAATAGTCCTTAAGTCAGCAATATTAAAAGTTTTTTTTTTTTCTTTTTAGTAGTCAGTACTGAGTTACTGTTAAAATATTAAAGACACAAAAACCACCCTAATCTAGGAGAAGCCAAATACTACCAGACAACTAGTCAGATTAAGATTTTTTTTTTTTTTTTCTAAATTGTAAATCTGGATGACAAGTAAGCTTGGAGAGAAAGGAGATTAAACAAATCCTAGTCCTTATATGGAGTCAGGAAAGAAAGCAATCAGAACTATATTAATAAAAAGTCATGTTTTAAATACAGTTGGAGCAGCATGTAGCGCAGACTGGTGCTCTAAA
This sequence comes from Aythya ferina, assembly GCF_964211825.1. Classification (NCBI taxonomy): domain Eukaryota; kingdom Metazoa; phylum Chordata; class Aves; order Anseriformes; family Anatidae; genus Aythya; species Aythya ferina. Next base: position 25,460,765 of record NC_140301.1, read on the forward strand.
AAGCTAACAAAAACAATACCTTTTGGAAAACTAGGTGGAAGCTCCACAGTTGGATTTCACTGTGAGTGTATTGAGAATCAGCAAAGGTGTTTTGGGAGAAACTGACGTAAAGAGAGAATTTATAATAGGCCTTAGAAGGTCAGGAGGAATTTGAAGGGCTGTTGGAAATGACAGAGAGATGGAAAGAACACATTCTTCATGTCTGTGCCTTCTTTCCTTCCATTCCCTGTGCAAACTCCTATGTGCAAGAGACAGAGTGTGTGGCTGGGAAGGAGACACAGGCAAGGAAGGAGAATGCCTGGAAAAGTCTGGCACAGTGTGAGACTTGAGAGCGGGCTGGGCTCTGACAGTGGTATGAGGTGTCCAATGCTACTTCCTTTAGCAAGGGCTATGCAACCTCCCTGTTCCCTAGTGAGTTTGTTTATATACAGTTTTTGAGAAATAAAGTGGGTATAAACTGGTGGTGGACAGTACTCCAACATAGGCAAAGTGTCATGGGCAACTGTTAGTAGATCGATTTGCTATTCCAAGATCAAATGACAAGTCCATATAGCCAGCGATATAAATTGTTTAAACTATTAAGGCAGTAGTAGATCCCTAAAAATGTATTAGCGGAGAGCTATGTATATAGAAACTGTCTAATCATTTTCATAAGAATTACTTTTTTAACCAATTAAAGAAGCACACGTATGAGGATTAATAGGACCCAGGGACACAACTGATAAATGAAAGTTTTTTCTGCAAAATAAAAGGCATGCAAATATGACCTTATTGCTCTGGTGGGAGTTGAACTGCAGTTCAGTGTGAAAATCTAAGAACATATCTTCAAGTTTTAAATAGAATTATCTTGGTTAGCTAAAACCATGAAGTGGAATTGAGGATTCATGTTAATGCTGTGATCTTTTCCCAGATAACTATCTTATCCTCCCACTTGTATCTGTTATGACCTACAGGAAGCTCAGCAGTGGCATACGTGGAAAACATTCATCACTGACTCACAAGTAAAAACATGCTCATTCATTTTCCTTCCAGCCAAAAAAAAAAAAAAAGAAAAAAAAGAAAAAAAAAGAAAAAAAAAAGAAAAAAAAACACAGCACAAAAGACTATTTTCATTCCATGTTCTCTTTCCTAGTTGCTGAGTGCTGTTAGGAATACCAATTCTACATCTAACAGGGAAATTTTCTGACCATAGCTGTCAAAAGAGACGCAATATTGTCTTAGAGATCCTGTTGACTTTCCCAGGTGTTTTTATTTATTTGTTTAAAGTGTTGCTACTGTGGGTTATGATTTCATAATCACTCTTTTCTTCTAGCAATCAGACTTCAATTTGTAATCTGTACAGAAAATGGATGTAGGTGGAGAGCAGAGGCAGACAGTGTGTGAGGCAAAAAATTGTCTGTTCTAAGTAAAAAACAAACAAACAAACAAGCAAACAAAAAGCAACAACCTTGATAGATGTTTTTAATTGCATTAAATTAAAATTCAGATAAAGAAATATATGGTGAATCCTCAACATTCTTCAGGTCTTGTGAGACCTTAAGTTATAACATAGATTACACAAACATGGAAATTTAACTACGACTATACACATTGTGTAGGGCTGGCACCAGAGGCCTGGCCATAACAGACAGTTCTGTCCTGTCTTTTCATCCTAACCTATATTTACTCAGAGACTTCACATGTTCCTGCAGACCTGCAGATAGACACGACTGTGTTTTAGCAGGTATTAGAGAATTGTCCTTACTAGAGCTGGACTGAACCAGAAAATTCAATGTGCCTGATTTATGCACTCACATTTTCCAATATAATACTGCCTTCAAAGTAAAAGAAAACTATTTAAATGTCTTATTTACTTTTGTGTTTGGGACTAAAGATACGTGACTTTGTCATCAAAGGAACTTGTGATGTTGAAGTGAAATTAAATTTGTGCCTAAAATGCCTCAACGTAATATAAGATTTTCAAAAGCAACCTGAAAAGTTTTCATTTCTTTCTTTATTTGTGCTAAGGACAAGTGACTTAGCTGTCAATGATGTTTATTAGAATCCTGTAATATAGAAAAAAATGAAATGCATTGTACCCAATATGCCTCGGTTTCATAATAATGATAACACATATGCTGTATTTTCTTTGTTTTCTTTGTGTCAAGGATATAAACTGTCTTTCTGCCATCACAAACTGTGAATAATGTATGAAATAAATAAATAAATAAATAAAGATGTGAAATATGAATAGAAATAGGCTGTGCAGGAAACCCATATGTTCTACTCTAGGATGGGCTTGATTTGCAGCCTATCAAAGTCAATTCTAAGACTCCTATGGAAATTAATGGGCTTTGATCAGGTCCTGTAGTCATATATTTTGGAGACCAGATTCTTAATAGTATGAAAAGAAACAACTTGTCAATGAACAGCATTCTTTTCCTTTATGTTGCTCTTCAGGTGCCAAGAGCTTGATACTTGAAGTTTGGTTTTGTAAGTGCTTCCTACATTCAGCCTTGCTACCTGTGGAAGGTACTGGTTTAAGGATATTGCATATATTATTTAATTACTGAGTAGGGTAATTGAGCACCTGGTATCAGACTGGATGTTAACTTCAGAGGACTCTTGGTAGTTTAATGAAATACATGCCGTTTATCTCCATGTTTATTAGACAGATGAGCGCCTCTGTTTTGAGCTTTGATTTGTTAGTCCCTTGAATCATTACTTCATACATATTTGACCTTTAAAAATAATACTTCTTGTGAAAGGGTCCAGCTTGTGTACACTGGGCCTGGAGAGCAACATGTCTGCTTTGAGCTCCCACCCACAGTTGTAACAAAGCTAATGAGTAATGCGGTAATGCCAGCTCCCATGAATTAGTGATGAGTAATGGGATTTTGGCTGAGATTACATGATGACATGGGAACCTCCAGGCCTCTGAAAAATTCTGGCTCTGTCACAAGGGAAGCCTTTCATATAGCCTGCCTCTCATGCATGCCTGCTTCCTGAGGAAAGGAGCCAGAAAAGCCTGCTGTGGGAGGGCTTTCTCCTCTTCTCTTAGCAACCTGCCATTTCTCAGAAGAAAGAAGAAGAGTGTTTATAATCATTTTAGGATAAGGACTCTTTGATTCTTTCCCCACCTTTCACATGCAGGGGGACAGGACATTCCTTGCTATGTCTACTTGCTGGAACAGAAAAAAATAAAAGAAAATATATTTCACAGTGCTCATGACTAGTACACAAAAGCTGGTAAAATAAAAGGTAAACAAGGTATCTACATAAAATGTAGAAAAAATTCTTGCCAGCAAAAAATGGGGCTGGCAAGAATTGACAGGAGGTTGGGAATATGAGATTGTGAGAAAATTTGAAGGAAATGTGAACTGAGGGCAAAGAACCAGGACATTTGGTCCATCTGGCTGAATGCTGTGCACATGGAGGTGCAAGAGGGCCAGTGTGATGGAAAAAGAAACAGACTTGTGCAGGTCCTAGGATGATGAGAAAATGGAAGTATTTGCTGAGAAACTCAGCAGAGAAGAAATGAGAGGCTATGTAGTTCCAAATGCATAAAATCACATTGCTCTTTTCTCTCTCTCTCTCCTTTACAAGGACACAATCCAGACAGAGAGAATTTGGAAAAAGAAACACAGGTGAATATATATATGTATATATTGATTTTAAACAAAGCATAACAACAACAATATACTATTTTCCTGTTTTCTGAGGGCAAATATCAAGACCTAGAAAATTTTTTGGGTCAAGACCTAGAAAAAACTATTGTTTCTGAGGAAACTAAGAAGACTTACATTTGTATATTTGTATATTTGTAAACATGTATATATATATATGTATGTATATATATAAAATATGTATATATTTGTAAACATCCCTATGTTTATTCTTTTTCATGTAAAAATTGTTCTGACTCACAAATGGAATGGCTTGAGCTATCACAATCCAACTCTTGCAAAATGTACAAAAATCTTCTGAGGTTTACTGTAAGAGGAAGATGCATTAGAAGGTGCTAGACAAGGCTGACCTGACTCTCCCACCAGCCCAGGATTGCTATATGATAGAAATGGTATTAGACCTGAAGCCATAGGACTGCCATAGCTCTCATGGAAGCCCTTTAAAAAATGCTGAAAAATGTCAAAAAGGATTGGTTTAAGTTGATTTAAGTTGATTTAAGGCCCCCTTTTTGTTGGAGTAAAGTGATAACCCCAGACAACAAATTAAAACAGTATAAAGCATTTTATTTAGGATATTGAATTTCATTAAGAAGATAATGTACACGAAATCATCCTACATAGTCTCATTTATATGTGATTATTTTAAAATATATATTTCTAATGGAAAAGTAGGGCTAAAAAGTACCAGTGTATGCATAAGACACACTAAGATTTTTCATCTTTTTAAATATTCAAATATAACTGCTTCTGTTTCACATTTGTAGAGCTTCCACCTAGCAGTGATTTGAAGAGAGGATTTTTTTTTTCATGGAAATTAAGAAATAAAAACCTAACCAACTTTGCATTTTTGTGCCTGATCTATTTCTTTTTGAATAGAAAAGTACCATTCAGTAATCTCATAAAATTTCTTTTTCTTTCCATCTGAGTAATGTAGTGACAATTACAACAAAATATGCCTGGTTAGCAAGTAGAAAAAAATAGACCATAAAATAGAAAGGACACTTCATGTGTGTTTTGCAGAAAAGAACCATTTTGGGGCAATAGAAGACTATGTAAAAAAGTATTGCTGCAAATGCACATTCCTCAGATGCAAAGTAAATTAAACATATATAAGTAAATACAAATACAATAAAGTAAATATAATACATCTGATAAAAATGCTACTTAAAATCTCTAGGAAACTAGATAGCAAATCTTTTTAGACTCTTTCCTTTTTATTCAAACCAATCTCTAGTCAGATATATCTCTAGTCAATTCGTGCTCTAAAGCCAGTGGTTTGCTGAAGCCACTCATAGGTGTTTTTGGATGATATCTAGTATTTGCATGATAAATATTGTAAAATGGTTATAAAATAAATGATCAGACAACACCTGTAGGTGAAAACACTGGGAAAATAATGATACTGATTTGGCTTGTGTTATGTGAGTAAATGATTATAATAAAGGGTTAGAGAAAATACACAGAAGGAGAGACAACTAATCAGAAAGACATCCGGCAGAACATGTTTCCAACTTTAATAATTCCTAACCCATATATGTCTGTGTAGAATAAAACTAAAAATGGTCCATATTTCCTCTTTTTTTTTTTTTTTTTTTTTCAACTTAGTAAAATCGTTGGCTGTATTTAACTATGCATGAATGATTAACTGCATATTAATACACAGTCACACATACAAACACCATTGGTATGAAGAGATGACAAATTTATGAAAAGAAATATTGTACAAGTATGTATTACCCAATAAGTGTCATGTAAGAGGCAAAAAATAATGAATGAAGACTATTTTAACCCCTTACACAGTCACAGTTACACCTAATAAGGTGTTAAAATCTATTAATGCTGATAGAAGTTGGCATTCCAAAAATATGTCTAAATTCAGCCTACATAAACATTTTAATTATTGTTCTTAGTTCAAATAAATAGAGGCTTTGAGTTAAACTTCTATACAGGGCAGGTATTTCAATATTTAGGTAAAATGCAAAACATTCTAGAATGAGATGTGAATTAATAACTTTCCAATATGAATCTTAGTATCATATAGGAAACACTGGTTATGTCTAGTGTTTTTAGATCTCCACTGATTAATCCTATACTGGAAAAAAGTATTAGCATTTCTTATGCACAGGTGGCATGAGTGTTCACATATAGTTGAATCTTGTTTGATAAATTTTGCACCTTGTGGTGGACTGCATGCTTCTCATTTGTAGTAAAAAATGTGAACTTGAAATACAAGCATTTGAAACCATGCTGTAAGATATCTATATTTTTCATTGTCCCTCATTACAAGTACAGTGAATATATATCTATTATAGATATTTTATATAAATAAAGAGATGAAATAAAGACTAAGTAATTTATACAAAATGAGACTAATATGCAAAAAAAAAATAATACTGTTTTATCTGGGATCGTAAGCACTAAATCTAATTTATGGATGGCAGCTTATAAGTCATAACGGAGGTGGTACATTGTTAAAAATAATCGATAACCCATCTATAACAGCATTTTTATTTTTATTTTAAAGTGAAAACTGTAAATTGTTTCTACTTAACAAGAAAATGTATACCCCATCTCCTGGTCCCCAGGTCACAAAAGAGGGTTATCCTGTCACCACCACTGATTTCTTAAAAGTGTGACATGTATTTAGTTGTCAGTTCCTATCAGCAGCATTCACGAATCAACATTACATCAGCAGCAAAGCACACCATTTTATGCTCTTTTTGAAGATAATTAGAGTTCCCTTTTGTTGCAAATAAGATGTAAAACAGCTATAACTGCTGGTGAACGTGATTAAAGTAACCTCTATAGAACCCCATTATTCTAGACAGATTCCTTCAGATGCATAATTTCCCCATTTTAAGAAAACATAATGCATGCATATAAAATTCAAATTGTCGAGACACCTCTAACAAAAATTAGTTCTCTATTAAGGCATTCTTAGTAGCTGGTTAACATGTAAAACTCTTTAAGTGTATTTTAAAATAATCATGAAATAATAGTACATGTCATTAAAGGTAAACATTTTACAGTGAGAGGTTTGTTCAGACAAGAGCTGTGTATTAAACTTTTTCTTACAAACTCCCATTATAAGGGTGTGAAGACTATACCACATTCTCATCTTTCTATCAGGTATGTGCTGGAACAACACTCTTCTCCTCATCATAATCATGATCACCATACAATCATCAAATCACTATATTGGAGAATGTCCTTTTTTTCAGCCCATAAATTAAAAGTGACATGTCCTCATTAGACCTCATCTAATATTGTAACAAATTTTCTCATAGCAAAAGTATTCATCTACTGCTGGACAGTAGCTTATTTACTTGGCACATATGTTCTGATCATCTAGAGAAAGAGCTAAATAGTGGAAATATTGCCTGTGAATAATATTTTAAATGTGTTAGCAAAGAATAAACAAAATAGTGTATCCATAGGTTCTGACTGTAATCCCATGTACCAGTTTTCAAAGGTAATTAAAACAAAAACAAAACCAAACAAAACAACAACAAAGAAACAGGCAAATATCTGGCTTTCAAATAATCAGTTGTGGTTTTATAGCCCAGAAGTGAAACTCTAACAAATGTTTTTCAAACAGATGCACAGTATTGCTAGATCTCCAATGTATCATTGATCTTCGACGGAAAATGTTAAATTTCTCATGAACACACCTATTAGCATACTAAAATCTGTGGAGAACTAGGCCTGGCCTAGTTCTGGTCCTGGCCCAGCTGCTGCAGGATACCTCTGAGCAGCTGTCAAGTTCTCTGACTTTAGAAATGGATAGATAGAGTTTGACTCTAACCATACAGGATGATATGGAGTGCAGTTCCCAGAATTAGGTCCTTGATAATAGTTTACCTTTGAATTATGTAACAGATAATTGTTTATTTGAACTTTTCATAAGATAATAAACTATTGTGAATGAATAGCACAAAGACTGCCAATAGAGTGACCATTACTTTTGCTGAATAGTTATAATTATAAAATGAAATCCTGGTTAGCTCTGTTGGGTATCTCAACATCTAAAGGAAATGTTATTAAAGAAGCTTACAAATGAATAATCATTCCCAACAACTCACAGCAGCACTCACAGCATGAAAGTGTAAGAAATAAGGAAAGTTTTCCAGGAGCAAACTGATTAGGGTGAGGATGATTCTCTGTCAGAAGAACGTATTGTGCAAGTGTCCTCTGGAGAAAAAATTTTCACCTGAAAAGAAACAGCATTATGAACACTACAGAACTGTAGATTGCAGGACACTGATCTTATTAAGAACCATTGCTAATTTGCACACTGTCTCCTGCTGAACTAGAAGCAAGTTTACCACTGGGTTTGTTAATTTACACAGGACACCATTATCTTTGGTTGGACTTAATGTATCAGAGTAGAGGTCATTAACTGCTGGGTTCATGATTATCTTGCATGAATTACAGACAGTATCACAAAAATACATTTATTCCGAAGCTTCTTTTCTCCTCATGTGATTTTTTCCCTATTGGTGTTTAATTCCATTTTCAAAACCCTAGGCATTGTGTATTACACATGCATACACACTGCCAGTCTTTTTTTCCCCTTGTTTTTTCTTCATTAACCATTCAGAAAAATAATGCAATTTTAAATAAAAATAAAATGCAATAGTATGTACTTTGAATTTAACAAAAGTAATACACAGTCAGCTTGATTTCTTTTTCTTTTTCTTTTTTTTTTTTTTTTTTAAATTCACAATTGTAAGCATAATTATAAAGTAATGTCTAAGCTCCCCATTATAAGTAAGTCAATGCTTTAGATAGCTCAGTATTGGGGAAATAAATGGATAAATCTCTGCTTTAGATGATGTACCATGGATTTGAGTAAATTGTCCATTACACTTCTGAAGCTTATACTGTACCCTAAAATGCTGAGACTAGAAAGTTTCATTGGAATACTGTTTTTAAGTATAACTCTGTAAAATCAAGTATCCATAAGAAATCAGGAATTTGGAGTTAAACTTGAAAGTATATTTAATAGAAATGTTTGTGTTTTCTGGATCAGTAAACACATTTTCATAAAGATCCATGCTTAGTCTATTTTACTTAAATGGAACTAACCATCTACAAATTCATTTACAATTTTTAGATCTGTACAAGCACATTTCTAATAGCAGGGAACACTTTTGTGTCTCTGCATGATATCTTTAGAAAGAGGTGAATTTTCATTTATTTAATGCAAATATTCATACAAGGTAAACTGCTTAGGCATATATGGAGCATGTTTTCATGGAAGCTTTGTGGCAATAGGAAAATAATACAACATAATTGTAGAATAAATGGAATGCTGCAGTTTCAAAATTACTGGTGCAGTGACTAAAGAAGAATATAGGAAGATTGAGATATTATTTGCTGTTTTTTGAGCTGCTTTGCTTACAAATTATTTCATTCTAGTTTTTTGTATATTTCAGGAGTGTCTCCTCTTTTGTACTAGACAAATATCAACAGGGAAGATATATCTCATCTCTGAATACTTTTAAAGCTCTGGATACTGCAAGTTGTTTACATTGTTAGAGCTTTCTGAACTACTTCAGCTATTTGAACTACTTGCTTTTTTTTTTTTTTTTTTTTTTTTTTTCATAAATGTAGACCCTTTTCAGTTCACAAATTTTATACAAATAGGGATTTTGTGGTTTTGAAGTGATTTTCATTTCAAGTTGTTTCCCTTTTTAATGCAAACAATTTATGTCTTACAACTTGTCATGAATTGCCTATCATGACTATAGTTTAGATTATTGCTACCAATTGTTATTCCTTGATGTTACTGGTTACTTGAAAAACATGGCTTCTGACTGGATGGCTGAAATATTCATGCAGAAGAGAAGGACTTGCAAAGTTAATTGTGGCACAAGCATACATGCACAGGTGTTCATGCACCCATAAACATTCTGATAAACAAGGAATATCTTGTAAGAGTATTTGTGAAAAGTAAATAAGTGTTTACATACTTATCAAATTGAGTCTGTGGCCCAACCTATTGTACCCATAGAATTATGTGTTTGACCAGTATAACTTTGATAGACATAATACTTCAGAACCATTCTATCTGTTCACAGGTGGTGTAAGAACCTCTCTTGATTTAGAATATGACTTAATGCAGGTAACTGCATTTAGGAAATAATTTGTCTCTCTGCTGTATGCTCTATATATCACTGTGATCCTCTCCATTAACTGCAAAATCCTCTATGTAGAGAAGTAGATCAGAAAGAATTCTTACTGAGACCACCATGAAGTTTCTAAATTTTCAGCATAGGGATTTATTAGAGTATTGCAGGTGTACAAATTCATACAGCCATTGTTAGAAACTCCACTGAGCTCAAGAAGAAATTTGCTAATGTTCTAAATAATTCTCCAGATAATAGACTTGATGGATATCTCACAGCTTAAAGACTATGAAGACTTAAAGACCTACTAGTGGGGACAATGTCCTGTTCTTCTATTGACATGAAAATCGTAGTTTCTTGCTTGAGGACATAATGGTGGTGATGATGGTGGAAAAAATGGCAAAATAAAAGGCAGCATTGTATACCTTCATTTCACAACATGTTTTACAAGTGTCTTTCACAAAATCTATGCAAGTATGCCATTTTTCTCTGGACCATTTCAAGAACAGTGTCCTCCAGAGTAACCAAATCTCCAGATAACCAAAAATAAAACCCAGTAAATAATGTTTTTATGAATTTTTAATGTTATAAAATGTCATATGCAGTTTTGAATGTTTCCTCACTAAAAATTGTGCTTAAAATAATGACTTAAATTAAAAAAATCCAACAGTGGTGGCTTTTCAAATTTAATCTTCGTGTGGACAAAGACATTTTGCTTGCACTTGGTACTTAGGATTTCATTTGCCTTGACACTTTTTGGGATATATCATCCCCACACTTTGCTTCTTCACTAGACCTTACACTACAGTTTCCTTCTGTCCAGACAACCTTAATAACCACCACCTTATACTGTCTCTTTCCTCTTACAGATCCCTCCCTAAAACCTTTACCCTTTATATGAAATCATTCATTCCTTTATTCCTGAGACAGATATAGACCTGAGACCATTCCTCTATAGACCTATATTCCTCTGAAAGCTGAGGTCCTTTGACAGCAAACATCTTTATATGAACCACTGCTGCAGAAAGCAAGGCAGACCATTTATTTGTGATAGTTGGTTTGCTTAAGATTGCTGAATACTGGATATTAGCAAGGCTGCCAACAAAAGAAAAGCAGTAAATGAAGCAGACAGTATACCAGTCACGGGGAAAGACGAGATTGAAGTGGAAAAATGCTAGCCTGAGCTCTTTGTATATTGGAAATTGTTGTCTGCACTTCTTTCTGCTTTTCAAACAGTACAGTTGGAGGAAGGAGAAAGGGATGAAAAAAGAGCAAGAGAAGACTTCCTATACTCTCAGAGCTGTCAGGTGCTTAGTATTCATCCATAGGCTTAAGTAGCTTCTGTCTGTTTTATAATGACAATGAGCTTTGTAATATTGAAAAAGCAATTCACAAGGCCCAGATATGTTCTGTTCTAGAGAGAGAGGGAATCCTCAGACTATACTGCTAGTGTTGAACTGTTAAGTAAACATTCTGGTGACCACAGCTACCGAGGTACAGAAATGAGTCCCAAGAAACTCATTTCTCTAATTCCTCAGGAGGGACCATGTAAAACTGAATTTGGAGGTCTCCTTTGGAAAAACAACATGAAACTCACAGAAGAGACCTTTTAAAAGAATTGTATGATAAAAACCACCTAAACCAGCTCTGGTAAAAATAGCTTAGTAAGAGATTCCAATATATCTGTGGTTATTTGGTATCATGAAGCATAGAATAGAGTCCTGCCACTTTTTTTTTTTTTTTTTTTTTTTCTATTTATTTTGCTGTAGACATTCGACCCAATAAAAATGCTTTCTGCATTGTAATCCAAAAATGATTGCCTGGAATCATTATCTACCCTGTGTTTACAGTTTTAAATAAGAGTAGAAGGTTATCAAAAATCATAGAGAATGAATTTAAGGAAGTGCTTATAAACATTGGGAGAGTTTGCAAACACATTTTGTACTATTGTACAAGGAAAAAAAATATTCTGGCATAGGAACTGACAGATATTTTACAGTTTAATTGCAGGACTTAAGAGAGCTTAAGACAAATGGTGCAGCACATGTAGATGACGCCCTTCTTCACATCTAGGAGGAGGTCACCCTACCTGTGGGGGAAGTAGTGACAGGATGTTTATGTGGGACTGAAGTCAGATATAATTTGGGCAAATGAGGGTGGGAAGAGGGTGTGTAAATAGGAAGTCCCTTAATTTTGTTTAATGTCCTTCATTCTCTTTTTATTGTAACTTCTTTCAAACCCAAAGGGTAAACTCTTATCCACACAAGACTGTTAATATATAAAACAAATGACTTGCCTTCATACTCTTCAGCCACTAGTATAAACTTTCTCTTTATTTTTACTTCCTTCTTTATTTACATTATTTAGGAAAATGTAAGCATAACTGCCACTGTCCTTTGGCTGTATTTATTTATTCCAAATAGTGGTGTAAGTTCATGAAATCTTTAACTGTGAGTTGATTAGCTTTTTAAAAAGTATAAGAGATGACACTTTATATAGTGTTATTAGCATTGCTATTAAAAGATTCAATGGAAAATTTAGTGAGAATGACTTTAACTCTAGTCACTTAGAAGCTGATGCTTACTGACATATTGCCCCCAAGTAGCAACAGCATAAAACATGCAAATGTAATGATAGCTTTGCTATAGATGATGAGTTAGAGGGAAAAAGAGTTTTGTAATAATTGTAATACCTATAATGAAACTGTAACATCAGTTTATTTCCCATTACTCCTCCTATTTCATTAATTTATTTATTAGAAATATACTTCAGAAAAATAAGAAATGCAAGATGAGAATTTTAATGAATATTTTCTTCTACTTCCAGACAAGCGTATGGAATGACAATGTGAATAATTTGCTGATTACATTGTGATAGTGCACAACACACTGAATAAAAAAAGTTATTGTGTGAGCCCTAATGGAGTTCTTTGACATATCACTAGAACTAGCCAAATTATTCCTTATAGATATATTAGCCAGCATATTTCACTCTTTTTACTGTTCCTGAACCAAACCTGACTTCTATAAATGTCTGTATTTGTAAGTATTCATAAAGAAATCACAAAGATGGATTTCAAACAATCTGATCATTATAGACTGTGATATATAATATAGTAGTATAATAGTTTAGCAATATATAATATAGTAATAGTATAGTAATATATAATATAGTAATAAATACTCTCTATAATATAGAGTATAGACAGTAAAAAAAAGTGTATACATCATTTATTCATTGACTAAAATATTTGAAAACAAAACAAAACAAAAAACAAACAAAACAACACAAACAAACAAAAAAATACATGGATTAGATGGTAAATAGTCAATACAGAATGATTAATTGTTATTGTAAAATTTTGGTACTTTGCTATACTGCCAATCTTCATATAAAAATAAATAAATTATTGCATATATAAAATAAAAGGCACATAATTAATTAACGTCTATGTCATAGACAGCAAATGCACTGTGAATACAGTTATGCACACAGAGATTCTGGCTCATCTTCCTCTTCTTTTTCTTCTTTTTTTTTTCCTTCCCTTTCCCTCCTCTCCTCCCTTTCTCTGCCTTCCACTCCTTTTTTTTTTTCCTTTTTTCCTTTTTCCTTTTTTCCTTTTTTTTTTTTTTTTTTTTCCAATTTAAAATCATTGTCTCATGCCCTTATCAGTTGCATGCCCAACTGCTGACACCACCACACAGAGGTTGTACCATACCTTGGCTAATCATAATAGGAGGTTGTATTAGTAGTTTCAGCAGTTGAGTGTTATTTAGTTAAGGAATGTAAAAGAAACAACATGAAACAAAATAAACAAAAGAAACGAAATAATAGAATTCATACTTTTCTGGGATTAGGCAGCAGGTGAGTAGGTAGGGGTTGAGACAGTTTTGAAGTTAAATGACCAAAGTCAGGTGCAATTTATTCCTCCAAGTCCCTCAATGATTCTAGCATTTATGTCATAATATTATTGTGTAACAATTACTAAAGTAGTCTCATGGAGTGAGAAGTCATAAAAAGGAACTATAATTAACTCAAGATGAAGCAACCAGTCCCTAAATCAATTATTACCTAAAACCTTTGACAGTGTTTACAGCAGTGATCTCAAATTCCTGGCCAAAAATGAATAAATAAATAAGTAAATAAGTTAAAAAAAAAAAAAAAAAAAGATTGGAATACATCATATGTCATCCAGACTGAGGACAAATTTTTTATTAATTCTATTTCAAAGGTGTGTTCATCTTTACCTATGTGCTTGAAGGCTCTGTTTGACACACCATACTAGGATTAAAGATACAGTGCTGCTGGGCCCCTTGCTAGTATCAAGGGCTAATCAATTATTGCTATACTATTGCAATAAAGCTTTATAATAAAGACAGGGAACCTGTTTGATGAATATCCAACTATGAGAGTAACGTAGGTGTATTTTTTTGGTCATTATTTATGAAATCTGACCTGGAATGAAATGTTGCCTTTTGTTAGTTTATACTGATGACTGGATATTGTACTATTTAAACAAGTAAAACTCCCACAACTTCATTGAAGAATTAACCCTGAACCAAAAAAAAAAAAAAAAAAGTTTGATTAAGAGATTTGCCTTGAGCTAGCTTATAGAAAAAACATCTTGCAGCAACCCCTGCTCCCTTCATTCATGAATATGTTTCTATATCAAAGAATGGTGCTATACTTGAATGAACAGGACGTGCCCCTGCCAGAGGATCTGATTATTAGAAACAAGCTTAAATGAACAGGATCTGCATCATCTGAAGTATACAAAAACTGAAATCAGTGAAGCTAAACAAGAGCTTAACATAAACAAGATAAACATAGAGTTTAAAACAAGAGTTTGGAAAATAATCAGGTGGGTTTTTTTTTGTTTTTTTTTTTTTTTTTTTTTTTTAGAAGAAGAAAAATCGTAAAGGTAAAAAGGTGAATAAAATAATGGAAATAATGGAATATTTACCACTCCTTTAGAGAGAATAAATATGCTTATATGCTTTGGGAAGACAGTGGTTTTGCTATATCTGATTTATTTGGCATGGCAGAAGGATTTACACAACAAAAGACAAAACCATTTTATAAAATTGAATGCAATGTGTGTTTACAAACTGGACATTTCCTCTTGTCCCAGTGAATAACATATGGATCTTGTATGCCATTTTAGTTCACAACACCTGTGATGAATTATTTGTAAATGCAATGAATAACATTACTAGGAACATGTCAAATTATACGTTGATAATGAATTTTTGGATGCATCTGCTATGTAATTGTTCCCAGCGGATATGTATTCATCTTCACCTGGCATTATTTTCCTGATTTTTTTTTTATTATGCATTTTCATTTCTATCATAATTGTTACAGTGATCCCTGTTCCTTTGTTCTAATCAGGTCCCTTGTATGGTGTTGCACATTCTGAACAAAAGAGGAGGGGGAAACACACCAGGATATTGGCAAAACAAAACACTGGTCTTTATTTGTGACTTTGTAAGTGCCTGCTTGGCCTCAGAAGGTTGGGTGGTGTTGACAGGGACCAGTTGTTTTCCTGAATGTTTCTGCCAGCTGCTCCAGTCATGTGCTCAGTAGAATAGTAGGTGAGTAAACGTTAAAGGCTGCTCTGTTGACAGACAGGTACACGCTGCTTTTACTAAGTGCATCTGAGATTTTTAAAAAAGGTAAATAAAGCAAATTAGTAGCATTAGACAGTATGTTTTTTTCACAACACTCTGATAGAGAAATGCTCACAATGAAAATATCTGTCATCAGTTTATGGTTTCAATAAGCAATCCTACATTAATTGTGTTTACACAAACTTTCTGTATAACGTGCTGTTTATCATCCAGAGGTCATTTTTACTTTACAGATTATACTTGTCTCTCAATAGCAGTAATTTGAAAAAGCTGCCAAAATTTGATCATTGACTGATCAAATACTGGATCTGTGTGTGCAGAACCTAGCCTTTTATTAAAATCTTACTTGTTTTAATACAGTAAATCATTTACAGTTTTTCACTCTGGAGTATTTGCTTTACATTTTACTCCCCTTTTTTTACTCCCTGACTTTTACATCAGCACATGCATCAGCTGATATCTCTCTGTCTCACAGCGGACTCTACCACATGGACAATTCAGAGAAGCAGTTTTCTCTATGAAAAATGTCAGTTGGATTCTTTTAAACAATGCTTAATTTAAATATATATAATATAAATATATAAACAACCAGCACACATACCACTCCTACACAACATTCTTTCTTTCATTCTTTTTTCCTTCCTTCCCTCATGTTAATAACTACTCTGTGGCTGCTATTCAGTGAAATACTCCATTCGCTTTTGTGGAGGACTGAATTGGAATGTACTCTCAGCTGAGCCACCTGATTTTTAAACACTCATTGGCATTTTAGATTTTATTATGGTTTCTTTTAAACATTTGTAGATTGCCACATTCTGCCTGCCAGTTCCATGAGGTCTCATTATAATCATTTATAAGAGGCTGTTCTTAAAAAAAATAATAATTCTAAATATTTGGCTTTCTGAAAGGGGATACAATATGAAGGTAAAATACAACTGGTCTCGAATCAATTGGGATATGTTTGTATTCAGAATCATTTTAAACTGTTCTTCCCCCAGCGTTTTAACATCAGTTTCACTGCATGTAGCACTGCATGCAGCTACACAATATGCACCTAGATTTTTTCTTTAACAGTGAATGTGAAAAATAAATGTAGTGTTAATCAACAGACAAACATTAGTTTGCATTAATTTTTACAGAACTACAGAACATGCTTTCAAAAGCAACACTGTATGAATGCAGATTGTATTGCATTTATTCACATTAAATAATTAGAAAATGAACATTAAGTTGATGGTAATGCAAAAATATGTTTATTTATAAGACTTAATAGCTAGAAACATACCATACTTTGTACATAGACAGCATTTCTTAAGAAGGAGTATTTTCAAAAACATGAATGAACTAAATGTTAGGGCAATAGGATTCAGTTTGTAGCTATAGAATATGTTTAGATTTCACGTACAGATATTGTTTTCCTCTTCACTATCACTTTGTGTTGGTAGGTCTAATACCTACCAACAGAAATATCTGTTCACAGAGACTGAGTAATTTACACCAGTTTTTCCCATTGAAATCTGGACATTTCTTTGCCAGTTATGACCTTCAGAGCTAAAAATATACAGCTATTGTATATGCATACAAATATGATGCATATTTGGGAGTTAGACCAAACTACAGCAAATAATAGGCAATATATATTATATATAAAATATATAGTAATATATTTCATCTGATCATTCATTATTCTAACATATCTGTTCCTATTCAGATCCTGTAAACTTCTAATAAGAGGCAAGTGGATATTCTCAGCTTTTGTTCTTCTAGGATTTTTTTCAACTATCAAGAGAGTTTTGCCCAACTATTTAAAAAAAAAAAAAAAAAAAAAAAAAAAAAAAAAAAAAGAGAGAGAGAGAAATGAAAACCAAGTGGCTCAGTTTACAAAAGCTATAATGAAATAAATGCCACTTTATTCATTATGCTAAACCAATTAAATCTAATTTCTCTTCTGTTTCCATACATAAGCAACAGCTGTACATGCCATCCATGGGTAATTAATTGCTTCCAACTGCCTGCCAATGCAAGTGGTGTTTCTTTAAACTGGTGACACAGCGCATCATGGGCCTCTAAGTACATCAGAGTGTGTCCAACTTTCAACATATTTGACCTACTGTTATGTACATGTTTGCAGTGGCTGAGGAGCAGTGCATTCCCCTGCAGTACTGCCAGGGTCTGGGCTAGGCTTGCTGCAGCTCTGGGATGACCACTGTTGCCTCTGGGGCTCAGCACACAGACTGTCCATAGGACATCCCACAGAGATCAACAGCAAATGATGTGGTTTGCACCACAGTGCCAAGTGGGTCATAAACATGGTAACCTTGCATGATGCCTCACTGCCAAACACAGCCACTTTCTCCCAGCCCAGAGCCATTGCTTCCAAGTGTCTTACCAGTGGAGAAGGACCCATACAACCAACTTTTTAACCAACTTTCAGCAGTTGTTGAAGTTTCATTAAAAAAAAAATAAAAGAGTTGTCAAATGGAGAGTATAATTAGTGTTCTCAGTGTGCCTTATCAACCTCTTGCCATGGATAAGGTAGATGATTTTACTTCCAAAGAGAATGTACACCTTGAGACCCTACTACTCTAACTGGATTGTGTCTTGTCTGGCTAATTATAGAAATGAGTTTATAAAACCCAGAGATGGCAAGGTAGTCATGTGGCTCATAGTTAACAATAAATGACATTTTTTTTCTTTTTTCTGTTTGAAAAATTCATTGTAAAGATTTCATGTAAGAGTAGCTTTTTATTTTTCCAGCTACATTAAGGAAAAAATGAAAGATGTTTGAGTTAGGGCTGGGGGGTGGGGCAGCACATGGAAACAGCTTTTATTGTTTACTCTTGAAGTTCAAAAGAAGTAGTGTGTGTGCCAAGCCTTTGTAAATGCAAAGAATAAACAAACATTTTTCAGTGAAAAATGAAAGAAATTGCAAGGGTTTTTAAAAGGTACGTTGTTTTTTCAGGTGTAATCCATTGAGTTAAAGCTTTTAGTCTCTTTATTCTGACATGTTTTCCTTTATTTGGATTTTCAGGTTTTGTGCTCTGTGTGTATGTACAGGAGGACAACTTTTAAAACTGCATGTATATGAAAGAGAAGAGGAGACCTGATTCACCTTTTAGATAGACCAATACAAAGTAGAAGTGAACACACATTAGTCTTTGAAACTGCAGAGCTATAAGTTTGGAGTTAATGAAAAGAAAATTAGACATGTGGAATAAAATTAAGACATGCTAAGAGCCTCAGAAGATTCTTTCTGGTTCAGCTCCATGGTCATGGTAGCCTGGCATCATCTCTGGTAGTAGCACAGGAAACCCTATTAGGGACAACATGCATGCCCAGCTCTTTTTACAGTTGATTCCCCTCATATTCCAGTGTTCAGAAGTGCCGCATGAGGTAATTGGAAGGTATATCCTTGTCTTGTCCTTGCTAGAGACATTCATGGCCCTGTTTCCTTTCTAATCCCTTTCTGAAGCTGCTCATATTGTCCTCCACAGGCTACTGCGGAAGCAAATTTCTGGTTGTCTGTTCTCTGAACAAAGTATTTTCTATTTTATGTTTTTAGATGACTCCTTACAGGTTTTACTGTGTAGTCCTTGTCCTCATAATGTGTGTAATTTGTCCAACAGTTCTACATTCAGATTATGTACTTATTAATAAACTTCCATCACTATTTTCCTCAGCTACCTCTCCAATGTCAGAATTCTTAGCCTCGCAATAATGCAGTTGGTCCATCTTCTTAATTACTTTGATTATTGATTGCCTCTTCTGTTCACAGAATCACAGAATCACAGAATCACAGTATCATCTAGGTTGGAAGAGACCTCCAAGGTCATGTAGTCCAACCTCTGACCTAACACTAACAAGTTCTCCACTAAATCACATCACTAAGCTCTACATCTAAACATCTTTTAAAGATCTCCAGGGATGGTGACTCAACCAGTTCCCTGGGCAGACTATTCCAATGCCTAAAAACCCTTTCAGTAAAGACGTTATTCATAATATCCAACCTAAATCTCCCGTGGTGCAACTTTAACCCATCCCCCCTCGTCCTGTCATCAGACATGGCATCTCACTTGAGACATGGAAATCAGATCTGTACACTGTACTAAAAATATTGGCACACCCATATTTTTATATAGCAGAAAAATATGTTCTTTGTCTTGTTCTATAAATCTTTTCTGATGGCGCACTGTATTTTGTTAGTTTTAACTAATATTGTACAGTGAGTTCATGACTTTAGAGACTTGCCAGGGATGACTCCAATGTGACTTTTCTGAGTTCTAAACAGTTATCCAGGGTTCAACACCATGGGGCACATTTCACGTTCTTATTTTCAGATACGTTGCCCTACTTTTATCTACACTGAAGCTCATTTGTCACATTTTTTCTTTGCTCAGTTTTAAAAGGTCCTTCTGAAGTTCCTTCAGCCAGTAGACATTGACTTATACCTCATAGAAGATCTTGATAAGACTTAGAGATTTCGCTCTGCACGCTCTTCTCCAGGTCTTTGATGAAGATATTTAATGTATCCAGTGTCAGCATGTATCCTCCAGGGATCTGACTGCTTAAAATGAAATTTCCATCCTGCAAGACAACCAACAAGCCTTACCATTTCCTTCCTATATTTTAACCAGATTTCAAGCCATAAAAGTAGTTTTCTCAACACTTGTGGTAACTGGGTTTCTTTACTAACCCTGGTTTTTGAAGATCCAAATGTATTATGTCTTCTGGATCCTCTTAAACCACGTGCTTTCTGAAACATTCACAGGACTCTAGCAGGTAAGAAAGGCAGAATTTCCTGTTATAGAAGTAACAGGAACTGATTCTGGACAGTTTCTACTTCTGTGCTCAGTGATCTTACTCTTTATTATGAGTTTACCTTCTAACCAGAAATGGGTTTGAGAATAGCTTTGGATTCCTCATAGGTTTAATGAAATGTTTATGCATTTTTTTATTTTATTTTATTTTGTTTTGTTTTGTTTTGTTTTGTTTTGTTTTATTTTTTATTTTTGTAAATCACGTCATGCATGTGGTCTTTGCAGTGACTGTGGAATACAGCTTTTTAATATCATAAGCATTTTTTATTATTACAAATTCATTAAGAATGGAAGTTTTCTACTTGCCAGTTTTCATATCCTGCCAGAGAATTATAAATTATTCAATAAGCTCTGATAGAAGATGTTGGAATAAAAAGGTATGGACATAGAAAGATTGTGGTTGTGCAAGGTGCTTCCTCTGTTAATTCAAGGTCTTCTCCAGAATCATGTCCTGCATTCTAACTGACGATAGAAACTTTGCCCTGTGTAAGCTCTGGCAGCCCTCCCTTCTTTCATGGAAAACATGGTAACATTGGATTCAGCTTATACAATTTCATCCTGTTTTTCCTGTAATGAGAACCTGTATAAAGAATTTCTATTGAAAATATATCTACAAAACAATATTCCTGGTTAACTTTATCATTAGAGTCTACAGAGTTTTTGTCTTGACACTTCAAACACCAAGCTCAGTCTTTCTCCATTAGCACAAGCAATAAAACAAATGCCTGGTCTTCCCTACTTAAGGCTCTGAAATACTGGTCTTCTCAAAACTTCATTTAAGCCAAACAATGTGATCAATATTTTGGTAGTTTGCATATGTCCATTACGAATATATTAAATACATTGCGTATGCACAATAAAAATATACTCACTCCCTATAAATTCTATTCTGTGTACACATATAAACCACTGCAATTTAGTTATTTACTGTGTACTACAAGAGCTATAAAATGCCACTTTCTAAGAACACAACTGAGGCTTAAGTCAGCATTTTTATATCATCTGTACTGGGAAAACATTAAAGGCTCAATATTTAATAAACATAATAAACATCCCCATGAAACAAATTGTTCATAAACTACCTGTTTAATTTTTCAGGGTTCCTGAACCACATATTTTCTTATTAGTTGTGAGCCTGCTGGGTTGCAGGATAGATAGGGCCTGTCAGGGATAGAATATAATGTAGCAGTTTTATGAATTATTTCTGTGAGGAAAAGCCTATTACAGCTGACAAGAGGATGATGATATTAGCCCATCATCATTCAGATGGCACCACCCTTCCCCCTTTCATCCATCAGACCTCTTGTATGGAGGCTGAAAGCCATACAGTCTTTGCATAGCCAACACAAAGACAAATACTGCTCTTTTTCTGTGTCCATGAAACATTTAGTATTTCATTTTGAATCATGGCAGATGACAGTAACAAATGGCCTAATGAATCTCCCTTATTGTCCCTTGTGAATCTGAAGATGAGCTAAAAGTAAAATCTGTTTCTTTTTTTGGACATGCTCATTTGGGACTGAAAGTTTTTTTCTGCATTCTAAGTAACATTCTTCTGTTACTGAAAATTAGCCCAATAAACAAACAAGCGAGTTGCAAACCACACAGCTATGCTGCTGTAGACCATTTTTCACTCTCTACCTGGCAAATATCATTTGGGGGAAAGTGCTTCAGTCAACTTTGGCACAATTACCTAAAGCAAGGTACATATGTAGAAAAGCTATGTAAAAACAAAAATAAAACCACCAAAGGAAGTTTTGTATCAGAAAATAATAGTAATATATCAGTGAGCACCATGAATTCCAGACCTGTTTTTACCACCTTTCTGTTTTATTTAAAAGCAAATAATGATATCTGCAGATGACTGCAAGAATATGGCATAGTTTGTATTAATTTATAAGATCTGATAATGTAAACATTTCTTTAAAGAGGGAAATCACTAAAAAATCATTACAGCTGATCTTTCCCATCTTACTACCACTCACATCCTGCATGCAAACTAAACACAGGTATGCAGCAATCTTGCCTTCATTTGCTCAGGAAGGAATTTTTACAGGCAGAAATGAACAACACGGCTAGAAACATTTAATTGAGCACCATGTGATACAATGCTTCTAGCACAAGACCATCCTCTCATTTACCCAGTTCCATGCAGCTCCCCACACCTTTGAGTTGCTCTTCCCGCTGCTCCAGCACAGCTGGGTTTCAACCTTTGTGCTGGCCCAGGTCCACCCAGAAGGATGCTGGGCATGGGCCTCAGCTCCCTCTCTCTGCCCTGACTCCAAGTCAGAAATAGAAATGCATGTGCAATCCTTTGATGTGTTTTGGTCTCCTTTTGGTGAAAACCTAGATAAACATGTACAGAGGGAGCAGTCCCATTCTGCCATAAGGTTCAGCAATCTCGATGTTGAGGAAACTGAGTATGGAATGCATCTGTCCTGCAGCATAGACACAGAAAACCTTATTCTTACTGGCCCCATTTGTATTTCATTCCAGTCCTGAGATATTCTGGTGTTCTGTACATGCAGATATATCATGACTGGTTGCCAGGGTACAACCTATTTGCTCATTCTTAAGAGCTACTGTGTCTGTTTCGTGGATGTATATAATGATAGCAAGCACACATTTGCTGCCTTTTACTTCAGAATGTCTTCACTTCTATTTATTTCACTTCTTTTTTTTTCCTTTTATCTGATTAGTTCTGTCCCCAGAACATTATGATTCATTGAGTTCTTCTGTAATGTCTCCCCTGATTCCCTTTCAGACAACACACAAGCTTTGCTTTAGCAAAGCACAAGACAGTAGAACTGAAAAAACTTTTCATTTATTATGAAAAGTTGTGAAAGTACTTCAGCAAAAAGTGCTTGTTTTGTTTTGTCAGGGACACTAACAAAAACGACAAAAACGGCTTACTTTATGTATAAAACTTTTTGCACAGCTCTGTTTGTATCTACTGTAGGCATGTGCATTTTTGACATGACAGATCATAATGGCTCTTTCAGAGCCATTACAGTTACCACGTAAATCCTTCTTAGTTCAAGTACATATAATTGATTCCCACAGACTGTAATAGCTCCAAAACCAAGGCAATACCCTTACCAAACATAAAAGCAGTGGCAGGACTAATACATAACAGTAGTCAGTTTTTACCACCATGGTACTAGAAGATGATACAGTGCTAACAACATGGCTTTTTTATTTGATGATTTTTTTGGCACAATAGAAGGGCAATAATTCCCTGGTATTACAGTGGTATCATTCCTGCATAGTCCTGGTAAAGCTATAAATCCTCAAGTATCACAGTAGTCATCCATATGGAAAGTAAATTAAGGGCTTGTCCACTCAACTTTTATGCATACAAATATCCCTGTACAGCTCACTGGGGCAAGTGCATGAATATATATATATATATATATATATATATATTTGTAAATTAAGAATGCAGAATAAAAGCCCACCTCAAAATAAAAATAAAATAATAAAGGCAACTTTAAAAATGGTACCACAAGTTACAATGCAATAGTAATTTAAACAGCATTTGATACATTTCAAACTCCAGTATAAAGGAGAATAGCCTTAGTTATGTTCCATAGCCCTCTCCTGTACATTCAGATTTGTTTTGCTCAAGGAAGAACTGTGCAATAGCCTTTCTTAAGCATGTTGGTGAGCAGTGGTAATACAGAGCAGGCATTACATTTTTTAATGCAATAGTCTGCTCCTGCTCAGCATGTCTGATAGATTCAATAAACAACTTGGCAACATACATTCTGCTTTCCTATGGAATAAGGGTATGAACAAGGATAATCTCTGTGCTCATGAACATAGATGACCAATGACCCTAAAAGGAAAGAGAGCACCAAATCATATATTGACAAGAAGGGCCATTTTCTTGTCTCACATACAGAAAATAGGTACAGTGCAATAAGACCATCCTCCTTCTTTTTTTTTTAATGACTTTTGAAGAAAAGACAAGTTTTTATTTTACTTTATTTTACTTTACTTTATTTTATTTTATTTTATTTTATTTTATTTTATTTTATTTTATTTTATTTATTTTATTTTATTTTATTTTATTTTATTTTATTTTATTTTATTTTATTTTATTTTATTTTATTTTTTTCTGAAAGAGTTTATATTACAATAGAAAAAGGTGCTGTAAGCTTCAAGGAGCTAATGTACCTCTGTAAAGAAGTCTCAGTGGAGATCATAGAAATTTCACATGACTCCCATATGTTAATAATGTCTTTGAATATAAAATCCAAATTAAAAACTGGAGCTGAATAAAATACTTTTGTTAAAAGTAACATTTTGAAATGCTGTCAGTAACTATCATAAATATTTGAGAAGTTAATATTTTAATCTTCAACTATAGCTCTGAAAACAGTTTTAGTGACAGACAGTGCTTCATTAATAGAGTTCTGTATGTCTAATTGCTTTAGGCAAAGTGGGTTGCATTATTTTGACACATGACATGCAATTAGTACATGGTCACACGGCTAAAGGAAGATTTTACACCTTTTTTCCTTCTACATTCAGAGCAGATAATTAGCATATTTTTTCTGCTTAGAATAATCATCAGAGCCTTAGATCAGAAATTGCCTAATGAGGTAAAATTCCAGTTGTTGACATTAATACATATGACATTTTTTTCAGTTGTAAAAGTAAACCTATTGCTGCCATTTCATTTACTCTTTCCAGTGTGTTCTTAAGATTATGTTTTTTCTTAGCATGAAGCTGTTGAATAATCATATCCTTTGAAAAGAAAGAGATGAATGATGTTTTTATATTTTGGACTACTTGCTTGATAGTGATATTTCAAGAGGGTTAAATTTGGCTATAACCTGCAACCATCCTAGATAGATTTCTATTATCTTAACACAAAAGGTAAACCACAATAGTGATACATGCTCCTTACTTATGAGTTTTTCATACACTGTACAAAAAATGGAAAGTTGTTTTGCTCAATTACAAGACCAACTCCATAATCTATGCATAATACACCCATAATGAAAGCTTGTATTGCATACAAGCATATTTTTAATATTTTCTGTGGAAGAAATAATGAAGATTTATTACAGATAATCTGATGTAACAAAATATACTTTGGATACAGACATAAGCCTTTTCCTAGAGAAGAGATTTTGAAATATATAAGGTCTTGCACTAAGGACAAATGCATATAATCACCTTTTATGCTCAGTTTCTAAGAAGCACATTTATATGGGGCAAATGGGGCATTAATACGGTTTGAATTCTTATTCCTTCACTCCTTTTTCAGTAAAACTTTCCTCTGAAAAATTCAAATGAGGTATGGGGTCTGCAACTGAGCCATGTTGCTTTATCTGTTTTTTTTTTTTTTTTTTTTTTTTTTGACACAAGTTCTACAAATAGCTCTGAGTATAGGACGTACAAGAATGTTTTTCAGAACTACATCAAACACTCAGTGCTACTTATAGCAAAGGATAGACCTAAGCATAAATAGGACAGTTTTTTCACTTTTTACATCTTGCTACTCATTTAATGTACATGGGAGAAATCATGGAGAATACTCTAGCCTTATTCCAAGTATTCGATATTTACTAGGATTTGAACAGCAGTAAGGTTAGCAGTTTTTTTTACTGAAAAACAAACAAAAAAACAACAACAACAAAAAACTTTCACTGTTTTCATTTTTTTTTACTGAAAACAGAAAAGGCATAGATATTTACCTTTTTTTTTTTTTTTTTTTTTCCTTTTCATAAATTGGAAGGTAAATATGTTAAAAAACAAGCTTGCTAGTTCTTCATGAAGGATGAGATTGTAATTATAGAGTGACCTGACTACTCCACAGACATCACAGGTGACCATCCTGTTTCAAGTATTGATGCCAAAGATTTCAAGTATTATTGCCAAAATCCTTTTTTAAATTTTTATTTCCCTGTAATTTGTGTTTTGCTACTAAGTTGATTAAAAATTAGCAAGATTAATGTAATCATTATCTTTTCTTTCAGCATAGTTGTCCCTGGCTTTCATTTCCTATGACTACTTGGTTTGAGAGCAGATATAATTTTAACTTTACTGCCTTTATTACAATTTCCAACTCCTCCCTACATGTGTAGCAACAGTCAGATTGATTTTACATCTTCTTAGGTGATGAACAGCTGCTGTTTTAAAGACTCCTGACAACTTGCAAGACCTTTGAAAAAAAAAAAAATAAAAATAGTGGGAGATAAAAATGTCATCTCTGTGTGATGAGGACCAGTGTATGTTTTTAGAAAGAAACACAAGAGATTCTATTTAATCAAAGGCAAAACAGTACAGCAACTGAAAGGGAACAAAGTAAAGAAAGTCTTTTCTGTCATCAGCTTCACTTCCTCTTCTCAACTCATTTTCAGGGTATAATGTGGAGGTCAAAGTAAAACAGGGTAGAAAAAGAGATTATACTAGTCAAGGTCAACTGACGGCTACTGAACATAATGGTAGAAGTGAAACCTCCACCTTCAACTCAGAAGCTGCCTGCTTCTGTAACTGCCAGGCACTTGAAATATACATGTACGTTCCCATAAGATATACCTTTAAATATGGACTTACTTCTACCCTTCCCTTACCTTCTTCTGGTCATTTATTATGCTAGGTAGGCTAGATACTCTAATTGTATCTGACTGCTCTTCTATGGCATCCATAAAACAGTGTATTGAAACTGTTTAGAGATAAATTTTAAAGTCTTAATGACAGTTGAGAAGCTTTTCATAAGGACATTTCTATTTCTGAACATGTGGCATATAGGATTGTTTTATTAGCATGTTTTGTGCTGTGCCATAAGGTGCTACAGGTTGGATAATGCAGAGCTGACAACATTTCTGTTGCTAGTAGGTATATGTGGGACTAATCACTCTATGCAACCTCCACTGCCTTTTGGAATCACGTTGCGCTGCTGTTCAGAAATACTTGCCTTCTGATAAGAAAAAAAGCTTTTCTAAGCTATGTTTATGATTGCAATGAGACTGTGATACTGAAGTTTAGTGGCAAGATACAGTCATTCAGCAGCAAGTCAACAAGAAACCAAATGTCCACAGATTATATTACATTGCCACAACTACTACATAGTAGCATATCAATGCAGTATATCAATGCAGTATATCAATGAAGATCAAATTGGAAAACAGCAATATGCAGAAAATCAGGAACACCAAAGAGGGCGTCTTTGATATTTTTGTTTAAGCATATATTCGCTGATGATATTCATTATTTAAAGGCTAGAGAGACAAAATAGATTAGAAAATCATAGACTAAACCCAGACATAGAAAATCCTTACACACACACAAAAAGGAGAAATATTACTGCAAATTCTCATAATTGCCTGAAACCAAACTGAACATATACTAACTAGATTTCTTTCAGCCAGGTATCCAGGTATACATTAAAAAAAAAAAATAAAAAAATCTGCTCTACATGTTTTAGATGGTATTCAATTGTAACCATGATGTAAGTAGTTTTTTTTTTTTTTTTTTTTTTTTTTTTTTTCTTTTGGTGTTGATCCTGATCCATTATTTCCTCATTCTCCTAGTATTATCACTGGTACCAGCTGGTAGATATTTGAAATTAGAGCTGAGCAAATAATTGGATGTTTTGGTTCACTGACACGATTGAAAAACTGGAAGTGGGGGAGGGAATGATCATTTTAGATTGACTAGGAAGGATTGTTTGGTTTTGGTTCTTCTTATCCATAGAACAATCAGGAAAAAATATATAAAAATCTGTCTCTGGTAGCACAAGATGTCTTGTTTCATTTTCATTGTTTTTATTATTATTTTTAAACTTATGTACACTAACTGAAATGAAAATATTAAATATTTATTTTAAAAAGCTTTAAATGAATAATTTTTTACATTCTTTTCCTATTTTGTAGCTGGCTGAAACTGTTCTTAAAATTTGGCATCAGTTTTGCAAGAATTTTACAAGTATTTTTATTTTCATAAATCTTTATTTTTTATTGAATATAATAAATGATCACAAATATTTGCTTGGATTTCCTTGAAATATCACTGGATTAATGGCTTCCAGATGATTAAGTTGGAATCTCATAGGAATCATTTCGTGCCTCTTGTTCTTAGACTCCCTAGGAAAGTCAAATCCCTGGGACACATTAGGGCAGCTCTGGGAACTGCCATAATATCTCCTTCCTGCTGCAGTTCCAGAAGGCATGTAACAGTGAAGAGTCATTGAGACACATGGAAGACATTATACCTACACTATGACCCTTTTGGTCAGCTATATCTGGCACAAAGAGCAGTAGGGCATTGCTGAATCTTAGTTTTTTGTAATCACATATAAACACTTCTCAGAAATATGATCAGTTGCACTAGGCAATGTTTAATGTACTTGCATATTTTAGCCTTTTGAGTAGAAAATTAGGTGTGGGGGGAAATAGTGCAGATGCTTTTCTGATTTTCTAGCTTTGATGAGTTTTTTTTTCCCTTGACATCAACCATTTTAGGGTCACTGCATGAATTTCTATACTCCCAGGTTAATGCATAGGCAGTCACTCCATTACTGGCATGGCTAAACTTCTTTCAGTACTGGCTACAGAATTTAATTTCAGAAAAAAAAATAAAAAAATTAAAAAAGTCAGAGATCTCCAAGGTTAAAATTAGTCAGATTGCCTTATCATACATTGCTTTATATGTATACATGGGCTTTTAAAATATACAGTATAATTAAAGTGGTATGATTCCTATCAGAGCAATGCCAGAAAGGGTCTTTCCAGTATTTGTACTGTTGCTCTGAAAACTTTCTGCATTTGTTTGGTGAAAACTAAATTAAGCATTCATCTTTCAGAACACATTGACTCTCAGTTATCTCACTGATTAAGTTATTCAGTGGAAAGATTTCTATAATATCTAATATAACATACACATGTCACTTTATTCTTTCAAGCTGGCATAGTTTCCCCCAGATTATCATCTTGGTTTCCCTCTTCTACACCCTGAGCACTTTTTGAACTTATCTTTCCCTTTTCATTCATAATGAGAATGCAGTTTCCTGTAGTCTCTTCTACGCAACCTGGACAACCTATTTTACAATGCCAGCTTGTAAATTTTGACTGAAAATTATTCTCATAAAGCAAGAACAGTTTCTCATGCATTAGGCATTATGTGCCTCAGAATATTATTTGATTCCTACATCTTGCTACATAGCCACACAACACAGACGGATGCAGGGATACTAACTGGGCAAGGGCTCAGATAAACAGAATCTTGTATAAAAAAAATTGCCAAAATTATAGTCTCACGGATCACTCAAAACTAAAGAACTTTTTTTTCAGTTAAAAGCTGAAAGCTATTCCCAACCTTGTTTTTGGCTTGATAATACTGACTAGGCAGTAGAGATGCTGAAAATAAATTCTTTTTATTTGTTATTTCAGAATATCTTTTTCCTCCTATTTGTTCTGCAGTACTGCCAGAAATTTCTCTGAAAGAACTTCTAGGAATGTGCCCCTATGTTCAAGACTGCTTTTCAAATTAGATCAATCTT
This sequence comes from Aythya ferina, assembly GCF_964211825.1. Classification (NCBI taxonomy): domain Eukaryota; kingdom Metazoa; phylum Chordata; class Aves; order Anseriformes; family Anatidae; genus Aythya; species Aythya ferina. The sequence goes on from NC_140301.1 coordinate 25,490,522, forward strand.
GGGGGTGAGGGGATGCATTTAAATTAAAGGTTTTGCACTATAAAAATAAATATCTTTGACGTCTTTAAAATTTCATAGGTCAAGCTTCTAATGAGAATAGGAAGATAGGAATTAGAGCACTCTCTTAAAATTTTGTAAGAGCCACAACATTCAAAATATTGTGCTATATAAGTAGGTGAACTAAAAATAAATAGGTGCATTCAACAGAGATCAGTGGTGACTTAAGAAATGCTACAAATGTACACACTCCAGCAAAGCAAGTGTCCTTTGACAGGATGCATTAATATATTAAAAAAAAAAAGAAAAAGACAAACGTCAAAAAAAAACAAAAACAAGAGATTAATCTGGGGGACATGCAAACAGAAAACAAAACAAAACACAACACAAAAAGCATAACACCATTAATAAAAAATGAAATGTTTATATTAGTTTTATCTTGAGTTATAATGTTAAAAAAAACAGTCTTACATGTTTATAATTTCAATGTTTCTCTTTCCATATTTTGATTTTGATCTGCCACAATTGTTAAATGAAATTAGGTTGCAGTTACCTCAACCAGAAACACAAAAAGGTTATGATTTTTTGTTTCAAAAGTCAGAACTTATAGCTAAAGGGCCTCTTCTTCTCTCAAAGAGCACATATAACACTAATTAAGGGTAATGGAAATGACATGTCTCTACTAAGGGGAACATGTAAAATTTCATTTAAATATTTGTTCGTAGTAATACTGATTATTAAGGAATATAGCCTCATCTTTACAGAACTAGGTCAGTGTTGAGAACTTTTTGTAATGCTACTTTCTATCCTAACTGAAAAAAAAATAAATAAAATAAATAAAAAAATAATAATCTGCAAGCCATTTTACTAGCATTGAGAAGAATATTGAGAAAATGTACATTTAGCCCACAAATAAAAGTTAGGAAAAAGCTTTGCAGATAATTCTATTGGGAAAAAGTATTTTTAGAAAGTAAAAAAATATCTCAGTATACTGCTCATTGATACAGATGCATTGTTATAGCGCCTTCAGTCCCTCTATCTTTGATTTTGAAATTTATTATTTTTCTTCTTTGTATGATCCAGTATTCGTAATATAATTAATTAGTAAGATACAAAAATCATAAAAATATTTTTTAATAATTCAGTTTGTATTAAATACTTAACTGCTTGCTCAAAGCCTCAGTTGTGTAGTTTTATGAAGTATGAAGTTTTCTTCATTCAGTTTTTAATTTTGTTTTACTGTCACTTGGAGAAATATAAATGCTTGAAGCAACAAAATTTCAGTTAGCTCAGTTTTCGTGCTTATTTTGTAACACATACCTTGTTTGAAGGATGAATGTAAAGTACTTTGTAAATAGGCACTTGGAAAGTTTTTGAAATACAGTCTTCCAGTAAGTACAAACTTTTCTTATAACCCATATATAAATTATTTACTTCGATCATTTGGGAAACTAGCCATAATTATGATAACTATTTAATTAAGACTTCTGCACAACTTGACAACAATGCTAATAAAGCAATTGAGGAGATACAAGTAGTTGATCTTAATTGGAAGAGATGACATTATTTACAAGAATAAATGACGGTAGCTAATTTCACATTCGTAATTATCAGTGATGGGCCTACTTCAAAAGATGTTGTGGTTCTTGTCTGTTTTAGCTGAGTCCCCCAAATATACGTGTTTATTCAGAGTTTATGTGTCTATCTGAATTGTAAATGTAGCAATTTTTCTTAAAGGAGATATCTAGGTTGCCTCCTGGACCTGAACACACCAGTGACAGGACAAGAAAAATCTTTTATATTTGCCACCCAAGCAATATCTTCCCATTTTCATCTTTTAGAGCTGTAAGCTCTAGCTTTGCAGTTTCACCACAAAGAATATATTTGATTATCTGGAGCAAATGATGCTTGGCTGCTCTATAGGAATTCACTGAGCATCCATATCCTCTGACACCATATGTCTGCACCTTGCCAGGTGGAGCTCCATGTGTCCTCGAGAGTACTGATATCTCTCTCCCAGACCTGGCTGACAAGCCTAGTACATCAAGAATAGTGTCTTATAGTTCCTGGCATCCAGTTATCTCCTCTATAGCGATGCCAAACATGAACAGAGGTCCGTTCAGGAGATGCCACTGGGTCAGTTTCTTCAAAATGAGTTATTTTAGTTGTACTTTAAAAATCAGGGGAAAAGAATCATATGTGGTTACTTTTTTCTAAATGAGTACAAACTTTATGCTGTGTGCTTACCAGGGATCTGAAAATACATATAAGAAAGCAAACACTATGCATATCTGGGCACTGGCTGAAGAAAAGATGCATAATGTATGTATGTATCTCAGTATGTGCTTCTCATTTTTTCCCAACAGAGTTTACAAGATCCTCTGGATGTTGACTGCTCTTTGCTGGGAAATCTGGGGGTAATTAAGATATTTGAAGAGCCATCATTTCCCATCATATTCTGGCATAAATAGGCAGACTTTGATTTGTGGAAGGGTTTGTGCCAACAGGGTAAAATGTACCCTAGAACTGAGTACAATCACTGTTTATGGGCTACCTGAGGGTATTACAGGAAAAATGAATGAATCTATGTGAATTTTCATATTTTGGAGTGGATACTAAGCTCCTCACACTGTTTCTCTGAAAACAAGGCTTACATTGATTAGCAGGTACTGTAAATGAAATCTGAAAATATAACACTGGGAACATATTTTCTGCTTGGAAAGGATATGACTCTTCTCCTTTGGATGACTATATTCCCTGCAAAGTAACATGGCAGCAGATCAAGAGCATATGCTTTTACTCTTCACTAGTCTCCCTGATGACTTTGGTAATATTTAAGTTGTTTCTGGAAATCTCTGGTAATTTTCTCATTGAAAGCTCTTATATCAAGATAACCTAGTTATTTTGTCTTCATTCAATCTCAGTTGTTCAGTTCTTGTTGATGGCATGGAAAGACCCGGAGGAGTAATAGTAGCAGTGCTGATGTTTGATAACTAGTGACATAATAGCAGTGAACTGTGACAAGTCTATTACAGAGCAAGAAGTACCATTCCCCTCCCTCTACTAATTTTTCAGTTCTTATCTTTCACATTATAAATTGCATATATGGAATTTTGATTTGCACTGAGGATCTCCTATATTTAACCAAAATAGCGCATTTGGTATTATAATGTCTGATAGGAGAAGATACCGCAGCTGAAATTAAGGTGCAATTACTGCCTTGACCAAACTAAAATTGGTTTATGATCTTATTAAATATATATATATATTGGAAAAATTGCCCATACAAGAAAATATCAAAATAAAAGGGTCACACTTCTGCCTAACTATGCCTAAAAGCATTTTCTTAAACTATTCTCCTAAGTAAATAGCAAGTAAAATGCTTTGTGAATGATGTAATGCTTTGTGAATGATTACCAAGTAAGTTTTAATCCTAACAAATATGCCTATAAAACAAGATCATTTTTTAAAATATTGATGGATCCATGGACATTCTTCTTTCCCTTCCTCATAATTAAACTATCTCTTCTTTGGTTCTTAAGAGTCAACTGCTTTCCATCTAAGGAATTTGTATGCCTCCAATCTGTACATTTTTCTGTGTCTCGCATTATGGTTTTCTAAACAGCTTATCACATGCTATTTATCATGGGAATGACTTTAATACCTTTGTGTGGTCTCCACAGATTATCTCCTCTGACGATTAAATCATGGTGTCTATTTCATTACATCATATTCATAATGAATTACTTCATCCATCAATTATTGCACAACTATTTTCATATTGTATGATAATTACATGGACTTTACACACCATCCAAAGCAGAGCGTATAGCAAACAACCTTCCCACCAGCTAAGTATGAAAATGAAATCGAAAGAGCAGAGCAGTCAGAAGCTGTGACATCAATAAATGCACAGCCAATAGTTACATCATTGTGAGAAACGACACACTTTCTTCCACCAACAGCAATACTGTAGAGTGTATTATACACGAACAAGACAAATTAAAAAGGTACAGCTTGCAATAGCAGTAATTCTACAGGTATTTGCTTCTTCTGAATGAAATGCTTCTAAATCTTGTATTGCTAGTAGTTACTTCGTTACTTCAGATACAGTAAACAGTTTTTAGACTACAAATTGGCAAAACTACTTTTATAGGGTTCTGATTCTTTTTGCCCTTCAAGTGTTTTTGTTTACCAGTTCTGAGTTACATGCAATTTAGGCATGATTTCATAGAATCATAGAAATGCTGGGTTGACACAAATCTTTAAAATATCTAATTCATTCCTCTACTGTGAGTAAGTATATTTATACAGAAGTTTCTAAATCTCCAGGTGACCTGTCCTAATTAAACTACTCTTGATGCTAGAGTTGTTTTCCTTGTATGGGAATGCCTAAAACTCCACAATTGCAGATTAGTTCTTTCTTTTCTTGTGCAATGCGTCTTTTCAGATCCTACATTCCACAAGATCTCCTGTGACTTTTCTTGCCACTTTCTAGAGTTTCTATCCCATCCTTATCTTTCTTCCTTATCTTTAACCCCATGGTACTCAAAACTGGACACCATAATCCAGTTACAAAACCACAACTGTAGAGTGATACTTGCTTCCAGTCTTACATTCATCTACTTTACTGGTATGTTACAGTATGACATTTGTCTGTTTATTATTATTAATAATAGTATAATTTTGCTGACTTTTTTTTTTTTTTTCTTTAGCTTGGATTCTACACAGTGTGATTATCACTTCTAGTTTTTACTCCATTTCTATTTATGCAGTCAGGTTGGGGAGATATTTCCCCTTACCACTTTGCAGTTATTCATATTGAATAATATGCTATTGATTTCAGGTCCTGCTTGCAATTTATCTCTTTGAATGCTAGCCATGCTCTTCAAAATACTCAGCTTGATGCTATTTTCAGATATTACAAGTAAACTTTCTATTCAGTCCTTAATCAAAATACAAACACGTGAATAATGAGGTAGATGGCCCCCTTTTTAACAGATTAGCTTTATGAAGTGGAATGCAATGGAGAATCACAACACTGCATAGATTGGAATTCTATTTTGCCTCAACGTCCTTTTAAAAGGAATGTAACACTTACATATTCTTTGGTCTTACACTTACATATGCTGTCTTGATTGTTGCAGTACCCTACAATAAGCAGTCATTGTCCAGGAACCCTGTAAGTATGTTTCATGCCTAAGGGGTTACGTTTAATAGCACAATGATGTTGAGCCTAGCACCACTGCATCCATTAAAAACAGTATCTATATTTTAGTAGGTGATAGCAACAGACATAATACTTGTCATTGATTTTATAGGTTGAGTTTGTATCATAATATATTGACATTGTACTTTTATACAAGACTTGCTTCAGGGTGTAGCTGCATTCAGCACTGAATAACAGGCTAATAAAAACTGTAGCAGAAACAGCTTTACGACCCTCCATTGACTTGTGTTTTACATTGTATTATCTTATTGCAGACATCTGAATTAAAGGTTAACAAACACTATTTAATGGGTTGTCGGAATGAATGTACAGTACATGAATACATGCCTAGCAATGTCTATCACACTGTACATGCATTGTGATTTGGGTGAAGGCAAGACTGTAAATGGGTGATGGCTCCTGACTGACTCTTTTTAGTAGTATGAAATAGCACATTTTGTTATACTTCCTCCAATTAAGTGCATATCTACCATTAAAGCAATCTGTCATCATTTTAACAATGTCATTAATTTCTACAGTGTCTCACAGATGCTTTGTTCTTCCTTCAAAATTAGCAGCACATACATTCATATAGAAACTTCAAAATGCAAAATAGGGAAAACAAGTTTAAGAAGCCATCATCTGTAAATTATATAAATAATAAAAAAGTGGTTACTGAGGAAATGTGACTGCTTTAAAAAGAAAAAGTACAAAGTACTTTATCTGCAGAAATTGTACAGTAATAAAAATGTACTAACCTATAAAAATATAAATTATTTTTCTCTCTCTGGTAATTATAAGGAAATATGGTTTACCATACTACAAAAATGTACTAATCCTATAAAAATATACTAAATTATTTGTCTATCTATAGTAATTATCAGGAAATATGGTTTACAATAGAACAAAATGTACTAGCCCTGTAAAAATATACTAAATTATGTTTCTATCTATAGTAACTATTAGGAAATATGGTTTACAACTCATAAAACTAGCATTTTAAATATGATGATGTTGGCTACACAACTACAGAATCAAAAATGAGACTGATCTTTTCCTGTTTTCTTCAAAGACAAGCCAAACTTACTTTACATGGCTCTAGTAAACAGAGAAAGAGCTACTAAATGCTCTGTTCAAAATCAAATGTTTAAAAAAATTGATGGATAAAGCATGAACACGATTTTTTTATGGGATATTTATTTTCCTGAAAGCTTCACATTCAAATTATAGTGACATGTCAGGCTGATGAAGTATCAGCTCTAGAAGCTAGTTTTGTTAACACTGCACTATATTTTTCTAAATATAGTTAAGTTGTTATCCCTTTAAATTTGATTTGAAACAGTATCAATCAAATATACTATTCAGTTAAAAATTAAACTGCAATAAATTCATCTGCATTACAATTTTTAATTCCTTTCAACTGAAATGGGGCAAAGATACCAAAGACTACTTAAAAATATATTGCACTGTGCCCACAATGTATACAACTTATGGAGAATATCAAGGCAAAATTTTTCAAAAGCATCCAAACCAATTAGGATACTAAATTCTAATTTCAGAAGGGGCTTAGGATGAGATATTTGAAAGTATGAAGCTCATAAGTCCTTTATCATAGGTGCTTAAATGCTTTTAAAAACCTGTATAACATTTATGCTGTGATAACAGCATAAATTTACTAGCTTTCAGTGAGGCTTCTGTCACTGATTGTTGCCACTTCAAACAATGACACACAGTATCTCAGGTCACTTTTAGGAACTGCTGAAATATTAACCCTAGTTAGAATAGTAGCCAGCCTTTTGACTCAAGTGCCACTTTGTGAGGTTTCCAGTTTATTTAAGCATCCCCATCAAAAGGACTATGATCCTTTTATTTGTGAATGCAATGTAATGTTGGACTCATTGCTGTCAGGAAACTGGCACGGTTGAATCACTTGATTCAACAAATAATTTTTTTTTTTTTTTTGAATATAGATATTTGTCACTGTGTATATTCAGAATCTTTCATATCCTAAAATAATATACTTGAAAACTCAGAAGAACTCATAATATTCTTCTGTTACATAAAATGATTATAATAGTCTTCTCTTTCCTTGTAATGATGATCTGATGTGATAAGAACACTGTGTTTTGTTAACTACAGCCTACAGATTTCACAGGACATGGGGAGGTATTTATATTAAACAAAATTTTCATAAGGTACATGTAAGACAGGGATAAATTTCTCATCACAACTCTAAGAAGAATATTTACATAATATTTTAATGACTTGGGTGGGGCAATATTATCAATATTTATTATCAATAATCAATTCATGAGTTCAACCGCAGTTATCTCCTACTCTTTCATTTCAAGTAGGGGAAATAAGAAACTCATCAGGTGGAGGGAGCAATTAAAGAAGGTGCCAAATACTGGGGATGTGAGAATCCTGATCTCCCTCTGCCTCCACCCTAACAGAAGTAACAAATCTGTACTATTTAAAAGGCAAGTTACTGAGGTCAGGACCAAAAATCTAGTGTCTGTTTGATCTCTGCTACTGTAAGATTCTCTGGAGAAGAGAAACAAAAGTAAAAATCTTCTGCCTAAATTCAATTTCTGCATAATAAAACGGATACTCTACGGAAGCTAAGGGAAACAGAATGGCCTTGTCAGTATCTTGACATAAACCCAGAAAATTCAAGGGGATGTGCCAGTAATTCTACAAGAGCCTATTCCTTGGCTTTTGTCCAGCTTGATCCTACAGAAGTTTTGACATCAGTCCAGAAAGACAGAAGGCCTGAGTCAGTTCTCCAGAGAGGGCCCTGCTTTGACATCAGTGCAGCATTCAATATACTGATGAGCTGGTGACCTCAAGGATACATGACAAAGTCTACCACTTTTAGAGCCACTAGGCTGGAGACCTCAGATAAGTTTATGCTTTCAAATCAGCACGGTAAGCTACTGTTTCTGACCCAGTCACTTCATTGTTACTCACCACTTGGCAGGAGACCAGAAAGTTACAGATAATATGCCAGTGACTTTATAGTGTTATTTTGTTTCAGACTGTTCCTGGTTCTTCTGCCTCAATATCAGTTCAGAGAAGCTGCTGAAGGGGCTTTGCCTTGTCTAACCCCCCATGTTGTATGTTCTAACACAGTGGCCTCACATATTCTTTCCCATGTGGCCAGCAAACTAGGGGTGTATGAGAATCTATGTCTTCATATACAGCTAATAAAACGAACCTGTTATTTGAGAAAAATAACTCTATTTCGTATGATTTCAACATCTAGCATCTCCCAACCTTGGATTTTTTTATTATTATTATTATTTTTAAGTATCTCTTTTAGAGCTGTTGATGCTGTCAGATGCCTGGTCTTCAGTCTACATGGTGGGCACCTCTGGGGTCATAGACCCTAAAAGCCTTTTGATCATGAACTTACAATCAGATGAGCCCTAAGAAATCAATGTCAAATAATGCTGTCTGTCAGAGAGAATTCTTTTAGAATTTCAACTTTATTCTGTTGAAATCATGGTGCATTTAGGCCATCTCAACCAAGTAATCTGATTCATTATCTTGGAAACATCTATTAATGCATCTTTTTTTTTTTTTTGGAACATATGAAAACAGCTCTCCCAAAGAGTATCAGATACCTTTCTGTGGCATGATATTATCTCAAGTATCCATAAGTACCAAGTTACTGCCTAATATAAACAAGACAGAGATCTTCAGAATGGTCTTTGTGGGAGGGCAGGAATCCCATATGATCTGACCATTTCACAGAATCACAGAATTGAAAGGTTGGAAGAGACCTCAAGATCATCGAGTCCAACCTCTGACCTAACACTAACAGTCCTCCACTAAACCATATCCCTAAGCTCTACATCTAAACATCTTTTAAAGACCTCCAGGGATGGTGACTCCACCACTTCTCTGGGCGGCCCGTTCCAATGTCTAACAAAACTTTCGGTAAAGAAGTTCTTCCTGACATCCAACCTAAAACTCCCCTAGCACAGCTTTAGCCCATTCCCCCTCGTCCTGTCACCAGGCACGTGGCAGAGTAGACCAACCCCCACCTCTCTACAGCCTCCTTTAATGTACTTACAAAGAGTGATAAGGTCACCCCTGAGCCTCCTCTTGTCCAGGCTGAACAAACCCAGCTCCCTCAGCTGCTCCTCGTAGGACTTGTTCTCCAGACCCCTCACCAGCTTCATCGCCCTTCTCTAGACTCTTTCGAGCATGTCCATGTCCTTCTTGTAGCGAGGGGCCCAAAATGGAACACAGTGCTCGAGGTGCGGCCTCACCAGAGCTGAGTACAGGGGGACAATCACTTCCCTAGACCTGCTGGCCACACTGCTTCTTATACAAGCCAGGATGCTATTGGCCTTCTTGGCTACCTGAGCACACTGCTGGCTCATATTCAGCCGACTATCTACCAATACTCCCAGGTCCTTCTCCACCTGGCAGCTTTCCAACCACTCATCTCCCAGCCTGTAGCTGTGCTTGGGGTTATTGCGCCCCAGGTGCAGGACCTGGCACTTGGCCTTGTTGAACTTCATGCAGTTGACTTCAGCCCATCGGGGTCCAGCCTATCCAGATCCTCCTGCAGAGCCTTCCTACCCTCGAGCAGATCGACACACGCACCTAACTTGGTGTCATCTGCAAACTTACTGAGGGTGCACTTGATCCCCTTGTCCAGATCATCGATGAAGATATTAAAGAGGACCGGCCCCAGCACCAAGCCCTGGGGAACGCCACTAGTGACCGGCCTCCAACTGGATTTGACTCCATTCACCACGACTCTTTGGGCCCAGCTATCCAGCCAGTTTCTAACCCAACGAAGCATACGCCAGTCCAAGCCAAGAGCAGACGGTTTCTTGAGGAGAATGCTGTGGGAAACAGTGTCAAAAGGCTTGCTGAAGTCAAGGTAGACCACATCCACAGCCTTTCCCTCATCCACCCAGCGCGTCACTTTGTCATAGAAGATCAGGTTCGTCAAGCAGGACCTGCCTTTCATAAACCCATGCTGACTGGGCCTGATCGCCTGCTTGCCCTGCAAGTGCTGCATGATGACTCTCAAGATAATCTGCTCCATGAGTTTCCCTGGCACTGAGGTCAAACTGACAGGCCTATAGTTCCCCGGGTCTACCCTCTGGCCCTTCTTGTAGATGGGCATCACGTTTGCTAGCCGCCAGTCAACTGGGACCTCCCCCGATAGCCAGGACTGCTGATGGAAATGATGGAAATGATGGAGCTGATGGAAATGATGGAAAGCGGCTTGGCCAGCTCCTCCACCAGTTCTCTCAATATCCTCGGGTGGATCCCATCCGGCCCCATCGACCTGCGCACATCCAAGTGCTGTAGCAGGTCACCAACCATTTCTTTGTGGATAGTGATATTTCATATGAACGTGGCTTAAAAAATGCTCAACATTTCAATTTATATTCTTGAAAAAAATGAAATATTTGCTACTTTTTTCCTTCCTGATTTTCCACCATTGAGGCAAATTAAGTTAGAACGAACTGAGCAAGTACACCTTCTTCAATAGCAAAGGGGAAAAGGAAACAGCTAAGTGTGAAAGCTGCTGAAAATAGCATGATGGATATGGACAGAAAAAGGTGGAGGGAGTATGCAGTAGTGATAAAAAAGGTTCCAGCTGGTTGGGTAGTCAGTAAGATTTGAGTGACTCAGAAAATTTCATAAAATGGCACTCAGCATTGCGACCATCTTTCATGCTGGAGCCCATCCAAGAAGAAGGTGGTATGGCTCAAATACCAAGGGCTCCCTCTTATCCTGATTTGTGTTCAAGCAAGCTAAAACTTTCTCACAGCTGTTTCTTTCCTTAACTCAATTTCTAATGAAGTGATCTCCTGTCTTATGCATTACACTACTTTTCCATGCTCTACTCTACTTTCACATGCTCTTAGAGATACATTTAATGGGCAGTATGTCCTCAGGGTAAGAACCTTTGTATACACAGTTCTCACATCATGGCAAGTAATGTCAGCTCTATTGTGACATTACTAGACCCGCTAGTGTGAGGGAGTGGGGTCATAAAACAACAACTAAACCAAAATAAAAGCAAGAGTTACTTGTTTAGAGTAGCTCAGTATCCTACTTGGTTCTTAACTAATAGCTTTCATCACTGGAAACAACAGGTCTCCTACAATGGTCGTAATTTAGAAAAGAGTTCAAGAACAGTACAAGCATGTTATTTCCATAATGTACACTCCTAACTTCTAGACATTTCACTCTAAAATAGTGTCACCAATCAAAACATACCAGAAAGTAAATTTAAAAGAATGGCAGATCCATATACTTACTTGCTCTACTGTTTTTCCTGCAATTGCCTTTAAAAGATCTCTGGTATTGTCTCAGGAGTATTAAGGTGGTACTTTTTTTTTTTTTTTTTTTTTTTTTTTTTTAAATCAAAAACAAAAACAACAACAACAAAAAACAACAGGGCACAACGTTGTATTTGTTAATACTAGAAAGGTATTTATATTTTATCTCTATTTGGCAGTAACTGACTTGTGGCAACTAAAAGAAATCAGCTATTTCCTAAAAGAGTGAAGAGAATATCATAATTACAGAAAAATCTATGGTATGCACTACATTTTTATTCTAATTATTTATTCTGTTATTAATTATATGCTTATAACACTATAAAGGAATAAATTTCTACCCATTTTTCTAACCACATGACTGAATTCACCTATAATAGATTGCCCTGTTGAGAATATGGTGTGACAGTCAATACTAAATGATATATGATGAACTTCAAATAACCAGACACCACGTCCTATTGATTGACATGCCAAAACCATTGCAGTTTAAGAAATTGTAGACAATGCAAATTGCTGTCTTCCTGCACCTTCACTTAAGTATCTTTCTGTTGATGTAATTAAATTGAAGTGGCATCTGAAATTTATCAGACAAACCATGAACTTAAAGAAATGTCCTACAGAGATTGTAAAAGACTTTTGCAGTTACATTTGTAGTTCTTTTTTCTCGAAACATTGCTGAGTTCAGTGAATCAGATCCATATTTTATTTTATGGATTTTTATTGTCCTCTGTCTAAATATTTTAATACTGGTTAGATTTTAAATGATAATATTGGAGTTATCCCTCAGTGGATTACTGAACGTTTTTCTAGTATGAGTCAAACATCTTCATTACAATCATTTCACATATAATGGGTTTGATAGATTATATGCAGAGGGCAAAAAGGCATAACAGGAGAATAAAGCCCTCTTACTCCTGTATTTGCTGAAGTTATTGAAGAAGACACCTACAGACTATCTTTTCCAGTGCTTCCGAAGTGGGAGCACACCATGGACAAGACCTAGGAAATAAGGTGCGTGAAAAGAGGGAAAGGTGTGAAACTTTACTACAGGATTCTACATAGTGTTACTTCCCCAGGTGTCTGGTGAAAAGCCCTTATAAGTAACCCATTCATCACCTAAAGCCAACAAAGAGTGGAGAACACATGTATTTCCCACAGCTTTAATCCTGTTTCACTGGGTGTAAGTTCAGTACTGCACCTCTTCCCACAAAGCAACTTACTACAAGCTTCTAATCGTTATCCACAGTCAGATCTAAAATAGTATTGCTGTTGGAAGGAATAAGAGAAAAAAACACTTTTTAAAAACAATGAATACAGGTAATATGTTACTTCTTAATGAAAATAATAAGCAAGTCAGAAGCTTGCCTGCTGTCTTTTACATTCAATGGCAAATATTTGTCCTTGTTGCTTTAGAGTTAGCAGATAAGCAGTGTTACAGTATTGTCTGCTCAATGTATATTCTTTAGTCATGAAGTGATGCAAAATCAGGAACATTATTTCATCTATTATATGGAAGATTATAAAAAAGAGATTGAACTTCATTTTTACTTTTTACATTTTAGGCAATGTCACATATTCATAAATTGGGACCAACTAACCAGGACAGCAAAGGCAGATATAAAAACTGTTGAAGTTGAGGAATAAATTCATTTCAAAACTTGACATATGAATCCTGATACCTCAAAACATGTCAGCTGTTGTCAAGGGTATTGGCTGCAATCCACATGAGAAAAAGAACAATAAAGCAGTGAGAGAATGAAGTGGGTTAGAAATAACCCTAGTTAGATGAAGGAGTGGTTCCAGTTAGCTCTGGAAATTTATGTTTAATGCCAGATAAGTTTTATTAGTTGGCAAATATCATATCACTGAGGGGGGCATATAGGAGAAATACTATATAACATACTTCTGGATCATATTATAAAACACACACGCACCCAAAAAAAAATCAAAACAAAACCCATCTCGGTGACTACCTAACAGCTATAATCTCTATTCAAATTGAGGAAAATAAATAAATAAATAAATCAGATTCTTACAAAATTTAAAACAATGTTCTCAGTTATATATACAAGAATGTTTGGTGTGTTAATTTCTTTTTAATTCCATAGTATGTAAAACAAGTTTTAATTTCAGTCCACTACAATGCTTTACCAATCACAGAATTAAGCTGTCCACATCAGTGCACTGCAATATTATCCAGAAGAGTTAAACCTTTTCTATGGTACTGTCTTCCTTTCATAAAGCTGTATATGTACTCATAGTCATGGCTGGTCAGCCTTTCAAATTCACTGGAGTGTCTCTCTACTCATTTCAGTGGGTTTTGCTTACATTTTTATAGAGTTTCCAGTAAGTGGAATAAATACGTTCTTGTTTTCTTATTTCACAATAAAACTTCAAAGCTTCCTCATTCATCCAAATTTGTCTTAATCATATTACTGCACTGTCTTTGCTCTGACAACAAGAAGAATGACTAAGTAGCAATATCTCCTCTGAGAAAGAGTTAATTTTAATTAATCAAGAGATCCATCTGATCTTTAGTAGAAAAAAATGGGGATTGTCACTTTAAAAAAGAAAAAAAAATTGCTCACAGTTATGAAAAGAGTCCAAGCCTAGTGCAGTAGCAGGAAGTTTAAGGGGGAACAGACTGAGAATGGAACAGAATGAATCAAAAGTGAGGACTGAGGATAGGGTCAAATCTTCAGGGCATAGTTTTGCTATAATATAGTGCTAAACAGAAGGAGAGACAATTCAAAATGCCATGGAGTTCATGAAAAAAAACTATTCCCTTCACCCTCTCTGGGTAAAGTGCAAGCATGTTGCTGGCAGAAAAGTTGAAGATCTTATTTATGTCAATACACACTTGTATCATTTTAGAGTTTTTGTGCAAGTGTTTTTTAGAACACATACTTGAATGTATGTGTGCAAGTGCCCTTTTGATAACTTAAGAATAGCATGATTAACATAAACCTGAAGGTATAAATTTAAAGCTGCTCTTGTGAGAGTCTGCATACATTGCAGTTAAGAATGGAAGTGATAACCATCTTTTTAATTCACATTTCCTCCCATAAGCCTGTGACTCTGTACAACAATTTTGTTTTTGATCCTTGTGTAGGAATGGTCCTTTTGAACGACAGCATCTTTAGCAGATGATTTAATGCAACAATTCTTTAAAGCAAAGGAACTAACTGAAATGATGTTGAGGTAATTCTCCAAGACTATGCTATTAAACCGTCTACTTTCTCCATTTCCCATAAAGCGATGCCAACCACTCCTTGCTGAATTTAGTAAAAGCTATTCGGTTACTTAAAATGTGCTATGCCATTATATGGTAGAGAAATATGAAAAGGGAAACTATATCAATCCTTGTTTAAAAATCCCTCCTGAAGTATGCGGTCAGTGAAAACAAGGTGCCCAAATGTTAGTTTATGTATGAGCATTTTGAACTCTTTTTCAGATGAATGGCACCTAGCCAGCACACCTGCCCCATGAGGAAAACACACATGCATAACTCAGTTAATTAAGGAAAAAGTATGTAAACGGTGTCAAAGAGGGAAAAAGGCAATGCATATTGCCTAGAGCAGTCTGACCTTAGAGGCATCTGAAAGATTGATTAACGAAGAGGCCATCAGGCTGCTGTGTAAACACACCCTTTCATTCACTTTATCTATTATGCAGCTGACCAGTTGGAGGATCTCTTCAGTAGCAAGAAACAGTCATTTCTGTCATTGACTAGTCAGTCCCCGGGGCACAAGACTAAGGACACTATTTTTGGAATAGCAAACCTGTTATCTGCAAAGTCAGCAAAGTGTAGTCTTGTTTTTTTAAATGGCTTCCGGGTAAAGTTAGAGGAAGTTTATTTGGTGGATGACTTATTTACTTAGAAATGCAGTTTCACAGCACATTTAGCGTGTATTGACAGATTGATTTTAGATATGAAAACAAAAATGTCCTGAGTCATATTCACAGAGAAACAGTGGTAACCACTCTGTTCCTGACCACTGTGGTAAAAGCCCACTCCTTTGATGAGGCAGCTCCCGGGTCTATTATCTACATCTCTACCCACCTCATTCTGTAAGGTAGTCTCAAGTCTGTCATGCTGATATGGGTTTCAGACACAAGAAGTGTTATCAGACTCACAGCTTCAAGGCTGCTTTCCACCCATGCAGCTGGCCCACCTGTGGGCACCAGGCATCCAAAAAGCAGGCTGCTGAAACCCCTCAGAGATGGGACCCCATCCTGACTACAGCTCTGAAGAGGTGCAGCCTCAGCTTCCTGCTAACTGGGCACTGTTCAGGGTGATCAGATGTCATTCCAGCTCAGCATTCCTTCCCTAGCAGGACATAAACAAGAACACTTAATGTTTTCAATGGGAAGAAAAAGGACAGGCCTACTAGAAGCCTAAGGGCTGAGCCTGGCATCACATGGGTCCCTGCTGGCTGGGGCAGCAGCTGACTGGGCCTTGCTGCCACCACCACAGGCACCCATGCACTGGGTACAGGCGGGAGCTATGCCCTGCTGCATATAGGGTCAAAGACACAGGATGTGGTGGGGTTGTGTGAGGAGTTTCCAGCCTTAGAGCCTGGCCACATTGGGTACTGCTTCCAAGAGGTACGGTGAAGCTTAAATTTCCACTTCTTGTCATGGAGAGAAGTAGTAAGAAGTAGAAGTAAGAGAAGAGTACTCTTGTCAGAGTACTGAGACTCAGTACTCTTAATACCTAATCTCTTTGTACAGTCCTAGATAAAAAAGAAATCTCTGTAGCATTGGTATATTACACATGATGACACATGCTCTATTAATATAAACCAACATAGGTCCACTTAATTCAATCTGGCTATTATAATTTACTATCTTACAGGATATGATCAAATATTTCTATTTCAAGAAAAATAAAATAAAATACAAAAAATACTTTTCTAATCTCAAACAATAACAATGAGAAACTAGTTTAATCTGAAACCTTTAATTCATGTGTTGCTGCACTTTGATGAGGACTGGATTCACAAGCAACTGTGGAACAAAAAATTGCAGTTTCCCTTGCTTAATAATGGCCCAGATTGAAAGTCTTGATTTAATCATGACTCATCATTTATTTGGGAGGTTAGAACCAAATGTTGCAAGTGGCAGTTATCTCTTTTTTAAAACAAAGAAGACTTAATGAGTCAAGTTGTTAGCATTATCTCTCAAATCTACCAGACTACAAATAACTGACAAAACCGTCCTGTACATTTTTGAGAAATTAACATAAATTAAAGTTTATTTGCAAAGTGTTCCAATTGGCAAAACATTCTCAGTCTAATTTTAAAATATATTTATTTGGTCCACCTGGCTGTTACTAGTTGCCAGATCTCTTTCAGCTGTATGACAACATTCGACCTCATCCCAGCAGGTATGATGCCGTGCTGTCACAACTGCCATGGCAATTGCTGGTGCCTAGGGGGACAGGTAAATAAATGCTCTTTCGTATTATATAACAGTTTTCCCAAGTGGTGTAGCCCAGCAAAGTGGGAGACAGTAAACTACAGTGCTGAAGGAATCTGTGTGCACTCAAAACCCAGAAAGTTACCATCACTTTGTGTTCTGAATACCTTCCCTAATATACTGGGAGAAGAGTGGTGTCTAATGTATCTTTTCCAATTAATAATTCTTCTTCAATACTAAATTATTAAATAGTATCTTTATTATGTATAACAACCAGTACCCCCAATGATTGAAACTATAAGGACTTGTATGCAGAATCTGAAAAATCTGGAATGCAGTTTCCAAGTATTGCCTTTCCACTGTAGCATTTGCAGTTACCTGAGCTATTATCAGTAGTATTACTGATACAAAAGTTACAAAGAGGAGAGTAAAGATTACAGGGAAAAGTAAAATATTTAATAGACATAGTTGAAAAAAAAAAAAAAAAAAGATATAAGGCAGAGAAGAATCTGAAGAATGGCTTGTACAGCTGAAAGTTCATGTACTTTCTGTAGTTATATTAAGTGAGTCTGATAAAAGATTTGAAACTCTTCAGCAGTTTTTGACTGCCTTAAAACCGCAATATTAAGTTGTGCTAAAAATACTTTGTCCTAAACATGTCCTAACAATTCTGTGTTCTGGATTGCAACATGAAAGCATTATCAGTAGAGCAAATATTTAATCAAGAGTGAATGATGAGTTTGGATATTTAAATAGAGACTGTGAGTATGAAACACATGAAGAAATTCTACAAACTTAGGAAATGGGAAATATGTCCAATTTTCAGCATTAGGGAATCTTTATTTTCTTAAAAATATTTTCTGCTTAAGAAAATATGTATTCATTTGTTAAAAAGTGTCAATTTTACCTGCCTTTTCTGATGTATTGAACCTGACCAATACTACAAAGGTAGGTTTACTCTTGTTTTTATGTTTGTGGAGACAGTCTGGAGTATAAAGAAAATATAAGTAATATAACTTGTGGAAATGAAGTGGAGCTTTCAAGTTACTGAATTTAATAAAGAGAAACTATGGCTGAGGAGAAGTGTTGATGAACAGGGAGCAGGGAGCTGTTCTTTGTAGGTACAGCTGGTGCTAAGGTATATTCCCTTATGAAAATACTTAATGATGACCTTTGGTTAGATATAACTCTGTATTCCTTCCTCTGAAAGAAATGCAACTTCTGAATGTATGACAGTTCTTAAGAAATTTTCTAATCTAATCTTGCATAGCACATGCACCCTGTTATGCTTTCATTAGCTTTCATTAAATGGCTTTATGATAAGAATTAAAATTTTGTCAGAGCTTCCTATTATTTCTTCATGTGGTTGAGAAGGAGATAGGAGAGAAAAATGTATGATTGCCATTGTAAAGCAAGAAACAGTTGCAGCCAGGTCTAAAGTATGAAAAGGAGAAATAGAAAAAAATCTCAGGAATAGAAAAAAAAAATCAACTTAGATATTTAAAGAATTATTTGGAAATCCTTTACAATAATGTTAATATTACACTTTGGGAATCACCACTGTTCCTAAAATCTGAGAAGCCTAATGAAAGAGGAGCTGAATCAGATTCATGCTGATGTACTTTCATAACAGACAGGTAAAATCTGTTTTGCTATAAGTATGGCCTTTGAGAGCCTTACACATAACCATAAAGTGTATCTCTAATAGAGACATCTTCTGCTAATACGTAAAGAATTCATTTTTCTTAAGTGCCCCACTCCTTTCTTTCCTTGGAAAGAGTGCATTTGTAACATCTGTACCTAAGTGATCTTAAAATACCCTGCTTACTTCTTGGAAAATAACCAATTTATGGTAATTCCATACCATAGAACTAGAACAGATGTGAATTGCTGACAAAGGCTTGACTAAGAGAACAGGAGGGCTGCCTGCTAATAGCTGCCCAGTGCAGCATGCCGTGTGGGATTGTTTGAGCTCTGTGTGTCTCCAGAGGACAGCAAGGTGGCTAAGATCCTGCATTTACAATCTCTTTCAGATTTTCCCTGAATGCAATGTCATCTTAATGGAGCATACTGCAATGTGGAGTTTGACAGTATGTGGAGTTTTCTGTCCCTGGGTTCGCTCTTCTGTGTCAGCAAGTCAGCAATGAGGTGGGAGAGAAGGTGTAGTCCTTCCTGGAAAAGGCAGTAGCACCAGTCAGGAAAAGTAATCAAGGGAAGTGCTGTGTTGCTTGGTGCAATAGATAGAGCCTGAGTTACTGCGACAAGTGCAAAATGGGAAGATATGTGTAGCATTGGTAGCATATTTGAATCTTTTGAAAGTGCTGATTTAAGCCAGCTACCACTATTCACAAATTAGTGTAATTTCACAAATTGCAAAGTTCTGTAAATATGAAAAAAAAATAAATAAAAAAATCCTGTTTGGAAAAAAATGGAAAAAGATTAAGATTTTTTTTAAATTATTTCTCACAAAATTTATTTGAATATACTTGAAAGGGTAAAACTAATTGTTTTGGTGGGAAGCTGCCTTACTTTTCTGTGTTGTGGTACCACTTACAAAAAGCCAGTAATAAGATTTTAACGGTAAGGCAATTTTCTTTAGAAAATAACAGTTAGGATCATTTGTGCTGCTTTTTGTGTCACATATTTAGACTAAAATGACAGTTATTCACAGAATGGGTGAGGTTGGAAGGAACCACTGGAGGTCATCTGGTCCAACCCCCTGGTCAAGCATTGGCACCTACAACCTAGACCATGTCCTGGAAAAGCCAAAAGATCTCCAAAGAGAGAGACTCCACATCCTCTCTGAGTAACTTATAGCTGCTTTGCAGTTTACTTATTTTCAGATCTCTGTAAATACAGTTGAGCTTTATTAAAAGTTTAGTGAGAATGATATCCTGAAGAGAAAAACACAGAAGTGACAAGTTACTAAGCATACACTGAAGGAATTAATTAGATTTAATACATAAATGAGTTTCTTGAAAAGTATCTGAAACTATTTTTTGTCTAGAGATTATAAACTACAGTTTTGAGCAAGACAAACTGTATTGTCAGGGAAACAAAGAGGATGAATTCTCCCTGTTTTTAAGTCTTCTGTCTCCCTGTTAAAGCCTTTGATTTGGAGTTACTGTGAAAATTTGACATCAATTAAGATGATTTATGAATCAAGTGACCTTGCTGTTGGGATATTTTTTTCAGTACTGTTGGGTCTTTGGCATGTTTGAGGTAGGCATATGACATTTAACTTAATAGCAGGCTATTAGGAAAACTATAAGGTAGCACAATGTTAAATATAGCAGGAATTAGTGAAAGTCTGAGCCCTAGGTTTTAGCTACTAAGGTACCATTTCTAGGAGCATGTCAGCATTACACAACTTCTTTTATCAGTGCTAGATACACAAGATCAAAATGTTAAAAAGGTCATGCTGTTTGGGCTGGGAGGCGGTTGTCATGCAAAGCAGGAAAGCACAGAAATCAGTGATGCTGTGGGGACTGAAGAAACAAATTTTCTTTTATGTTGGCCTTTGTTTTCAGTGTTAACATCACACAATATTTAGTGTTAAAATCTATTTTGTTAGCTGTGTTAACCTTTGGACACAAGCTCACCAAAGAAGACCTGAAAGTGCTGAGCACTGTGGCATGTCAGTGTCTTAGCCGAGGATGAGCTGCTTATAGTGGAAGATGGCACTGGCTCCATAGATAGTGGCAGAGGGGCTGAACCAGCCCCTGCCTGCTCCCTTCAGGCACACAGCTGTAGTCCTGCTTTATATTTTCTTCATCTCCAGTTCTTCATTCTCACTGGTTGGGGACACTGGGGATGGCTTCACCAATTGGGAGGAAGGCAAGGAGAGCATAAGATGCTCTATTATTTTCCCTCTCCTTGCAAGAATGTCTCACTGGGGATGTATGTACATATTTGTTAAAGGCTTTGCTCTAATAATTTGTTAAAGGCTCTAATAATTGTTAAGGGTTTGCTCTGATAGCAGTACTGCATCATATTCAACATGCCAGTGGCACGTTGGACTGGAAAGTTTTTTCAGTCCTCTGCATTGCACAATTTCGTTTACTTTCAGTAAGAAACAATTCAAAAGGTATTGACTGGGTCCACCACCTAAGGTGACATGGTATGGAAAGTTGCCACCGCTAGCTAATGTAGATTTTATAGCAACCCCCAGTTTCTCAAATGCCATGTTGTTGTTTAAACTCTGGTGACAGTGACTGAAACTGGTGGATTGCCTTCTGGTAATATTTCTATTGGACAACATGACAAGTTGAATTACTGCTGTATAACAGATTCTACATACTACCACAGCTTTTAGAAAATTGTTTTTGTCAGCTAAGAAATTATTGATTGAGTAAAAAATATATTTAAAGTCAGGCAGTGAGACAGGTTGGTGAAAAGGTTAGGTATAGTGTGCTTTCCCAGAAATCACCCTTTAAATTCTTCAGTGATCAACACTAAAGCCACGATGCCACCTAAACTTCCAGGTAATCATCTCTAGTTACAGAATATATGCTTTAAGATACTCAATTTTGATTATGTAAACAAGAAACAAACTTCTTACTACATTAAAATTATGTAAGTCAAACTTGTTCGTCCTTCTAAGCTAAAGAAAAATGAAAACCTCCACAGTAATTAGTTTACAGATACGATGCAAGACATTTTATGTGGCAGGTCAGCAAAGTCAAAGGGAAAAAGTATATACTTAGCAAAGGTAGCAAATTCTAAGCTTAGAGAAACAATAATTTCATGAACATGCAGAATCATAACAAAAGCCTTACATGGAACAAAACGGTAAGACATGTTTTATAAGTACAATTAAGAAACCTGGTTTAACTCTGTAGGTATGAACAGTGTTCAGCACTGTTTAGGAGCAGCTGTTTTACAGTAAATTGTACAGCTTAATGGAAACTTGTGTGCACAGGAAGAGACATAAAAGGAGTGCAGGTGATACAGACGGAGGGGAGTTGATTTGCAAGGTATGGCACAAGCGAGAGGCACAGCTAGGCTGTTTATTCAGAATCTTTGCATTGAATGTAACAGCTGTCTCTCTGCTTAATAAAGAATGCATGGATGGGAGCCTTCAAGAAGCCAGAATGATAGTTTTGGTTCGGGTGTCTCATTAGAGCATTTTGTGGGGCATGATACATAATGATACAATTTTTTAATTGGCCTCCAAGCAGAATTCCTTGAGACCTTACCATTTAGGTCCTGCAGACTCTCCTCTAGATCCTGAAAACACATCTTACTGTTTTGAAGAAAACTCTATAGATAATTTCAGCCATCAAAATCTCTCCATTTTTAGATCAATCTTTCATTGCTTCATTTGCTTTTTCTGGTTACCCTGATGGTGCATTTATGGAAAGCTGAAAACTTCTTTTAAGTTTCATGGGAGCAGCAGATATCCAGGTATTGATGGACTGATGCTTTACAGCTTTTTAAAGCTTTCCATGTGTCTTTGCCCGTCCTAGGATTCTCAGTGGTTTCTGAAATTGCATATATACAGAAAGTGAGCTATATGAACAATTTGAACGTAATGTCTCTTCTAGCTTCACTTGCTTTCACCAGCTAGAAATTTATTTAGTTGCATATTCTAGCCCCAGATTTTTTCTTTCTTTAACAATATGATAATATCAGGCTATCGGTGTAAATACACATGCAATTGTCAGTTAACCTTATGCTATTATTTTCAGAGTGCCTGCGGCACTGTATCAGTACTGTCAGAGCAAAAATACCACAGAACAAGGTATTTCCACATTCTTTTCCATGAGCCAAGACACAAAATGGGATCATTACCAACATGTGGTTGTCTGCAGTTCAATATTAATATGTCTGCTGCTATCCAAAAAGCATATTTGTGTAATTCAGCAAAATGTAAACATGTGTTCCTGAAGAGACCAGGTGCTGCCAAAAAAAAATAAAAAAATCATATCTTTTTAATCAGGCATAAAGTGTTTTGGTGTGAAACTGCTCAGATAGTCTTTAGACTAAGTTCAGTGCTGGTGTAAGCAGTTAAAACTGTTGGATTCAGAAAAATTGCTGTTGCTTACGGCAGTTGAGTGTGCAGCCCAGAATTACTTAAAATCATCAGTTAATATGTTGTATGCTGGGCGTGAGGGCTGAAGACAGGAAACCCCAAGTTCCAGTACTAGCTCTGCTGTGAACATGGAGAAAGGACTTACTTAAAATTCCTTATGACACTTAACTAATCTGGCTAAATGTATCCCTACTGTATCGCATGTACAGAGTTGGCCTTCTGTGTCAGCTTTACCACCTGTAAATGGTGATGATTATAGACACTTACCTCACAGGAATATTGTCAGGATTCATTAGTTAATGCCTGTGTGGTGCCTTGAAAATGTTAAATGCCACATGCTGCAAAGCAAGGTATCATTAGAATAGTTTAAAAAGACCATTTTAGGTACCTTCCTTTCTTGATTTATATACATAATTCTGTTGATAATAGGGATTTCTCATGTGCCCCAAGAGGGGAATAGGGTCCAATAGGGTACACTGGGACCAATTCTCTTTTCATAGAAGAATGACCTAAAAAATTTAGTCACAGCACATCTGGAGTCTTGCTATTTAAAATTCTTATGACAAATTTTGAAGTTTAAGTGGACAAGATTGGATACAGATGACCATTATCATATCAATTACCATACCTAATACCTTTTTAAAATGTCATTATGAATCAGTAGCATCTTTTCTTCATTAATGTATGTCTTTACACTATGGGTGGAGTTTTTATACCCTTCAATGTCAAGTACGGTGTAATCAGCTCTGATAAATGGTGCTTCTGTTGTAGACATTGACAGAATCCCCTCGTTCTTTAAATATAGTGGATACAAATGCAACACATACATTTTAAAGCTAAACAATGGTGTTCAGGTTAATTCTTAGCATTTACACAGTATTGTAGGCCTGTACATGCTGTGAAAACAAACCTTCATTACATTTTTGAGGTAGTTAAGATAACAGAGATCAAATGTTCTGTCAAAAAAAGAAACTTTGGTACTTGTCCAATTCTCTAGTCACTGAGCACTGTTCACTGAAGCCAGTAAAGTCACACCAACACACTGAGCATAACCCTTTATAATTTACGTTGTTTTGTTTGTTTGTTTGCTTTTTCCACACTGCTATCATATAAAAGTCTGAATATCTTATATTTTGTGGAAGTCTATTTATACCTTTATTTTTCAGATAAAAGTAGTGAAATTAGATCTGGCAGCAAGGGAAAAGTTGAAATGTACAAAAAGCGGTGCTGTCTTTTCTAGCACAGTGTTATTCTTGACAAATGTGTAGATCCAAACTGAAATTCAGATACTGTTGTGGTTGCTCTCCTCCATTAACTGTTGCCAGGATTATTCATACGGTTCAAGGGAAGAGATAGGCAACCGGTTGTTCTGTTGGACAGGCATCGATGACTTAATGAGTGAGGTTGTTCTCATCCTTAGCTATTGCTCTACCCTCTGAAAACACATCCAAGATAGGTAAAACTAATTGATTCATTAGTAGTCTCTCAAAGCATTGTAAGTTTAAGCTTAGTAAATTAAGAAAGCACAAAACTGGCAGCAGGATCTTCATCTGTCTAGCTTTAATTTGTCACTGCTTATATGTTGAGTGCACTTGAGTAAGGACATGAATGCACACAGAAGTCAATGAACTGAACAAGGATGCTCCCTGCTAACCAGTAAGATATTCTGAAGAAGACAAAGCTGGATACATCACAGGTATCTGAGTGCCTGAGCTAGGTCATCTGTTACTCATTAAAAAAAAAAAAAGGAAATAAAAGAAAAAAAATTCAATAACCAAATGCTCAACAGTTACCACACGTCTTGTTGCAATCAGTAATCCTATTGTTAGGAGGAAAGAGATTTCAGATTCAAGGGGGTGGAAGCACAATTTGAAAATGTTTTACATGTCTGGGAATGTCAGACTATCACATACTTTTCTAGTTGTTTCTTTAATTCCTTTCTATTGAACCTATTTGTTGACTTCAATAAATTAACGTTATTTGGAGTAAGCACCTTAATTTGAGGTTCATATAGAGAGTAGAGGCAATATTTATCTTCTTTCTCTTTGTAAAATGTAGTAATTTCAAAGATATAGAGAGCAATGCAGTTCTTTCTGTGATACTATTACCTAAGTTTTTTGTGCTAAAGATCAGGCTGTCAAAGCCAAACAATAAAAGTTTGACAGGTGTGATACCACCACTCATGAACCTACCTCAGTGTTGGGCTTAGGTGGCTAGCGTGACAACAAAGTCCTTGTAATTTACCTGCAGCTCTTGATTGCTAGCTACCTTACTGTAGCACTCAAGTCTCATTCTCAAAGGCGAGCATGTACCCTTTATGCTTACAAATAGAGAGGACTCCAATTTTAATGGTCAGAGTGCAATTTGTTCTCTGCTGTTTAAAAATAAAGCTTATCATGATCTGTATGAGAAAACTCTTGTGCCTCTAGACAACATAACTTTGACTCTGTGAGCACACATAGAAATACCCACCTGTCAGTCAGTCAAGGTAGTTTAAAATACCTGTGCTGCAAAAGCCTATGTGTCATTATAGATTTAGCAGTACGAGCAATGTTCTCTTTGTCAAACAATGAAGCAATATGACTAATTAACACTCACTAGGGAACCTGAAATAATGATCTCTCTCTCTCTCTTCCTAGAGCCAATTACCCCAAATATTCAGATTAGCTACCTACTATTTCTCTGAAAGAAATGTCTTGCTTTCATTTTCTTTTTAATTTAAGGCATTATGTACCATGTAGCATCATGTTATAGGATGTTATGTCACATCCTGACAGCTTACAACTAGGGATATGCTGAATTTATTGGATAGTTAATACCTGCCTGAATTAACAAGATAACCAACTTCTCAGGATAAGGAAATCTGGGAAATATTTGCAGTACTTCCTTCTATATTTGTAGGGACAATTTACCTGACTGATTTAATCAGCTGTAGTATTTCATTATCACTTCCACTAAGAAAATGTTTAAGCATACATGTTTATTTATGCATACGTTAAATTCATATAACATGTATGTTCTGATTGTACAAATGCCTATAATACCTATAAATATAAACAATGATTCTGTAACATAAAATTATGATGCTTGAGAAGTCCTTGATCAGGAAGATAATTCCACAGATATTATTTTGATCAAATTTACCAAGTTCATAAACACTAAGACTGTTCATGGAAGTCTCTCTGTTATATGGTGACTTTAAGCCATTACATAAGAAACTTTACCTCACCACTAAACATTGCATCAGCCCTAAAACAGAAAATAATTTAAGTATGACACCTTTCCAGGTCTTGATGAGGCCTGATAATAGATGGTTGTACAAAGTCCACAGCTGAAGATCCTTTCCTGAAGACAGAACTGAATACTCTAGTTTACAGAAATGGAGCAGGCTCTTTTTCTTCTTTCCCTCACAAATGGGATGAAAGATGGGTAGGCGTGTTGTTCATGAAGCCTAGTAATACTAGTTGACTAGTTATGGGATTCCTGTTGAGTTGAAAGCAAACTGTTTTTTTGACAGCTGTCCTGAGATTGCTGTAATTAGAAGGGTGTTTTTAGACATCGATGTTGTCACTTGAAGGTTGATCCTTGAATTTTTCTGAGCAGAACAGCTTCAGCATGAGGATGGGGAGTATACTGGCCTTTCAGAACCAAAGGAAGCCTTTATGACTGGATGCTATGCTGGCACATGGAAGAGGTGTGTTCATTTCTTCTCAGATGCAGAGCATTCAGCCTTTTCCACTTAGATTAGTGCTCTGCCACTAGAACAATGCGGTGTTAAAAATTAATAGCTGAATAAATAAGAGAGTTTAATACCACTGCTTGGGTAATCTGTATCACGCACATCATACATGATCCTCATGTATACATCATACATGTTCCTCAGGGACCCAGACAGAGGAATGCCAGCCTTCTGCATGAAAATCGGTGATATCAAACTGTGGTGCTTCTGGTGTGCATAAAAGTGATAGCACTACAGCTACTTATACAACCTTTAACATATGACATATCAATAGAAAACTTGGAGCCAGAGCTGGGCTACATCTGAGCAGAGGCTTATAGGACTGGAACATTTACGTAAGTGCAAAAAGTTCTGCTTAGGTCACATTGGCATTCAAAATCTATTTTTGTATTAGAGTGGAGTCAGGTAGAGGACTGTTGAGTCACAGTACTGAGAACAGTGCAAAACTTAAATGATTATTTTTTGGCCTTGTTTTATAATACCAAAGTGCATCTTTCTATGATTCTTAATATTAAGAATCAACAAAACACATAAGATACACCTAATTTTAAACTATCCAGATATCTCACAAAAGTCAAGTTTGAATGTGAGACTACTTTCATGCTCTTATTTGCATTATGATGTAGTAATTAGGTGTTCACACACATCAGAACTTCTGACTCTCATTTCTTTCAGGGGGAGTGGCAAGAGTATGCATTTGCTTGTGACAGGGGCACTGCAAATTTATTGTGACATTTCTTAATGAAAACCATCTTTGATTTCTAAAGGAAGATTTTTAATTTAATATATTGTCTTTCAAAAAACAAATTTTAATATCACTATGTTGTAAATTTTGCACGTTTCATTTAAAAAGTGGCAGAATTTCAGCACTAGGGTGAAATTTTCCTTTTTAACCAACACTGTTATGAAATACCTATCTTTGTATCTGCTAAACAATAAGAAAATTGAGTTTCCAAATGGTTATGGTCCCATTTGTAGTGAAATTTAGCCTGAACCTACTGATCAGATCTAACTTGTAAGCCATTTCCTTCTGTCTTTCAAGCAACTTGAGGAAAGATCAGACTTCATTCCCAAATCAGACTTTCCTAATATTAAATGAATTAGGCAAGCAAAATTATTTTTTGCCACACCGTACCTAGAGGGCTGTTAAATGAACACACTTGAAATTATACTGTAAAGGTTTTGAAAAATTCTGTTAAGGATAAGTGATAGTTTTCAGTGGAGAAATTGGTACACGACAAATGATGTCAGGCTATGTCATCTGAGACACCAGGATCTGTAAGGCAAACACTTCTTTCTCATGAAAAATACCTGGACTCAAAAATATTCTTATTTCTGCTGCTGGCACACAGGAGATGTTTGTTCATGTCCTCTTAGATTTTTTTTCTCCTCTCAAATTTCTGAATTTCTGTGGTACCGTCACTCTCTATATTTAAACTTTACTGTCACTAGTGAGAGTGTAAAATCTTTGACTCGGGCAGAAGTTGGCACAGCCAGTCTCAGCCAGTGCATGACACTGATATGCATGTGTAAATATAGGAAAATGATGTTTATTTTCTCAGTGTACATAACACAACATGTAGATCATGCATAGATCAGGGTTTGCCAGTCTGTTGTGATCAGGTGTATTAGTGGGAATTAAACAGCTAAGGCTTGAGCATTTGTGCAGTAGCTACACAAATACTCTCTGTGTCAAGCTTTGAAAGCAACATATGTGGACAATTTTTCTTTTCCATCTACTTGTGGCTGAGAAAAACCGAGATTGACAGAAGAAGCAGCATTGAGGTGACATGAGACTGTCAAGTGGAAAGTCAGTTTAAGACAAAAAAACAGGGAAGCTTCCATTGACTTGACTGGAATACACAGTGTGCCTTTAAGGGGAAAATATGCTATGTCCCCGATGTTTACAAATTAGTTCACAGGTAGAAAGTGCTTTTAAGTTGCTCTGGATGCTGAATTTATAACAATTTTATGAGAAAACAGCACTAGGTATCATGTCCTTTTAATGTGGTTGGAATTGAAGTTCTTCATTCTTGCTTTTCCTATTTAAAAGGTTCAGTTCAACACCATTTGAAGTGGCAGCATAAACTGGTTACATGAACCTAAATTGCTGGCACTGAGAGCCCGCCACTGACTTGTGTTGTAAGCCTTTCACAACTCGGATCTTTTCAGAGGTTTTATAAAACATCTTGTAGCAGCTCATCCTGTTCAGGGATTTTTGGCTATCATAGTATCAGCAATTGCAAGGCGTTGTAATATATATATTATTATATACATTCAGTGAATATTTTCTTTGTCTTCCTTCTCTTCATACAACAAAATGAGGTTTCTTAACTGTTTCTCTGCATACTGTGCTTCACAGAAAGCTGTTCGCTGCCTGGTGTTGTAAATGGAATACTGATTTGTTACAGCTTCCATCCTTTACTAGTGCTCCTGCTGCTCTCCTCCTCTATCTTTAGAAACTTCCTTTTTAGACAGTGAAAACAGGATAAGACAGAAATGTACTTCGTTTATTCATTCTCTTTCTTCAAGCTGCATCATATGCCCCATATTACAGTGACTAATGTGATAAATTACATGGTATCGAGACTGAAACAAAGGTACTTACAGGAATTGGAAATACAGCTCTACAATTAATTTTCTAGTACTTTTAAAACTAATAGTTCTATAAAACTTCTTAAAGGTTTTTAGGATTCAGCAGACTGCAGTTAATGCATTTTTGTTCAGAGTTGTGTGGAGTTTGGCTAGCTTGTTGGCCACACGATTACAAATCAATTTAAGAGCAACCTCTTAGGCCTGTCTGCTAGGTGTGCATGCAGACCTGTTGAACCATGTCACCATTTCTATAATTGCCTTATACCAAAGAGAAATACTTGAAACTCCATGTAGGTACAGAAGCGGTTTACTTAAGTATTGTAGGTTAACACAGAAAAGAGTGTAAGATGGCCTAAGAGTCTTTTGTTATATGTAATGCTGCTCACTGCTCCCAAAAACATTTGCTGCCTTTAGTTTTCTGCTTGATTTCTGCAGAGGCAAGAGGACTGTCATCACTGACTAACCACACAAATGTTTTCTAAAATTATGATGGAGCTTATTTTACTGAGCCTTAGAAATGTAAGGGCCAAAGAGCAAAAGCATCTTCAGAAGTAGCACATGAAATGTGTGTGAAAATAATATTTCTGAGTTTGTTACATGCTGATATCTCTCAGTTCTTTTTGAACTCATTGCCATGGTCTTTTAAAAAGCACAAGCTTTTAGAACCATGACTCATTCAGATAAAAGTTAATTACTTGTGACTTTCATGAGCAACTATGAACAAAGGAGAGTAAAACAGGCACAGCCTTATGCAATTTAGAAAGAATTTTCAAGCTACATTTTAGCTTGAAGAGCTGTGTTACTAAAAATGTTACTGCCAGTGAAGCTTTCCAGTGTGATAGCACTGAGATGGCAACATTTTCCCCTGATAGCAGTCCAATCACTGCTGTATAGGAAATTATTTTGAAACAGGTGTTTGCTGTCCTTTTCTTGTTCCTGTGCTTGCTACCAGGGAATAACAGAGTGCAGGTCAATCAAACTATTGTTCTTCTACTCTGAATGAGAAATAGCTGCTTCTAGTAATGATAATTTTAGAAATGACCACTATGGTTAGAAAAAAATGAATCAGTATTCTGTGGTCTGTGATATGTTTCAAATGACAGAGCCTTGTTAAGAGGACATCATTTCTGCTGGGTAGTTTTCAGAGCTGTGTCAACTTTTGTGTTGGTGCTTCTTTTTGGTATTACCTTTGGTATTTGGCTGCCTAGCAAAGCACAGTCAATTCTGTAGAGCTGCTATGGTCTGCTACAAGTAATACTGCGTACTTGAACCAAAGTTAATGCATGTCTTGAAAGTCAATTGTGAAATAAAAGCAGTAATTTTTCCTCTCATGTGTCCTACAGTATGTGGCAGACCGGCTGCACACATGTGGACCCCTGGAACTGGAGAGCTGTTGAGTTAGGAGGATCAGGTGCTCCCACTGCTGGCTCTAGTTAGCACAAAACAGAGGAAAAAAAAAATCAGTTTCAGTGCTGATTACAGCTATTGTTGAACTCTGAGTCTCTGTCTCTGCTATCCCTGCTGCTGTAATTATAGTGTTTGCCCCTGCAACCTCTCAGTTACCTCAGTTACCTCAGCAGTTACCTCTGGTGGGAGTCTAGGGAAAACTTCTAGGGAAACCTCTGTTGGCTGATGTTCCCTGAGGTGTCACGAGTCCTTTCAGAATCGTTGTGACATTTACAAACCAGAGTCTTTTGTTTTATTTTTCTGTGCAACAGCATAAGCACTCTGACAGAGTTTATGCCTCATGCTGTCACCCTGTGGAGTTTGCTGCTGTTGGAGGTCATTGAATCAAACAGTTTAGCTGTATTTTGTTTTAGGGGATGAATACTTCTATTGGGATTATGAATGCATGCATTTTTTCAAGACTCAATAAGTGTAATGAGATCAGATGCTTTAGGATACAAGTATATCACTTAGCTAGAGGGGTAAGGAAAGAGTGTTCTCCTCTAATGGACACCATGATACAATTTGAGGAGTAGAAGCCAAGGACAGTCATCTTGACTAAATAATGCGTTGGTCATAGCAGGGTAGAAGAGATCACTGATGGAAAAGATATGTGCTGGGGCAATGATTTGCATGTACAGTTTCTGCTTATGTTCAGAACTATAAAATAAAAGCTTAGTGGGGGGGTTAATTTTTGTTATTGCAATCACATGTTGATTGCTACCATTTCAATAAAATATTTTAAAGAAAACCGCACTCAGTGGAGATGACAGATGGAGAAGCAAATAAAGTCCTGCATGATTTCAAGTTTTAAGTGATTTATCTTGCTAAAGGCAGCATACTTAGTGCAGGTAACCACTTCAGTCAGATTGATACAGTTGTTGTTTCAGAGCTTGTCCAAATAGCCTTTTATGTTGCAATCAAGTAATAGATGCAAGATTGACAAGGTACAAAGAAAAGGAGCTTTCAGTCAACAAACAGACTAAAATCCATTATTGTGGTGTGTACACTGTGTCCTGGACCTGTAAACACATCTTCATTGATCCCATGGAAAGATAGAAATATCTCCCCTTGTATGGTTCAATCAAGACCCTTTTCACAAAGGCAAAGTGCAAACAATATTGAAAAAGCAGAAAAAGACTGACATTACAGTCAAACAGTAAATAATGGTTGTGCTCGGGAAGCCTATCTATAACATTTCAAACTGCTGTCAGCTCAGATGAAATGTATAACCTCTCTATTACAACCTTAAGAAAGATCAAAACACATGTACTGTACATTCCCCTTACTGTCATACCCTTTTTACCAACTGACCAAATCAATAAGAAAAAGAATTTATTATTTATTTTTTTTCAGTTTTGCATGTTTGTGGGTGTCTCAGGTCTAGAAAAATCATTGAGACAAAGCTCTGCTTTTTGTTATTGTTTTTTTAATCCTCATCATTGTAATGCCTGCAAAAAATGTTGAAGTATTTTTAGCTGAGTTTCATGTGATCGGGCAAGGCATGTAAGATAGATGACCTAATACGGCATTGTCCTTTTTGTTGTTTTTTATATATTTAATCATCTGTGTTACATATAATTTTTAAATATGACACTGCAGTCAGAATTTATTTATATAATTAATAAAAGACATACTCTATTACTTTGCCTATTTAGGTCTGCAGTTGAGTTAGAACACACAATGAGTTCACAGCAAGTGCACCACCCTGGCAAATGACTAGCTTAGCCACCCCTTTCACTCCACGTCCCCAAATTCCATTTAAATCCTTATTTGAAACCTTAAGTGGAATTGAAATTTAGTATAAGCTTTGGTCTTTCTCACCAGTGGCAATGAATTTTATGCATACTGCACCAGGTGGTGCTAATAACTGTAAGGTTCTGCCCAAGGATTAAGCATGGTCTATAAAAAGATTAATTTGCTATTTAAAGTTAATATTGCTCATCTTGAACTGTCATCTAGATAGTATGAAGCTGCTCCTCACTTTCTTGAGCACTGAAAAGGGGTCTTTATGTAATGAATAATTACAGCCTCTGGCTAAGGTCACTGGAAATCTGTCCTACAGGAAACTTGTGCAAATGCAAGGAATTATGATATCTTTCGGAAATACTCCTTTATGAATTGGATTGGAGGGAAATAGCCATTGCTGGCTGATGTCTTAGGAGGTACTTCAGGAGGCTGTGATTACCTTGCTTTATTAATCTCCTTCTATAGGCTTATTGCAGGCACCTTTTCATCACAAGGTCCAAGTAAAAATTTGATCAGTTGTATTTGGTTAGAAAGTAATAATAGCATTTAGTTGGGGTACCTACTCTAAGTCTGTTGGGAAACTGTTAGAGAGCCACAGAATGGCTGAGGTTGGCGGGGACCTCTTGGAGTCATTTGGTCCAACCACCTGCTGAAGCAGGGCCACCTAGAGCAGGTTGCCCAGGATCACATCCAGAGAGCCTTTGAGGGTCTCCAAAGAGGAAGATACGTGCACATCCTCTCTGGGCAACCTGTTCCAATGCTCAGTCACCCTCACAGCAAAATAAGTGTTTCATGACATTCAGATGGACCCTCCTGTCTTTCAGTTTGTGCCAGTTCCCTCTTGTCCTGTCACTGGGCACCACTCAGTTGTTATCTTTTGTTATTATCTTTTATCTCATTGGTGTTTGCTTTTTATCTAGAAGTACTGGAAAGCTTACAAGACAAGTCATTTTGTTATGGAGACCTTTTTGTTTCACAAACAAAGCGATTTAGTTGTTGAAGAAAGTTTCAGATTAACATTAAGGGTGAAATCCTGGCTATGTTGAGGGTAATGAGATTGTTGCCAGGGCTTCAGTAGGTCTGAAAAGCTTTGCATCAGACCAGATCAGTTCTGCTTATCTTTTGCTCAACAACAGCTGACTTCCTGAGAGGAATGAGGATGTTGTGGCCCTCAATTAAATTTTGAATATATCCAAATATTTAAAGTCCTTACAGCAGAGCAAAATACAATTATTATTATGTAAGATTATTGTAAATAGAAGATAAAATGCATAACAATATTTTCATTATGGTAATTTTAGGAACAATTTATAAGAAAATGATAGCATACATTACATACTGCAGCTGTTTAGGGTGAGAGAAGGGGAGAGTTTGAGAAAGGAGGTTACCAGTAAAAGGTAGAAAGGTGGATGGATATATGTGTGAATGGTTAAATAACTGTGTCAGGAATCCTGAGCAAAAATAAGGGCAGTTCCCTTGTCAGGTGTTGTATCAATTACTGGATTTGGTTGTGGGGTCTATGTTAGGCAGAAGTGAGAGCTGGCTGGAGTTGATGACTGCACATCTGTTAAACTCTGAACTTTGCACTAAACATTCTTCTTTGCTTTTTATGCATGGCTGGGTCATAACAGCTAACTCTTCTGTTTAGATCTAACTCCGGTTGTTAGATGTAATCACTTTCTTCAGCACCTCTTTATTGAAGGCAGCCAGAAGGAGGGAAATTTCTGTGAAGTACAATCATTTCTGCAGCTGCTTCCCTAAATTAAGGGAGTTAATAAATAATGGCAGCTTTTACTAAAAAAAGTTATGGAAAAAGTAAGGCTACTAAATAGAAGCCAATAGCTGCTAATATAAGATCTTTATTTTTTTATTACTATTATTTATTTATTTATTTATTTATTTTTAATGAAAAGATTTGCTAGGTTAGAACAACTCACAACATTGCAAACAATTGCATGCTTGTGTAGTTTCTCTGGTAGATGCAAGACCTAAATTAAAGACCTTGATCTTGATTAGTCTGACTGGGTCAGCTACCTACGTATGTGTAACAATATAAATTTTTACAGAACTGATGTAATTGGAAAATCTTCATCCTACTCAGATATACAGCTGGGTAGTTAAATCATAGAATCATAGAATATCCCTAGTTGGAAGGGACCCGTAAGGATCATTGAGTCCAACTCTTGGAGTGGAGAAAGCTC
The DNA here is from genome assembly GCF_964211825.1 of Aythya ferina. Lineage (NCBI taxonomy): Eukaryota > Metazoa > Chordata > Aves > Anseriformes > Anatidae > Aythya > Aythya ferina. The sequence continues at coordinate 25,525,233 of NC_140301.1, forward strand.
ATTTTCTGGAAATGGGAGCCTTAGGTTAATCAAAAACGAACCCACAACTATCACATCCTGCATGTCTATAAAGGATACTGTCTTACTGGTATTTGGAACTTGGTGGTCCTTTCCTCCACATTTTTCTTCCTTCTTTGTCTTTCTTTCCTTGCAAGTCCTTGGAAAGTCTTGAATTCTTCCTTTAGTGTACTAGTGTGGAGAAATGTTAAAAAAAGAAAAAATGCCTATCCAACTCTACAACTCTCCAATACATCCAGCTGAGAACCATAGGAACTAGAATTGGTGTGTATCTTTCAAAGTTGTGTTCTTCTTGCTTGTTTGTTTTCCTTCTAAGTCAATTGTAAAATACTTGTCTTACTCTTACATGAAAATAAAACTAGAGGAAAGTCTTTACTTTGCAGCCCTGTTTGAAGTCTGCATTAGTCTGTTTAGAACAGCACTACTTGAAAATGATAACTGGATGTTCAAGTGAAAATAACTTAGATTATCAAAAATTGACCTCCGAAGTGTCTGACGTGAATTGTGTATCCTAAAATACTTCATAGCAGATTTTGAAATCCAAATTTTGAATACAAAGTGGAAAGAAAAGTCTGTTCTTACTTATTTGTTTCTCTTGTATTACAAAACATTAAAAAAATGTGTGTTTTAAATACCCTGTCTTACCTACTTCTTTAATTACTTCTGTCTAGGACCATCCTACATCCTCCTATTAGGTCATTCCTCCTTAAAGAGGAGACTCCATAGGCAATCCTTTTGGAAAAGCAAAAGAGTACTGAATAGTCTTTCCATATGATCAGGATTTCAGAATGTATATGGTGTTTGAAATGGGGACAGGGCTACTGAGCATAAATTTACTGCATGTAGCAGTAACTGTAATGATTTTTTTAAATTCTGGCAAGAAGATACTCTTCATTTTGGTTATTTCCTACAAATATTACAAAATAAAAATAAAAATAAAAATAAATCCCTGGGTATTGCCAGATCTTTTAGTTTGTATTCCATCTGTGGAAACTAAATTTATTTATAATCTCCTAGTACAACAAGAATTCTAATACTGAAACTAAACAGGCAAAATTATGTATATGTTGTAGGATACCAGCTTTGCAGAAAACAAATGTGCAATGACACACTGGGTATATGTCAATTAGCATTTTATTTTGGCTAAGGAGCATGTGAATATCCCAGTAGTTCCCTCTGATCTGGTTTTAGTTCAGACATTGGCATGGTTTCTGAGCATGCCGGCTGGACTCCGAGCTGGTGCCAAACCAAAAGATGTGTTCCATAAGTACTTTTAATCCACTTGAATTGCTAATGGGTAGTAAGTCCATGTCAGTGTGATAGGGATAACTGATGCAAACTCATCTAATACAAGGTTAGTATATGCAGTGGGTACTTGGCAAGGACTGTTTTGCTGCACAGATCTATTTTTATTTGGTCACTCTACTTGCTAATGCAGGTGGGGACACTGGGTTTGGAATCCTTTCTCTGTTAGTAGCTGGTAGCAAAGGTGTCCAGATGACGAGACGGTAAGAGAGCAGTGCTTCTGTAGTGTGCTCTCGCAGCCACTAACCAGCAGGTGATGTCTCAATGATTTTCTCATCCTGATAGTATTATTTATGTTCAATCCAAATAATTAAAAAAATAGGAGCTGTGATACCAAACTCAAGTTCTTAGTTCAAGGCTTAGCCTAGAAGACTGTGCAATTGACGTACTTAAGATGCCCTGTAAGAGGTTTCAAGTGAGAATCTCAAAAAAAGCATGTAAGTGGAACAGACAAAAGCTTTAAACTCACTCCAGAAATGCTTGGGTCTAGTCTGAAGCCACTCTCCTGAGAGTGTCTTTTCAAGGCAAAGAGTGGTGGTTTTTTTTTTTGAGACCCACAGCACTGCATCCTTTCTGAAGATAGGTGCCTAGGCCTCTACTTCCAAAGAAGTAAATGAGGATTATTTTTTTTTTCCTTTAAAAATGATGAGAGTAGTGGAGGTAGTGGTTCTCTTTATACAGTAGTATAGTGAGTACAACATTCACTCAGCAGATGAATGGTTTCTCAGTCTGAGACTGCTTTACCCAACAATTGGTGGATTACTCAGTGAAGGAGGTTTACTCAGCAAACCAGGGGAGATACTTTAGTTGACATCTCTAGGATTTACATCTATAATCTAAAGAAACAAACATGCACTCTAGCTGCTCTGAATGAATAACAACTTAAGAGTACTTGATACTTATCAGTCCCCTTCCTGCTTCCCCAGAAAAGCAGATCCCCAGAAGAAGAGCCTTAAGATTTCTTAAGAGTCTGTTTGTAATATATGAGTAGGTAGAAAGTAAATTTCTCAAATTAGTTATTTGCCCATCTGTAATGAAGGTATCTGGGACCATATGACAATAGCTTTAGACTAGATTAAAAAAATAAAGATTGATGAGTACCTAGATAGATGACTCGAGAAATTAGCTGATGTTGCACTTACAGACTACATAGTTATGAGACACAGGGAAAATTCTATGTGAGGCTGTTGATTTGAACATTGGATTATTATTATTATTTTTTTTGTCAACTAGATGTTGACTTTACAACCACGAAATCTTAGTGTTCTTACATAATATTATAATATTAAATATTAAAAAAAAAAAGTACAAGATACCTAAGATACCTGTTCCCCAGAATGTGTATATAATGTACTTTCCAAGATAACTGTAAAACACTCAGCAGAAGCACTGAGAGTAGAAATGTACTTATCATAGGTACCTTCTATGGAAAATGAAGGAAGCAAGCACCCCAAAGGGTAATTCCATTCATCTTAGGCCTGAGTTGCCTTTTGGCAGTGCCTATCAGTCTTCATTGACAGTACAGAGAGCCTCGGGACAAATGTGCATCTAAATCCATCCACCTGACTTAGGTGCTTCAGTTAAACACTGAATGTTAAGTGGCATAAATGTGAGCATGGTGAATTGTGTAAATTCTTACTGATATTTAATTCAGTCCTGTCATAGACCAAGGTCATTATAATAATAAAAGTGAATTACAATCATTTTTTTTCATAGACACCCATATCAGATAGCCTTAAGCAATATTACATATAACAATTAAGCAGCTAGTAGCCAAAATAGCAGATTCAGCTGAACAAACAAGTAATGCAATATATGAACATTCTTGCTGACATCATATTTCATATGCATATTTATTTGTTAATTATGGGAGTAAGATATACATAGAAATTTTTAAACTTAAGATTTTTTTAAAATTATTTTCTGGCCTTTCCAAAAGGTTTTTTTCATAATCAAATGATAGAGATTGCTTCAAGCTCCCTTCCCTATTTTGTTATGATTTGTTTTTAATCAACTAATAATAAACCTTCCCATATATCAGCTTTCATTCCATTTCTTGCAATAGCCTGTTCTTTATTGTTGTGTGACATAAGCCTGGATAATGGATGTAAGATTTTAGTACTGGCCCACTGCTGAAAAATGCACAGTACAGCCTGTTCAGCCTCTGGGAGACAGACACTGACTTAAAATAATTGATAAACTATCTCTGCTAGGTTATCCCCATTTGAGTACACTCACTACTGTGTTCTCACAGAGAGGGTAGATGACTCTGAAACAAAGTACTTGAAAAATGGCTTGGATTTCCATATGACACCCAAGAACAATATGACTTCCAATAGTCAGTATCGTAGTAAGAATTCTGTAGCTTTCTTTCTGTAAGAAATATCAATCACTTGTGATTGAAAAATGAATCTGTAAAGTTAACCTATGCTGTCAAATTTGATTTATTCAGAGGTAAACAACATTCCAAGAGGATTTAGTGAGCCTGTGTTTGGCAAAGGGGTATGTTCAGGTTGTGGCACTACATAGATTGAATGTCCAAACATTTAAAAACTCTTTTATCATTGGCCTGAATACAAAAACGACAGCCTTCATTTGGTGACCTTAGAATGTCCCTGCTATTTGTTATGGGCTTTCTGTATTTAGTTTAACCTTCCATCATGCTGGGGTTAAATAAATGACAAGTTGTTATTTTTCTGATTTTTAGATTAATATTGAGCCATTAAGCTATAAACATATTGAGTAAGAGCTCAAGCCAGTGTAAATCAGCATAACTTCATTGTTTCCAGTAGAGGTTTGCTGAATTGCATCAGCTGAAGAGCTATCCTGTTATTTGGAACCGTACTATATCTTGCTTTCCTACAGAGCTTCTGGCTGGAATGTTTGATCTGTAAATCACAATATTGTCACTATATTTTTTATCCTAAACTCTGCCTGCTCCTTCAAACATGTCTTTATTCTTACTTACAGCTGTTCTCCCCTCTCCTTTCCTTCACTTCTGAATATTTAGAATGAAATAAAAACCCAAATATATTTATGAGGAGCAGAATCTTGGACTGGTAAATCCAACTGTGCTGTTATAAATGTGGACTACATTTTTTAAAAAGTAAAAATAAAAATGAAGGCCTGAGGTCAATTTACCCACTATATTTACACTTGCAATTACCATAAGCGTGCATGCAAATGGGGTGACTGAATGCAAAAACAGCGAGATAGGTGTCTGTCTAAAATAGACAGATGGTAATTACATGCAGAAATGTCAGGGAGCAATTGTGCACAGACCTTTAGCCTCCTTTTCAGCTGACTGTAGCCTTTGAACTATTTTCCTTCCTTTGCAGGGCACGGTGCTTGCTTGCTTAAGGTATAGCTTCTTGTCTTGAGAAAAACGAGTGGACACAGGGTTTCTATATTCTTTTTATTTTTATTTACTGTCATGAGAAAAGTGGCAAAAAATATATATACAGATATTCTTTTCCAAATATCAAGCACAATGTATTTCAGAGTTCAGTATTTCCAAGCTTTTAGATATTGTTTCCAACTAATCTGGCATTGTCTCAGATCACACCCAAACCATTACTATCCAATTGTATAAAAACATATGCTTGGCCTGCTACTCAGAAATTACAACACTCACATGGCCTTATGGTTCAGAGAGTTGTGAAAGTGGGGTGTTTCCATAAGACAAGTGGCAATAGCCTGTGGTTGTGTTGCTGTAAAAGCCATTTAAAACAATTACAACTGAAAATGAAATTGCCTTTGAAACAACAGGTAAAGAAATGTGGTGACTATTGTATAAATTTCCTATTTGTGTGTTTTCAGTCATAAAGAAAAAGAGCAAATTAAATTGATGTATTTCCATTTATTTTTTCTATATTTTTAAAATTACATTACACTATATTGGATGAATGATACATGTTTATGCTAAATTTAATTTTAGCATATTTATAAGCCTGTCTTAATACATAAAACCAATTTCCCCCTTAGAGAATAACGTTACAAGTTTCTGTTTTATTGTATTCCCTCCTTCCTTTCTCAGCTTTATTACAAACCACAGCCTGACTCCTTTTTCAACACTGTATGTGTTGAATCACCAGTAAAAATCTCCAAATCTGAAAGGAAACACTTATCACAACAAAACCAAACCAACTTTTTTTTTTTTTTTTTTTTTTTTTTAAGTAAACACCTTTCATGAAGTCAACAACAGTGACTTCAAGGAAACTATTAGGTGTGAGTTTTGCAGTTGTGTGTTTTTACGCAGAAAAAATACTGCGTAACTTTGCGTATGTTTCTGCGATATTTAAAGAGTGCATGAAATAGGTGGGTGCAACAAACAAACAAAAAATATATTATGTTTCTTACTTATACAATGTTGTATTTGAGTGGGCCTGATCCTGCATCTGCTCTAGCACTACTCATTGGGGTCCTGATTCATTACATGTTTTACTGAACCATATGAAGACAGTGGCAGGGCTTAGTTTGTGGACCCCACAAAAACCTCCTTTTAGGTGTTAACCCAGAACAGACATCTTTGAGGTACCCGTCCAGTTCCCTGGGGAACTTATCTTTCTGTTTTCCCAGTCAATGCATTTATTTTGTTTATTTTTGGTTCAGTCTAATACTCCCACTTCAGAGCTACCTAATAATGACCATGGTGAATAGCGCTCTTCCAGCATGCTGGTGAGGTCCCACACTACTGTGTGGTCACTGTGCTCTGACCCACCTGAGACCTCTAAAATGCTTCAGAGATAACAAAGTTTGAATAAAAGTTCGGAGTTTCTGTGGCAGAGTAGAGCTCACTGTTGTCTAATTATGTGGGTTCTTAAAATGCCCATAGCCATGCGAGCCAATGCCAAATACTTCTGAGTAGAACTAGCCATGTGTGGCCTTTCTGTCCAGCGAGGCAGTGTGCAACATGGGAGCTGAGCCTCATTTCTTAAGAATGTGCTTAGTTTGCATGTTGTTACAGTGTCATGCTACAATTTTCATATTCTCTGGGGAAGAAAGTCACTATGTTTTTTTCTAAATTTTTTGTTTGATGGAGTGATGAAAAATATGCTTACCATTAACATGACATATTTCCCTCAGGGTTAATTGTTCAGAGTTTCCTTCATTGTTATTTTAAAAATATAACATCCCAATGTGCTGTTTATGAGACCTGTAGACTTGGATACAGACAGGCATTGCAAGAAGATGGGTCCCTGAAAAGCATGTAGCTTGTGACCTGTGATGCCATTGCTGTTCCTATCTGGGTCTTTCAAATGGAAAAATAAGAATCAGCAAAAGACATCAAAACTCATGTTCAATGTGACCTAAGCTAGGATTTGTATTGCAGTATTTCTTTAACAATAAGTGGATACTATACTAATTTATTCTGCCACTAAGTCCCTTTGCTCATTCTCTCATGTAAAATTATTCATAGAAACACAATTTTGATGTCATTGCTTTTATCAGCTTCAGCCTAGGTGGCTGAGTTGATCTGAGAGCCTGAACCATTCAGGTACAACACGGACTCTGCTATCACATGGCAATGCAGCCTCGTAAAGTTGTGTTCTGGGAGCACAGAGGGACTGCTCAGCCACTCACTGTAGAAGCCCTTCTACATGCTCAGGAAGCCCATGGTAGGACATGGGCTTTCTCTTGTAACCTCCAATCCCAGTCAGACATTTTTTTCCAACATGCAGTTAGTTTCTTGTTCTGAATATTCATTTATTGTTCTTCAGCATATAGCTTTGCTTTTAGTTATGTCAGTATTTTGCATGGAGGGACCTAGCATACTATACCATCTTGTTTGCTAGCCATGGCTTTCCTGGATTTTAACTACCACTTTCCTATCTCCGTGTTATTTGCCCATTTTATTAGTCTTGATTGTTTATTTACTGACAGATGAGTACACAAATTTTAAATAGGGTCAAGCCCAATACCAGTTTCACACAGTAGAAACACCCAGATCTGGTGGCAATTCTTCACTGAAGACTGCCTGTGGGACCTGTCAGCATGTCAGTTCTTAGTTCATTTGACCTGCATAACATAACTAAATGCCATGGTAATAACTTACCCTGCCCTAAACCAAGTTTTCTTATGTCCAGTCCAAGTATGTGTTCAGTGTGCTGTGGGGATGAAGAATCAATGACTGAATTGAAGATTAAAAGTCATTTACTGCTGTCAATGGGAATGCCCCAAAAGAGAGAATAAAATAAATGTTGTTATGGGAAGGTAGGGTTCTGCAGAAGAATCTTTTCAAATCAGACTAGGAAGCACAGAAAGTTTGCCCACAGTTGGCCCACACTTGACAGACTTGACAGATTTTTTTGGCAAAGAAACAGGAGGATCCATAGATAAAGGGAGCATCTTATCTATAGCAAACATAAATAACCACTTTCTGCTAATGTGGTTTGTGTCTTCTGTGGTTGAGGTTGCAAGTGGGATGCTTCAATAGTGCAGAATAAGCCTGAGAGCTATAAAGGTAGACTTTGAAATAATAAAAAGAAACTGAAAAATTCAGAGTAGGCAGAAGAGTTTGCTACCCACAAACCAGATCAGACATTAAAAGAACAGCTGCCCTGCCCTGTTTTTATGTGGTGTCATATCTACCTGGTTCTTTTTATGGTAACTTAAGATGCTTGATAATAATTTAAATGTTTTACTCCTTTAAATTGTTCTTTGTTTCTACAAGAAGCAGGTAAAATAATCCTGAAACAACAAAGCAGGTCATTGCTTATCTTAACTTGCATCATGTGTGGTGTATACAAAGATCCATTGCATGCGGCCTTGCCATGGCTTTTCTGACCTTCAGAACTCTCCTTGGGCAACTGAACTTTTCCCTGGGCAGTGTTAAGGCAGAGGAGTCTTCACGTCTATTCCCCAAAGAATGGCAAGTAGTGAGATGTTGCACAGTAGTCAGCCTGTTACAACAAACAAAAAAGAAGGGGAATCTTACTTCTGAAGGACTTACATTAGCTGATGTCAAAATCTATGTTTTTGATAGAATTGCTCATTTCAACTCTTGTTCAGTGGTCTTTCTATTTAGAGTAGACAAGTCGCATACTGCAGAGTATTTTAAAATGACTTTTAAAAATTTTTCTGAGGTTGCAGGCTGTTATTGAAGCACAGTTAGGGACACAGAGTACAGTACTGGAGTCTAGCTTCTCTGTAACTCTTTAGAGTCCATTTTTAAATTTTATTTAATTTACTTTAATATTTTAATTTATTTTGATAGATTTTGAAGGAATTCTTTTCAATATTGGTCCTGCATTTTTCAGCATCATATGGCTTTCTGATGGTGAGCTATCACAATATCTAAATGGAATAAAGTTTCAGAAATTGTAGTGTGACATCTTATTAAGCCAAAGATAACCATTAAAAATTAATCTTCACCCAAAAACGAACCTAGAGATATTTAATGGTGTTCAGATTCACTTCAGTTCATCAGAACTAACAACCCAGCCCAACTCCTTTTCCTATATTTTGATATTTTTTCTGATGTTTGAGGGGGAAAAAAGGATTTGAAACTGATGAACAGAGACACAGCTGGTTGAGAGACACCTCTGCTTCATTTTAGAATAGAGTGCTGTTTCTAAGCTTCTCACTGTATCTCCAAAATCCTGGAAGAGTCGCATATGGAGTGCAGTTTCAGTAGACAAGATAAATAAAAACTTGGACCCACAGTCTAAATCTAAAATGCAGCTACTATACAGTTTTAATGGTCTTATTGAGACAGTTTTTATGACAGTATATATCTCTTAATTTATAGTTAACTTTATTGCATAATCTATATGTGCATACACAATGAGTTCAGTGTTTTAATCCCACTCCCTCATGGACAGTAATCTGCATCACAAAGCCACCACACATAATTCACCTAAATTGGCAGTCTTTTCTCAAAAGAGTTTTTGCTCAGAAATGACCTGTAGCTGCAGAGGAGCTGAACTGCTTTCACTTCACCCCCGTTGCTCCTTGTTTAAAGTGTGGTGTGCCCTGATTGCAGCCAGGGTCAGTGGCAGGGCAGAGCAAAGTGCTCTAGCTACTCACTCGTGGTTCCCCTTCCTTGGGTGTGTGGCTGTGTGCATACCCTGCTCCACTGACAGACCCTGTCAATGCTTAGACATCGGGTGTGTTAAGAATTAAAAAATATTTTTCTTGTTATTGTTTACAACCATGAATTCTCATTCTGTGTGTTGCAGTTGTGAAGCAGGATGAGAATGGTGAGCATTGCACAACAGCTGGGCTGTAGGTGCTTTGTAGTTAATGGAGCCAATTGATGACTAAAACCTTTGTCTTTCACTGCTCGGTCTGCACCCTGTCATCTGTACACAGGAATGCACAGATTGTCATAACCTGCAAAATACTGGCTCACTGATATTTTGTACACTCTAATAGGTGATGTTAACCTCTCTCCTTCACACTTTCTTCTTCTCAGATTGAACTGACTGTAAGCATGACTCTGTTGTCTCTTGCCCCCTTCATGTGCCAGGTGCAGGATGTGCTGCTGAACTGGAGGGGGTGAAAGGCCGGTATCCTGCCTAAGGGCTGTGTTTCTTAGGGATGCCCTGGGCTGAAGAAGCATTAGGAGTCACTGTCACCCTTACACTGATATGTAGCAGCCCTTCTGCAACTGCATGAATGGATGAGGTGCACCCCTTATGTCGCTCCCCATGGGACTGGAGTAAATATTTACCCCTACTTGTGATAGCAGGTTTCATGCCTTGGCATACTAGAAAGTTCAAAAGCCTACTCCTGGGCTGTGGAAACCATAGCTATGTAACTTTCTTTACACAATTACTGTAGAGTAACCAATCAAATTGGAGTGAGAGAAAGCTTCCGGTTTCAGGAGGTGATTGAAGAAGCATTGGAGACTCAGGAAAGTGAAGTGGTGAGTGTGTCGCTGAGGGACAGGCTGCAGAGCCATGACAGAGTACCAGATAAAGCTCTGGTGAGTACAACTCTGCTTGCTTGTTGTATCACCTAGGGCCATAAGGAAATGCACGTGAAACCCTCAAACCTGCAGATGGTGCTGGAATTATAACAGCAGATTAGAGAGACTCCACAAGGAGTGCTCACCCCACCACGCTGCTCTGGGCACCTCTTCCGAATGTTAACCTATCTATGAAAAAAGCCATGCTGTAATTGAAGTGTTCTTCTCTTCAGAGAATTTGGTAAGGAACTGGAGGAGGCATAGAGAATTTAACAGTGTTTTTTTAGCTGAAGTCACTTCAGTATAGAGTTTTGGTGGTGCATATCATAGAAGATGCACACAGGAAATCATATGCATCACAGATAACCCACAGAATACTAAATGCATAAAACAAACATCACAGTGGCTAGTTTTTACTTTTTTTTTTTTTTTTTTTTTTTCTCCTTTTTCTATGTTAATATAGTGAAGAAGTCTACTTAGGTTATTCTTCTATTTCAAAAGAAACTTCTTTTATATTGTTTGGGAACTATGTACATTTTAACTTTCAGAGTACAATGCTTGCAGCACTGAAATCAGTAGTAAATCTTACTGGCTTCAATAGAGCCACAACTCCAGTTTTATTGAGCTTGTGGTGTTTGTCAGGCTGTAGGCTTTGTTGTTGTTGTTGTTTTTTATTGTTTGTTTTGTTTTCCATAATATGCAAAGTGGATAAAAATATGACTTGATCAAAGTAAAAATGTTATTCATCTCTTTTGTATATAAAATAAATGTGCACTGACATCATCTGACTTTTTCTACACATAGACCACAACACCACTCCATAGAATATATACAAAACACTCCTTGATCAATATTGTAACAATTACAGAAAATGCATTGTAAATATAGTAGGGAAAGAGGCAACCAGATCATAAATTGAATGACTTTGTTTACTTGAATAGTCCCTGAGCAAATTGTAGTCCATGAGAAAAAAATCCATAATTTCAAGCCATTTTGCACAATTGACAGCCCCAGGAGAGGAGAAGATTAAGGAACAGAAAGATTCCCTACCTTGATAGTAGAGAAGACTCACTTGTTTTCCCTTTGCTTACCGTCATTAGCTTGGAACTGCAGACTGTATTATTCAATTATTGTATATCTCTGGTAAATTACCTTGAAACGTCTTGATGTTTCAAAGCACTGTGTAAACTGGATTTTGTGTTGCACAAGATAGTTGCTTATTATTGTACTTACCAAGTTTATGTGTGGCAGGACCCAATATGCAGTACTTAGAAAAAATTATAGACTTAGCCTGACACTTAATCTTTCATGTGTGTGGTGTAAGGGATGTGGTGTAGGTACATTCCCTGTGGTCTTATGAACAGACATGATGAGCTGAAGCATTCTGTTTTTCTACTAATAGGACCTTGTGAAAGAAAGTCTCTCTAATATTCTATATTCTAATGATGGTTTCATCTCAAGCAGATCTGCATTTTTTAATCAAATGAGGGAATTTTTTTTTTTTACTACAAGAAACAGGTCTTTCAGATGTTGTGTATTCTCCAAATACTTTCTACTTCCAAGTCTGTAGAAACAAATCTACCTATACCCTGACAAAAAGGGGAAATGTCAACTTGCATAATACCAAATTAGTTTTGAACCTCCCAGATTTTGTTGCTGTTGGAATGTATGTTCATCATGGTTATTTTCAGATCTTTATTAAAACCGGTTGAATATTGAACGTGTCTGAAGACGTACTTAAAGTCTAAAACTTCTGAGATTTAAATTCCTTTACACTCGGCCTTCTTAGTTTCAGTTTGGGGGAGATGGAAAAACAATTTAAACACTTTACAACTGAAAAAGATACTTGATTTTGTTCACTTCTGTTGTTAGCAGTATGAAACAAATGTAAAACAAATGGAAGTTGTGCCACTCAATCAGTGGATGTCAATCAATCAATGGATGATTCACAATAGAAGGGACAACTTAATAAGCTTTATGAGACAACTGTGGTGAATTCAGGATAACAGGAGCCAGGGACAGGAGGATGTGTTGTGAGTAGCTGAGTTTGTGTGAGGAAAATGTGGGTGTGAACAGGCGTAACTGCTGTTTGGCCTTCATAACTTTCTCATCCTATATCTGAAACATTTGTGTCATCAAAAGAGCTGCAGGAAAAAAAGTGACTTGGGTGACTAGTCACCCTGAGTAATGCCTTGCAAATTCTCAAAATGAATGGACTGGCAAGCAGTGACTGGATATTCATTTAAATGAAAGAATAGCTACAAATGAGAAATTGGATAACAGAAACCAGCTTCTCCTTTAGGGTCTGTGTTGCCCTGATTAAACACAGAGAAATGTTTGACCCATACCTTATTTTTACTCCAATTTAAAGATTTCTGATCCAGACAATTTCATAAGGTAGCTGTGTCATGTGGTGAACAGTGGTGGTGAACAATACTGTAGTATTTCTGTGGCAATCACTAGACAAAGACAGCATTTTCATTAGCCAGTCAAGACTTTTTAACTTTGTACCATCTTGGAGAAACTTACTGACTGCAACTGTGTAACCTCAAATGTGAAAAACAAATAAGAAAGGTATAAATTTATTCCTGGGTTAGGCAGTTCAGAGATTGTGTTCACTCTGGAAGCGTTATTACTTTTTCTTGAGAGAAAGACAGAGTCTCCACAGGAGACTGTAGTAGAGAAAAGACAGAACAGGTGTGTGCCTAAATTATCTGCCCAAAACAAAGCCTGATGAACCTAGGGGAAAATCCTCATAGAATTTAAGCATTTTGAAAGAACTGTTTGTACTGGGTAGGCCTTCTTAAAATCGAACTCAAGTGCCATGAATCTGTACTGACCTCACAGGGGATATACCAGTTTATGGCAGCTAAGAATCTGTCCTTTTTATTATAAAAATGGAATTAGATTAAGTTCATTATTCTAAATGTCACTTTTACAATAAAAAAATGAACTTGAGAGTGGCTGCATGGCAAAAACTGCTACTGAAAAGGTAATGAGGGGTAAAAGACAAAGGAAGTCTAAATAAGTCCATTTAACACAAACACAAAGATGAATAGGCAGATATGAATATGTACTGTGAATAAAGTACATATATCAGATACATACATAATGATAATATACACAGAGGAGAAAGAAATATATATAGGACATTTTTTCTGCCTGAGAAAGATTTACTTACCCTAACAGAGATTAAAACTGATAGGTGTATTTGTAATCTCTGTACAGTTCTTTAAAGCTGTTATAGGAAGAAATGTAACACAGAGGACAAGAGCTGTCACTTGCCACTCATCAGTGTGGTAGCCTCCCTTTGCTTGTGTGTTCCTTCTCTTTCCCCACCTTTACTTTGGCAGAACTGGGAGGAGAACTTACTTCAGTACAGATAGCCTTAATCAAGCTACAGTGGCTGGCATTTGCTAAGAAGCAGTGATTGCACCTCATTTCACAGGGTAGCCACCTAAATAAATGTTTTATTTTTTGTATGCCAGAATGTTCCCCATGACTCCTGTACCTCTGGATTGTAATTTTTTTGTTGTTTATTTAATGAAGAATCTCCTGTTTCTTATCAACTATCCTCAACACCTACCAGTTGTGTTACTGTTTATCGTTGTTACACTGTCTCAAATCATCTTTGGGAATCTGTGAACAGTGATGAAATAAAATAATCATAATTGTCTTTTCCATTATCATTTGTCCCAATTTTCCTTCCTTAAAAGTATTGTTAATGAAACCTAAAATAAGACTCCATGCTACTGTGAAAGTTTGCAAAAATTGCTGTACTAGGTTGCAGGGTAGTAGTGAAGGATGCTTTGTGTCTTGCTATTTACTACAGTGTGCCCTAAACAATAGCTGAACAGTATTTGCAAAGTGTTAGGAGAAAATTGGGACAGCTAGGTATTATTTTTTGTCATTTGTATTCATTAGTTCCATCTAGTTTCTATCATCCTGTGCGAAGGTGATCAGTTAAGATTAGTGAACTATTAAGTACCAGCCTACAAAGAGGATAATATGGATTCCCCTTCGAGAAATAATGATTCCTATGATGATTCTTTTATTTTAAGCCAGATGCTTAGATTATGGGCAATACATTGCTCATTGTAATGTCTATGGCATGGTTTGCATATAATGTTGATAGAAAAGCCTACCGTACCGCTCTGATGAAACCAACCTACAAATCAGTTTCCAAGAAATGAGAATTAATAGAACAAGCAATAACATCCTAATTTCTACACGACAGCTAGAGTAACACTTAAAAACATTCTGCATTACCAGATAAATACACCATTCATTTTCACAAATGGAGTCTGTTTCAATTCTCAGCTGTTGGATGATGATTTGACTTGGAGCAAAGGCAGCATAATTGGGTAACAGCTGAAATGTGCTTCATTGAAAAGGGTTGAAAGATCCATTGCTGGATTTCCAGGAGTGTGAATTACAATTCCAATAATATCAGAAGCAACTAATTCTATTCTTTAGAAGTGAGGACATAAAAGAAGTTTTAGGTTTTCTTATTTCAAGCTTTAATTGAGGCCTAGGTTGTAACTCATTTTCATCCCTGAATGGGTGGTAAAAACATACACAGTAGGTAATTCACACTACCTCAAAAACTGTTAGTGCCATAAGAAGACTAATCAGGGTAAGCTTCCAGTAGCAAATTATCAGCTACAAATTAAAACCTTGCCGCATGTCTGCTAAAAGCAACCTTTTTTTCCCCCCACTAACATTTGTCTAGATTAGTAACTGTTGGATTACTACAGGCTACGAGGAATAGGGAGTGATCTGAGCAATCCATCAAAACCTAATGTTTCAGAAGTGAATGGGGAACTGTTTTAAGCCCTTACTTTTGTTTAACTGTCACATTTACTAAATTTTGAAAATCTAGTGTTTTGTTATTTTTTAATGGCACACATAAAAAATATGTCAAGGAAGCAATTTTTTTTTAAATTAATGTATTCATTTTGTTTAACTTGTAATGCATCAGTCTGAGCAATGAGTTGAGGCACAAAACATCTGGCAAAGCACCTACACTCCTGTGGATGTGTGTTCAGGACGTGATGTGTCCCATCTGCCATTTAAGCCCTTTGTCCTTTCTAGGGGCACATTTTAGCAGACTGCAGTCTGTCGTGAGGAGCCCTGAATACCCCCCAAATTTTAAATGCGTTGCCTTTGCTTCCTTACCTAACAGAGAGTTTCATTCCCTTTGTGATAAATTGTTGGGTTCATTTGGCCCTGGACTCTTCATTTCTAGATTTCTGTTTTTCCATCAGACTTGAAGTCAAAAGAAAATGAAATTTGTCAGTCCCATCACTAAGGCAATGAAATGTAGAAGGGAAGCAAGTGATCAATTAAGGGTCATGTGTCATGTGCAATACCAAATGTTATTATTTTGGTCTTATACCTCTGTATATCTTTTCTGAAAACACCCTTTTAAAATATATGTATATATATATATAAAATAAAAGGGTGAACTCTTCAAATGTTCTTTTTTCCAGTTTATTCTTACTGTTCTGCTTCCCAGCCCCTGAGTTGTTTAAAAGAGCAAGAAATATTTGCACGATGTGTTTGTACTCTTAGAGGAGGTTTTTTGATACTGAGTGCAGGTGTTTTACAAATCACCAGAGACTTGCTCTCTTCCTTAATCGCTCCAGGTAGAGTCAATTTATGGTGTGTGTTTGTTTGGTATTGGTGTTTAGGTTAAAAGAACAGTGATCCCTGAAATAAAGGATTATCTTGTACTCCTTGCAAGCACCTTATTTATGGATTACTATATACATAGTATGAACAAAATAATTACAGTCAGAAAGCATCCTGAATCTGTTTCACAAATGCTCATTTCATCCTCTGGATTCTGTTTCATAGACCCAAATTCCACAAAGTGCTTAAGCTCATGCTTAAATGTAAATAGTTTCTTCATTTTTAAGCTTTAACTGGGGCTATGTGCTGTATCATACCGTAGGTAGTCATGATGAACCTTTTTGGTCTCCGGTGATAAAAGTTGTTACTTTGCTCATTGGTGCAGATGATTTTTTATCATCGGCCAATGTGATACCAATGCTAGTAGATGCAGCACCATTGTTATGGATGCTGTTTTTCAACTGAATGTATCTCATGCAAAAAAAAATTGCAATTTTTACCCTTTGTCCAAGGTCTAATAAAAATAATATATATATATATTTATGTATGTATCACACATGGAGGATTTCTGTTGTGTATTTTAGATTTTTGTGTTTTTCCTGATTAGCAACAAATTTACAAAAATAAAATAAAATAAGATCCAAGATAAGCTTATTCTCCTACTGGTTGTTCTTTGTATGGAACCAGGTAGCACTACTTAATTCCATGACATTGAAGTTTGCGCTATGTTTAACCAAGTCAAAGAGAACCTCAGCCAAATTAAATGAGTTTTTTATGTCTCTGTACTACCTGATGCTTCTCTTAATTAAGCTTTGTATGTGTTAGGACTTTTCATCAAGCTAGTCATCATCTTGCATCAGGTCTGGGTGAGTCCAGGCATCCAAGGTAATACACAATACTCTTATTTTTGAGGTTCCTGACTCTTCCTTATATGTGTTAAGTTATACATGAATGCTCATTAAATCTACTAAGATAACTGTTTAATGTGTTACTCAATAGATGAAACATAAAACTGTTCTTTAAAAAATCAGTAAAATTGCTTGGAGGAACAACAAATTCATACATCAGCCCATTCTTTATGTTCTAAAGTGCAATTTACAGGACTGAACTAAAGCAAATGTCATACCTTTAATTTTGTAAAAAGTTATGTACAAGTCTATTATTCAAAATAATCACATAACTGGGAAATTCACTGAACAGCTACCTTTCTGCTCAGCAGGGTGCCATTTTATAGACTTTAAAATTCACTAAGTTCAAGCAGCTTTCGTTCTCAATAATACATGTGCTAAATATGTCACATTAAAAGTGCTTTTGGCATGTAAATGATCCGTTTTCACATAGAAATGCTTTTAAAAGAATCTGAGCTCACTTTTTTGGAAATTATAAGTGCATTGAATTTCATTGTCCTACAGAACCATGTAGAGTTGATCGAAGTGAACTACAATGACAAACCAACCCTTGTCAGCCCTTATATTTATGTATCATTTGAGCTGTCAGAAGTATATATAGTTTCATTTTCTTCTACATATTTTCTACTCAGTTCAAAAAAAAAAAAAAAAAAAAATTTGGTGTAAGGAGGGGGAGGTGGGTTTGCTTTTCTAGGCCTAAGTGCTCACAAGCACTTCTGTGTATAAAAAGTTAACATTTCACTGAAGACTTGCAGCATGTTAAACTGATTTCCTAAGCTTGTTAATTTTTTCTTAGAACTCAGCAGTACTTCTACCACTGCTTTAATGTTGAAAGATAAGGCAAATGTTTTACAGGTGATTTAGGATGCTTATCCTCCAAAGAACGAATTCTGAATTCTTATGCATAATATGAATAAAACTGAAAGCTTAATCTCTGTCTCTCACTGCTTCATTATACTGCTGCATACCGAACAAATTCTCTATACTCTGTATACTGCAGAGCGAGATTCTTTCATGATAAATTGATTGTACCTATTCCCATTCTCTGTAACTCCATGTAAGGGACCTTGATAATGTCAGACATATCCTGCTTTTAAAAATCTTTTGTTCTTCCTTATTAGAATAAGTAAAGCAACTTGAATACTGTTTGGAAGTCATTATGTTATTATTCTGGTTACCTATAATACAGTACATGGCTCCAGGATTCCCACAGATACTTGTTTAAGAAAACAATCTGTCAAAAATGTTCAATTCTTTTTTTAAATACAGAAACAAAATTTGTGAGATGATTCAAAAAAAATAATAAATTGAAAAGACTTGGTTTCAGGAAAGGAGAGAGAAAAGAAGAAAGGAATAAAACATGTATTGGTTTGCAAAGTCCCAAAAGAAAGGAAATAGAATTCTTTAACTTGGTGGAATTGCAGTGTATTGGAAACCCTATACAGGCCTGTGGTGGAGGTCACTGTGGGTAGGCATTAATCCTGGGTGCTAAAACCTGTGGGGAAGAGAAGATACAGGAATCCATAGCTCCCTGGTTTTGAGTTGCAGCTATGAATAAGTAAAGTCATAAGATGTAGCTGAGTATAGGATCCAATTAATTCCATTTCCAAAAGTGACAAGTGGCTTGATTATATGTTATATATATCTCTGAGCGTTTTTGTTCTGTACAAATCAGAGTGTAAATAGACATATCATAGATTAAAAATGGGAGATTGATGTGACATACAGTAAAAGCAAAGTTTGAGTATCTGTGTTTTGTGTATGTTTGATTAACACATTTATTATATTAAAAAATATTTTGTGTGTATTTACATCATGTATTTTTTAGCATTTTTATTTCTATATCAAACAAGAATTCTAATATTATTCTGTCTAGTGATCTCAGGCAATACTAGATGGAGACTTGAGAGATTTAGACTCACATTTCTCCTCTTTCTTAAAAACAGTCATTGTTTATTATGTATTATCTAAAGCTAATCTGAACCAAGAATACAGGTTAAGTCTTTGAACATGGAATATATGGCAGAAAGAGCTCCAAAAGCACTCAAGTACAAATTCTGTATCCTAGTAATAGGCTGGTTATCAGCTGGTTATCAGCAGCCATCCACTCAGGAAAGTCTGCTTCTGGAGAAACACTTGGCCAAGGCATCCTGGAAGTTGTCCATTTTACTATGGTGACATGTTTGCTAGATGTCAGTGGATACTTTAAGCATTCAAGACTCTCAGATTAGTTATTGCAGATTTTTCTTACCAGGTGTCAGATTGCTATCTTTCCACATTTCTTGTAATACCCATTCAATAATGAGGAAAAACATTGCATCAAAATGTCAAATACTTGTTCTACTATCTTCCAACCTTGTGTAATTATTTTAACACGAGCCATGACCTTGTCTTCCAGATACTAAAATACAGTAAGAAAAGTAAAGCACATTAACCTAGTTAATCCTTGTTTTCCATTCAAAAAAGGCTTAAAATTTCTTTAGGATCTGGATCTGAACTGAAGGTGTCTATAGAAGCCTATCTCAAAAATAGATAAACTTGTACTTAGAGAAATGCTTTTCAACTTTCATTCAAGAAAACAGCCGTTGAAGAATGACCTCTGAATGTGTCTAAAACATGTTTGTAGCACAAAGACCCAGTAAAATATCCTGATATGTGAAGTCATCTCTTCAAAAATGCTACCCTTATGTGTGAAGAATTTGTAAATTCCAGTTATTGAAAGGTATAACTGAAATTGTGATATTTCTTATAGCTCCCATGTATGATCTCACATGCACTATGTAAATGACATAGAAAATAAATAACAGAGATGCAGCCAGTAGGAGTCTATATAGATTGAACTGACTTCCTTAGAAATTAATCTAAAAGCTGACAGCCTTTAGTAAAGAACTGTACCTTTTCTGTATTTCTTTTTCAAATCATTTGGCATAATATTTTATCACAAATCCTGTTGCATTTATAATTTCATGGGGGTAAGCAGGTTATAAAAAGATCAGCTGTAGTTTTAAATAAATTCTGTAGAACTTTTTTTATAAGGGTTTGTTAATCCAACTCATATTTGTTGCCAATGGGAAGCACTTTAAGATATTTCTGACTTCATACAAATTCTTTCTAACTTTGTGTCTGGCATTCAAAGCTATTTACGGGGATTTTTAAATTATTGACATTTTTAGGCTTTTAGATGTTGTGGATGCAACACTGAAAGTACTGATTTACTTTTTAACTTTCTGAGGTATGTTTTAATAAAAAAAGTGAAAAACAGTGCCTAACTTTGAACATAAAAGAAATCTCGGTCTCATTAAGTCAACAGTAATGCTCTCCTTAACTTCAAAGGAGACCATGATTTCATCCAACATATCTAACAGTTCCATAAAACACACAATGAAAATCACTTTACAGTATTGGCAGGCAGAGTATGCATTTTGTATGCATCTCAATGAAGAAAAGGCAGAAGCATTTTGACATATTTACTAATGCACGCCAGCTCAAAATTAAAATAGCAGAGGGAGATATTGTGTTATAGCTCTCTGGGATTATTAAGTGTGCACTGCTGCCATTTAAAATGAGGCAAAATCTATGCTGTGAAATTACAATTTTTTTATTTTATTACAATTCTGTTGAGTTCATATATACTGGCTTTATTTACTGGCTATGATGTACAATCCATGGTTTCTCTTAGACAGGGAAGAACATTCAAGGTGCATGGGTGAAAGGTGAACACCAGCAACAAGCATCCTGCTGAGCTCAAAGCTGAAAACATACCAGTACGGATTCTGTAAGAGTACAATAAATACAGCCACCTAAGGTTAAGTGAGTTAATGTGTGTTCTGTTAGACACTTTCCCGTGGTAATGTTAAAGCAAGTTGAAAGCTACACCTTTAAATAAACTGCAAGAAAAGGAAAAAAAATGGGCCGATACATCTTAGTGAAATTTAATATTGGTAAGTGTACAATGATTTTCAAGTAATTTAAAATGTATACTTAAACTGGAAGTGGAAGAAAGGGTGTGGGAGCAATGATTTCAAGGTTAAAGGTAAAACATAGATTTTCTTTGTATTATATTTAAACTGATATATATGTATTACATATAAAAGTGAAGAAAAATCTCCAGAAATATAATATTTTTCATCACTGGCTCTGATAGTATCACACTTTCTTCATTGTCAAGAATAGTTTCCTAAGAATGTAGGAATAGTTTTAGAGGATTAATTAAATTTGTACTGTTGCTGACCTCCTGGAACAAAATTTTACATCTCTACTCATGTGTCTGAAGATCTTAATTGTGTATAAACAATTTCCTTTTCATACAAAAAAGGTTTCCAAACTTCTGGTGAATTATAGTAATCTTCATCTGATAATTCTTGCTGCTCTGAAAACTACTAGTGTTTGGAAATAACTTAATTTCAGATGAGTCCTTGTATCTGAAATTGTTTATCTTTTCATAAAGAGATCTTGCACTTCTACATTTTTGCCTTAATGCCAGAAGAGTCATCTGCTTAGGAAAAGCTCTATTATTCTCTACTTGCAGTGCATGTCTGGTCTGAGAACAGGTTTTTAATAAGAGAGGTGTGGAATAATGGTATGATGAATCATCCTGCTGGATCTTACAAAAAAAAAAAAAAAAAAAAAAAGTGTTGTAAATAGTGATCAGATATTCTGTGGCCATGCCTTTATCAGCTGAGATTTGTTCTAAAATCTGAACAGTGTGCCAACCAACTTGTCATTACTGCCTTCTCACTACGTATGTTTGCACATGCTTATTTTGTCAGTGTGCCTCATCATTTATGTACAGCCTATATTTCCATCTCTCTGCCTATGCCTAGTTCATAAAGCTGCAGGGAATTTTCAGGAATTGCTTCTTCCTGTTTCTCAGCTGTTAGTTATCACGGTCAATCTGAGACAGGCTGTCTGCTTACATGAGCACTGCTAATCCGTTTCAGCAGAAAGCCAAACAGGTTACTGTAAACCATTACTGTATTACACAGTGTGGTTGAAGCTAACATGTTTGTCTTCACATGGGAGAGGATAAGAAGTGCTGAGATTCAGGTATCACATCACAGATGGTGAAAGTCAAGAGCAGAGTCCACATTCTTCCTTCTGTTGTGTTACTGCTCTCTCACTCAGCTCAACCCCGACTATGCATTAGTGTTTGATGTTCAGGTAATTCCCAAGGGCATTTATAGGACAGATTGAACGTCATTGCAATTAAGTGTATAGATATAGGTCTGTTAAGGCTTTTTGATATTTTAAAATAGGAATATTAAATAAGGTGCTGACATATATATATCCTGGTGGTATTAAAAACCAACAAGTCTCCAAAATGGAACATAAGGAGACAAAAAGGCCGTCATCAGACAAGGCTACAAAATTAATGATGTATTCCATTTCTCACTTGAGAAGAGGATCAAAGAATATCATCTATTCTTAAAATTACAGAACCTACCTTTTGAGGATTAAGTGAATTTTCTGATCTTTACAATAATGTGTTCAAGTGTACTGTTGTTACTCCTTTATGTTGTACTATGATATGGGAGGAGTGTAATGTGTGCCTGTGGCACGAAGAACTATTCTGGAATTGCTTAAACACGGCATTGCTCCTTTTTGGTCTGGGATTTCAACAGCCAAGAGCTGCAGTGGGGGAAGCCTATGGCATTCTGTGAAATTGGCATTTAACATAGCTTGGGCTTCAGATTCCTTGGGGTTCTGTTTTTGTATGCTTTGACCTTGGAGATCCTAATCTCTGACTGGCATCCAGGAATGCTACTGCACTAGGACAAGTTGGACAGTGTCTGGCTGTAACAACTTTGGATGATTGCAGTGTTTCCTGTTCCTATGTGTTACTGTTCCTTCTCTCCTAGAAATTCCTGCCTCCACTATGAAAGACAGCTCATCAGCTCATATTACATTCATAGCACTGCATATACTTGTATGTGAAAGTGCATTATTCCTGCTAAGGGCAACCTTAATATTCTGGGGCTTGTTCAGCAATTGGGGATGCTCAGTGTGAGGTTACCAAATATAAATAATACTGTAGTACATAGGTAACTTTGAGGTAGATCTGCCAACAGAGGGGCAGGAAAATTTGCACTTGCCCTAGGGTAAACAATTTCTACTTCTGAATCAGAACATAACTGTGGATTAAAACCACCTCATACATTGAATACATGAGAACTCAGACCACTAGTTTTCAGGTGTTTTACGACAATACAGCTCACAACACTTGCACATGATAAGTAACCTATCACACTTCAGAAATAACATAATTTTGGGGTATGTTGCCTTTCTATTAGGAAAAGTTTAATGTGTTGTTTGTTTTTTTAATTTTATTTTTTATTAGAAAGCATAAACTGTACTCCATCTCAGTGCTGTCAAATATTTGTAATATTGAAGACAATCCCATATGGATAATATAAGGAAATAACAAGGTTCCAAATGAGAGCTCAAACACCTAAATGTAAAGATAATTTTGCATCTTGAGATTCTTCATTTTGTTCTTACAAAATTTGAAAATGTGGTTTGAATGGATTTTGAGAAGGTCAGGGCATGAAAAATAAGAGGTTACACATCACTTTTGTTTACTGTACAGCACCTTCCAAACACGCACATTCAATTTAGTAAGAGCACCAAATATTTTCCCGTGCTCCTGTTTTGAAATACAGGCTTTGCCTGCTTTCTGTTTGCTGCTTACAAAAGAATGACATCTGCTGGAAGAGGTCACTAGTAAAAAGGTGTTAGCAACTGAGAGAGAAGTTGAAATCCAATCTGGATAAACGTATGTTTGAATCTTTACCAGTTATCACCTAGACATGTATTTACAGTAGATAGATAAGTAGGTGAAAACAGTGTAAAATAGTATTACCTAAAATATATTTGAAAAGTGATACTTAAAATTGTAAGACATAAGCAAAAATATCTGTGCTGAACTTAAAGAGATACAAGAGATGCAATCAAAATACAGTTATATTGATTTGATTCTTTCGGGAATACAGTTGATTAGCAAAAGCTGTTTTGTTTCTTGTGAAATATCTTGGGTTCAATACAGTAGCACTTAACCCAGGGAAGTGCTTCAGTGGAATTTTCATGGACTCCTGGGAGTTTCCATAAGAACTGGAGCAGGCTTTTTCTACATTAGCAAGTAACTTAGTGTAATACAAATTAATCAGTAGGTTAACATAGATGGTGCTGAGGCCCTTCACATCTCCATTACATCTCCATTACATGTGGTTTGAGGAATTTACATTATACAGCATTTTATCTCATTGCTGGACCAAACATGTTTGGTACACAAATGGTTTTCTGAAAAGACAAAGTGCTGGGTCCAACCTGGGGTGTTGCAGTGCACATACTTGACTTGGAGGCTGCCTAGGGTGCTGTTGGACTAGAGCCACTGGTTTAGCTGCCCCAGAAAGAATCTTGAGCCTTTTTTTGAAAAAAAAAAAAAAAAAGTTTACCATTTCTAGATACTAGGGCATAGATAAACATATGTTCAGATATCCAGCCACAAATATTTGAATAATATTTCAGAATATAAAATGGTTAAATTCCTTCATTGAAGTAACCAAATAGGACACCCGGCAGAGACAGAAGAGTTCTGTGGCCTTAGGCCACAGAACAACTCCAGAAGAATCTGCAGAAAATATTTCAGCCCAATGGCTAACTTAAGCTTCATAACACATTTATGGGACTTCTTTATCACAGAAAATGAGAGCATTTGCCAAACAGTATATCCCAATAACATATTCTTGCTCAAGTCACTGTATGTATTATACAGAGACATAATCTGTCCATAGCTAGGTACCATTCTAGACACAACGTCATTTTAACCTGAAAAAAAAAAAAAAAACAAAAAAAGGGTACATACTCCTCTGGCTGTCCTTTAGAATAATTTTGAATAATTTTGCCACCAACAGTTTCAGTCATATTGCTGTTCTGAGACAGAAGAATAGCTTGGAAAAGTTAGTAACAGAAATAGTTCGTCCAAGTAAGTCCCCGTAGAGCAAAAGGCTGTTTCCAAGGCTACTTAACTCTTCTGACTTCATGCTGTCAATCAACATTAAGATAGTTTTATGTTAAAGCTTTGAAAAATTCAGCAATATACAAGCAAGATGGAATCCATATTTAACAAAAGAGTGAATTTAATAGCAGAGCTATAGATAAAACATTAAAGGTCAAAAATACACAGAAGAACAATAAACACCACAGTGATACAGGAAACAGTATAATGAACAGAATAAACACTGAACTGGCAGTTGAAGAGTAGTAAACACTACTGAGATATTAATCAAGAGGGACTGTGGTTTATGGCTGGATTTGCCTTGAGTCAAAGCAAGACATAAACCAATTTATGTAATATATTTTTGTTTCTAATATTTTCACAGACACCAAGATGAATATTTAATAAAACAATTAAAGACTTCTTATCCTTTTTGATGTGGTAAGAAACTAAGAAACAAAGGCCCATTGCTAATAGTTCATCTTTGTGGGAATACTTATCATTATTTTGACATGAAGCCTGAATTATTATTGAAAGCAAATAGAGAAACAAGGTCTCAAAGCTCTTGGATTTTTCTTTTATTCCTGCCATTGTCACTGTGTATTCTGTGGCAATGAAACAGCAGATAAATTAAAGCTCACAGAAGCAGATCTAACAGTCCTTATAAGAACATATCTTTCCTTATAAAATTATGCAAAAAGATACATTTAATTTCCCCTCATTCTTATATATAGACTTTGGATTCTTTGATGCCCTGGACCTGGTGCCCTAGAAAAGCCAGGTACTTTGAGTCTGTACTTCCTTTTCTATTTCTTATCAGTCACTTACAGAAGCTTTTTTCCCCAAGATTTTTTTTTTTTTTTTTCTTTTTCTCAGGAAGAAATGTCCACCCCAAAGAAAATGAAACAAATCAAAAACAAACCCCCCAAAAAACACAAAACAACAAAATAGCACTTCTTTCCCTCCTACAGAATTCAGGGACAGGAAGTCTCTGGAACAATGCTTAAATACCAACCATCAGCAGCACACAGCTGCCTGTGTTTAAAGATCTTCAGGAAATGAATCAGCATATCACTTAAACTAGGCATTTCCAAAGGCTAGAGGATGGGAAATCTTTCCATGGCAGAAGGTATCAGAAGGTTTGGGTGGCACAGTGATTCTGTACACTGGCATTCATCCTTTTACTTTAGGAAACGTCCAAAAATATTTTTAAGCCACTTAGAGATGATATGAAAGCCTCTGTGAGCAACTGGTCTAAATACATTGCAGAAATAATGCTAGGTCATCTAAAGCAGTTGTTGGTATGAGATGACAGCTGTGCTGATTTTACATACAAAACAGAGAGGGAAGCAACAGAAAGTTAGCACCAGTTAAAGCCAAGAAAATACTGTTTAAAATAAGCAATCCAGATTTTACATATGTACTTTGTAAATGACAGATGGACACTTAACATCCAGTTGAGAGGTTTAGCCCTAAAAAAGTAGGACGTAACTTTCATCAGACCTTATCCTCCCTTTCCTAACTGGGCAGCAAAGATGCCAAAAAGGTAATTATGTGTTTGTGGTTTTGGTTGATGTCTCCTTTTAAACCTCATAAGTTAATGGAAGAAATAGTCTTGTTAGAGACCAGAAAGAGTCTTTTTTTCTTTTTAATTTTGGAGAAAGTCACCTTAAATTCATTGTTGTTTTTGTTATAAAAATAAACATGCCAGCACACATTTGGAACCCCATATGACTATTTTCTTCCCAGTGAGACAGTGTGTTCAGAGGAGTATAATATTTGACAGTCGTTAGCAAGCAGAGAAGTCCATTTTTCTTTACCAGTAATATCCTTTCACCTCATTATAAAACAAGAGTTGTCATACCAAAATTGAAGACATGTCAACAGAGTGGGGAAAATCATTTTTAATTACTGTATGAATAAAGCTGGGGGATTATAAGAAATGGGGGATGGAAGTGTGATAATTGAAAGAATTACAGGCAATTCTTGAATTACATTTTGTATTTTTAGTTATAACATTATCTATGTGTTTCTATATTAATCACAGAATTGTCTAGGTGGGAAGAGACCTCAAGATCATCGAGTCCAACCTCTGATCTAACAGTAACAAGTCCTCCACTAAACCATATCGCTAAGCTCTACATCTAAACATCTTTTAAAGACCTCCAGGGATGGTGACTCCACCACTTCCCTGCGCAGCCCATTCCAGTGCCTCACAACCCTCTCAGTAAAGAAGTTCTTCCTAAGATCCGACCTAAAACTCCCCTGGCACAACTTAACCTGTTCCCCCTCGTCCTGTCACCAGGCACGTGGGAGAACAGACCAACCCCCACCTCGCTACAGCCTCCTTTAAGGTACTTACAAAGAGCAATAAGGTCACCCCTGAGCCTCCTCTTCTCCAGGCTGAACAAACCCAGCTCCCTCAGCTGTTCCTCGTAGGACTTCTTCTCCAGACCCCTCACCAGCTTCATCGCCCTTCTCTAGACTCTTTCAAGCATGTCCATGTCCTTCTTGTAGCGAGGGGCCCAAAACTGAACACAGTACTCGAGGTGCGGCCTCACCAGAGACGAGTACAGGGGGACAATCACTTCCCTAGACCTTCTGGCCACACTGCTTCTTATGCAAGCCAGGATGCCATTGGCCTTCTTGGCCACCTGAGCACACTGCTGGCTCATATTCAGCCGACTATCTACCAATACTCCCAGGTCCTTCTCCACCTGGCAGCTTTCCAACCACTCATCTCCAAGCCTGTTGCTGTGCTTGGGGTTATTGCGCCCCAGGTGCAGGACCTGGCACTTGGCCTTGTTGAACTTCATGCAGTTGACCTCAGCCCATCAGTCCAGCCTATCCAGATCCTCCTGCAGAGCCTTCCTGCCCTCGAGCAGATCGACACATGCACCTAACTTGGTGTCATCTGCAAACTTACTGAGGGTGCACTCGATCCCCTCATCCAGATTATTGATAAAGATATTAAAGAGGACTGGCCCCAGTACTGAGCCCTGGGGAACACCACTCATGACCAGCCTCCAACTGGATTTGACTCTATTCACGCCTGGCTATCCAGCCAGTTTTTAACCCAACGAAGCGTACACCAGTCCAAGCCACGAGCAGACGGTTTCTTGAGGAGAATGCTGTGGGAAACAGTGTCAAAAGCCTTGCTGAGGTCAAGGTAGACCACATCCACAGCCTTTCCCTCATTCCCCAAGTGTGTCACTTTGTCCTAGAAGGAGATTAGGTTCGTCAAGCAGGACCTGCCTTTCATAAACCCATGCTGACTGGGCCCGATCGCGTGGTTGCCCTGCAAGTGCCACGTGATGACACTCAATCTGCTCCATGAGTTTCCCTGGCCCTGAGGTCAAACTGACAGGCCTGTAGTTTCCTGGGTCTACCCTCTGGCCCTTCTTGTAGATGGGCATCATGTTTGCTAGCTGCCAGTTGACTGGGACCTCCCCCGATAGCCAGGACTGCTGATAAATGATGGTAAGAGGCTTGGCCAGCTCCTCTGCCAGTTCTCTCAGTATCCTCAGCTGGATCCCATCTGGCCCCATTGACTTGCGCACATCCAAGTGCCGTAGCAGGTCACCAACCATTTCTTCTTGTGAGGGCCACATTCTGCTCCCCATCCCCTTCCACCAGTTCAGGGTACTGGGTATCCAGAGAGCAACTGGTTTTGCTGCTAAAGACTGAGGCAAAGAAGGCATTGAGCACCTCCGCCTTTTCCTCATCTTTCGTAACTAAGTTCCCCCCCGCATCCAGTAAAGGCTGGAGATTCTCCTTAGTCCTCCATTTTGCACTGATGTATTTGTAAAAACATTTTTTTGTCTTTGACAGCAGTCACCAGATTGAGCTCCAGATGAGCTTTGGCCTTTCTAATTTTGTCCCTGTGCTGCCTCGCAACATCCTTATAGTCCTCCCGAGTGGCCTGCCCTCTTTTTCAAAGATTGTAAACCCTCTTTTTTCTCCTAAGCTCAGGCCACAATTCTCTGTTCAGACAGGCCGGTCTTATTCCCTACCGGCTCGTCTTTGGGCACGTGGGGACAGACCACTCCTGCACCATTAAGATTTCCTTCTTGAGCGCTCAGCCTTCCTGGACTCCTCTGCCCTTCAGAACCGCCTCCCAAGGGAATCTACCAACCAGTGTCCTGAACAGTTCAAAGTCAGCCCTCCGGAAGTCCAACACAGCGGTTTTACCGTTCCCCTTCCTGGCTTCTCCAAGAATGGAGAACTCTACCATTTCGTGGTCACTCTGCCCAAGACCACCACATCTCCCACCAGTCCTTCTCTGTTTGTGAAGAGAAGGTCTAGTGGAGCACCTCCCTGGTAGGCTCACTAGCCAGCTGCATCAGGAAGCTATCTTCCACGCTCTCCAAAAACCTCCTACACTGCTTTCTCTGGGCTGTGTTGTGCTTCCAGGATATATCCAGGAAGCTGAAGTCCCCCACAAGAACAAGCGCTGACGATGTCGCTACTTTTGTCAGCTGCCTGTAGAACTCCTCATCAGTCTCCTCATCCTGGTTTGGTGGACTATAACAGACCCCCACCAGGATGCTTGCCTTGTTGGCATTCCTGCTGATCCTAACCCACAGGGACTCAACCTTATCATTCCTAGCCTCAAGTTCCATGACATCAAAACTCTCTCTGATACAGAGAGCCACACCACCATCCCTTCCATGCTGCCTGTCCCTTCTGAAGAGCCTATACCAAGATATTGCAGCACTCCAGTCATGAGAGTGGTCCTACCATGTTTCCATGATGGCAACCAAGTCGTATCCTGCCTGCCACACGATGGCTTCCAGCTCCTCCTGTTTGTTACCCATGCTGCGTGCATTAGTGTAGACGCACTTCAGTTGGGCCATTGCCTTCTCTCCCAGCTTTGCCATTGTTACCCTTGGCACAGCTCTAACAAGCCTTGTTTCAGCCCCATCTCCCTTCTCACCTAGTTTAAAGCCCACTCAATAAGCCCCGCCAGCTCCTGGCCCAGGTTCTGTTTTCCCCTTAGAGATAGGGGCCCGTCTGCAGCCATCAGGCTGGGTGCCAAGTAAAGCGCCCCATGGTCAAAAAAAACAAAAATTTCTGTGTTGGCACCAGCCTCTGAGCCACGTGTTTATCAGGTGGGCTTTCCGTGTCCTCTCTGTACCGCTCCCTGCCACTGTAGGGATGGACAGAAACACCACCTGTACTCCTGCTCCATCCACTAACTGTCCCAGTCCCCTGAAGTCCCGTTTGATGGTCTTCAGGCTTCTCTCTCCAATGTCATCACTGCCAGCCTGGACTATTAAAAGAGGATAATAGTCAGAGGGGCAAACCAGGTTGGGAAGCTTTCTGGCAATGTCCCTGACCCTGGCCCCAGGGAGGCAGCAGACTTCCCTACGGGTAGGGTCAGGCCGACAAATAGGTCCCTCTGTTCCCCTGAGAAGGGAGTCGCCCACAACAATCACCCTTCTTTGTGTCTTGGTGGAGGCAGTCCTAAGGTGTGGAGTCGACTTCCTCGCCCTAGGCATCCTCCTGGGTAGACTTTCTACCTCTTCCTCAGCTACCGGTCTCTCAAGCTCCAGGGCCTCAAACCTGTTGCGTAAGGGCACCAGGGAAGGTGGGGCCGGTGGGGGAGGGCATCACCTGCGATGTCAAGCAGGGACCTGTTTCCAT
This sequence comes from Aythya ferina, assembly GCF_964211825.1. Classification (NCBI taxonomy): domain Eukaryota; kingdom Metazoa; phylum Chordata; class Aves; order Anseriformes; family Anatidae; genus Aythya; species Aythya ferina. The sequence continues at coordinate 25,555,648 of NC_140301.1, forward strand.
TCCTCCTCAACTCCTAGGTCCCCTCCCTCTGCCCGACAGCAACAGGGCAGGGGATCCACCCCCATTTGGGGTGTCTCACCCTGGCACCTGTCCTTCAGGCCGCGCAGGGAGTCGCTCCACAAGTCTGTCTCCCGCTCACACTCCCTGATATCCCTCAACCTCTCGACCTCCTCCTTGAGTTCTGCCACGAGGCGGACCAGGTCGTCCACCTGCTCGCACCTCACGCACACAGTCTCTCTGCCCCCCCTGAGGTGGTAGCAACAGGCTCAGGCACTCCCTGCACCTGGAGACCTGAACTGCCGCAGTTTTGAGCAGGCAGTCGGTCTGGGTGCGTACAGACTTCCTGGAGAGCGCACTGTGCCTGGTGGAGACCATTGCAGCTGAGCTAGCGGTAGACCGCCGTTAGCGGAGGTGTTCGTATGGGCGGGGGGGTGCGCTCTGCCCTTCCTACTCGCCCTGCCTGCGCTAACTGCCGCGCCACTCCCTTCTGCCACTCCCTTCTGACGCACTATGCCCTGTTTGCCCGTCCTGGTCGCCGCGCTCCCTAGGGGCAGCTTTTGAACGGCCGGGGAGGGGACTGCCTGGGCCTACGCCTCGTTCTCGCCTCGTTCACCTCCCTCGCGAGGGCTGCCGGGTCCTGGCGGCTGCCTCGAGTGGGCTCGGTGCAGGAAAAATTAGCCCTGCCTGTCTGATCCCCCGCTCCGCTGCAGAACATGTCTGCCCCGGAGCCAATCGCTTTGGCAAGTGCAATCAAAATTTAGATTTTGAATTAAGAACATTTAAATTAATCTTTAAATTAAGAACAATCAAAAGATGTGTTGGTAAGGGGATGTGCAGGTTAGATTCTTTTAAAGTATTTCCATTGTTACTACCATGTACACTGCAGCCCTGAAGTAAGCTCTGGAATAAGTATACCTCAGTTCTGGGCTTCAGTGAAGATATAAGGGTCAGTCAGTAGCAAAAGTTGTTTATCAGAAAAGAGATACTCAAATTAAATTTAAAGTCAGATCTATAAATAATTGAAATTGAAAGCAATGTACAATTTTTAATATAGGACCTGCACCTCTGTGTTTCAGAAGGTTCTTACACATTTTGATAAGATACACAGTATACAATGAAAAGGTTATTAATATTAAGTAAATATTAAAAATAAATATAAAAATAAATAAATAAGGTTATTAATATTAAATAATTTTCTAGAATGGCAAATGCAATTGAAAGATTATTAATTTAATTGAAAGATTATTAATTTAATTCTTTTTGTATTTTTTTTTTTTTTTTACTGTTTAAGATATGTTTACAATGGCCTGGAATGCCATTTTACATTTTCTCTTTCAGACATGAATTATTCAGCATTACTAAAATACTTACTAAATTGAAGAAATAAAAATTAGTAGTAATTAATAATAGCACGCTTGCTGCAGCAAAGATACAAAATTGCCATTAGTTTCTCAATATCAACAGCCACGTTTTATTATGTTCCATTAGTGTTTTATCTTAGTCCCCTCACTGTTCCTCCTTCAGAGAAGTCTATAGCGTAAAGTAAATGGGCCACATTAATATGCCATTTCCACCTGAGCCAGTGCAACTGCACTATAGATAGCCATGGCTGGGTGCATTTTCACTAGTAGCTGCCAGGCATAATTTAATCATTTTTAATAATTTTATAGATATAACCTTTTACTCAACTGCGCACTCTGTTACATTAATTATTAGTAAGTGAAAATATAATTTAAACATGAGTCAATAATCTATGATATATTTTTTGTACGTTTCCTTCTTAGGCAGTCCTAACTAATAACAATAATAAGATTTCTACAATATTTCAGTGTATGGCTGAGCAATAAATATTACAATGTGAATGAAGGACAAATACTAAGCATGATATGTAGAGAAAATTGAATTAGTTTTCCAAGTACTGCATTCAGTATGGAAGCTTACAACAATATGTATATGTTTAGACAATCTTTTAAGAAAATATGATACATCAAAGTCTTCAAAACTTTAACAACAGATTATTGTAACAGTTGAATGAACCTATTTCTAAAATTTAGTCTTTACAATGCTGGCTGTATATGGCATACAGAAGAATAACCTTCCTTCAGATCAGGAAGGTTCTTAACTGTATTGAAGTCTGCTTTAGTCCTTCCCCCACAGTCATTTTCCCCTGTTTGCATTCGAGAGCCTGAGCCTTTAAATTCCTGAAAATCAAGGAACTGGAACCCTGTGGTGACTATTTTTAAGCTTTGTACTACTTGTTGTATTTTCCTTTCTATTAACTGTTAGATGCTGCCAGCTTTTGCCTTTCCTGTTTATTAGATTTGTTTTCATTTCTTATTTCTGGAGATGTGACAGTCTTTCTTATGAGTTCAAAACATTTTACTTCATTTCTCAGAGCATGGAAGGAATTGAGGAAAAGTGAAGGACCATATTTTCAAAAGTTTGGATATCCAGTAGAGAAAATGGCTAAATAGAGTTTTTTGATTTTTTTTTCATTAAAAAAAAAAACAAATGTATCCAGTTCAGCTGAAGGTTATTAGGAAGTGGTAGATAGTTGGCATAACTGAAAACAATTCCCATTTTGTGAAACGGGACATGAAAAATTAGAGACAATTTAAAAAAAAAAAAATTCTGCCCTTTTATTTGAAGGGGTACAAAGTGCCTACGGTTTTCATACTGTCACTGATTTAAAATCAGTAAATGTATTCTATCTAATTAGTACTTCATGTCAAAAACAGGAGTCCTTTGAGAGTGATCAGAATCCAGGTCTCTTCCCAGGGAAAGGCATTCATCCCACTTTCCATGAGAAGGAATGAAATCTAGGTCTCCTACTTCCTAGCCTCCAGCCACCAAGATCTTAAAATGAGTCATCGCTGCTGTCTTTATTATGCATATATTGAGTGAATTAGTTGTGGGAAAGCAAGTCATGCATGTCAAACTGTAAGAAAACTTCTGGAAGAAAATCTTTGGGGAAGAAGCATTAATTTCTGGATCTGAGCTGGGCTTGCACAATTAAAAACATAATGATTCAATGTATGTAAAACACAATGATTCAATGAGATGTAAAGCTGGTACCCACTTCCTGATTTTAGGGTCCTAACCACAGACTCTGTGGTACTGTGGACTCAGCAATAACCTGAGGAGGGCTTTGCAGGATCATAGCTTAGTCAAAAGTTCTGCTTGCATCCTTGTTTCTTTGAAATTTTTAAGCTTCAAGCAAAAACCAGTAAAAGTGTTGTAAATGGCCAAAATACAGCTTGCTCACTAAGCAGTCACTAAACCTGGGGAAGTATATTATAAAAATTAGATAATACAACAAATCATTTAAAGAGGTGCATGGACGAGTTCAGTTACGCTGCTGATGCAGAGAAGTTTATAGAAAGGATAATAAAAAGCATATGATTTGGTAGGTAAATAAGAATGTCTTCTTTATGCTTTATCTGGACTTAGACAGAGGGTAAAATCTGCACACCTGATAGCCCTGCCTGCACCTCAGCTGTGCTTACCTTGGGGTTGGGGATTGGGCTATACTGCTGTTGGAGAAAAGGCTTTGCTTGGAAGGGTGGTTAGATGGATGACTGGTGAGAGCCACTGAGGTCTGTTATTTATTAGCTAAAACATTGCAGAAATGAGATAATTAAGATTAATATAAAAGGAGTAACTCAGGATGTTCAATGAAAAGCAAGTCTTCCTGCAGAAGGAAGGAAGGAAGGAAGAAAGAAAGAAAGAAAGAAGGATGCTTGAATGCTTAGAGACAAAATTGAGACAACAAACCACAGTTAAGAGCTTAGAGACCTTCTCTCTGGCAATTATAAGCAGCAATTTGTGGACATTTGTATATTCCTTAATTTGTGATTGCATCTATTAAGTACATCTGTTGAACTGAATCAATTTAATCTGTTAATTATCTTTTTATCCATTTTTAACTAGGTGTGTTTTCTCTTTAATGTAAAGTCTGTGGCTCTGATACAGGGCTGGCTATCTTCATCCCAAATTAGTCCCTATTCCCATGCCTCATTCACTAGATCGTTTTCTTTCTGCGTTCCCATTTGTAAAGTACTTTACAAATTGTGATTACTCATCTCAACACTCCTTCATGGGAGATAAAAACAGAGAAATTGATATATTTACAGTAAGTGTGTCAAAGCCAAGAGAACTCAGGCATTTCTGGTTCCTGGGTTCAGACTGCACCCCTTGTTAATCAACTGTATGAAAAATTGACTGTAAAACAAAGCATAAAGTAAACAAATACCTACTGCATGACCAGCAGAAGAACATGATTAGAGAATAGGATGCTGAGAGGTGTGTACCACCACCAAGTTTTGAGGAAAAATGTGTCGTATCTTCAACAATACAGATAGCATTCACTGTCCAGTCTTTCATAAAAAGCATTGTACAGAAATAAGAACTACTTACTACAATGCTTCTTGATTTGAACAAATGTTGGCATCATTTAGTTTTGTGGCAGAAAGTTGCTGCTCTTCTTGCTGATGCCAGGAAAAGTGCTTAAGTGATCTGCTAGATAAATCCTTGCTGATATGATATTGGAAATGAATACCCTGTTCTAAGACGGAGTTACCTGTTGACATGCCTCCAAAAGGGTTGTTTGAGCACCATTTTGCAACTTACTTCACTGAGTTTTGATTTTAAGACTATGGTCATGGTGCTAAATAGTGTAACTCCATTTACAGAGAGGATGAGCTTTACCAAGTATTGTTCTAAGATTTCTTATAAAATTACACTGCTCTCCACTTTATTGCGTGTCAATAAGTAAATTGTCTGAGTTTTGAAGCTAGCCTTAGACGGTATAGATGAGGAAGTTAAACTCTGATCTATAAGGAATCACAGAACTATAGGGGTTGGAAGGGACCTCAAAGGATCATCGAGTCCAATGATTCTGGACTTTATACAGTACTTGAGATTTGGGGGCAAAATAACCATATATTATTAGGAAAGCAATACAGTCCTGATCTGAGTTACATAAACGTGAAAGCTTCCCGTCTGTGCTATCCTAAGCAGATTTTAGAGCAAGTATCACACATCCATTAGGGATCTAATGCATGTTTAGCTTAACTGGTAAATGTGTGTCTGGACTACACTATGGTGAGTTGTGATTTTCTGATCTCTTCTTTCTCTTCAAACAGTCCTGTTTCTTGAACACTGTACAGAACTTGACAAGTGATATTCTTAGGCAGCATCTGACTCTCTGAGAGTTATGAATGTTGATTGTATTTTAGTGTAAAAAATAATTGAATAAAGCTATTTTTTTCTGTTTCCTTTAATCATGTGGTACTTCCAGACATTCCTATTACAATCTCACTGCTAACAATAATATTACTTGTACAGGTTTGAGGGCTTTACCTGGCCAAGTTTGGTTTGTATTATTTGGTAAATTTTTCAGCTTTTTTTTTTACAAGTTTCTAAGTGATACACATACCAAAGTATGTGTATACTAAGTGATACACATACCAAAGTTTTGTACAAAACCTTTGAATATCTGTGAGCAGTGATTCCTAAAGGAGAGATTATCATTTGCTTGGTTTGAAAGATGAAATTCTATTTTTATAGAGTCCTTTTATCCTAAGTCTGTAGCCAAAATATCTTTGTGATAGTAGAAATTAAAATAAAACTTGTGTTCACTTTGAACTGACATTATCTTCTACTGATGAAGCTTAAGAGATACCTCTTCACCACATGACCCTTAATTGCACTGAAACTCAATGCTCTGTTTTAAACAGACCGGTTTAGTAAAATAAGTAGCTGTCATCATTTTTCTGTTTTAACTGCACCTCAAGGTTGAATGACAGATCATATTGGTACGTGCCTTAATATTCTAGAAAAAATAATCTGATGCAGCCTATGTAAAGGACAGCCTTTCATGACCTTTATTACCCTTGATAAAGGCCATCAAAGGATGTTCTTTATTGGATGGTCCTTGAGCTTTGAATATATATATCAAAAAAGTGCACTGTGTGAAGCAAGATATTTGTCTATATCTTTGGGCACTGGAAAAAAAAGGAAGGAATTTGAAATATACCCTCTCTTCAAATTAGCAAATAAATCAGAATCAATAATGCATTATAACTTTATTATTATTATTATTATTATTACGGTGTTTTCTTTTAATAGTTTAGAGTTTTGTGAAAAGATATGTATTTGAAAATGTCACTTCATACAGGTATATATGATGTTTCTGCAGTTGGACTGGCTGGGTATTCAGCAGCTTTCATGTAATATTTTCATTACATATGTGATCTGGTCTCTCTCTTTCTATCTTTTTTTTCTTTTTTTTTTTCTTTTTTTTCCCCTACATAAATCTGTGGTACTGTACTGTGGGTCTCTAAAATCCCTGAAAATACTGATAAAATGTAAGATTAATTTTTAGTTTTTAGTTTTTAGTTCCTTTGACTTCAGTGGGATTTCTTACACAAGGACATAGCCCCATTATGAAGAAAGAATCACAGTATACTCATCTGAAGGGTGTCTTAGTGATTTCAGAGATCTCATTCGACATTATTAAAATGCAACAGTCATACCTGCTTCAAAATTAAGGCACCTAAAAATTACATTTCTTTTTCATTGTAGATTTCCATTTTTTTTCCTAAAAAGGTCATCTTTCATCTTTCTTCCAGCCAAGAAAGGAAGATGATTTAAATCTCTTATTCATCACTATTTCATATTTAAAATATTTGTGAATTGTCTGATGGCTATATATTTATAATGAGATAATGTGAAAAAGCAGATCACCTACTTGTGAAAAGGTGTGTTTTTGATGGCAGTCTACACATCTATCTCAAAGCAAGTGATCTTGCCATAACTTCAAAAGAAGAGCAACAAGTTGTCAGTTGTTTCTTCCATGTCTTAGTGTTTTTCCATAGACTTTTAGTGGTTAAAACAGATCAGATCTGACTACTCATCATATTGACTACTACCTCTTAATTCCTGTTGTAGATCCTATTTTTATTTCCTGTCACTCAAAAAAACAAAACAAAACAAAACAACAACAAAAAACATCTTTCATTGTAGTTATGTTTTAATATAAGCTAGCCATTGTGCTCCTCATTACTCTTATCTTCAAATAATCTTGCTTGCCTTCTGATTTGCCATTTCTGCATCTCTATTAGGCAACTTCCTCTCATCCTCCCTTCTTCACAATTTCTGAGTTTCCTCACCTGTTAGGGACTCCCTACTCAGAAGCTTTCTGTCCTCTGTTTCACCCCTTCAGTCCCCTATTATTACTCTGTGGGATGTTGACACATTTATACATGATGATTTTTTAGTACTAAAATAGCATTTGTCTAAATTTGGAATCAGATTTTTTTTTCACTAGCATTTTGTAAGCTACAGAACTTTCAGATAACAAAAGCCAAAAAATAAAATAAAAAGGTAAAATCCAGCTTCTCGTACACTAACATGATCTAAAATGAACAAACAAGATGTGAACAAACAAATGTGTAGCATAAGGTAACAGTAAAATTATAATTTTTTGCCTATGAAGCAAAAATTTTCTCACACCCTACTTGTGAATATATAGTTCCAGGGTGACCTTATCTTGACTTCTCAGATCAGAACATTCTTTAAGTATTCCATATAAAGATGTATAATAACCAGATTTTTTCTTATACACCTGTGCATTTTTCCGATGTTTTTTACTGACTCAGCTTTGTAAATATTTCTGTTACTCCCTCCGCTGTTGTAGCCAGATCCTTAGCTTACAACCAACTATTTATTTATTTATTTTAAAGCTTGTAGAAGAAATTTTCCTAAATCACAAATCAAGTTTTACTGACATATTTTTGTTGTAAAATTCTAAACATCTAGTACAGAAATGAAAATCCTTTATGGGGCTCAAGTGCAATTTCTTAAGATCTAACCTGAAAAGGATTTCCAGCTGAGTAGTGTATTTCCATAAATAGTGATTTACAATAATAAAATATATAATATAATACTTGAAATAGAAATACTGACACAAACTGAACTCTATATATGTGAATGTTGCTTCTATGAGAAGATGGTTTATTAGTTAAATAGAAGCAACTTTCAGAAGAATTTAGTACATATTTATATTTAATATTAATCAAATTACTATCTTTTGTTTATTATTGTGCACTTTGAATAACATTTTCCTGATTAAAATTTCATCAGTGAGTACAGTTCGGGGGAGAATTTGCCTCCTTTTTCTCTCTCAGTAGGGAAGGCCCAGGGAATATAATTGTCTGCTTTTACATAATACGAAGTACAATTGCCTAAACTAATCTGAAAGAAATGTACATATTTTCATGCTCTTAAAATCAGTAAAAATAGCTTTATTTGGTTCAGTTTTCTGAACATGTAATATTAAATTAAAACAGGTGTTTTGAAGAAATACAAGACATGCTTGTTTCTTCATTAATTGTTGGTTAAAAGACACAAAAGTTTCAGAGGTTTGGTGATACTTAAGTTTCAGCTTAATCAGCTTGCAATTACTCCAACACATTTTTGTACTAACCCTAAAGACAGGAAACTTTGCTGCTTTATACCCAAATGTTTAGATGATCAATACACTCATTGGGCATCTGGTTTTCTTACTATGGCCTACATAATTTACTTGCTTTGTTTAAAACGAAAAGAATTAACTTTGGCTAGAATTAGTATATTTTTTGCACTTACTGTGAGGCATGTGGTGATCTAAGGGGTGGTAACAAGTTGTTTGGCTCAAGCTCTTTCAAAGTAGGACTAATGCCCTTGTAAGCTGGGTAAGCAACATCTTTGTCTAGTGAATCTGGATAACCTCCATAGCCTCTCTGTGTGAGTCCAGGACAGTGCTACCAAGATGGTCATGTTGGTGGAGGGATTGGTAGAGGGAGCTGAGCCTATTGGTGAAGAGGGACAATCTAACAGTATCCTACGACTGGTATCCACAAGGGCCAACAGTACACTGAGTTGCATCAGGCACAGCATTTCCAGCTGGTTGAGGGAAGGGACTGTCCAGCAAGGAGCCGGGCAGTGCAACAAGGACTTGAGCTAAGCTGGTGCTGGTGTCCAGACATCCAACTCTACCTGCCTTGAGTGGCCACTTTGGCAGATGAAGACCTAATCATCAACAGTTCTTATGAACATTTTCCAAGAAAGACCTATGGAATGAAAAGATACACCTGCCTATTAATCCTGTCCTGTTAAATCCTTGTCCTGTTAAAGGACAAGGAATAATGATGAGAATGCTTGTATGCTAAAATATGGGGATCTGAGTGTGACACAAATGTTATGGAATAAGGGGTGGAGGTTGTACTGGGTCTGGCTGGACTGTTAACTTTCCCGGCAGCAGCCCATACAGTGCCGTAGTCTGTACTTGTAGCTGGAACAGCAGTGTTATCACACCAGTGTTGTGTCTACTGCTGAGCAGCAGTGGCACAGCATTGGGCCTTTCTCTAACCCTCCTAGGGGGTGGGCAAAAAGTGAGGAGAGAAACATCACTAGGGCAGCTGACCTAAACCAATCAAAGGGATATTCCATATGTCACACTCAGCAATAAAAGGTGGAAACAGGAAGAAGAGGGGAGGGGTGGGCTCTCGTTGGGAAAACGTCGGTCCTCCTCTCGAACACCGGCTACGTGCGTTGAGGCCCTGCTTCAAGGACGTGGTCAATCATCGCTCATTTGTGGGAAGTAGAGAGTAAATTCTTTCCTCTGGACTTCCATATAGCCTTCATTTATTTTGTTTGTTTGTTTTCCTCCCTTCTTTTTATTTTTCCCTTTCCCTCTCGCTTTTTCCCCTTCCCCTTTTATTTCCCTTTAGTTAAATTGTTTAGTTCATAATAATCTTTATTTAATTATTATTATTATTTCCCTTTAATTAAATTATCCTTATCTCAACCCGTGAGTTGTTCTTTGCTTTACTTCTCCCCCTCCTCATCTAAAAGAGGGGGAGTGACAGAGCGGTTGTGGGGTTTAGCTGCCCAGCACGGTAAAACCACCACAGTCCTTTTTGGTACAGTCCCTCTACACTGTTGTGGCCTCACCTTGGCTACTGTGGGCAGTTTTGGGTGCCACAAAGTGAGGAGGCCAAAACTATTAGGGAGCATCCAAAGGAGGGCTATGAAGATGGTGAAGGGTCTAGAAAGCAGAAGGAAGCTGAGGAGAAGCTGAAGTCCCTTGGTTTATTCAACCTAGAGAATGGGACTGAGGGGAGGCCTCATGGCAGCCTGCAGCTTCCTCACGAGGGGAGCGGAGGGGCAGGTGCTGAGCCCTGCTCTCTGGGGACAGGACCCGAGGGAACAGCATGGAGCTGGGACAGGGGAGGGTCAGGCTGGGTGTTAGGGAAAGGTTCTTCATCCAGAGGGTGGTCAGGCAGCGGGACAGGCTCCCCATGGGACAGGGATGTGGCCATGGCACCAAGCCTGCCAGAATTCAAGAAGGATTTGGACAAAACTCGCAGAAATGTGGTTTTATTTTTGGGTGGTACTGTGTGAATCCAGGAGTTGGACATCATGATCCCTGTGGATCCTTTCCAACTCTTCTATGACTCTATGGTTCTATGAACTGTTTGAAGTGGAGTTACAAAGATGACAGAGTAAGACTCTTCTTAGTAGTAGCAGATAGTTAAACACCAGACAGCTGCCCCTGGAGGATCAGCTTAGGAAGTTAAGTTTGGACTCTGGGAAGTTGATAAAGAATGTTACTCACAAATTTGTGAATACTTAAACTTGTATTAGTGTAATATTACATCTTAAATTTGTTTTGTGTTTTGTTTATTCCTCTGGTCTTAAGACTTTGTGCTGCTCTTTTGTAATGACAACTGTATAGGTGGGCCCTGAGTGGAATCCCAGGCTGTGTCTGTTCTTTAGCCCTGGCAGTGAGCAACAGAATATGGTATTCTCATTTTTATTATCTGTAGGGAACAGTCCTAGTCTTTCATATCTCCTGAGCTGTGTCAAGGCAGCATTGGTGAGAGAATGCTAATTGACATAGGATGAAACCATGAAAAGGGGTATGCTTTTGGTGTGTGCTCAAGGTCGTACCCATCTCTGGTTGGATTACTAGTATAAGATGTTGCCCCAGTGACTTCCTTAGAAGTATATTCTAAGGCACAATCTTAAGTGTCAGGGGCTAAATTAATTTATACTGAAAGAATTTTTCAATTCAAATTAACTTTTATTTTTTTTTTTTTTGGACAGAAAAATGGACTCCAAGCATAATGAATTTATCTGAATGCATTTATGGGTCAAGCAAAAGTCGTTATAGACATCTTCAAGTTATCTTCAAATTTCACATCCAGTTTGCGTTAATATAAATCACTTTCCCCCACAAAATATTGCTACTTTTTTTTTTTTTTTTTTTTTTTTTAAATTAAATATTCTTCTTGTGATTGGAGAAAGACAGCACCATTTGCAATACCATTTTCATGTACTCACACAGGTTATTGCTGTAGACACAGAGAACTATCTGAACAAAACTATTCCCATTTCTGGTGGATGGCAATTAACCTTCAGGTTATGAACTCATAAAATATATTAAGGTTTATGTTATCCAAATAAAATATCAAAGCAATATGAAGCTTCAGGAAAGAGGATTCAAGTTATTCACTATGGAGAAAAAATATCCTCTATTCTACTTTCAGTTCTTCTATATTGCAATCTGTTTTAGACTTCATCATTTTATTTGTTTGTATACAAGACCAGAGTATGTATTAATATGTGACTAGATGAAGAGTGAATATATGTAATTTTTGCAGGTATACTGTGGTGTATTCTTCTGTGTTCTGCTGAACTGATTCATTCTTCCACAATGGGAAATGGTAGTGACTCACTGTGGATGCACAGATACAGTAAATGCACCAGTGGCCTTTACACATTTGAGGTGGACCAGCTGTGCACAGGGACAAGTGCATTTTTTTCCCCATAATGTGATCTTTAAAAGCAAGAATGTAAGACCATAAATAAATGGACCAAAATCACACTATAACACCATATGTATTGTATTGTAAGGGCTTAAGGTGGCCTCACCAAGTTATAAGTTCAGCATACAGTAAAAGACACTACACCATCAGCTTTAGGGATAAATAACTTACCTCTAAATGTAGTAACATGATACAGTAACAAATAGAGATGATTTATCCAGGTTGAAACAACAGCAAATCCAATGATTCAACAATAGTGGTCTAAAATTAACATCTAGGGGTGTAAAGACTTACATAACCATGGTTATCAAGAAGGCAAGCAGGAAACAGGGCATGGCTTCTTTGGACAGTGGGCAACTCAGACCAGCTGACAGGCTTGAGGAATGCCAAACTTCCTGACCAGGCTGTCCTCCTTTACTGGGGAGGCACAGAAGCACCACCTGGACTTGTTAACCAGGCATCATGTCCTACTTGTGCTTCCTCTACGTCCTTTGTGTGAACAAGGCAGGAAGTACTGTGTAAGGCAATACTTGTACAACACTTTAGGGATCTTTACACACTCTGAGCTATTTCTTCAATAAATCTTGGCAAAAGTATGTAGCACAGAAGTTTTTGTAATTGTGATACATGCAGGCAGCTGAGAGTTTATTGGCCTTCAAAATTCCACTTAAACAGTCTCAGTATGAACCTCTGACATGAAATACATCCTTGTGATAAGAAAAAATTATTATTTTATGTTATCTAGTGCTTGAAATTTGCAAAAAGCACATTGTTTTACTTAACTAAATGGATCAGCCCATCTCTTGTTGAATACAGTAAAATGTTACTTCCTGTTGTTTTAGAACATTTTTATCCAAAGATAAGCTTTGGATTTTTTTATTTATTAATTTGTTTATTTTAGTCATGATCTCATATAGACACATGGTGGTACTCCAAGTGTTATTCAGGTCTTATTCTTAATATGGAGATCTTGGATTACATTTAAAAGAGAGGAGGAAGAGTAGGGAAGAGAGAGGAATGACAACCAAAAAAGACAAGGAGTTCTTGCATGTGGGTCCTCCAGATCGACAGGTACAGAAATGGGGAGGGGCATGCCCTATACGCTACAATATTCCCTGCTGGAACAAACCTGACCTAGCCATATGCTGCTGAAGTCACCTTTGTTCTCTACCTTCTTTCTCTTAGATTCACATTTCACTTTTTTCTCTCTTCTACTTTTCTCAGTTTTGGGGACTTTCACTCCCATTTTGTCTTTTAGATATTCCTTGTACCCTTGAACACTTCAAGTCAATTTGTTTGCAGTCATCTGGAGAACAACTGCTTAACTTAGTGAGGCTTTACCCAGAGATCCCAAAGCAGCACAGACCATGTCAGCTGCAGAAATTAAAGAAACGTAGGCATTTGAGTGCAGTTTTACACCTGGAGTAAGACAGTGGTGGACAAGGCTATTAGCCTGACAGAAGTGCTTCATTAAAGCTGCGGGTCTATTCTGGGGAGCTGGGCTATTGGCACTTGGTAATAGTGCACTCTAATGTCAAATGTACTACATTACTCAAAGGAAGCCAAGTCTTGTTCACTGGTAGCATAATTAGGAAGATAAGTCCCAAGATATTAAGTAATTACCAAGCTTTGGTCATAAAAGACTTTTTTTTTTTTTTTTTTTTTTTTCTTTTTTAAACATTCTGAACAGAATTGGAGATTTTCAGAGAATTAGAGTACAAAACACGTATCACTTATTCTGTGTTACCAGACTGAAATCCGTGAAGTGAGTTGCTCATGTTGCATTCAGTATATTTCACAAGTATGAAGAAGAATTACATAGCATGTGGTGTATTGAAGAAGCCTAGAAGTGTGTCTAGATCATCAGAGGAACTTCAAGGAATAACATAAAGAATCTCATTGGGAACTTACAAAGCAATAGGCCATTTTATTTGAGCGTGGTCCTGAGTGTTTCTGTGAAATTACAAATCAACTTCCTGGCTTCCCCCATACCTGTCTTTTTGTATGCAATGTTAATGATACAATGCAATAAGAAGGCCTTGTTGCTGTAGTGTTCAACTCTTTGGAAGTCTTCCAACAGGTTTGGACTAATTGCAGAATCAGAAAAATAAGAAATTAAGAGTTATTCTTTTCTACACTTTTCCTTTCCTCTTATCCTCTGCCAAACTAGGGCTGCTGAGGTGTTATTTCAAACACAGAAAACTAGTGAAAAGCATAGGGTAGGTTGGAAAGATTGAAGCCTGGGAAGAGTGCGAAGTGATCTGTGAAACCCTGCTGATTCGAGAAGGAACTCATTCTTTAGCGGATTTGTCATACTAGAAAGGATTGGAAGAGAAATTTGCCTGGATCCTCTGTTATGTGGTCCATCTTTAGAGCTCAGAAAAGAGGTTTAAATTTAGACTCAAACAGCAGTACATTGTACAGACACTGTGTAGATATGTAGGTACTAATGATTTGCTAAATCTTACTGTGCTTTGGTGGAGCTATTACATATGTTAGGCTCAGATAAAATGCTTTCATAAAATCAAGAAGCTAGAATGGAGTCTTGCTGGTAAGAGGCAAAGAGGAAAAGTAAGGTAGAAAGAAAAAATAAAAGACTTTCGGACTGTTGTGCACCATGTTAAATCAGGAGATTGGAGAGAAGAAAAGCAGCTACAAAGTCACCAGTGAGTACCTAATGGACAATGAGCTCATTTCTCTGTCTCCTATGTATTCTGAAAGTTTTCTGTCCCTAGTGCTAGCTCCCAGTTAGGATTGAGAATGGTGTTTCTCTTTATGGCATGTTTGATTTTTAACTTTCTGGGTTTATCCTTTATCTATTTATTTATTTATTATTTTTTATTTTGCCTTCTAATAAATACAATTGCAAATGAGCCTTTTTCCAACTTATTTACAGTCAGTGAAGGTGTAACTACTTTAAACGTACCAAAGGTTATTGTTAGCCGGAAAGATTTGTCTTCAGGCATGTTAAATTAAGAGACGTATTATAGCCCTGTCATGAGGAAAGGTGTCTGCCTCTCCACAGCTAAAGTGAATAGACATTGTTGGTGGCAGAATGCGAATGTAAAGACAACCTTGTTTGTCATGGCCTAATCAGTACTTGTGGGTGACATCCTTGACAATATTGCTGCAGGTTAAGTAGTTTTGATGCTACCTTTTGCTAGGCTTCTGTTGTGACAAATTTTTGTTCTTTGGGAGTTCAACTGCTGCATAGGACTTTAGAATTTTGCCAAATCTTTTCTTTTACTTTCTCTCTCACCCATTTTGGGGAAGTCAAATATTCAGGCATGGATCATTTTATATGTATGCTACCACATGCCTATTTTTATTTTTATTTTTATTTTTATTTTTATTTTTATTTTTATTTTTATTTTTATTTTTATTTTTATTTTTATTTTTATTTTTATTTTTATTTTTATTTTTATTTTTATTTTTATTTTTATTTTTATTTTTATTTTTATTTTTTTTGCATAAAAGTAAACATTTGCTTAGTGTAATCAGCATTTTAAAAAATAAAACATGAGTAAAAACACACACATAAGGGTTTTGGTAGCCAACTTTTGGCAAGTAATTCTTAAAGTTGCTTGGCACCAGATTTAACCAGATTCGTTAAACTATTTTTAGGACAATTTAATATTCACTGTCCAAAACTACTCAGATAACAAACAGTCCTTTGTTGAAATACCAAATGGCTGTTTAGCCCATTTCTTTTGTTCAGTGCTCAGGATTTCTTTTGCTGCCGTGCAACTGCCCACGTGTTGCTTTCTTTAGTGCATACAATACTTGCAAGAACAGGAGTGGCACTCCTTACCGAGTCACAGCAGCACTGTCCTCACACAAGGAAGAATGACATCAGGTGATAAGGAAATTGCTGTGCTTGGAGCTGGAGAGTGACTGGTTAGCCTGCTCTCAGCAGTGCCATGCTGGGTTCTCTTTCAGTAGAGCCTGGCTACATTACCCTGCCCAATGTTTAGGCCAGTGAGCTCACTAGCATTGACTTCATTAGATTCATGAGTTCAGTTTCAGACTTGTGCAGCAGAGGGTGGATGTTATGTGTTATGTGCATATTTGGATACATCACTAGCGTGTACCCAAACTTGCCATGCTCCATCTCTCTGTAGTGTGCTGCCATGTAGTAGCATAAGATACAACAAGATGCATCTGTTTGAAGAGGTTTAGTTTAAGTAACCTAAGACTGAGATTTGTATGTAATGTTTGAAGAAAGATACCTATCTACACTTGCCTCTATCTCTGTATATTACATGAGTGTTGAGAACAGGTAAGTGTATTTTTGAATACGAACATGGTCATGTTATATTAACAGTTTGATATACAACTCTTTGGAATAAATATGCTGAACAGAATATGGTCAGAAAGGGCTGAATCTTTAGTGATCAATTTCATTGAATACATCATGTGTCTTTCAGTTGTCTTTAAGGGCAGCTGAATGAGACCCAACACGTAGTTAGGAAACAAGGTGAAAAAAGCTGAGTAAACTTCTCTTCACTTTTTTCTTTTTGCTTCTGTTGTAGCTTTCCAAGTTTTTTGATCTGTACCTTTGACAGAAGAAATATGTATCTACTGTTCTAATGCTCTTTCCAAGTACATAGTTCTTTCTCAGTGTCATTAAGCATTTCCTTGACATACATCCACTACCATGTCTTGAATCTCAGAGCAGAAGGAAGTCCAGTAAGTCCTTTTGTAAAAAGATTTTACTGAGTCCAATGAAAGAACACAGGTTGTCATATAATAGCTAAGTAGTCCTACATTCATAGGCATTTGCAAGCTTCCAAAAAGAGTCCTGTGATGACTTGCTATCAATGTATGTGAATGCTTGGTTCCTCACATGTGAATGTTAACAATTAGGCTTTCCCAAACATAATGTAGTGAGTTACTTAGAATCACAGAATCACAGAATCAGAGTTTCTAGGTTGGAAGAGACCTCAAGATCATCGAGTCCAACCTCTGACCTAACACTGACAGTCCTCCACTAAACCATATCCCTAAGCTCTACAACTAAACGTCTTTTAAAGACCTCCAGGGATGGTGACTCCACCACTTCCCTGGGCAGCCCATTCCAATGTCTAACAACCCTTTCGGTAAAGAAGTTCTTCCTAAGATCCAGCCTAAAATTCCCCTGGCGCAACTTAAACCCATTCCCCCTCGTCCTATCACCAGGCACATGGGAGAACAGACCAATCCCCACCTCTCTACAGTCTCCTTTAATATACTTACAAAGAGTGATAAGGTCGCCCCTGAGCCTCCTCTTCTCCAGGCTGAACAAGCCCAGCTCCCTCAGCCGCTCCTCGTAGGACTTGTTCTCCAGGCCCCTCACCAGCTTCGTCGCCCTTCTCTGGACTCTTTCAAGCATGTCCATGTCCTTCTTGTAGCGAGGGGCCCAAAACAATATATTTTTTTATTAAATATAATGACAACCAACTGTAATGGTTAAATGTTAAATTATTTAAATGAAATAACAACCACCGGATGGCCTCAAGAAAATAGGTAATTTGAACAAATAAGTAGTTAAATATTACAGAGTCTCAAAATAGGACTTATATTTGTCACCTTTTTGCATTCTTAAGCTAAGACAAAAAGAGAAACTAGTGGGACTAGGAAAAAATATTTTTTACCAATAATGTGTCTGGAACAATGGCTTTGGTATTACGTTGCAATCCAGTAATAGTAATAATAAATTAATAAATATTTTTTTCTTCCTTCCAGAAGTTTCACATTAATTTGTTGCTTATTCATGTTCTTCTGTTATCACCAGTACAAGGCAAATAGATGCATCTGTTGTACAGTGGCTTGTCAATGCAATAATGACAGAGGAAGGGTTTGCAGTTGCAGAGTCCCAGGCCCTATTCTTATGTCCATACATGCTTTGAAGCGTTCTGCCAGTCCACCCAGGCTGGTGATATGTAGTGGTTAATATATGTGTCTGTATATCTGTGTCAATGCAGGTGAAAACAAGTTATCTGCTGGTTCTGAAGAATGTTTGAAATACATGCTCCAAAATGAACTAGAGGGCAGCACTATTATTGTGACAATCTTCTCCAGCTGCATTGGAGAAGAGGCTTCTGAAAAAATACTATCAATTCATTCTATGATTCATGCCTCTCGGCCTGAGTGAAAGGATACCCCAAAGCAGAAAGAGTAGGCACAGCTTGGCTGACCATATAACTTTGTATTTCCCAGTCTTGAAATGCAACAAAATTCAGATTTACACATCAAAATCAATTAGGCCAATGAAAAGAAAGAAGAAATTTAAAACAATCACTGGCGTTTACAGGTATCTATATACATATAGATACCAATAGCTTAAGATACCTTTTCATTTAAGAGAAAGGCTCTGCTTTTACAGAAGACTGGACAGAGTGGATTTGCCCTTCAAGTCAACCAAAAGTCTATTGCTTTAATTCCTTATTGCTGCCTTTTTTTGGCCTTTAGCGTCAGTCACAGTGTTTACCAGTCAAAGTCCCAAATATCAATTCAAGAGCTACTTAATCTATGGAAAAGTAACTGAGACTGTCTTTGTATTTGACTGAAGCACTGTGGGGAACTAAGAACTGGATTGACAAATTAGACAAAAGATATTACTAATCCTATTCACTGTATACTGTTAAATATGTATGAAGAGGATTTATAACCAGTTCTTGAAGAGTTACTTTATCATCAGTTTCATTTGTAAAGAAAAATACTTGAACTATTTTACTGCAGCCTTTTCCCTGCATTTTGCTTTCCACATTTGCTTACCTGAATTCTGTCTTCTGATGACAAAGGAAATAATTTATGATCTGCTACGAAGTTTATTGGTTTTCTGAGTATCTTGGTATGGTTCTCATAGTAACTTTTAGTATCACCATTTTGAAGTTTTCTTCAGCTTCCCAAATAACAACTTACTCATGTGATCTTGAAACAAAAGAACCTTCAGCTCAGCGATATTAAGTAAGCACAGGCAAAACTAAGACAGACAGACTTCTGCTGTTATGTGGTTTGATCAAATGCTGAAATGTTGTAAACATTTGCTTCAGTTTACCATTTAAATGCCCACATATCAGAAGAAAAGCAGATGCCAGAAGATGCATATATTTAAGAATGTGTTTAGGAAGAAAGAGAAAAAAGTTTTAGAAGGTATGATCTGCTAGTTTTAGATCGCTTCTGGACTTAACCTGTAGTCCTCACTCTGTCTAAACAGACATTGAAGTCTCAGAGTTGCTAGGAAAAAAGAATCTCGTTCTGATCCAAAGCCCACAAAGATAACAAAGATATGTTGATTTCGAAGATTCAGTACAGATTCTATATTTTATAAGCATGCTAGAAGAAAGGCTTATTTCTTCAGATGAGCCTAAGAGATTTAAAAATCAGAGTCTTATAGAAGGTCAATGGTACCTGAGTTTACAAATAATTTTGAACCTTTAGTATGAGTGGAATCACTACCCAGTTCGACCTGAAATGCTTAGAACTGCTTTTATCATCAGATGTTTGAGCAAAATTGAAATTGGTACCTGCCACAAAGATGAACTAAAATTATTAATGCAAGCATATTACTCATTAAAGAAAAAAAAAAAAAAGGATTTTTTTTTTCTTTCCCAAATCAATCATTAAACCAGAAATAATTTAGTTCTCAGCAAGCAACCCCTACTTGCTTCATCTCAAAGGAAATTAGCATTATATACACCGTTGCCAAAACACTCTGCTGCTTTACCTACTCCTCCTAGGCACTTTTCTGAAATCCAGTAGAACATTAAATTTCAAGATCAGATTTCTTTGGAACTGCTCTTTTCTACCAAAGGAGCATCTTTGTTTGAACACACACTAATGAATATGAGTTGTTTGGATACTGAGAGTCACCTCAAGAAATGAACAGAATAGTCTCCTTTTGTCTCTTGAATAGCTTAGGTAAGATCCTATGTTCATTGTAAACATGGCATAGTATTCCTTCATTATGATATATTGAAAGTTCAACCAGATTGTCTGTATATCCACACTTACGTCTTTCATTGTTGTGCCTCCAGACATGCAATAACATTTGCAGTCTCTTTTGTTTCTCTGATATTTTCATACTAAAGTTTTCGACAATTTTTCTGTCTCCTTTTCTGTTTTTCCCCCATGTATTTCTTTCTGGATAGTCTAGCTGAATTAAGTGAAGAATTAAACTATGTAATACTGCCTTATTATAGGCAGAACAAAATGAAGATGATCTGATGAGATAAATCGCTGAAGGTTAATAGCTTTTTTAAAATCAATCTTCCTTACAAAGGAAAAGGGTAAATGGCTTAGTGGATGAAGCCTTGGCCTCTCACCTTTGTGACCATAGTTCAACTCTAAACTGTGAGGGTCCTGAGTTACATGCTTTATTGGGCTGAGATCAGTCTCTAGTGGGCAGGAGTCTGTATTACAAGATTCATGGACGTATTTTTCCATACAGGCGGTAGCAGCACGTGAGGCTGATAGAGACTACTCTGTCATTTCCCTAAGCAGTGTGACTGACACACCAAAGTTAGCATCGCTCCAAGCGAAGTGTGAGAAAGTCGCAGCATGAAACCCACTGCACTGTATCCATGCCGTGCATTGATTAAGGACACTGGTGTCTCACACAGCTTACAGACTTTTGTCAACAATAAATACAATGCTATCCATTTAACAAACAAAAATGAGGCAACTTTTTTAATAATAATTAACAGATTACTAGGGAGCTTTAATAATTGTAATTGATCATTTTTCCTACCAAGTTCAGGCAAAGAAATAATTTATCTCAGCTGTTATTCAGAAGGAAGGCAAAATTTCAGAGAACAAAATAATTGAAGTGTCAATTAGGAAGTTTAAGTAAAAGTAGGGAAATTAAAAAAAAAAAAAAAAAAACACCAACATTTCTAGCATAATTTATTAGCATGTTAATCAAGTTTTAATCAGATATTAGTCTGATAATTTATGTATTCCCATCAGTCATGTGCATGAAATGACTATTAAATAAGCTTCTTTCTGATTTAGTTTTAATAATGTGTTTTAATAGAAAAGCACACTGCATTCAGAGTAGCAAAATGAGCAACCCAAACTGTCTACTGAATAAACATACAAGGCACACACACACAAAAAGCTTTCAGTTAAGGAAGCTGTCGTAAGCGTGATTTTTGTGAGCAAAGATATTTTCCCTTGGGACCCAACTAAAAGCAGAATTTCTTAATCTTATGGGAAATTTTATTTTCTAAGCCAAAACAATGTAGGGGAAAACCTGCTATTTAAATGTGAAAGGAAATTGTTTTGGTTTACCTGTTTGGCCTTTACAGCAAGATACAGAGTCTTGTGTAAAAGTATTCAGCTGGCTATGCCTGGGTGTTGTGAATGTCTGCGTATAAGCTTAAAATCAGATATATAGAATGTGTATTTTTGCTGCTGAAGACACTGTATAATTAATATATAAATATAATTTGAAAATAATGTGTATGCTGAGACGTAGAAATTGAGTGTATGTTAAGATGTACATACATTCATGACACTTCAACATTCATCCCAGTGATTTTTAATGATTATTGCTTACTGTTAATTCAAAACACCTGCAAGTCCCTTTGTTTTGATCAAAGCACTTTTTCTCCCCTGAGACTGGTGGATGGCTTTGTAATTTGTGAGGTAATATGTTAAAGGTCATGAGTTAATATGTCCTATGGAACTTGTTCTTCTTCTTGCCTTCATTTCCCAAATGGATGAAGGGAATAGCTTTATTTTTGGAACTCAAATATAATAGCTTTATATTTGGAACTCCTGCTTATATGTGCACTAAGCGTATTTATGCATGTGTTTGTGTGTGTATCTCAGTGTGTATACATACATACAAATGCACAGAGTCACTTTTAAGACAATTTTATACAATACTTCTTGTAGCAATCTGACTATCGCTGTCTGAATCGAGTAGTATTATTATCCTTTTTAAAATTAAACTACCCACAAAACATGCATTTACTTTCAGCTATAGAAAATGCTAATAATGCTTTTAGAATGGTCTTTAAAAAGTCTAATTATATCATTTAAAAACTGAGAGACCAAAGGGCAAGCTAAATTCTCCTAACATAAATCAGACTTTTTTATTTCAATGACTTTAAAAACCTCAAATGCAGTAATTTTAATAGCAATGAAAGAATGAATAAGTCATAACTCCGCCTGATCACATAACTGTCTATAACTGTTATTAAATGCTCCAAAATAAGTGAACTCATTATGTTTCTGCACTGCTTTTAGCTAATCTAAGATTCTGCTCACTTAATCATGCAGAAAAGGCTTTACCACAGTTTTAGACCCTCAGCAAGGTCACTTCAATGCCTCTTTTTTTTTTTCTGTTCTGCACCGATCGTTTAAGAACAGCACTTTGACCCGAAACTGATGATCTCTCATATAAGCTTGAATGCTTAACCCTGGAAGGGCTGTGTTTCAGATGTACATTTGCACAGCCTATTGTCATATTTGTTGCAAACTGAGCCAGACACTCTTTTCAGGGAAGGAGGAAATGCCAATCAGAATTTGTAGATGTCATGTGCATGAGGAAAGTACATTTTACAATACCTTCAGAGACTGAAGTAGTGATTTTTAAAACACATGCTCCTGCTATGAACTATTTGATGAGTTCTAATTGGCTTTAGAGGTATGGCAATTAAATGCTGTTTTTCACTCTATGTGTCTGTTGGACAACATATAAGTCATACATGTCAAATCTACCTAGAAATATAATTCATTTAGGCCTGATAACTCATTCAGACAACTCTTGCATCCAGTGAAACTATAAACACATCCAAAAGCTATAGTATCTTTCATGGAGCAAATGTTATGCCTTCTCTTCATGGTGTCTGTGCTACAAAAAAAAGTGCTTTTTAATGTCACTAACGTGTCTTCAGAAATCAGTAGCAGAGGCCAAGTCCTATACCACTGTAGCTAATGGAAAAACTCTTTTATTGATTCAGTGCTAGAAGGCTTGGACTTTGAATCACAAATGAAGACTGTAATTCTCAAATGCTAGTGCACAGGCTGAACTTTACTCATCTGGTTTGTGCTGTTGATATCAACAGGATGATTTCACCTAAGTTAAAGAAAACTTAATCCTACAGGCATTTATTTCTTGACGTGCTTTTTCCTTTCTCTCCATGTATGCACACATAGTCAGAGGGAAGCATAATGCAGCCTTAGCATAGATGCAGAGTGGTTAACAGGTCTGTTATAAAGGTAATCCTCATCCAGCACCACTGTGTTTTCTACACTTGATGAAGAAAGATGTTCTTTATGGTGACATGTTTCAAAAATACTGCTCTTTTTTTTTTTTTTTTTTTTTTTTTTTTATTTTTATTTTTTAAATGCCTTAAAGGGAGAAAGATTGTGTTTGGCATGGATAAGAAATCATTCACATATTTCTCCATCCTTTTCTGAGACTTAGCAATGCAAAAGCAAAATTTTGTTTTATTACATTTAATTATAAAGGAGGATAAAAGTAAAAGAAAATAAATCCTAAGGAAAAGCATTCCACCAATTCTGCATTGCCCACTGCAGCTTTTCCAGCTGTCATGGAAAAGCTATAGCAGTGCTTACCTGCGTTGGAGAGACAAGCACTGGTCCCTCACACTTTCCTGTGAGATGAAATTATCTTCTTTTCTACAGATATAAAATATACTTTCCAACTGTATAATTTCTGGCCATTCAATGCTGCCTGGGGTTAGAGTCATAAAATCTAGATTGTAGATCTATTATGCTTCTTCCCCAGAGAGAGCATTGGTGGGAAGGAACCATCCCCCCTCTCCTCAGCCCTGGAATATGAAGGAGAGTAGTATGCAAAGGCATTTGTACATCTTGGTCATGCTTTTGTTCCTCACACTACTTGAAGAATAGCAAGGACGTGTACGATGGTGTTGTCACTCCCTCGGACTGTGGGGTGGTGGGTGCTTCTACAAAGGAAGTGAGCTTTTCAGCTGTATGGAAAGATAGCTTTCCCTGTACTGCCATAAATCTTACAGCCATCAGTGTTCCTCTGGGCCTTACATCCCTAACATGTCTGCTAGGGAGCTGCAGCTGATTGTTTAGAGTAGGTCTGTGGTGTTTAACCACAAACTCTTCAAGTCAGAGACTAATGAATGTTTCTACTGTACCTAAGCACAACTGGTCCCTGACTTACAGACTCTACTGTAGTGCACTTTATAAAAAGGCAGCATAGTAATTCCTAATGTCACATGCTGGCTCTTGATGCAATACTTCAATATCCTAAGATTAAAAAAAAAAAAAAAGTTTTAGGAGTGCAGAGTGTTCATATATTGTTATCTATTTCTTGTACAAAAATGTACTTTGGTATATGATACATTAGGATTGCTGTATTTTCTGAGAAGGCCAACAAAAGAATTACGTTCTGAATATTCCACAGTGAAACAGTAGGTTCACCAAAAAAAAAAAAAAAAGCAACGCAAACCAAAAAGTAATAGAATGGCCCTTCAGCTGGACGTAGAAGAACAAAATAATATTATATTTTAATATTGTTTGCTTGAGGACAATTAATATTTAATTAAAATGTAAATTTTGGTTCATTCTATTTAGATAAATGATTGAGCCTCGAATCAGTGCTCCTTTTCTCATTTTAGATAAGAAAGAGTACAAATACAGGTTTGAGGGAGACAAGCTCAAATGTGCCTCAAGAACAGGAAGGAATTTACCCAGTTCCCACTGGAGAAGTGTTGTATTTGGAGCCCTGTGTTCTTGTGTCTTTTCTCAAGTCCATTCAGCAACTTCAGAAAAATACTTGGAGCATTGTGTAACCACGGATTTTTAGGCCCCTTTTCAACTGTAGTGCCCTGTCCTGCATTCTGCATGTGAAATAAGGCCACTGAAGCACTTAAACAAGTCAGATTCATACTACCCTGTTCTGCATATGATAAATTATTGTGACACCAAGGTACTGCCACTGGGCAGTGCCACAGAATCACTGCTGCAAGGAAAATCTCTTTTATTTTTGAAAGTCTGTGTTCTCATCTAAACAGGCTAGCTCTTCACCGTGAAAACAAAATCCAGCTGCTTAGCAGCAAGAAGAGTCACATCTTCAGTTGAATAAATAAAAGACAAATATTACCACTAGAATGGCAAATGAGGAGATTTTCTACAGGCAAACACAAAGCAAAATCCCTTTCTAAGCATTTCAGAGTGTAAGCAGTATCTGCATCCAGATCAGAATTGCGTAAATATGATCCACATTCTTAATTCACTAAATCCAAATCCTAAAATGTGATGATTGTGTGCGTGTTGTGTGGGTGGGGGAGGAGGAATGCTACCACATTTTGTTTCCCTATTTTCTTGCTTGAGTCCACCTAAGATTTAGGAAATATTTTAAGGCCAGCCAACAAACAGTTGTGTAAGCAGGATTATTAAATTCCCTTTGTTATGATTTATGAAGACATAACATTATTTATGCATATTTGGATAAATGCTGTGTATTAGCAATCATGTTTATAACCCCTGATGTTTAGCACATTTTAGCATGAATTATTGTGTATGGGAAGTAGTTTTAGAATATTATAAAGTATTTTCTCCTAATCAACATGTTTGTAAATATCCAAGCTGGCCAGTGAATTAAAGCAGAGTAAGACACATGAATCTGTATTCAGCCAAAGTCAGTGAGAAATTTCCTAATGACTCCCTAAGGAATTAGATCAAACTCTATAATAATATAATATAATTTTATATATATATATATATATATATTTTTTTTTTTTTTTCCAGAGGATTGATCAGCTGTAAAAATTAACAAAAAAAAATCTCTGGTTAAAGAAAGTGAAAACATGAAACAAAAATATCTGGTCATGCTAAATTCTAGCTATATAATCTATAATATAGATTATATTATAATCTATAGCTATATAATCTAGCTATATAATCAGTTACCCACTTGTAACCTTTTTTCTGCTAATTGTATTCATTGTATTGGATCAACAGAGCTACATAGACTGCTTGTAGGATTCCGGGACAGAGGATGCACAGGATTTTTGACTGGTACTTTCAAAATTTGTTTTTCAGCCGTATTACTTTTGATTTAACTTTGGTATCTGAATGTTTGTCACACTATGCTGAAGCACAGAGAATTATGATTTGAAGACCTTTTTGATACAATCAGTTTTACTTGGGATCCAAATCCATGGAAATTTGACTTTGCATAAAATACATTGGTTTCATATCTGTGAGCAACACAGAACTCGGACATCAATAAATATTTCAAGAGACTGATTTGCTTATTTGTAAGCAAATTTGTGTTGATTTGTGGGTTTTCCATGGGAATCACTAAAACTATGCTAAATGGATTTCTTCATTGTGGTTCACATTTCCTGGTAACACCAAAGATGGCTCAGGATCTCCTGGATCCACTGTAATTCCAGTATGAGAATTAAGAAACTTTTCAAACCCCCTGGCAAACAACTTAGTTAAATTATTGTTCACATTCATAATGTTTTATAAAATGATGCAATACAGTGTAGATACCACTATAGGCCACAGGTATCTAGAGCCTATTAAATCAAATTACAGATAAACCCACTTGAAAAAGGGGGCAGTATGCAAAAGGAAATTGAGAATGGTCAAGGATGCATGGGGTCCTGATTTTTGAATGGGTTTTCAGAGAAGCAGAGAAATTCTGGAAGGAAACAAAGGTGGATAAGAAAAATACTGAAGCACACAGAATTAAAATGAAATAGGTAGACATGTTTTTTTCTCCAGATAGAGGCACACGCTATAAAACCTGTACAGTATGTAATGTAAATGTATTTGGAAAGTCAGTCAAATGATCAAGAAAAGACAAAAGGAATGTGTTTTCAGTACTGCCCTGGAGGTTGCTAGGTGTGTGTTCCATCAGCTTCAGTCAAACGGAGTAAAATTTTTAGAGTTATCTGGATGGAGTTAATCTTTGTACTTACATTGAAAAAAAAAATTAAAAGCATGTATCTTTAAAGGCAAATTAATTTTTTTTTTTTTGTTGCTAGACAGCAATATTTTGATGAATTCTTATTAATTAAACTAATTTAATCTAAATTATTGATTAATCTGTCAGACTCCTACAAATATTTCTTTTAAAACAACACATACGCAGTATGGTGGTGCATTGAAATAGCATTGTATATTACCTTGTCAAATAATGTGAAATACTTTTTCCAGAACCTGAAATCAGAAGAAAAGTTTTTAAGCCAGAGATTCTTCTCAAACTCTTGCTTATACATTCATCTCCTTCATGGGCATCTTAATTTTCTCCCTTTCTAATAGAGTCTTCCTCTGCAGGGAGGGGAGGCTAGTTTACCAACCCTTCTTTACTGTGTCTCCTTTGGAAAGTAGGTAATCCTACACTGCATGGTTCTTTCCTCAGTCAAGGGTCTAAAAGAGATTAGGAAATGCCTCCATATAGTCATGATGCTGCAGTACTTCAAAGCAAGTTTGCACCCTTCAGACAGTATAAAATTATAGCTGGTTTAACATCACCCCAAGGTCACTACTATACTGGAGGTATATTTAATTAGAGTTAATTCTTAGCTCTTGTGTTACCCATTTGCCTAGCTGCCACTTGTTCTTCTGCCAGGCAGACCAGGCAACAGAGTGCATCCAGGCTATTTCAGCTGGTGTAACTCAGAACAGCTTTGGATAGATTTAATGTGTACTTAGGACTGGAACATTATCTCTGCAGCTTCAATTTTGGAGGTATTTGAGGGCTAGCTTTATATCTTTTCATGCTTGATGTGTTATTGTAAAGATACAAGATGTATTTCCAGTTCTGTGTCTGGTCTTGTGAGAAAAATGATGAGTGAATTGTGCTCTTCACACAAGTCGTCCTTATGTAATGAGTGTACTGGTGGTAGTTTTAGCCCTCGGAAGTAGGGAGAAAGTACTGTGTTAGCACAGAGTTAGTATAGTTCTTTTCCCCGCACTCTGAAAAAGAGAGGAAGTAGAATTCTCTTGCCTTCTTCAAGTCCATCTTAAATATCTTAAATACCATCAATTAGCTGGTCATACTAGAAATAAGGGAAAAAAAAGGAGTGATTAATCCAAGCCTCTTTCAGATGATAATTTCAAATCCATAGCTTCCTGGAATTTGGGGTGAGCACTAGAAAAAAATAGAGAGCCTAGAGAGGTTTTGTATGCTTAGTTTCAAAGCAAACTGCATTTTCTAGCTTCCAGTCATTTTATTGGACTTCCTTTTAAATTTCTATATTTTAACAAAGTTATCCAAGTACTTGCAAACACAAGAGTGTGAAGAGACCTAAGACAAATGTAGATTAAATGTTACATGAAATTTAGGAAAACTCTTGACCCAAATTCAGGACCTCGGTTTTGAGGATTACTTAGGATGCTCACTGAAATCTCTCTTTCAGATTGGAGATTGTGTTGTTTTGTTTCTTCTCTAGTTAAGTGATTAGTGTTGTGCAGACAATTATTATTTTTCAGACATATTATTTTTGCCTAAATAATTAGTGTGGCTCAAGGAATGAGTATATATACTTACCTGTCAGTAGGATATAGTCCACTGAAAAGGAACGCTATGAGGCATGTCATTTATTCATTTTTTGAAGAGGAGTGGGAGCATTCTTATCCCACATCATTGTCAAACTAACCATAAATTCTAAATATATTAGTAAAGATCTTTACTGATCATGAAAATATGTTAACCATATGTAATGCTAGAAGTGCTTTACAGGTGAAAGTATTGCCATAACTCACAAAATCTCCATGCTCGTCTGTCTCCAAATTCCTCGATAAGTCAACCAGATGCAGATGACAGAATAGTCTAGTATCCTGTCTTCCACCTATTCTTAATTTAATTTTACATATTGTCCTAAGACAGCCTTGGACAAGAGTAAACTTGTTTTTCAATACTTATAATTTATTAACAAACATTATAAATTATTATCATTAATTTATTAAATTATTACATCAATAAATTTTAATATTATCACCAAGCTTTGAAAGTAATCCACCTCTATGATTATTTCTCAGGTAGTCTCTGAAAATCTGCAAAGAACATATATTAATCTTAAAAATAGATCTAGGATATTTTTATTTACTTCAGTTCTTGCAATATGCCTACTTATTTGGATGAATTTACCACAGTAGACAGAAGAAGCTAATTCTTTTGAAATGCGTTTTTGATTTTCTTTTTCTATTGATAGCGTGTGATTTCTAAGGCAAGCTCCATTTTCAGAGACAATCTTGTCAAAGGGTTATTTTACCTCACAGCAAACATACTGATCTCTACTGGTGTGTTCATAGGGATATCAGAGTTTAATCTAGGGCCTGTAGTGGAAAGTCACTTTAATGCTGAAGACTCTCACAGCTGAGAGGATAACAGAAACCCTCAAAATGTTCCTGATCAGCCAGGACTTCTGTGTCCTTCCTGTCTCTTCGACAATAGCGGCCCTCCTATGTCCATTTCGGGAAAGGTCACACTTACTGCAAGTTAAAGCATGGTGAGATCCCTATATTCTGTCCATAAATATATCAGTATTCTGTTCATATGTATCCATATTCTATGGATAGATTGTGTTTTTAAATAGCAAAGTTATTTATGTTAGGTTTATGTTCAGCTGAGTTGTTAAAGCTGACCACAGGATGTCAACACAGCCGGTGCTGTGAGCCAGATTCACAGCTTGTTATTCTACATGTGAATTATAGACAAAGGTGCTAACCTAAGGAACAGTTTCCTGACATGTGCTATGCTTTCAAATAAAGGTAGTACCAAAGAATTCTTAAAAGTTTCTCCTTCTTGCTTTCCAGCTAACAGTTCTCTAGCAAAGCATACAGTTTGCCAGAGGTATGAGTCAAAAATCATGCATGGTGATTCCCTTCAATCAGTAGAGACTAATTGTTTATCCATCTGTTAGACAACATGTAAATCAGGTAACTCCTGAGAATGTAAAACTCCTTCCTTTCCTTTCTCTCCCTACCCCTTTTGTAGGAGAAAGGCTGACTTTCCTTACAAGTCCACTGCTTGTTAAATTCATCCACGCTTCTAGGCTTGGCTGGTGTCCTTAGACATATCTTAATGTACCTTTTTTTTGTTTTGTTTTGTTTTAATTACTCAATTACCTTAATGACATCACAGTCTCGACTTGTTCTTAAGAATATATAGAGACTAAATATCAAAGCAATAGAAAATGGAATTAAAAACAAGGTGTCAGAACTATGTTTCATTGTTGGCTTGAGGAAGTCTGGTTTTGTCATGCTTTCCCCTTCTCCTTCATCTCCCCAAACCACCAGATTTGTCAGCACTATTTCAGAACAGTATAAATAGTCCCTGTGAGAGAATAATGAGCTTTTTGTTAATTTTGAAACTTACTGGGAGTTCAGTAATTCACGGATGCACATGTGCATCACTGATAAGATCAGTCAGGTATCACCCATGAATTATATTGTAGTTATCTGTACTGTTTAATCATTATTCCTGTTTTGCAAGAATGACAATAAAATGTGTTGGACTGTTTAAATAAAAGACATTCAGAATCAAATCATCAGTGGAAGCACTTTTAAAAAGATGTCAACCTACATTTATGCTAGTGATAGCAATCCTCTCAAACTGAATGCAAATGGCTAGCAAGTTAGAGTATTTACAAACGCCTTGGATATTTTAACATTCGCACTCTTTCTACCTGCCACAGCAAATTTGAACTAGATATTCCAGCTGCTGTCAGATCCAAAAACAAGCGTGTCCTTCATCATGAGCACCCCTACCAGGAATACTTGGCAATATGTGCCTATCTTTCCTGTGTATTCTCTGCCCTGTAGCTTGCAATTAGTTGATACAGTAGAAAAGGGAGGACTGCAGAATGATAGAAGTGCTGATGCTTTGCCTCGCCTAGTGGAATATGAGAGTCTTTAGAGGCAAGCTGAATGTCAAAAATGGAGAAAACCCCTCCCTTGCTTAAAGGAACAAAAAACTCCAGGAGACTGTGGGCTTGTTCAGCTTTAGGCATATAATTATGTAATAGACTACAGTGATGAGTAACAGCTTGTGTTTCAGTGTGGCAGAGGCAATGCAGTACAGTGATCCAAAGTACATTTTTTTGCAGTCCCATTCTGAACCACCACCTTCACCTACACTGCTTTGCCCTTCCTGCTGCTTCTGATCTGATTCTGATTATTATTGTAAATTGTCGTTATAACAGCTTAAAGAATAACACCTAAATTAGGCCTATCACTGTAGTCCATAGGTTTCTGACAGTAAACATGACTGTCTTAATAGCTGATATGTTTTCCCGTAATTGTTTGGTTTCTGATAGGATCCTTATTTTTGTCCAGAACAAGTTTGACTTCAGTAATTTTGCAAACACTCCAACAATTTTGCTACTTTTGACACATATCAGCAGAACCTTTTGCTGTTGGCAAACTATCATTTAATGAAACATCAGGAAACGTGCTGTAACATTCATCTAAATGAATCTCTCATGCCTAAATGGGTAATATTGAAACACAAATATTTTTGTGTTTGGGAGAGTTTCCCTCGAGATAAGTATACACAAAATGGAAGCTGTGTGAGTAATGAGTGACAGTTTCTTAAAGGTTAATATTTTCTTTAATCTATTTCCATAACGGGAGAAGAGAAGAAAATACTGTGCTAAGCATAAGGTGTGCTTTTGGGATTAGAGAAACAATCTCCGCTAGTATGTATATCTCAGACCACAGGGAACAATATGCACACCACAAACACATTTTTATTTCATTTAATAAAATATAGAAGTGTCTTAAATATTTTTCCGTGATATTAAAAGGATTGAGGATTCTTGAGATTTTTTCTTTTTTTTCTCTTTTTTTTTAAGAAAAGTAAAACTGCCCTTAATGCTGGACTAGACTCTGTGATTGTCATGTAAGGTAATGAAACCATTAAATGCACAGTATTAAGAAGAGACGAGATGCAATTAGCCAAGAAATTACTCTGATCTCAGTGACATTTTCAAAAAATCATAATACAATATACATTGCAGGACATGATTGACAGTCTAATCCAGTTTTGATGGAACGTAGTCCACATACTGAGAGTAAAGCAGTACACGGCCAGATAAAGCTCACAGCTGTGAATCCCTGATATGTCCTTACAGTCTTGTCACCCAGGAAATTCCTCAGGTTTAAAAGATGATGAAAGTATCGACCATTAATGACAGGATCATCTCCTACCCTGAAATAAAATGTACTAATCCCTTTTGCTAGGTCTATGAATTCCTAATATAAATTATATAAACTGTAGTAATTCATCTCTGTTAGCACAGTTGTGTTTGGAAATTGTACAGCAGTCTTTGCCCTATTTGAAATGCTAGATGAAAGCAAGACATGTTCGTTTAAGCTGCAGCATAAAGTAATTTAACACAGGGGACAGAATAACTTCTGGATAATGAGCAGTAGATATGTAAAAGAAGGAAGTTCTAAAGTTCTAAAATGGCCTCATGGATTTATGGCTGATCTTAGAAAGAGGCCAAAAATGTAAATATAAGAAGTATGGTTAAATGCAGGTGCTTTGTTAGACATTTGTAAGATGATTTAATGATTGAGTCATACAGAGTACATGCTCTGACTTCAAAGAGACATACAATGGTCATTTATGTCTTACAAATAATTTGGATGGTAACCTATCCATCATTTTAAAATACAGTAATGTGGATCATACTGGATTATGCTGCAAGAAAAAAAAAAAGTTAAAAATTAATTTGACATGACATTAAAAACACATTTGAAATTCTGTAATCCATTTTTGATAATACATAGGCTGCACATATCTGTCAAGCTGGACTTGCAGCCTTATGCTTATATGTCATTGACACCTGCAACATTACATAGACAAACAGTCATCAATGAAGTCAGATAGTTAGCCTGCTAAGGGACCTGCCCTGCATCTGCAAATAATACAAAGCACAAACCTGGATCTTGAGTATTTTTCACACGAGTAATGACAGCAGGAAACATGCAAGGTTATTAAAAGAAATATCTGGGATGAATGGAAATAAAAGCATTCAGTAAAATACATGTATGTTTTAGCTGTGTGCATTGTCCTCATGCATAACAGTACAGACTAGTTTTAAGAGTAAATACTGTACAAAGAATATTGCTAATAAATAATATTTACTTTTCAAAGACTGTAGTTGTTATAGAGGTAACTGTTCAAAAGGATTCTGTTTGGTAGCATCTTCGCATTCTGAATCCGGTCAGCAGAAATTTGCAGTGGAAATCATTGTATCACTTACACAAAGCAAAGCCTAATGTTATTCAGTACTCTGAGAACAGATTGGGAAGCAGAACAAGGAAGAGTCAATTCTTTCATGTCTGACTAGCATTGCTTTTGCCAGTTATGTTCAGAATCATTGTAGTAAGATCAAAAGCTAACAGTATACATAAGTTCCCACAACCTGTGGGATTAAAGATATCCCACAGGTATGATGGGTTACCACCGATTCAAACTCTTCAATTTTCAGCAGGTTCCAACATAGTTTGAAATATGAGCCAAGCCACAACTGATTGCATGCCATTCTGCAATTGCCTCAAAGAACCACCTCCCCCCCCCCAAAAAAAAATACACCACAAAAAGCAGCAGCAGTGCAGCTGAGGTCTATTTTATTTTTGTCATTTGAAATGTCTTGAACATTTCAAAATAATACTGACATAAGGCACAATTAGAATGCACAAAATGCAGCATTTAATGACTACATTTTATTACAATGATGTACATATAAAAATACAGTTAGATTACTATCATGCTAATAAATTGTAATGGTGATAA
Organism: Aythya ferina; assembly: GCF_964211825.1. Lineage (NCBI taxonomy): Eukaryota > Metazoa > Chordata > Aves > Anseriformes > Anatidae > Aythya > Aythya ferina. Next base: position 25,589,275 of record NC_140301.1, read on the forward strand.
GAAAATGTGGGAAAAAGAATGTTCCATAAATTAGCAGCTTGAAATTGGCAGTGTGACAAGCACCTTTGATTTCACTAACTTTGGTAGTAGCCAAAGGCTCTCAGCAATTCTCAGAAGGAGCTTTGCACCACACCACATCTCATAGTAAACCAGAAACATTGAAAGAAGTTAGGAAATGGTAATATAAAGTAAGGCTGCTTCTACTGCTGCACAGTATCTTCCATAAGCCTTCCATAGATGGCTTCTAAAAACTCAGTGAAGCCTCCTCAGGGAAGATTTTTCCATTCCTTTTCTGAGTCAGATACTGTACAGTCTTATAACTCACTGTTATAAATTAGCTTTGAATGTATCTTGCCTGCACAGTTTAATATCAGTAGGTTCTGTCTTCTCTCTTACTTTTAATGAACTAAAATTGAAGTACATTTCATTCAAAGTCAGGGAAAAATGAAAGAACACCAGTTTTTTCAAGGGATAGTTTGCTCTTGCAGCATGGGTTCTCCCAAGCAAAGATTCAGGGGAGAATGAACAAGAATGTTTTGTGGGTTTTTATAGTAATCATTTTTACATTCAGTAATTGTACTCAATACAAGAATAAAAAGAATTAGAGACAAAGAATTGAATTGTATTCTTTGTCTCTAGCTTTGACTGTCTTCACCTGAGGTAACTGAAGATTATTGGCCCAAATTCTTTTTTATTACCTATTCTCTAATTTTTAGATGAACAAATAGTTAAAACTGCCTTTTCTTTTTCCTATGTGCACAATGTAATCAAGGTTTTTATTTTTGTTATTTCTAAGGGAATATAATAAAAAAGATGGCTTCAATTTTAACTGTTTTAAAAGTAAACAAATATGTTGAGCTTTCTAAAAATAACAAATACATTGACATTTTTGGATATCTTCCTGGGTTTCAGTACTTTGCCATTTATATTTGGTTTTTAGGCAATCAGCTTTCAGATTTTGGCACAGTAATTTATTAGAGAACCCCCATTCTTGTGAGAAAAATCAAAACTGATGATGCCAACAGACTCAACATGTGTATATAATGCAAATGCTGTTACTTTGCTGTGCAAATGTTTAGAAAGAGGCAAGAGGAAGATGCTACTGAAAGGGAAATTAATATTTTAGTTGGCAATATTTTTACTGTACACATTTTGCTCTTCATATGTTTCCGGGTAACCATAGATTTTTAATATGTATTGAACTATATTATGCCTAGGATCCTGAGGTGATATTTTTTGTTTGTTTTTGTTTTCTAATAGAATTGTACACGCTGAAATTTAAGTTGTTGAATATTATTTTGACTGTTTAATTCCAACATCAGCTACATTATATCTTTTTATATATCTTTTTTTTTTATATATATCTTTTTTATATAATCTTTTTATATTTTTCTGCTTTTGTAAGATGAGTAATGTCATATTTATTAGTAATTTTAAAAGATCTCAATTTCAATTTAGTATCAAACAATAGTCTGATAATAAAGAAGACTACAGTTGCTGCTACTGATAGTAGTGGAATAACTGAATTTGTTGTAAGACTAAATATAGGATGACGACAAATGTTCTTTTTACTTTGTTCAGAAAGCACTGTGTAATGTTTCTATTTGACCCAAACTTCTAAGTGACTCCCTACAAATGTTATTATTTTGGTTAAAAAAATAAATAAATAAATCACAGAAGTTAATGCATTCTGAACTGCCAAGTATAGAAGATATATTACTACACAAAGTTGTTGATGTTGTATTCAAAGGTGGGGGAGGGGGGGGGCGGAATTTAGCGATGGTCTCCAGTCAACATTAGATAATAATAGTTCACAGTTCTATAACACTTTACATTCTCAAAGTCTGTATAGTCATTTGGAAAGCATCAGAAAAATATGAAAAGAACAAATCACTCTCAGTTTAAAAGGAATCTGTGTGCTTTTACAATTAAAAGAATTCAGTGGAAGACCTGAATGCCATTTTTGGAGAATGCACATGTAGAGGGAAAACCTTGTTCACTTAAGGGAGATGTTAAATATTTTTCAAGATTTGAAACCACTTTTTTTGACAGATCTGCTATGGTTAATTAATTACTTTCATTTGCTTTAAGTTGTATTCTCGAAGATGAATAGTGCATGATAACAAGGCGAGACTGTGTGAGGAAGACCTTTGGTAGTCTATACAGTGTGCTGCCTCATTACAGAGCTAGCTATCTGCAGGAAGCCTGACATTGAAAGGTACCACACATCCCATAACGCCCTCCCTTAACTGTGATGATTGTAGCTTCTTCCTAAAAGTGATGATTAGGAGAGAGAAAAGCAAAACTGAATGCTGTATGAATATTTCATGTAAATGTAAGCAGGCACTTACTGGACGTGGACCTTGATTGATGCTAGAGTGCCTCTAAATGCCTTGACATTGAAGGGTTTAGACTCCCCTTTCCACAATGACTACTTCAAGAGCTGCAGTTAATAGTGGAATATAGCTGTATTTAGCTGAAGAGCTCTTTATTACTGGCTGATATTAAACAAGACCACATGCCTTAGGTTTGAGTAAGTGAATCTAGATAAAAGAGATAGTGGATGTCTAAATGAGATAAGATAGTTCAGGTTTCTTCTCCTTCTTGCTTCCCCTTCAGAAGCTCAGTTGCTTATACCCCTTTTAAATTTCTTCCTATGCTAAAGTGAATGAACAATGTACAAGGGGATTCTGCTGCAAACTGTTTTACAATACTCATGTTCAAAAAAAGCACCAAATGGAAATGTCCAAAGATTTTTTTACAGGCAGGCAAGTGTTACAAAAAGGTACTAAAATTAATATAATCACTGGCCAAAGAGAAAAAGACCAGCTCTTTCAAAGATTGATTTTTCATTTGCTTTCACAGGGATACAAATATTTCTGTGCCTGTGTTTACAAGTAAGAATCTGATTCTGTCATATATTTGAATTGTCCTTTTGAAAAGAGAGTGGCCTTTAATGGATTGCTTTAAATGGAGTAGTAGTACATGCAAGTAGTTTAGAAGCTGAAATCATCATTGTAAAGGAATTATCTTTCAAAATCAGTCACATGAAGGAAAAATCTTTTGAAAGTTGACACAGATGTTTCATAGAGAGAATGAAATGGTGGTCATAATAGGTCTTTTCGACATTTTAGTAACAGACAAATTAGCCTTACTTTGAAAAAAGCTCAGTGACTGCCATTCAGTTTTGTCAGGATTATGGACTACTCTTTCCAAATACTTGTTTTTTTTTAAGGGTGATGTAATAAAATACCATAAGTTGAGCTCTGCTGCATCTATCTTAATTGATACGGTACTGAAGGAAGAGGAATGATTCCTCACCATAAGCTTGAAGAAGGCAGAATACACTCACATGTAAAGTGCGTTTGACAATGTTTTGTGCTAACTTTGCCCTTCCTTGCAATTTGTATAAATAAGACTCTGTGTCAACCAATGAGGGTGAAAAGATAAGAGGAGTTAAATTATACTTCTCACAGAAGCAGGAAGGCTGGAACCAGTGTAAGCCACCTCCTCCTCCATTCCAAAGTGAGTAGTTTTGTAACTGGTGCACCCCGTCTCTGGAGGAGTAGAAGCTCTTATCTATATGACTTCTTCCTGTGCCTCCAAAGTTCTAGTATTTTATGTATCATAAAGGCAATTGAAGCTTTCTTTTTATTCCACCCTTCTCAAAAGAATTAAGGTGTCTTAATTAAGAAAACTTTGGGTCCATCTTTTTGTTTGCCACACAGGTTCTCTCAGGTGCTTGGAGGATGGAATTGGCCTTTCCCAAGCATCCATATGGATGGGTGTTGCAAAAGTTCTGTTCTTCTCTGAGGTCACCAGTAAAATGATTCCTCAGGCTGTATCAACTAATAATCAACTAGTTTTATCCACTGGGATCACAGAAGTTTGAATGAGTTTTCCATTGGATTGAATGAGTTTTCCATGGATTTTTCCAGCAAATTGTTAACTATACCAGCAGAAGAAACGAATTTTCTTGGTTTTGTGCTTTTTATTATAGCTCAGTGTCTTCTTTGCTCTAGACTCAAGCACTTTTTCTTTGTGTTTTGCCAACTGATGTTTACCATTTTTTTCTTTTTCACATGACATACTAGAAATAAACAAGCAAATAAATAAATAAAACAGGATTTATTCTATAGGGATGTGTTGCACCTTGGCTGTTTATAGAATAATTGGCTACATGTATTCATAGATTTTTCTCCTTCTTCATCACATAGATCACATCTAAGTATGCTTTCCTGTGAAAAAATGGGGCTGGATTCTCTTCCCTGATGAAGTCAGGAGGACTTTTAGCTATTGGCTGTAGCAGCAAGTGGATAACAAATATATTCTCCAGTTTCCCACGTATTTCTTTTTTAGTTTAGAAGTTTATGTATTGCATAAACTGTAACATGAAGAGAAATGAGTGGCAGTAACTCTAAGGCAAAATTGTAGGAGCTGCCATGTGACAGCCGCTACAATGTGCTCTCATTTTTTCCAATAATACATTGGAATAGCTCCTAACTCTGTGCTAGTTAGTAAGGTTCTGAGCACTTTCCAGCTGTGAATAATCCCTGTGTGCTTGCTCATGCCCACAATTGATTTTGTGTATTACTGAGCTGACCATATATTTTAAGAACGTTAAAGCCCATATGCACCCTTATGCTCATATAAAAATTTCACAGAACATTGAAGTTAAGCTTGTACGGGTAGGTCATGGCGGCAGAGTGAAATGGCAGAACAAAAGCGAACCTCAGTAATGTTACAGTCCTGCTTGTTTCTAAAGCACAGTAGTGTGCTTTAGAAATGTTATGTTATTCACTAGAGACTGGGAAGACAAGCAGGAATACAAAGGTGCACACAGAGGCTTGAAAAAAGGCGGGTTAATGGATACTGGATGCTTTTGTAATTAAAAATAAAAACAGATTTAATCTTAACATTTCATAGTCAGTCATGTGTCTGACTTTAATAACTGTAAACTTGTACTCATGTCTTTGTGCACTGATACAAATGCTCTAATTACCTATACGTGCAGCCTGTTCCTATGTGTCCTGAGCACACAGGTGAAGTCACTCCACTACCTGCTGGAACTCCAGCAGATGGTTATTCAGGCAAGAGAAGTAGGATTTTGATGCCACAGTTAGATATTTATGAAAAGAGATGCATTGAATTGTATCTCAGTATTATAGATCAATTTTCAGGACAGAGTTCCTAACAGTGTGTTCATAGGCTGGGTACAAAACCAATTTTATCTGCTTCAGTGGTGTGTGAACTGTATAAGGCAAGACATCTCTTTACTCTCTGATAGCTTATCTTCCCTGGTGACCATTTATGCATGCTCATGTAAATATACATATTTTACAGAAAAAGCTCTTTAAACTATCCTTTGAGATGACCTTGAAGTAAGAGTATTTGAATCTTCCAGGAAATTAGCAGCAAAGTCTGTTTTTATAATGATTGGTGGTGTGGGAAGTGCCACTCAAAGCAGAAGTAATAATCAGAGCAGCAAGCTGTATTACAAAGAAAGTTTTTTTTACAAGGAAATATGCAAAAAGAAAAACATAACCACCCTTCCAACCCTGCAAAATTGGATCTGTGAAATCTTTGGAAAATTTGTGTTTGTCAAAGTGGAGCTACTATATAAGAATAAAAATATTAGAAGTAAACAACAGTAAAAATAACCAATACTTTGTTGTTTGTTTGTTTGTTTGTTTGTTTTTTGTCCTGCTGGACACATAAATAATGACTAAATTTAGTTGATGTTAATAAAGAAAATAACGAAGCTTTTCCAGGTGATACAATGAAAGCTTCAAAACTTTTAACAAGGCAACACGTGGGATGTTTTATTATATCTTAGTGTGTAGTTAATTATTTTTATTGCCATTTCCCTTCCCTTCTTTCTGCTATGTTTTCCCATTTTGCCACCAACCAAGGCTTCATACAGGAATATCGTTCCTCTTAAAATATGAAGTCCATACTTTGTAAATATGTATGTATAGTGAAGATTGATATCACTTAGATCCGCTGCCTTAGTATATACATAATGAACCAGACAAATCAAAATATTCTCCCTTTATCTATGCACAAGCAGGTTTATAACTCCATGCTAAATTCCCTCACACAGATGCACACACTGTACAAATACTCTTGTCTATAAACGTCTTTTGGCATAAGCACTTTTGTCCGTAACAAATGTGTACTTTCCATGTGCACATGCACATTTCATAGAACACACATTCCTGTGTTCCTTGCCAGCCCATATCAAATGCCTGTATTTGCTTTTTCTCTTGCTGTCTCTTCAGAGATGCCTATATAAAAACTTAATCCTTGCATTATGCCTGTATCTGATACTATACATAGATGTATTCGTTTTCTGTACACAAGCACACATGGTCCTCGTAGCGTTCCTTGTAGAATTCATTATGTACCTCTTATGTAGTAGCAGCTTGATTAACCATGAAATTATGGTAAAAAATTTCTGTGTGGAACTGAAACACACCTCTGTAACAATTCTACAAGGCCTTCCCTTTTGAATGCTATCATAGTGTAAAACTAAGTCATAAAGAATTTTGAAAATGCTCAGAAAATAAACTAGCAGATGAGATGACATGGTAATAACATATATGTTGCTATTTTGAATTTTGTTCAGTGGAATTGTTACTGTGAATTTTACTTATTCTTAATGTTTATGAATATATTAAGAGTCAAAGTCTGTTATCAATTCCAGGTACCAATACAAAGTATTGAGCAGTGACTTTGAGACAGATTCTCAGAGAGCAAGACAGAAATATTTGTCAGAGGTGAAGAGGAGGCAAAAAGCCCAGCTGGAGCTCAATCTAACACAAGATGTTAGGAATAAGAAGAAAGGCATAGATATGTGAGCAACAAGCATAAGTACAAGGAAGATGCAGGTCAGCTACAGAACATTAGTACAAGCTGACATGTTAGTTAATACAATACAGAAAAGGGTGACATGCATTCTGTGCCTTGGTGTTCAATGGTAAACTTAGCCTGCAAGTCTGTGCCAAAAAGAAATGACAAAGCAAGATGAACCCCTGCCTGAAGAGGAGAGTCAAGTGCCACCTATAGTTATTGTACATATTCAAGCATATGGGAAATAGTGGGATGTGTCTGAGGGTGCTAAGATAGTTGGCCGATAGCACTGCAGAGTTTCTCTGTTTCATCTTTGAAAGGTTATGGGAGATCAGGGGAAGTCCTGAACTAAAAAGACAAATACATACCCATCTCTAAAAGAGAAGGTCTGGGAAACTACAGACCAATGAGCCTCAAGTCAGTCCCTAAACAAATTATAAAACAGGCACTGATGGAAGTTGTTTCCATGATCATGAAAGACAAGGTGATTGGGAAGAGTCAACATGGATTCACCAGTGGTAAATGCGTGACCAACTGATTGCCTTCTGTGATGAAACAGCTTGCTCAGAGGGTGAGGGGAGAGTGGTGGTTGTCATCTGCCTTCATTTTAGCAAGACGTTTGACACAGTCTACTATAATTCCTTTAGGAAATTACACTAAAATAGCTCCTAGTCTGTAAGGACCACATCAGTCAGATAAAAGAGGTAGTAACTGTACAAAAAAGGAAGATAGTAAACTCCAAGGGTTGGCTCAGATTTGTTACCAGTGACATACTACATCTACCTAATTAAATTATTTTAGGAACTACAAAATTTAATATCTAGCAAAACAAGTTTGGGGGAAGAACAGTAGATATTTTTGTTTGTTTTTACCAAAAGAGCTAGTTATTAATCACCTGATAATATTTTTAATCACCTGATAATATTTTTCCTTTTCATGAAAAACACTGATGTATTTAAAGTAAGGCTGATGGAAATCCATCAAATTTAATTACAATTTTGTTGGAAGGTTTCTTGTGTCCCCGAGATGGGCATAAGATGCAACAACCCTATAATAACCAATGAAGCAGTAGTGTGAGAACTAAGGGACTCAGTTGCAAGTTCCTCTGCCAAATCAGTCAGAACAAGGACTTCTACTTCCATTTGGTGTATATCTATTATATTTACAGTTGTTTAACTCACAAATGATAAAATTCTGTTTCAGCTGTATGCTTCTAACTACGATAATTTCACATGAAAGGTAATGATAGCCCCTTCTCAAAGGCTAGGCAAACAGCAACCCTACTGTGAAAAAAGACACAAAGGGAAGAAGAGTTTAGGCTGTGATGTCTGTACAGCACTGACTCTTACTCAATTACAATTACTCATTTCTACTCTTTCTGCTTCTACCCTCCAAAATAATTATTAAAGTCTTCTTTCTTGTTCTCTTGTCATTTAAGCCACTGATTCTGCAAACCTCTGAAATAAAATCCTCTTTGGCTATGTCAGTGACAAGACCCGTTGACCTTCAATGTAGGACGGATTTCAGCTCCATTGGGTCCAATGATTTTAAATTGGACTCTGTAAGCTTTCAAGAATGTTTTGATGCTGATCTCAAACTAGTTTTACATTGTGTAAGGTAGGACTAGAATTTGATTAGTCAGCCTAACTGAAAAGGCTTAAGAACTAAATGTGGGACCTAAATCTAAACAAAAGTTGTGTGACTCGATGTAACCAGAACAAGAAAATATATTTCTAGAACTAAATTCTGAAATATTTAATATTCATAATGATATGAAAACAAATATTTGTATCATCTGGATTCTCTGTGAAATACAGATTATGATTAAATTTGAACAGCTAAGTAGATTAATATAGTTTAAAAAGTAAATCAGAATGCTGATTCCTGTCATCCCTATTTTTGGATACCATCAACAAATATTCAGGTATAAAGGCAGGGCAGGTTTTGTTCATTAGCAATTGCATAGGTTATCATAGACTAACTGTCATCACTATGTTTTCCGGAAATTTGTTTTTAATCCAGCAGTACCATATTGCTAATGATTGAAACATCTAACCACAGCATCTTCTACAACAGCAGAGAAAAGCCATGGAATTTATTTTAATTAGCCTTTGGAAAACAAAACAAAACAAAACAAAACAAAACAAAACAAACAAACAAAACAAAACAAAACAACAACAACAAAAAAACGTAGAACTCAAAATCCATTGTTCAAATCATATGGCAGCCAAGCAGTGTAAGAGGTTTCTACAGCTAACTGGACATCAGGGACTCATGTCTGTGTTCAGAAATGTACTAACCATTTAATACAAAAATGTAAGGGATGTGTTCACTTACACAGTATCTGCCTAGATAGCCATATAATTATGATTATGATTATAACTGAGAAACAGAGACAATAACAGAGGCCAAATTTTTAACTCCAGAATAAAGTTCAAAAGGACTGTAGGGATTTCTCTGGAGATGAAAGAACATGTGTCTGCATCATATGTTAAATATGCCTCCATAAATGTATGTGAGTGTTTTACTAAAATATGGTTGTGCTAAATTAAGGCCTGTTGTCTGCTGAAAAATGCAAATCACAAAACAAGTTGTTGACTGATACACGATGCCAGATCTTAGGAAATCAAAGCCAGATACCTTTGTACCTTTTTTTTTGATGTTGTTGTTAATGGTCTATGAGGACATCAGACAAACGTGTTTTTCTTTGGCTAAATAACACATGCTTCTGGGCACTAAAATGTTGACATTACAAGCTGAACAAGGTTAACTTTCCTTGCTGATCTATAACTGTTTGCATAATCTGACTTCACAGTGTACAACAATTTCTGACATATGCAGCTTACCAAAGTTGATGGACCTCAGTGCAGATTTCAAAAAAAATTTAAAATTTCATTTTTGAAAATACAAATTGTGTACAATCCTTGAAATGAAAAATATGTTTTGTGTTGCAACAGGAGTGGCAATTCACTGCTTTTTTTCTTCACTGAAATGCCTTTGTAGGGCAATACTGAAGAACTTTTTAAATTTATTGCAGTTATGTTTAAAAACCTATTTCCACTTGTGGCAGTTCAGAATACTCTATAAAGTGGTCTTGCTGAAGCTCTGTGGAAATTTTGCTTCAGATACCCAAAGAAGTCTGTCTGAATTCAATATTATTTACATTTATTAACCGTAACATGATAACGAAAGGTCAAAGCATGTAGGAATTCTGTTTTATGACCAGGTTAAATTTTTTTAGAATTTGTTATAATAATAATTAAAAAAAAAAAATAATCAGAAGGACAGAAGGAAAGTAAGAAACAGTAAGGCCAGCTAGGGGGTAAAATCATGCCATGGTATACTGAAGATTCAAGTATGACTTTTCTCATAGTAGGTCTTTCTGATCTAGAAAGACAATTCCATACTGGGACTAAGAAAACCAGTTTTGGTTTCCATGAATCATAACCTTTAAAATTCTCAGGCTTATTCTAGTCACTAGACTAATATCTCTGATCATTAGGTCAGCAGAGATAATGTTTCTCAGCCTTTTTAAAAATTTTCTGACACATCTTGGAAGCAGAATAAATTAATGCTGGAAGGGATTTCTGGAAGCCATCTGGTCTAACCTCCTACTCAAGGCAGGGCTAACTTTGAAGATAGATCAGATTGTTCATGGCCTTTTGCAGTCAGGTTTTAAAAATCCACAAGGAAAGGGGTTCCTTAGCCTGTTCCCATGCTTAATTTCTCTCACTGTGATTTTTTTTTTCCCAGTCGGAATTCACCTTGCTGCTACTTCCAATTGCTATGATTATCTTTCCATGAATATCTCTAAGACAAGTTCTTCTCCCTCTTCTCTATAATCTGCATTTAGACATTAGGTATAAAAGCCTGCAAAAAGATCCCCTTCACCTTCTTACCTCCTAGTTGAATAAAGTCCATTCAGCTTCAGTGTATATCTACACAAATCATATGCAGATATGCATATGTGTACATTTAAGTGTATATGCCTGTATATGTGTATATATCATGTACTCTAGTCTCATACCCATCTTGATGCCCTTCTTTTGGGTTCTCTTGGGTCTCTCACTCTCGCGGGAACAGGAGAGGACACTGCACTCCAGATGCAGCCTCACAAGTGCTAGGCAGAAAGAATCATCATTTCCCTTGACCCACCGGTTCCATTCTTGTAAACAAAGCCCTGTCAGTGGCTAGTGGTATCACCTCGAGGACATATTCCTGGCTCATGTCCAGGCTGTTGTCCACCAGAACCCCTAAACTGCAGACTTACTGTGTTGTCAGTCAGTTGACAACACGTAATGATGGATGGGATTATCCTAACCAGACGGGATTTTGCTTTTGTCCTCGCTGAACTTGGTGCTCCTGTCAGCCTGTTTCTTCAGCCTCCAGCTTAGAGAATCCCTCAGAGTGGTGTCCCTAGCTTTGACAGCATCAAGCATTCCCCCAGCTTTGGTGTCACCCGTGAAATTCATGAGGGTGCACATCATCCCATTGTCTAACACATTTAAGAATGTGTTAAACAACATCAGCCTCGGTATCTGCCACAGAGGAATCCCACTTATAATCAGTCACCATGTAGACTGAATTGCTCACTTTTAACATTCCAGCCCCACAGTCCAGTGTATTTTTCATCCACCTGGTAGTCCAGCGCTCCCATCCATAGCTCCCCAGTGTGGCTACAGAGATGCTATGCCAAAAAAAACATCCAGTTTGGAAGTAAATGATATCTTCAGCCCTTCCCAGGCCTGGAGAGCCAGTCATTGTGTTGTAGAAGACAGTGAGGCTGATGAAGCATAATTTGCCCTTAGATTTTTGAAAGCTGTTTCCAGTTACCTTCCTCTCCTTTTTGTGATTAGAAGAGGCTTCAGTGAGGACTTCCTCTGTGATTGTCCCATCTTTTTTCTTTAAACAATCCTAGAATATCCTTGAAATAAGATAGCATCAGGGAGCCATATGGACTTAACACCTAAAAATATTCAGAGCAAGTACGTCTCTCCTCTTTCTACAAATTTTGACACAAATAGTCTCTCTAGTCAAATCTAAAGCTTTAGAAAAGTATGCAATAGAAAAAATACCTGATTTTATAGCTGTCCAGTCATTTATACTCTTTTTGTTGTTAAAGCTGCCCTCTTACAAAAGCATTTTATCCAATCTTCCAGTCAAGGGTGGAAGTATAACACAGTCAGGCAGCTGCAGTCTTAAAATGCCAGTTTTAAAACCATCTGCTATCAGTGACATCTGCCTGTGTTTCAACTGGTAAATGTTCTTCCTTTTTTTTTTTTTTTTTTTTTCTGGAACGATGCTGCTTTCTCTCACCTATTTCAGAAATATCGTACAAGCTTGGCAATATTCGAAAATATTCCTATTCATTTTTATGGCAAGCCCACAGGTACGCATGGATAATGCCACTGTTTGGGAGCTGGCTTTGAATATTTACATATGTATATATGGATGGATTTCCTTTTCAGTGTTAATTTGAAAAGGACTTGGGAGGACTGACACATAGAACTTTGGTATTACTTTAATTTAAGTTGTTGAAGCAAAATGAAATATCAGTCTACCCAGACAGTTCTCTCAGACAGATTTTTCCTCAGAGCAGAAATGACCGTCTTGGTAGGAGTCAACACACCAGGTGTCAGTTTGGTCTATGCAGCCTTTTTGGAAACAGCCTTGTTACATAAATGAAATTGAGACACAGGTTGAACAAAAAGCTTCTCCTGAAAACAACTAGTGAACTGTTTCACCAGTGTTGCATTGCACTTCAATATAGGATGAAATATATTTCTATCAAAGGGCATCTGTCAATATGACCTCTCAAAAATAGCAGAATCAGTTTTGTCCAACAATGTTAGCATAAAAAACTTTACAAATCGCTAAAAGGAGAAAGGTAAGAAATGTTCTCAAATACTGTAGGTTTGAGCAATCTGCAACCATATCTTGAGTTAAAAAAAAAAAAAAAAAAAAAAAAAAAAAAAGAGGAAGAAGCAAAAAGCAGTGAAAAAACAATACCCTTATTTTGACTGGGCCAATGGTCACGGTCCAAAAATGTTTGTATCATATGCAATGAACACTTTGCTATTAAAACATTTTACCTTACAGAACAGTTGATGTTGTGGTTCCGCTCGAGTGGGCAGCCGAGCTCCACCACAGCCGCTCTCTCACTCCCCCTCCTCAAAGAGGAATGGGGAGAAAATATGTGAAAAGGGGCTCAAGGGTTGAGATAAGGACGAGAAAAATCACGCAATAATTATTGTAACGGGCAAAACAGACTCAGCATAAGGAGATAGTAAGATTACTAAGCCTATTACTAACAAGCGAGAGAAGTGAGAAAACAAAGGAAAAAGCAAACCAAAAGCACCTTCCCCCCCATCCACCCTCTTCCACCTCCTCCCCCTGAGCGGCGCAGGGGAATGGGGGAATGGGGGTTATGGTCAGTCTACAGCACTTCTCTGCCGCTCCTTCTCGGTCACTCTCGTCCCCTGTGCTGTGGGGTCCCACCCACAGGATGCAGTCCTTGATGAACTGATCCAGCGTGGGCTTCCCACAGGCAGCAGCTCTTCCAGAACTGCTCCAGATATAGGTCCGTACGACGGGGTCCATCCCTCAGGAGAAAACTGCTCCAACCTGGCTCCCCTACGGGCAGCAGCTCCTGCCAGGTCACCTGCTCCTGCGTGGGCTCCTCTCCACGGGCTACAGGTCCGGCTCAGAATCTGCTCCGGCAGGGGTCTTCCACAGGCGGCAGCCTCCGTTGGTGCAGGGCCACCTGCTCCACCGTGGTCTCCTCCACGGGCTGCAGCATGGAACCCTGCTCCACCATGGTTCTCCATGGGCTGCAGGGGGACATCCTGCTTCACCATGGTCCTCACCACAGGCCGCAGGGGACTTCTGCTCCGGCGCCTGGAGCACCTCTCCCCCTCCCTCTACACTGACCTTGGCACCTGCAAGGCTGTTCTCTCACTCCTGGCTGCTGTCTGGCGCAGCGTTTTTTTCCCTGTCTTAAATATGCTCTCACAGAGGCGCAAAACAACATCGCTTATTGGCTCAGATCTGGAAAACAATGGGGCCCTTCCCAAACATGGGGCAGCTTCTAAATCTTTCTCACAGAAACCACCCCTATGGCTCCCTGCTACCAAAACCTTGCCACGTAAACCCACTACAATGAAACTGTCTAAATTATGAGTATTTCACATAGCAAAGATGATCAAAAGCAGTGATTAATATCAAGGTATGTCCCAGCTGCTTAGGGAAACTATTGGAAAGATTATTTACTGGACTATCTCATATTTTCAATATTCAATTTTCCAGGTTACTCTATCTTTTAGAGAACTTAGATTTGGAATTTTTCTGTGTCATTCACAAACTTAAGCTCAAAGCCAGTACATTGTTCCCACTTTTTTTTGCAGCATCTTACCTCATATTACAAATATTGCGATCAGAGGTAATATACATTTTCAAAACAAAATTGCTTCTGCTTAAATTCAGACCTTGAAAAGATCCTTGAGTATTTAACACTGTATAACAAATTATAATTTCTACTTTGGTGACCTGGCAAAGCTAAATTGCGATCAAGCCCAGAAAAGAAGAATTCATACAGGAAAGATGACATACCCTTGAATGGAAGAAGTACTAATGGCCTTTACTGTAAAGCAGCATCAACAAACTTAGTTCCAGAGAGCTTTCCACAATTCTTTTAATATTTCTTTCTCTTTATCATAGCATAATACCTGACATGACAACAGAAATGTCAACAGTTAGGGCTCTATTCTTCAAATCGTCATGCTCTATTAGCGCTGTTTTTCTGTGGGATTTACCCTGTCAAAGAAGGAATCACCAAGGAGTAAGGTCTATGGTTGTCTTATTCACTAAATCCCTTTTCTCAGTGATGCACAAATGACTAAGTACTTTTGGTGCCTCTGCAAGACAGAAAGTTAAAACAGGGCAGTCTTAGGTTAGGGTGAAAGGAAGTCTGTCCTACACAGGCCAGATGTTCTATGTGCGAAAGAAACAAAATTCTCAGGTGTTTCAAAAAGAAAAGACATAAGGAATAAGTGCTTGAGGGTAGCTCTTCCCTTGTTCATCTCTTTTCGAGGGATTTTATGGGACTCCATGCAATTAAAGGCAATAGAATTACTAGCACACACATCTGTGACCTGTACTTGAGATGTACCATAGCATGAGCATTGTTCGTCCAGGTCTTTCCAGAATGCACGGCTCTGCATTGTTTGTGTTCTTCACTGTGCAGTGGCACAGGGCAGGCCTGTGACCTCAGAAAGGAACAAAATGAGACCCCTTAGTAGGTCAGTGCCAAGGCCCTTTGCCTCGGAGGTTCCCATGCAGCAGCACAACATCTACGTTCACAGTTACATGCCTTACCTGTGTATGCTATGAGTCTGACAGGGAAACTTGGTAGGACACTGTTCTGCTAAGCTTAGGCACCAGTTGTCTTGGGCTTGGAAAGGATGTTGAAAGGCTTTTTTTTCTGGTAAGTTGAAAGTATCTCCCCACTTGTCATGCCCTGCACCTCCAGCATTTGGTCCAGCTGCTGAGGCTGTGAACTTGATCCACACTACTGTGCACATAGTATGGCTTAGTCTGTGGGGAACATTCACAGCAGAAGTCCAATTAGGAGGGGCTTATTATCAATGTAGAATTGTTTGATAGAATGATCTCTCCGGTGCTGAGCAAATATTGGTTTTGGAAAATGAAGTGGGAAGTTTTGCTACTGTTGCTGTTCAGCTGAATACTATGGCATTGTGTTTGGACAGAGTCTCTTGTGCTGCTTCGATGATCATTAGTATTTATGAATGTGAGAAAGAAAAAGAAATGCAGATGTGAATCTGTAGGGTGAAGCCTCTGTGTGAGCAGCTGTATGTTCTACATTCTACAATTTTCTAGTAATTACTTTTACTCATATTTTGCCCTATAAAGAACTCTAGGACATAACTATGACAGTAGCTCCTACAGAAAAGTTACTCCCTTTCCATTTCAGTCCTTTTAATTTCTAGAAGGAAGTCTAATTTGCCTTCCTTCAAAACAGTCTTTCCCCTTAAAAATATTTCTTCTGCTAGAACCTAAGATTTAATAGCTACATGGAGGTTTTAAAAATGTATTTTTGATCACTTGATTTCCCCTTCAAACTAGTGGTAAGATTTTTATTTTTTTTTTACATCTGTTTTTTATTGGAAAAAATGCTTAGCAATAGTCAATTGAAGTGCTTCCTGTTTTGTGCAAGTAAGAATCAAATTGGACCAGCTATATGGATGCTAAGATACATATTAAGGAGAATAAATTGGAATAAATGGAGAGATTTTTAATAAGGGAAAGGGGGTGCACTTAATAAAAAGAGCATATAGAGACCCTGACTGTGGCTAATGTGCATAAAAAATTCAGCCTGTCAGATCCTCACTTTTCTAATTCAGTAATCTAAATAATTTATTTGACATTTTAGCTCAAGATGACCTTTCTTGGGAAAAAATTACTGTTTTAAACTTTTAGCAAGTGCAACCACTGCAGAGGATTGCTGTTGAAGTCTGCATTTTCCCAAACGAGTAAAGGTTAATCTTGTACAGCTCAAACACATTTCTGACCCTTTTAAACAAGTTCACAAAAAGTCATTTAATTTTTTAATATAATTTCAATTATATTGCAATATTTGTGTTAAACGAGCTTTCTTCCCACCCAACCCTTTTATTTCTGTTGCTCAGAAGCCATTTCCCATGTGTTCAGAAGGATTTAGGTGAAGGGCTTGTTTTGAATGAGTAAAGGTACCATTCTACCAAATGTTACTTATAAGGTAAGTTCCATAAATCAAGAGAAAATGCATGGTAGATTAATAGGTGAGTAGGTTAAAACAGCCACTAGTAATAGCAAGAAAATGACTGTCCAGAGATTCACAGTTCCCAGACTGGTCACTTGACTCGAGTAATCAGCCTCAGAGCTATGCCACAAAAAATGATCATGTCTGTCCCTGGATTCTCTTCCTCTAACTAAACAATCCCATATTTTGCAGAGGGCATTTCAGTGGCTCTACTAAAGGACATTTAGTGTAATTTTACTTTGCTATTTCTGATAATTTATCTAACTTCCAGACAGGTCACTAAAAAAATCTTTCAATGTAAGGATTAATATACCCCCAATTGTACATAATAAAGGCTATAATTCTCTCAGGGTGTTCAGGTGACTTTATAGGGGTACATTATTTATTATTGAAAATGTGAATTTTCTAGAATGGCTGAAATATCACAAAGGCTTCAGAGTCTGTGTAAAAGCTATGGTGCAGCTGCCAGTTCTGAGAGGATCTAAGCAACTAGCTATCAAAGTAGATGACCAGCAGTACTTAACTCACTCATGAGATAAAGATTCAGGGTCAAGGATTCTATCATGAGATAAAGATTCAGCTGTCTTCAGATTGTTTATTATTATTATTATTATTATTACTTTATTTATTTTTTCCCCATGTTATGTTTTACCTCTGACTCACATTATTTCTATCATTCCAGATCATCATCTTACTCATAATGGTGTGCAACTGGAAGCACTCCAGTACACTCAGTATGAGACCAGTGTAAGTAAAAGGAGGATCACTGCACTCATCTCTGCTGTAATATTCTCTCTTCACACCTCCACTGTTTTCAGCTAATGCTTTCTTTTCTGGCATAACAGTAGGGGTTTGATCTGATATGCCTGCACATACCAGTCATAAACTACTACTATAAAAATGGGGAGCTGAATGATCAGTGACGCTTATGCTCCTAAGTCATTTTGGCAGTTTTAAAATCCAGGGTAAGTGTAATTGGCCTCTTAAAGGCTTCCAGTGTTATTAACTCTTAATTAACAACAATGGAATTATCTGTGTTGCAGATAGTGTTAGAATTGCAGACCCCTCATAGTGTGCAAGAATTTATTAAGGCAGGTGTGGTATAACGTGAATAATTCTGTGTTACTCTCAGGGCCAGCTTGTCACTGGAAGTGGCACGGCTGTTCCCATACCACATGGAGATATAACTCTCAAACCCTCCTTTGAAAACAAGCTAAAGGATGCAGATCTAGCCTGCCTGGCTCTTCCCCCATTCCAATAACTAGAAGCACTGGGCAAATACACCCTGACGATATGGAGCAAGTTTATGATAGCTGTAACTGTCTCATTAACAATTAGAACATTACGTGTGCATATATTCCAGTTGCTCCATTAAGTAATAAAATGGAGATTGAACTGGTGACCACCAGGACTATTAGCATAACCTCTATCGCTTAGGAAACCAGCGTTCTTTGTCCAGGGTCCTTTATAGTTGCTTCATTCTCCATAGATGAGGCATGCAAAGTTTTGTACTGCATACTCATATGGGAGCTAACCATTTTCACTGTGTGAATAATAAAAATTGTTATAATCATTTCCTTCCCATACACTAGATTGCAAAAGAGAGCTTTTTTCAAAGGATTGAGTCAACCTTTCTATGTCTGCCTAAATGCCATCAGTTAGGGTATGCCCACTGGCTAATTTAAGTTAAGGCATTCAACTTTACAAAGGATGTCATAGGGGTTCTGGACAGGCAACATTTTATGTAGTGCCTCTATTTTCCTATCTGACATGCTTTTTCAGCTCTTAGACTTCTCAAGCAGATGACCAGAGTCTTGTGCAGTGAAACACTATGGGCTGTAGTTTGTGTAATTAATGAAGTAGGATATTGCACCATGTTTGTGAGACATGGACTATGCATCCAGTTTATACATGTTTCCACTTTATGCAAAATATAAAATATCATGGCAAAATAAAAGTAGTAAAACTCACAACAGCATTGTAAAATGATTGCTCCATTTTTAAAATTTTAATAATAGAGATAAGCTATTGTTTTGTAGCTCTTTATTGTCTAACTACCAAAATCCATGAGGTTACAAAATACAGTTTTGGATATTTTAATATTTATTTTTCAACCTGAAAACTGTTAAAAAGGGGATGATTCTGAGTGAATTAAATTGGACCAATAGGATTAAGTTTAGAATTCAGAACTGGACATGTTGAAAATGTGAACTATTACAGGAAGAGTTACTTTAAGCACTTTACTGGGTAAAGCTAACAAAGGAGAATTGTAAGCAATAAGCTGCATACACTGCCATATGAATTTTATTGCTAGTTGGTATGATTGCAAAGATGTCTGTATGAAAAAAAGCACTGGTATACTGGCACTGGAGTCAGGGTAATCCTGCTGCCTTGCCAAAAATGGCCTGCAGGTAATCTGGTTGCTTACTAGTTATGGTTACTAGTCCTATTAACCACATGCTGGTCTTGCATCTTCATCTCTAGTTGTACCCTAAAGCTGTTCAAACTATCTTAGACAGTAGGAGAGGCAGCGTTCATAGAGAGATGGAGTATTATTTCTTAGATCAGTATATAATGTTAGGTGATGTTGAAAAACACATTAAGACTTAGTGTTCATAATTGAACAGTAAGTCTTGGACAAGAATTATCACAGAAATTATTTGATCTTTATATTTATTTTTCATTTTAGAAATGTGACTTTGACTCATGATTGAAGTAGGAATTCAGTGTAGTCAATGTGACTTCTAAGGCACTTGAGTAAGGACTTGAATTAGCAATCTAAAGCTGAGAGGTTTGTTCTTCTCATTGACAGTTCTCTATGAAGTCTAGATCTTTTGGCTTGTAAACCTGTTGCTTTTGCATGCAGTACTGAGGCTCTGAGAATGTCATTGTGAGAAAATGACAATGAAATAATGTTTAAATCTTCTTCCATGTTTCTATCCTTATTATGCAAATTGCATGTCTCAAAACTGTCTACCTATCAGTTATAAGTTTGGCTGGTGTTCACATGACTTTTCATGAAAGATGTTTCTAATTGATTTTCTTTATCCATATTTATTTTCTGTGCATCTGTGATGTCCATGCGTTAAGTAAGAATCCTATAAGGCATTTGGTGGTGATGTGGCAGATGGTGATATTTGTTCTGAAGTTATTTAATAGGTATCTTACTAGTCTTCACAGGAGAATGCACGGAGAAAAAAAAATTGAAATGCAGGAAGATTGGCCTGCTGTGCTCTTAGATATCAATGCTAAAGATCATTTCTTGACATCTTCTGTCCAACCATACTGTACAACCTGTGCAAGTTACACACCTGGTTACACACCAGGTTGTACAACCTGGTTAGCTGTGCAACCATACTGTACTTAGGAAGATGACATTGTTTCTCAACTTCATTTCCAGCATGCAGTGAAAATACATAATTCTCAAATGATCAAACATTAGTTCCCACGAAGTGTTGGGACTCTTCCACTCCTTTAAGCAGTCAACAAGGTGAGAAAGCCATTTGTCACCAAGAAGGAGCAACACGAACCCATTGCATAAGAGGACTTCTTAAAATTTGCCTGTGTTTTCAGGAGATTTCTCAGAACAAATGCAATTTGGAAGAATTAGTCTCACCCATTTACAGTGTGTTATGTAAACTCCTGATGTGAGAGTTCCTGTGTGGAACTTACAGTCCTGTGTAAGTTCCCTCCCTTGTGCTTATCTGGCCTGCACAGCATTGCAGGATACAGTCATGATCATAATGGGGGCACCAGGGACTTCTGACACCCATGAAAATTTCTGTTGTTCCTTAGGTGTAGGCCAGAAATATGACCTTACCTTTGAGGACAGTGTAGCTCTTTAAAATCTGATATGAAGAACTGCAGAATTCACACAATGGATTGCTAGATGCTGCTCCCAAACTCATTTGGTTAAGGTCAAGAAGCTGCTTGTAAACACATAGTATGATTTCCCAAAAAGGCACCTCGTTCTTTATCCCACTGAGTGGCATTGTGATACATAAAGAAGGTCAGCCTAAGTGACCAGTAAATGAGCCGCTACTTAAGACTGTGAAAGGCAAAACTGGTTTCCAGATGCAGCTGGAAAAAGGCTAGATCTAAGAATCCTTACCACTCCTGATCCTGAGGAAACACAGGCTCTTAATCAGATGCTGAATCCCAACACTGTGGTTTGAGCTATGCATGGTATGTCTGCATTTCTATTTCAGTTTATCAGATTAATACTGCATGGTATTAAAACTGCAGTTCTATGTTAAAATGGTTATAAATGTTATACAAGTCTGAAAATTGTATCAGATCCGAAATTGGTTTAAGACTGTTATTTCCTACAATGAGAAAATGCAAACAAGAGAATAGAATATCATTCAATTTTTACTTACTGTGTTGTTTTCTATAAAACCTATAGTAAAACTAAATTTGTGCCCCAGATTAGCAGCATATTCACAGGTAATGTGTTTGTGGAATAGAATAGAGACATTACTACATTTTTGCTTTCCATCGGTGAAGACCACTGTCATAGCACCTGTACTTGGTAAGCTGAAGTGGAGCCTGCTGTGGGGACCTTACTGGAGTACTAACTGTTAGCTGGTAGTCTCGAGTCTGAGTCCTGTCCCACTGCCCAAGTGTAGGTAGTTGACCCAACCACCTCCTTTAGGAAGGCAACCACCTCTGCTAACAAAGGAGAGAGTCAGGAATCGGTTAAAAGTACTCAGCTTAGACTGTTCCACGGGAGTTTCATAGCAAGAACCTCTTTCCTGTAACTACACAGTGTGATTATAGCCAGCTAACAGCCTGCTAAGCCACATGCCTAAAATTTGCTTAACTGCTCAGGGTTTAGCCTAAAGGTGGTCTACGTACCCCCTAAACCTATGCATCATTAGTTAAAACTTTTGCCTGCCTAATGCACGTGGAAGTCCATAGATCTGCGCTGTCACTAAGCTAACAAGAGCTGTTGAGCGTATGCTGTTTCTGGCATTTGATGGATGATAATGGCTGCTATTTTTTGTTATGACCATCACAGCTTGAGACTGTGGCACACAAAACATTAACCTCAAGCCCTGCATCAAAGTTATTTACAAGATACTTACACCTCTATGCACTGAGGAAGTTGAAAACAAAACAAAACAAAACAAAACAAAACAAAACAAAAAAAAAAACAAAAAACAAAAAACAATTTTGTATCAGAAGGCTGAGTTGCGTTTCTATATATGAAAAAAAAATAAAATTGCCCTGGATTTCAGACTCTGAATGGGATTACTCAAAATGGGTAAGAGGTGGAATGAACCATCATCTATATAAATACACAGAGAAAGAAGACATAACTAGAGGAAATAATTTAAGGTCTCTTCTCACCTGCACATTAAGTTCAGTCCCGACTGGTAGCAATACCAAGTTACTCTAAGCTGTTGGCATCCTGGTAACCTCTGTGAAATGGATTTGGTGACCTCAGTCCAATTTGTATTGCCAGCTGAATATCCCTTTTTCCTGGAGGCATGAAGCTTTTGGGTGTTCCCTGGCATCCTTCTTGGAAATCTCAGGACTGAAAAGAGCAGACAGTCCTCGACTGCCTAATAATATTGCAAGGTGCTTCCTCCATTTCTAGCCATTTTGATCGGATTCTCTGCATGAAAAATGCAAACAACACAATACATAAGTTTTTTTTTCCCCAGGGATATCAATCTGACCCTTTTCAAAGCTACTCAGCTTTCAGGTTTTTTTCTTGTATGCTGAGTACATGTCAGGCCCCGTTTTCAAACATAGATGCTCTGACTGGAAATGTTTCATTCTTTCTGGTGAATTATTTTTTCATTATTTCCCTGTCATCACCACTCCACCTTTCTTTTTTAATGAAAGGGGTGGGCGAGGTGGGGGGAGACGTACAGGTTCATGTGAAGTTGATCTTAGGGCCGAAGTAAACTTTTGGCCTAAAATTCTTTCCCAGGAAGAGAAACATAAGAAACAGTATTTTCACTTCAGCTCAGACATCTGCATGGGCTTTTGTGCAGCTGTAATAAATTATTCACTAATTTGCTTGTAATCAGACTATCTGATCTGCTACTTGATGAGTAGCCCAATAGAGAAAGAAAACCACAGAGATGTAGCATTACATTCAACTTGTTAGAACAGACCAGGGAACAGAGATATGAATGATCACATGATTTCTATTAAATTAAAAAGGCTAGTACTCCGTTGTGCTGTCCTTCCAAAATGTCATTAAAACTACTTGTGATGGAAAACTGCACGAGCAGTCACCCAGAGCTAGTTGATGTTAACTTGCTTCCTTTGCAGTTTACTGACTGGAGAGGGAAATCCAGAAAGGGGAAAAATGTCAGACAGGCTTAATGATTTCTAAGGGAGAAAAAAAAAAAATATATATATATATATATATATATATATATATACATAGATACTCTACCCCCCCACACCCTGATACCTTCATTCCCTGTCTTTTTTCCTCCCATCTTTTCCTGTATGGCTGCATGATGATTTGGTTTGAAATTCGGAATTGCCTTCCAAGTATAAAAAGAGACAAAATTTTTACCTGTTAGTTTCAGCAAGCCAAAGACATTTCTGAAAAAGCTTCACTAGGCAACTTGTGTAGGTCCTCTCAGAACCTCACCTACGAAGCCTGGTGTTTTTGCAGCACTTTTCAGCAAAAAGAACAAATCTATGGCAAAAAGAGGCAAGCAACCAAAGCTTTAGCTCCTGCCTGTAGAAGACATTTTTACCTAGAGACAATAGAGATTCATTTTAGACCAAACGCATACAGCCTATTTTCTCTTCCTCAGAAAGAAACAGAAATTTCTGGTCCTCCCCGCAAGTCTGCTCTCCCCAGCACTGCACTCATCCCTCCCCCTGCAGTCACACTTTGCTTGAAACCAATTCACTGGCATTTGCTGGTTTATTTTATTTTTCCAGCCAGAAAATGTACTGTTATTCTGTAAATGTTTTCGTGCTGTCATACTTCGCAGACCATTTTCTTCCTATTTTTGGAGGCCTGAATCTGCCTTTGGTCACACTATTTGCTCCTCTATGGTCACCTCTGAGAAGATTAACCCTTTCATTAAAAAAGCTTGGTCAGGGTCAAACTACCGCCTGGCTCTGGACTCTTACATCCCTTTGATCTCTCAGCTATGGAGAAATTATTAGCAAATTCTAAGCCTTCCCATGTGATTTGTTTTTGTAAATTTGTAGAAATTATTCCTAATCCTATTACGTGGCCGAGGGCAAACCTGCATTAAATATATGAGACTTTTTGTTATGTGGCAGATGGATAATAAAGGAATGCTGAATGCAGCCCATTCCAAGTTATGGGAATCTGGACACTTCATCAGCATTCACTTAATCCTCTGCCATGGCCTACGCCTTTGATGAATGCTCTCATTTATGACCACTGATGCCACTCACTTAATTTCAGAGAAGAAAAATAATACCTAGCTGTTAATGTGAATATTTGAGTTTATAGCTGTACAATGAATAATTGTGACATTATCAAGGGAACATCTTCTTATACATTATTCACTTGTATAGACCACATTAACCAGACAGAGGAAACTTGCAGTTTTGCATCTTCCATCTTCTTTGGAAGGTAGACACTGTGCAGACAAAAGTCAGTGTCTTAACCCAAATTCTAGCTGACAGTCCGTATCAGCCCTCACTATATTTTGCTCATTGTGGTGCCAATCTCCTATCTCACCAATGACATTTTTTCAAAGAAAGAGTGGATTTCCTAGAGACTCTACCCCATGCAACTTCCATAGCTTTTTATTGAATAGGAAAATGTATCCCTCCTTTTCTCTTCAATGCTGTTGCCATGTAGTATGTCTGTAAATTTAAGCTGAAAATTAAGACAGCACACAGTTTTCATTCGTACTTTATAAAAAAACGCACATCCCCTAATAATAATGTTCTTTTCATGCATTTAAAAATAAAAATAAAAATAATAAATAAAAACGGAGTTTATTACATCTTCAGAGTTTCTCATGTATTAACTCACAGCTTTCTCATTCAGAATTACAAATACTAAGGTGTGGAAACATATTAGCTTGGTTTACAGAAATCTGTGTTATCTGTTTGTTTTCTTTTTTTCTTTTTTTTTTTTTTTAAGCATGTTTGTACTATCTCTATCTGATCTGTCTCCGAGTTTCCTTATTTCATTCAAGAGAAAATATAATTCATTCCTAGTGTAAATATTATTTTTAATTGAAAACACTTCCACATTTTTAAGCGTATTTATTTGCATTCCTGACTGTATAGCAGTATTTAAGAGTAGGAGTTTGTTATGTTTTTATCCTACTTTTCTGCAAGTGTAGTAATTTTAGTTGATATTTAGTGGTGCTAAAATTCTAAAAGTAGAACCCTGCTGTCCCTTTTGGTTTTCATGTATAAAATTCAGAGGTATATTGAAGCTCTGGTAAATCATCAGTGTGAGAAACATGTCTGTATTTAGTAAAGTGTAATAAAAAAACAGTCAAACATCTTTTCTTAGTGGGAGTTTTCACACGCTGTAACTAATTTACTGGAATCAACTAGAATATGCAACAAGAATAAAAATAAATACTATATTTATTTTTAGTACATTTGTTGATCACTACTTTGAAATCTAGCATAGCAGCCTATCAGGACACCCTGGACTGTCTGCTCCAAAATGAATATAGATAGGGGTCCCATGTAGAGTGGTTGCTTCAGTGATCCCTTCCACACTGTCACCTAATTTAACACACAGGCAAGCTTCTGCACACAAGTGTTATTTTGTATTTGCTGTATGTATTGAGATGCCTGTCAGAACCAAGAGCACTGTCAAAGTGGAAGTTTGTATTTGGAAAAGGGATTGTAATACCTTGTGCAGTGTGTCCATATAATTGTAATGATCCAAGATCTATTTTTTAAAATAGAAAGAAATGCAGACTGTTCTGTGATTGTAAAATGGTACAATGATGAAAGATTACAACTTAATTGACTTCAGGGAGAGCAAGGCATGGCCTTAACATCATAATGTGCTAAGCTAAATTCTTCTCACCCACTTAGATTTCTGTGTTGATTTTTGATACTTTTGTTTTTTCCCCTGAGAATCTCTAATCTAGAGACTTCTGCAGTCACACGATTATTTTTAAAGTATTCTATTTACTATTAACCAAAACATTTGGTTAAAAAAAGAAAGTAAGCTATATGTTTGCAAACGTAGAAGACAAGAATACAAAGCCTATTAACAGTGGGTCAAATTTTCCAATACACCTTTTGGTGAAAATCTCCATAATTCCAGTCAGATATTTTTCCTGAAATAAATTGCACCGAAATTGCCCCCCCACCCACAACACCCCCCCCCCAAAAAAAATAAAAATAAAAATAAATATATATATATATACACACACATATATGTGTATATAGTGTAGTCCATAGTAGAATTTTTGGTGAAGCAAATCTAAACTAAATCCCAGAAACTAAACAACAAAATAATGTATGGGGGTTGTATGTGCATACAGATACTTAGCTATATCTCTTGGTATAAGTAAGAAGTAGTTAAAGAAATCCAGACTGAATATACTTTGGGGAAACCCTTTAAATATATATGGGGTTTGAGAATAAGAGTTACAATAAATATTCTTCACCAGCACCATGTCACTTGAAACATGTAATACTTACCTGTGTTGTGGCTAACCTACTTTGGCAGTCAACTTTGCAAAATTATTCTTTACTATTATATAAAGGTTTCATTATACACAATACATGATCAATGTCTAAGGGTTACTGGCTGTATCATTTCAGGCTTTGCTGATCAGTCAGCTGGTGGTCAGGGTCCCTGTTTGCTAAAGCAAAGTACAGATCACTCTACAGTCATGCTGTTAAATGCAAAATGTGTAAAACATCTTTCATATGCTGTAAATTGGAGACCATAATAAAAGAGAACAGGCATAGTACAAAAACATTTTTCTTGGTTTACTAGAATTAGGGCTGACAGTAAGAATATTATATTTTCCAGAAAGTATATGTGTGTGCTTGGGGGTGAGGAGTTACCTCTTTTTTATAATCTACTGGGTACAGACTTGTAGGTTGTTCACTGAATTTTTCCTTACATTTTAAAGCTCCTCTTACATGGCGTCTTAAAAGAATTTTAAATGAGTCTAAACAAAGCCCTTCCTGAATGTAATATTACTTTAAAACAATGCATTCTTTTCATATCTCTAATGAAAAGGTAATGAAAGCATGCTGATGTTGTGGCTCAGTTTTACAGTCAGAAGAGCTTGCTTGAACAAAAAATATAAGAAGCAGCAAGGCTAAGCTGCAAAGCCGAGAGAAAGGACATCTACCAAGGCACTGGCTGTTTTGTACTGGGCATTGAGAGCAAAGCAAAAACAGCCTCCTGCCCACCGCTTGGAGTTTGCATGATCACAGAGCAATCCTCCAAACCCATTGTGTCCAGAAACTGAGAAAATGCTTTTACTTGAAAATAAGACATGCTCACGGCTTCTCTTTCATGAGTTTGTTTTCCAGGGTGACTGTCTTTGAAGCATACAGCATATATCATGTGTGATAAATTATACTTTGCTGAAATGTTGCCTTGCTAAAATATGCTAAGAAAGCTCTGAGCAATATTTACAAATAGTTTAAGTGTCACAACAGTACACCCACCACTCAGTCTTCCATTGATTTTACTATAATAAGACTTGTAATAAAGGATACCACTAAGTATTATGAAAGTATTCCTTATAAAGAAAGATAATTGGTGAAAAATCTCTAAAATCTATATCAAAATCATTTTGCAGATTCTGCAATCACAGCTGTCAGGAAAAGCAACCACAATCTCTTGTCTAAGAAGAATTGTGCTATTACTTCTTGTCTTTCTTTCTGTCCCAGGTAAGTTGTTAATTTACTCACAAAAAAAAAAAAAAAGCTTAAAAATCTGCTGTGGCCACTGTTTTTTTGTTTTGTTTTAAATAAACTGCTATAATTTAATTTAAGTTGTGCCAGTGGAATGAAGAGCAGCCTTACTTTGCCATTTAGGATAAACTTTAATCCTGTACACCAAGTGTTAAATTCTGCTGTCTGCTACGTGAGTGTAAATCTGGTGTAATTCCTCTACTGCTGAAGAAAGCAGTTCAAATTTACATCAAATCGAAAGAAGGAAGAACCAGACCTTCCCCTGAGCATTTGAAAATCACTCCAATATATTAATGAATATTTCTTGTGCATGCGACTGTATGTTTTTAAGATCTTCCTTAGGGAAGGTAAGAAAGGCATTCAAACACAAGCTAAACCTTTTTTTCTATCAACCTTTATCTTTATTTGTTATTTTTAATGGAGTGTGGAATATGCCTGATATATTTGTCAGTCACAAGGGCCTGTTTCACCCACTAATACCAGTGAGTGACATTGGGGTGATTTTAGCTTACTTAGGCTTGTTCTGGCGGGTTACTATATCTGTCGATCCACACCACTTAGATCTTGACAGAAACATAATCATGTTATATGGGTATATACGGAAGAAGTAGTTAAAGTATATTAGAAAACATATACACTGAAGTGGATCATTTTTTTCAGTCTAAGAAAACAAGGTGCAAGCTGAAGGATGTTGCTCTACTCGGAGCTTACTATTATTTGGTTAACCAAGAGGAAATATGGTGTAATCTGGAGAACTCTTGCTTCCCCTTCCAAACACATTGTCTTGTTTTTCTACTAAAACGAATCTATAGATTCAATGACTTCTTGAACCCTTTTTCTCATGCTGAAATTAGCACTTGTGAAAAGAGAAGCCTAAACGCCTCGACCACACCAGTGTAAGGATCTGAAGTCTGACACTGCCAATGTGCAGTGTCAGACTTCATTCTAGCTGCATTCTAGCTGCATTTTTAGCATAGCAACTGGGGATAATATAGTCAGGTGAAATCTAAAGTAATTTACCCCACCATCAAAATGCTTCCGAAGACCAATCTGCATTTTCATATTAATAGCAATGCTTAGACAAGCTGCCCTCCTACCATTAAATGCATATCTATGCTTTTAAATTTATTATTTATTTTTTGGCAAAAACAAGCAAAGTCCCATAATAATGTTTTAATTTACAAATTATAAGTACATTTACATACAACTAGGAGTACTTTCAGAAGAAAAAAGCACTTACATTTAATAAGAAACACATACAAAAAGTGCAATGAATTCCATGACCGGGTGTTTGTTCAGATGAGCTACAAAGCAAGCTGGGATGGAAGGGAACTTGTGGGTCCCTGTTTAGTATTAAATTTTCAGACTTGATGTGATTGTATTATTTTATCTCTGTGAATGTAGCACATTTGATATATGGTTATAGCCTAATAAATGTAACAATAAATATCACATTTGTATTCAATTTCAGAGGTCTCCTTACCTCCCTCACACCAGCAGCAATGGGTGTGATCTTATAAGGGTCTGACTGTAAATAATCTGGTTAAACACAAGGTTACTGATGCACTTACAATATAGAGAGTCACAGAGACTGTGGTAAGATTCAAGCCCCTAGATGTGTCTTCCTGTCTCAGTCAAAGCAGATGTATTTGATTCTGAAAAGCAATGCATAATCTATTTTTGTTTGTTCAATAAAGGAACTGTATATTTTCCATATCTTTAGGGATTACTTTTTGTTGTTTTCAAGGAAATAATTTCAATGCTTACAAATTGTTGGATGACATTTCCTTGTACATTTTTAAATATGATATGCAGGGAAAATATTTCTGGTTCTAATCTTTTTATTTAGAATAGAGAAGCTATGTGTAATCTAGGAGATGAAATATGATATCTTTATTAAAGTGGCACATGCTAGCTCTATTACACTTACGGGTCTGCCAGTATATCCATTAAGGAATCCATTTTTCAGACTTTTAACACTTGTCTGTATTCATACCGGAGTGAAACTTGGCACTCAGGTTTATAGCCCAGAAGCAATTTGTGCTGCTATTTACAAATGTCTCTTGGTATTCATTTAAAAAAATGTTTTTCTATTAAATGCCTGAAAACCATTTGGTTATTTAAAATGCAAATGGGAGTAGTATTAAAAAGAACCGTGTTGTCTGCTCAAGTCCCATGCTGTAGCCTGAGAATACTTTTGCCATATGAAGTTTATCATATTAAATCATTATGGAATGAGCTGAAAGTTAGGAGATGGGGAATTTTTTGAGATTAGAGGCTTTATATACCCTTGAGAGAGCTGCTTCTGATTATCATTTCTCTACTACATGATTTAAAAATTGTGTATACCTTCATTTGCAAGTTACAGTGATTTGAAAGATCCCTGTACTCAGATAGATAACAAACTTTCTTAGAAAACATTGAGTATGTATTCATACAATTCATTTGTTTATTTCAGGATTGAATCTATTAATAGTCTTTCATGGTAACATAGTCTTGCTTATTTTATTTTATTTTATTTTATTTTATTTTATTTTATTTTATTTTATTTTATTTTATTATTTTATTTTATTTTATTTTATTTTATTCTATTCTATTCTATTCTATTCTATTCTATTCTATTCTATTCTATTTTAAAAAAGTAAGTAATTCTATCTAAGTATGCCATTTTACCTTGGCAAAAGGTGGTGGAGAAAAGGTAGCACATTAACCTAAAGTCCAGTCATATCTTCCACTGTCTTAGTGTTTGAATGTAAATTTACAGTGATTTAATTCAAATATACTTTTGCTTCTTTATTTATACATTATCATTTCTATTTGGTCTTTAAATAAAAGCTCACTTCTTCTGAAATGAAAATAACTATCACTATTTTATTCTCAAAAAGTCTTTATCCTCAGCTGATGTAAATCAACATCTGTGTTGATTTTTGCTACTTTTTGCATCAATCCAGAGATTACCTTGTACTCATAATAAATACATTAAAAGTTCTTAAACAATTTGAAAAAAGTTGGAACCATAGCATCTATAAACCATTGATATCAAGTCTCCTCATAAGTAGAGATCTATTATGACCTCCTAACTCAAATTCTGGATTTGAGAATATATAAACTAAACAAAATGATAAATAATTTTTTAACCTTATCAGCATGGGTTTCTCTAAACTATGAGAAACCTGAGGTTTCTGAGGTGGAAGCACTGAAGAAAATGTTACAAATAAAAGAAATCCAAAGTCAAGTGTTCTGTATACCTTCAGGTCATTTTAGGTTTTAGGGGTTTAGAGAAGCCCCATCAAGCTCAATTTAGACTTCAGGAATAATTCCTTAAAGCTATTCTGTAAACAAAATGATTCATAGCATAGACTTTTTGTTCAATTCTGTAGCTGCTGTTCCTCAGCTGTGGATAAAAAAGTGCACAGGGTTTTTTTAAGACTGTACTTTTCACTTCTGTAAACCTAATTTTTAGTCTTGGGTTCTGAGAAATCAAAGGCTATTTAGAATACAATAAAGAATAAAAATGTGATCAATTCTAAGAAGTATTTCTGTGAAGTCTGAACAAAGTGGGAATCTGAATTGCAGCCCCAAGTATTTAAATAAGCTATTACAAAAGGAGTGCTAGGAACCATTATATTGCATGATTTCTTGTGAATAATAGAAATGCTCTCTATCAGGTATTTTTGCTTAAATGGAATAAATGTTTGAGAGAGATGGTGTTCATCCATTGTAACCTTTCACGCCACTACTGTTGGTATTGTTATAACTTCATCTATTAAAAATATGATTTGAATCTATTAAAAATACTCTAAAACTTAGAAGTGTGGTTTTAAACCACCATACATTAGAATCTCCATCTTTTGGTAGTGTGTCATTTATGCTTTAATGACATCAGTGTAGAATTTCAGCATTCTTATACAGAAAATGTCTGTCATACACAAACAACATTATGGCACTTTTAGTATAATATGCCTATAGTAGTGCTATTATTTAATGGTGTGCTTTTATATTGCTCAAGTTTTTAAGGATAAATGTGCCTACATCATACACTAGTCCTGGGGCTAGAAATGGGATTACTTGCTGTTAATAAGGTGAGTGGGCTTTCATCTCTAGTTATGATGGTCCTGATGTCACTGATGTTCACTGATTACTTCAGTGAAAAGACTTGTCACATTTATGACTTCAATAAGAGCATAAGCAGTCTCTGAGTCCGAGTTCATCAAACTTCCTGCTTAAATCTGGTGCTTTTCACTGGTGGGACATATTCATGTAGTGCAAGAGTTTTGTTGATTAGGACTAGTTTCACTCGATTGTCATTTAGGAACAGAGGTCTGGTCTCTGTTTGGGCTTAATTCTAGCTGACATCCACACTCCTCTTGCTTTTGCCACAGAAAAAAAAATGAAATTAAGTATTTTCTTAAAATTTTAAAAGTTAAATTAAGGAAGTCTGCCTCTAGACTGCAACCACACTGCAGTCAAGGGTATAGCTTGAATACAGGTAAGAATCTGGCTCAAGTGAGGATCAGCCAAGAAACAAATGGGAGAAGTATATTTGTTCCAGAATGTCTGGTGATTAAAATACCATGTGTTCCGTTGCTGTTCTCATGCAGCACTACCACATAAAATTACAGTAACACTGCATAACAGGGTATTCTTTACTAGATTTGGTGGGATCTAGTATCCCAAATACAGAAATGGTTCCTGTTCATGCAATATGAAATATCCCATTTGTTTTGGTTTGTTTGTTTTTTTTTTTCAAGGAATGTATGACAGCAGGAAGGACTGATTTGTATGCTTTATTAGTGAATAAGGCAAAAAATACACATTGTCTCTTTCTAGTAATGGGAACTTAATTTAGAATATTATTTTCTGATGTGAGATACAGTTTTATGACAGTATGTTTTAATACTGTGTTAAACACTTATGAAATGATTTATAATACTGTTTTTTTTTTTGTTGTTGTTGTTATTTTGTTTGTTTGTTTTGTTTTGTTTTTTTTTTTTTTTAATTTTGCATTGTATCTTGCTTTTCATATCCAGTGCAGTCATGGTTTTCATATTCTTTGGCCTATGAATTTCCACACTGAATGTACAAACTGGCTTTCCTGCTAAAGCATAAGATGAATTCTCTGAGCTCACCTAATCTATAGGCATCCTTCTCAAAAAGTAAATACCCTGAAAGCTGACTGAGAGAATGAAAAGATTTATTACCCATTAAAACCTCTAATAAATTGCATAGTTAAGATACTAAATACAGGAGATGTTTGAATTTCAATTGACTGTGTGTGTAAAGAGTCTTTGGGCCATAGTAAATTATGAGAAATTTCAGGATAGGTGATTGTACAACATCACAAGGGAACATATCCTTTAATAATGACATCAGTTTTACATCCCCTAATGTAGTTAGAATGCTATAGGTTATTTAGCTCCAATGGACCAAGCTTTCAAATCCAGTCAAACATCTCCTTGGTGGTCTTTTGAGAATGGCCTGGCATGATCTTGGGAAAACAGAGCCCTTCTACTTAGTACAGTCACATTTGAAACCCACCTTCAGGTCTCTCTGGATGTCACAGCCCTTGTCAGAATGTGAGTACTGCAAGTATCTGGTCACTGCTCAGACCTGCAGCCGATACTTTTTTTGGTCTACAGTCTTTTTGATTCCTAAAAGAAAGTCTTGAAGCTGTGGCTCATATTGATTTGAATATGTTTTCTCCAATTCTAAAGTAATTTATTTTCACAATCTAGTGGATGCTAGCTCACTAGTTAGCATACAGTAAAAGTCTTTTGTTCTTCATTCAAGTTAATTCATGTAATAAGATATGAGTGCAGGTCTGCCAATGTAAGAAATAACTATATATGAATTTGGAAGAAGGTGCTGGTTGTTCAGAGGAAATAGATACTTGAGCTGAGATGCTAGGACTCTGATCCCTTGACACTTAGGAATAGTTACTAACTACACATGCAACAAATGTAATCACAATTCTGGTACGTTTAAACCCCTGTTTTACCTTCAAACATTGCTACTGGTTTTTAAGCTGAACCAGGTGGCATATCCAGGAGCCCTTCAGGTAAAGTGCATCGTTTCAGGCACACCTGTGCTTGTGTCTGGAAAAGAGAGCCTCTCTGCTTTTGCTGCTGAGGCAGCCACAAAATGTCAAGATAATCTTAATTTATCCATTAAAAATGTAGGCCCATATTTAAGAGTCATCAGCAATAAAGGAAAATATACTGAATCATTTCAAGTGCATGCTAATCATTTAATGTAATAAATGGAGCAACTCTAATTATCTCCCGAGGAAATGATTTCACACTAAAACAATGGAAATGAAGAGGTTACTTTGGGAGCATTATACACAGCTGAAAATTACTCATGTGAATCTAGAGGATATTTCAAATAAATAGAAAGGATTGCTTATGCCTTTCCATAATCATTTAATGCTAGGAGAGAAATACTAAACGATGGTAAAGATATTTAGTAATTTGCACTCAGCCAGTGAGGCTTTCACAGGTACAGCTACACGGCCAAACACTGCTCCTTTCCACCGAGACACTGCTTAGCACCAGATCAGTGTCATAACTACAAGTTCTTAACACAGAACAGTTGAACAGAGAACAAAAAGATGAATATACTAGTCTTTGATATTTGTTAATTCCAGTGTGCATTAAAATTTACAGATTTGTAATTGATAATGCCTGTAAGCCTTTCCCTTGAGGTGCCTGGCATTCTTTATTTTTAAAAGGATAAATACAAATCTTTTTTGATTATTTTTTTTTCCCAAACTAAATCCCATGAAAGCTTATTTTGGAAATTCAGCACATTTTTAGCCAACAAAGAAGAAAATGAAAAGCAAACTTTTGAATAAGATGTAAAATTTCTCAGGGAGTGGGGTTAAAATTGAGTTTAATGATTCAGTCCATTCCCTCCAAGGGAACTGATTTCACTGCAAGCTAAAATGTTTTGTTAAATTATGTACTTCAGTTGCTTGGGTGTTATGTCTCTCTTGGAGAAGCACATGAAATGAGCACTATCCTCCTAGGCATTTTAAAAACACATCCACATTAAATAGAATATATATACAGTGGTTGAGCATACAGTCTTTTTAAACTAGATAACAAAATGATTTTGACTTGTTTTAAAACCTTTTCCTTTAAATGGCTCTAAAGCTAAGACTAAAAGATAGATAATGTGGACTGAAAATTTTCCCCCTTGCTTTCAGTTTTGTAGAGAATAGCACATTATAGGTACTTTCCTTTGTGCAAGAATCACATCAAATGCCAGGAAAAATACGTCTGTTTTGGCTACATATCTAACAGCATGCTTTCCAGAACCATCAATTTGTCTTTATTAATACATCAAATGCAGTTTGTTTAAAGTGTTTGTCCATTCTGGTGCCATGCTACTATAGATATTATTAGCTTATACTTATTACTAAAATTGGGTAAGATACAAGAGAATACAGCTTTTTGCATAGTGAAAGATATGACCTAGATCAAGACAAATTAATGCACGGTGATTCTAAAAGCATAAGCAGATGACTATAACTTTTTGAAGGTCTGCGTTTATTTTAAAGCTGACATATATTTCACAAGAGAATAAACAATTGTTTTTTATCATAAGATTACTGCTCATTGTGTACAAGAAAACAATTGTTATCAGGTATGAACTTAAATGGAATCAACTGCAGCAGTCTTTACAGGAATTTACCGAAATGTCTGCCATTCAGAGCTGGCTTACCATAATATTCTCTATGGAATAGTTGACCACAGGATTCTCATTCACAAACAGCCAGGTTAAACAGTTAAATGCTAGCAAATCCTGCATAGCCCTGTGGGAAATTTCACTTTAATCCCGAACTTATAAGAGGACAATCAAAGCCCAAAGCCTGGGTAACAAATCTGATCCTCTGTTGCAATCTGTGTCCTCATGGGAAGGAGAGAGATGCTCCCTGTACAAGCCTGAGATGGATAAATACCTAAATGATGAGATAGATGGGGAATGCAGAAGAAGCGTCTGGCTTCAGCCATTCGCTTCCAATTTCACATTACATTGTGAAAGGCAATTCTTGTGCAGCTCGGGAACAGCCAGTCCTGATTACTATAAGTTGAAGTGTGGCTTAAGGAATGATTAATGACAGTGTCAGGAGAAAACAAAGCACAATGAGAGTTATCTCTAATCCACCTGCTTGCAGATGCTATAGTAAGGGAATGAAAATGGCCCCAGCGAGCCCTGATAATAAAAAAATCAAAATAGAAAGGTGCAAAGCTGTAGATATGTATTAATCTGATATATAAAAACTAGGTCTTAGCTTGAATAAAGCATTAGGCATGAATGGAGCCCCATAGGTGATAGATATTAGAGCATAGTGGACTTCACATTGTCTGTATTTTTTAAATCAAACAGAACTGTTCCCTTCAGTATTGCCTTTGACATTAATAGGTTGGTATTTGAAAAGTCACAGTTCACTAGATGAGCAGGCTTGTGAGTTCAAGCTCATTAAACAAAACCTCTTTTTGTTGGTGTTTCAGAAAAAAAAGTGACACCATACCACCACCTTGTGGCTTTGCCTTGCATAAGCCCAGGGAGGAGAGACAGCTGTTTCCATTGCCAAACAAGCTACAGTCAGATAAAACATAATTATAAGATCTTCGTTCTTTCTGAAACGCAAACAGGCTTACAAGCTACTTCAGTTAGCACAAAACACCTGAGAGGCAGCAAGGCCATTTCAAATAAGTCTTTAATTCGATTTCAAGCTATTCCTATTAGATCTGCTTTAATTCAAGACAGCAGCTATTGCAGACATAAGAGGGTCACTGATCACAGCTATGACTGAAAATGCAGTGGTGGTTTCCTTCAGCTGCATTTCAGCTGCTCCTCTTCTCTCTTTTTCTGACCTATCTTCCTAAACTTCATGTCTGCTGGGAAATCCTGCACTAGTTGTGAGCTGGGATCTGGAAGTTCACTGCATGGAGCTCTAGGACACCCGTTCTCACTCCTTAGTGCTTGTGTTGTTCATCAGACAGGGCACATCTGTTAAGATCCGTAACAGTGACAGTCTGCTGCTGGATATAAATCACAGCAGTCACATAAGAACTACTTGCTTGCTTTGCAGGTTTCATATTCTGAAAAGTAGTTTGATTTAAATAGTTCTACTGTCTTTTCATTAGGGAGAATTGTTCAAATTCAAGGCACAATGTAAGGTTTCATAAAACATCCAACTGCCCAGGAACCTAAACCTTTTTAACTCTCACTGGGACATAGGTTCCTCCTATATCACCTAGGGCAAGTTGAAAATTTTAGCTATCATCATGGAAGATGGGAATATATACTTCTTGAGACCTTCATGTACATCAGATTTAAAGCTATTGCCCCTTGTTGCCAGCACTGAGGGAATTATTTGACCCCACTGAATTCAGAAACAGAAGTCCCATTAATTTAGATGGGTCAGGATTTCATCCCAATTGTCTCCCTCCCAGCCCCCCTTTTTCTTAGTATGACCAGCAACAAATTAAATGTTAATTTATATTTCATGGAAGTATTTTAATATTGAAAATCTAATGAAGATTTAGCACTCAGTTTTTAATGAGGCTGACATAACTGTCAAAAGAAAGCAAATACATTATTTTAATTAATATCAATTCATAAGTGCTCCTGATTTATATATTAAACAAAAAAGAAAGTGTCTTGTCATACACTACAATTCATTCTGTATTCACCCATCATTTACTCAGAATCTTTTCTTTTCTTTTTTTTTTTTTTTTTTTTCATGTGAAGGGTATGATGGAAGCTGCCATGTAGAATTGTGCAGCTGCTGCAGATGCTATAAGTACTGTGATCACATCACCCTTATTTTCTGATGACGCGCCTCAAATCAATTCTATCCATGTGTCTTTGTCTCCACCTGACACCTCCTGCTATCATAATAATCATGCTGTATGGTTTAAAGCCTATAGCTTTTGCATACTGTATTTTCTTAATAATACCGGGGATCCAGACAGTTTCAGTGCTATAAAGATACATTGTTATAACCAGAAAAGGGTCTCCATTGAAAAACTTTTGATCAAGGTATTGAAACCATCCAAAATCAAGTATGTTACAGCAGAAGTTTTGATTGGTCCATTTTAGAATCTGATAAAAATTGAAATCTGGGTACATGTTTGGGTCCTGATCTCTCCTCTAGTCAGTAGGGTGTTGGGGTGTTTATTCAAGCTAAAATTTGGAATGGAGCAGAACAGACTAGAGTAGGTTATGAATACATTTGGAAGTGCTTTTACTTGTGCAACAGAGCAGAAAGGGAATATTTTAACAAAGAGAAAGTAGTGTTGCAATTACAATGTTTTATATAGTCATGAAAGATGATAGAGTTAAAACTTGAAAATTAATATATCAGCATCATTAAACAGACATTTCACTGTGAAGATGCAATAGATTGAAGATTACAGTTACATAAATCCAAATCCATTTAAGGGTTAACATCTCTGCTAGAATCAAAAGCATGGAAGCATGAAGGTACCACTGTCAAACAATTGTCTGAGATCCTTTTATACCCATTTGTTACACTATGTACATGGTTATACTCCTCCCCACTTCGGTATTTTTCCCTTTTTTCCAATAAAATACTTCATTTCCTTCAACCTCATCCTCCCTTCCTATGGCATAAGTTTCTATCTTGATCTAATGCAATCCTCAGGAACCTGAAAGGTTTCTTTCAAATGATCGCACTAAGCTTTCAAATGTCTCCTCACAAGCATGCTACCTTTGGATGAAATTCTGGTCTTGATGCATGCTCTATTTTAGGTCTGTCTTCCTGCTTTCTTTACAATGTGTGCACCCAGGCATCTTCAACCAGGATTCCGTTCTGAATGTACAATTCCTGAAAAACATTGAGTCTTAGCATGATAACCTGTAAGATCTGAAGGCAGCAGCAAACTCAGCAGAGATTTACAGACTATCACAAAATGTATTTTAACAGAAGCTCAGAATCCTGTTCTGTTAAAAGCAAGGGGTGAGAGAAGATACAGGATTAGAAGATCAAACTCCTAAAAAGGGGGGTGGAGGTTCAGATTGATTTTGGACACTTGACTGAGATTTAAACTGTCTCTCTCCAAGCTGTTTTTGTGCAAGCAGATTTGTCTCTGAGCTGCTAGGGGTGAAATCTTGTGTTCAGAAAGAGCTCCTTAACCAGTCATTTCAAAAGATTTTGCATGAATGTTCTTTCTGGCCAAAACTCATTCCACCCTACAAAGTCAGAAACCAGCCAAAAGCAAGAATGAATAATTTACAAAGGGCAGCTGGCCTGGTTCTTGCAAAATCAAACTAAATTCTTGGCTCCAACCCTCCTTTAAATTACTAGATCCAAAGCTGAGCCCTGCAGGTCAAGAGTATTCTTACATCTGAATTGCATATCTGCCTAAATTTCCCTTTTTCTACTGTATGTAGACCTTGGATAAGGTATTTGATTTTCACTTACTTCCTATCCCTAAGTTGCATAGCACTGCAGACTCAGCCACAGTTACCAGTGCTACTTGTGATAATGTGTTTTAAGAGCAGGCGAACATTGCTTGTAGTTTGCAGAGGACAGGCAGATTACTGCCTGGTGAGAAGTTCTCTTAAAGTAGGGTATCTGAAAATCGAGCTACAGTCACTTCCTGTAAAACAAAGTATCACCCAAATTGCTTGCTTTTGTGTAATTATGAGGACAGTTACCCTGCTTCCAGGGATGTTACCACACAGCAGTGTGGTAGTAAGTGGTCAGCTCACTTGTGTAACTGCTACAGGTAACCTTCTGAGGTGGGAGATAATGCACTTTACCAAGTAATCTCTTGTTTTGGTTCAAAATCCTAGCAGAAGATGTGAGGCAATGCTGAGATCCCTACCTGAATTTCATGCTAGGGCAGTTATTTTAGAAGACCTGAATATGTTTTCAGTATATCACATAGTGACTTTTCAGCCATCTCCTCTGACACATTAACCTGCAGCAAAATAAAGAGTTCTCTGTAGTAGGCAGCTTAATATTGAGTCCAGTTGTATTTACCTTAACTAACAAGAATTCCAGCCTTTTATGTGAATGTTGTTCCTGTTGTGGCTGCATTAAAACATTAAGAAAGTGTCACGTTTGGAAACTGGATCTCTCCTTGACATTCAGTAGGTGCTGAAACTCCACGTACTTCAGTTCTGATTTGAGTTCATGTTCCTTAGAGTTTGATTGCATATGCTGCTCTTTGTGACAAAGTATCTGCTATTGCAGCAGATACTTCAGCATTTTCATAAAAGAATCCCAACAACAACAGCAGGGCCATAGGCCATTTATTATAGACTTAATTTCTTGGATAGCTGTATGATTTTCTTCAGCAGTATGTCTACAACATGTACAGCAATTGTCAACTGAGTGTCAGTATAAGGCCTGCTGTACTCCCCAGGGGAATAACCTGTACCAGTATAAACACATTCATGCTGATAACTTAGTCCATGCTGTAGCCTTTTGTGTGTTCAGAACATTTAAAAGAAGCTACATTTTTATGGAGTGAATTGAAGTGTGTAGTCTGCAAAAGGAGCAGAAAAGCTGAAACAGAGCATAAGATGAGGGTAGCTCAGACGCATTTAGCATCAGCAAACAAAAATCAGTGTTCACTCAGATAAATGGATTTCCATGTAATGTTCCTACCTTCTCTCTTTGTTACGCATGAAGCTTTTTTTTTTTTTTTTTTTTTTTTTTTTTTTGCTTTTTTTCTAAAGCTAGTGGTAGATCTGCTCCTGGCAGTATGTTATGTTCAACCATTAGTTTATTTTTTAGGACTAAGAAGAGATATTTCTACATTATAAATTATTTATAAACATAAGAACAAAGGGAGGCTTGTCAGGGCTGCTGGTACTTTGAGAAAACAAAAAAAAAAAAAAGATGATGAATTTATGAAGAATACAATTTTATGAAGGGGGGGGGGAACGCAACTACTAATTATTAACATTCATCTGCAGACAAAGAATCGAAAGGATAGGATTAGAGGGATACATTTACATCTGTCTGTCACAAAAAGAAATCTCATTAAAGGTTTACTAGACTGTCACAAAACTTCTTCTAATGTTAAACTTGAGGGTCTCAAGGGGGACAGGAATATCTCATTTTTGGCCAATACAGTGAAGTGATATTAAAAAAGCAAACAAAAAAAGCAAACAAAAACATTTGCAGTTTTAGGAAAAGCTCTAACTGAATCTCCTTAGGTGACAAAAAGGTTCATATGCCATGGAAAAAGTTTTACATGTCACTGCAAGTTTCAGTAGTTTCTATTTACACAGCCATGTGTACTTTGAAACATGATATGGCTGCCACAGCAGTCACTTTGTGAATAGCGTTCATCATCTGGACGTTTCGTTTCATCTATAAAAAGAAATCTGCAATAGGTTGCTTTGACAATTCAAGATGCTGAGCCACAGTTTCTCTGCTTTAAAGAAGCAGACATTAAGGTTAAATACATTAAAAGTGCACAAAAATAAACACACTGTGTATGTACAATATGTTGACAATAGCAAAACTTCAGTATACTGTAGTGCATGATCAAAGAACTGAATCTGTGGAAAAGAAATCCTGAATCTAGCTAAAGCTGTCATTTTATTTTTCATAGCAAACTAGTTTATACTGAATACACATCACTAAGGAAAGATCTAGAACACTTCTATATTACCTGGGCTGATGTATGTGGCCACATTAGTAAGGTATTCAGATAGTTCCTCTTAAGGTCAGACATCTATTTTCTAGGATTGTATTCTAATTGATTTTATTTTGATTTATGCACTGGTTTGATTAACAGATGAAATGGCTTGCAAAGGAGAATGTTTTCATATTGAACATCATGTTAGAGAAAGTCAAAACTATCAAAGAAAAATACCACAGGTTCATCCAGAT
The DNA here is from genome assembly GCF_964211825.1 of Aythya ferina. Taxonomy (NCBI): domain Eukaryota; kingdom Metazoa; phylum Chordata; class Aves; order Anseriformes; family Anatidae; genus Aythya; species Aythya ferina. Next base: position 25,630,710 of record NC_140301.1, read on the forward strand.
TCATCCAGATAAGTCCTTGTAAAGACAGTTCTCAGCGGTGTACAAAACAAACCCAAGTAAAACCCCTGAGATTCAACTATTCCATTCCAGTTATTAAGGATTTGTTTCCAGGTTTTGGATTGGATTAAAAAAAAAAAAAAACCTAGAACACTAACCTCTGATTTTCCATTCATTAATTTTTCTAACTCCAGTTTGTAGACTATTCTCCAGTCTCAATTTTCAAACCTGACTGGTGATTATCGGTGTTTACTTTTACATGCATACCCTGAGACAATATAGAAGGCCTGATTTTCAGAGGCTAGTTCCCAAGGTCTGCTGAAGTTTCAGCTCTCTAGGTCTCTCAGCTTGGGCATCCAAAACAGATGCATCCAAATGTATGCCCATATGTTTGAGCATGTTGCACCACTATATATGCACTCCCTGGCACTGTTGAAAGGCATACATTCCCTGCAACCCTCCTACGCTCCTCCCTCTGTTCTGCTCCATTTAGGTCTGTGCACATAATCTAGATTTCAGGTAACCTGAATGAAGAAGTTCTTTCTATTCCAGTAGCTGAAAAATTAGATGGTCAAGACTGGAGCCTCCTCTGCAGCCCACTTTCAACATGTGAATTCCCTGTGCATGCAGGTTTCAGTTACCTGCAGAAGACACTGTCACTGAAAGGAAATACAAAAGTGCTGGCTTTTAAAACAGCAGTTGTGTATGCAGAAATAACAAAATATTTTGTTCTTAATATACCTATTTTCACATTTTCCTTCACCCAAAACTTCTTTTACTGAATGCAACTGTATAACAAAGCCAAACAATTGTTGTAACTTTAGGAAACACCGTAATACATTCCTGAATGACTTTTTTAAAAAATAAAGCAAAATTCATGCAACAGTGACAAATAGCCAACAAGCCCTTAATATAAACAAGTTAAATAATGTAAAAATCCCTAAAAATGTGAAATTATAGATGTAAATATCTATAGATGTATAGATATAAAAAAGCACTTGGATTCTTATTGCCTTTTTCAAATCATTTATCTTACAGACAGCTCTTTTTTACGTACTTTTTGCCATTCTTGCTTGATATTTTAGTAGACAAAAACTGTTCAATAAAGGATATTGTTTAAGAGTTACCACATTATTTTCTTTTTTTGCATTCCATATCATATAGTACATTAGTACTAATCACATTCTAAAGAACAGAAAAAATATACAGTAATTTAATAGAGGATTAAATTTCACATCTTTGCAATTGGAAGTCTGTTTTCTATAACTCATAAGGTAGGCATAGGAAGCCAATTTAAGAAGCAAATGGTGAGATTTAAAAAGCTACAGTAAAGCTAAAATTGAATATTTACTTTGCACCTGTTTTCTAATACACACACACACACATATATGTATATACATACATATATATATAAAGGCAAGTGGAAAATAAAATCTTTGTTTCCTTTTCATTTCACTTTTTACTTGGGAATTAGATGTTTTTCATTTTTATGTCCGAAATAAACATCTGGGTCAGATAGCTACATGAAATACCTTTCCAGTCTCCAGATAGAACAGAATTATTGAAAAGCTACTTATAACTGAGGATTTCTGCTAAATGCAAATTATTGTAGTTGACAGCTATATCAATATGAAGAGTATAATACTCTTGCGCATTATTAATATTTGTTTTTGTAACATACATTGCTAAAAATAGAATTGTTGCACTTCAAAAATGTTCTTTATGGTTTAAAGAAATGTATTATTCAAGTGTTTTTAATTTTATATAATAGGAAAATATGTAGTGTAGACAGGCAAGTAAAAAAATCATTGCTGAAACTCATCAAAGCAACGGCAGGATTTTCACAGAGCAATTATTGAATCTCATCAAAGTTTGGAATCTGACTCAAGAAAGATGTGTTTTCAAGTGCTTGTGCCTAATTCCTCTCCTGAAGCAAGCACTTTGCTGCCTATGTGCAAGTTCAGGAGATACAGCCCTGGAAAATACTTTCTGTCTGCAAGCTTAAACTTGTGTTCAGTCCACACAGCCTGTCATGTTTAAGCTTGACTCCACAGGAGTGCTAACTGTGAACAGTGCATATGCACAGTGCAACGCTAATATCAGTTCCTCCACTCTTCTTCCCCATGAAGAAGTCTGCACAGCTATGGTGCTCACTCATCTTTTGTCTCCTGCCAACAATTACTTCTGGTGAATTTTATTTCACGTTCCCTAAACTGCATCTTTCAGACAGTAGTGTGGGTCATATGTACAAAGTTAGGGCATTTGGACATGAGGTACCTACTGAAATAATAGGATTTGGGAGTTTGGATTCTGGAACTGTTCCTGTGTACACATAGGCTGATTAGGAAAGTCTCCTGTGCAGGATTTGCCTCCTGACAGATTTTTGTGTCCTTATGGCACAGTGGGGAGTAGTAAACCTATTTGGATTATTTGTCAAATATTCTAGAAGGCCAAAATTCAAGGCCTGGAGTTAAATATTAAGTGAACTAGAGATTTAGGAAAACTTCAGGCTTTTCTGTAGTTCAGAAGCAAGGAATGCAGCTATTGGCATACCTAAGTGTCTAAATACATAAATATAAACACTTAGATAAATTTCAGGGTTGTGGTACACATATGGACAGCGAATTCTGCTTGTTTTAGGACTGTTTTCTCTCCTGGAAAAGGAAAATACAGTTTCTAATTCTTCCAAGAATACCTATATAGTAGCTTGCATTTCCAGTGGGGACTTACCTCTCTGCTAGAGCAATCTGGGAGATGCAAGGCAACAAAGAACTGTGTATGGCTCATGTTTATCTGATACAGCACTTTCTGATCAGGGATTCCAAAGAATTTTTAAAAATTAGGTCCATTTTGCAAACAAGGAAGTTGAGGCACTGCACAATGCAATGACTGAAGCTCTACTACAGGCAAACAGTCAAGCTACAAACAGACTTGTTACTTCCTGGTGCTAGATACACTAGGCCAACCTTGCTGTTACTCACTGCTTTAAAGAAGTATTCCAGATGTTCTGATTTAGGCTTTTTACTGCAGGCATTATTTTAATTTCATTATCAGCAATGATTAATGGAAATTAATTTTGAAAGTTAATGGAGCTACCCAACAGTAAGATCTTGACGCTAAAAATTAGTTAGGGATTTTAGATACTTTTTCAAAACTTCAGATAAAGTCACTGAAGTTATTTAAATACGCTGTGTAGATTCTGTAAACACTGGCAGTTCTAAAGTCAAGGCAGAACATTCCCCTAAAGCAACTTTTCTCATTTAAGAAGGAATTAATTCAGGACATTGTGTAGGAAGTCAAACTAGGTGATCACACTTATCCTTTCTGGCTGTGTAATCCATGAGAAATGTGGATATACAAATATATTGAAATATCATTTCCCACAGAAGTAACTATATATTTCTTCACATGCTATATCTCTTTGTGTAGTGACAGACTTTATATTTCTGATTAGTATGTTGTAAAGTGGGAGAAGATTTTAAAACATTGTTGGAAAGTAATCCAAGTTTCAGCGTATTTCCTTTCGGCTTTATAGTGAAAGCTTTAAGTGCCCTCTTTTGGTATAATATGGGAATTACAAGAAAGGTGTTTTGTTTTTATTAAAAAAAAAAAAAAAAAAAAAAAAAAACTTTGAGGGAATCACAAATCTCCAAATTATGGGAATCTTACCACGAGTGTTATACAAATGAAATTTGCCCACAGAAAAAGCATTTAATTTCATAAAAAGTCTTATTATATGGTATACTTCAATATTGATCTCATATATACAATCACTTCATGCTTTGCCACTAAATTCTCCAAAAATATTGGACTTCGATTGTGATGCTTCAAGAATATCTGCTTAAAGCCAGTGCGTCTGGAATGCATATGTGCAGGAAAAGTAGAATTATAAGTCATATACTTTCTGTTGGTTTAGCTGTATGGTTATGTCACACTGTTTAGCATGGGGTTGGACTTATAAAAATTGTGACTAAGTTATAGTTGCAACATCTATGGTGCAGTAAAAGGTCAAAAACATTTATTTTAAGAATATATAGGTACAAATGTGGAGAATGTATTGGTTTAACTTGTATCTCTGTGTTTGGCCATCTGGATGCATGTAGTGCTTCTGTCCATGTTTCTGGATGTCTAGAACAGTGATACTCTGATCTGTGTAAACTTTTCAATTGGCTCCTTTTCTATTTTTATTTAGTATCTATTTAGCTCATTTTACCATGACAAAAGAAGCTATCATCTTCTCGTTTCTTCTTCCTCAGTAACACTTGCTACTGAGATAGTTTGCAATACATTCAGAGTTATTGCTAGTAGTTAACATTTATGCTATGTGAGAGTGAATCTCAGATATAGTTCTAAAAGTAGTTAAAGTCAGTTTTTAATAATATTGTCTGCCAATTAAGAAAATCTGTAGAAAATTTTGATTAGAAAGCATCAATAGGGTGGTAGTCTTTAAATTTTACTTTTAAGGAAGGTACTTCACTGCATGAAAGAGGTGTGCTGAAAGTACATGCTTAACAAGTACAGCATGAAACTAGAAGGGAGTGCTTTACAAGTTCTTTATTGACACTAAGATATTCTTCACAAATGTTCTTATATCCTGCTACACTTCAGCCTCTGTTTCTTTGATCATATCAACACTAACCAAGAGATAATCGATTCAGCTTTTCCATCACAGGTAGTCCTACTGAGTCCCAGTTTCTATTCCAGTGAGGAATGCTTGAATCCAAAATCTTTTTCAAACAGATACAAGTATGAACATTTAAGCAGGAAGTGAATACAGCTCACAACATCTTTTTCCAGTCCCTCATGAAAAAAAGGAATGGTCTTGGTATCTGCTTTTTGCTGTTGGTATTCTCTTTAAAAAGATGAGCTGCAATTTTAACTACAACTTGCAGAACAGTGGTTGAATATGAAAGACTGTAACTTTGCAGGCATAACATCAGTGCTAGCTTTATGAGCAGACCGAGGGCAATAGGGCACATTGTCACATCAATTTTTAATCAGGATTCTCCAATTAAATCAATGGACAGTATTGTTTAAAAGTCAATAGTATAGTAAAACCCTATACTTGGCTCAAATCAACAGATTTAGAGGACAGTCAAATTCAGGCTGACTGTAATATAAATAATGGAGGTTGCTTTGCTTTCAAGCACTCAATCATTTAGCTCACTCTAAAATGCAAAGTTACAAAATGCACATCTGATGATACAGTTATACTCCATTTGTAAGTACATTTTCTGTAATGTGGAATGGAATGTATTTTTCATAATGTGATGAATAACCAAAAAAAAAAAAAAAAAAAAAGCAGAGTTTTGTAAGCAGGTAGGAGACAGAGAAGCAATTTGATATAGTCACAAATCATTGATGGCTAAGAAAGAAGTGTTATATTAAGCAATTTAAATGCCTTTTCTTATACTCCTGTGCAACAGCACATATTTGTTTTTTAAACAAAATACAAGAAATTTTCACAATATTTCTTGGCTTTGTATGCTAATAAGGCAGAGTGAGAAGACTATTACACAGCAATGTTGCCTAGTGTTAGGTAAAACTGCAAAAATATTAAACATAACCATTCTATAGTATGGACAATATCTGGATTTAGAAATAATGATGCTGTCAGGAACAAGACAGAGAGTTAAGTTTTCCTCAAACAAAGGAGAATCTAACAAAGAACAAATGGGGTAGTTCTGATAAGGACAATTTGCTGGTACCTATCTAGAGATTTATTTATGAGTACACTAACATTTTAAAAAAACTTTTATTCAGGACCAAAGAGCACTCTGGGAAGATTTAAATTAAGAGGTTAGCAAGATTTTTTAGACCACTTTATTTTACTGTTTGTTGGGTCTGAATTCTCAACAAATAGTTCAGCCTTTAAAGATGGGAGTAAAAGAGGTGTCCACCTGGAGACCAAGAACAGTGTGTTTCAGCAGCTAACTGTGAAGCTGAAAAGTAAAAGAAAAAATTGTCCTAAGTTTTAGTCTGTCTCATACAAATTGAAAACTTGATAAACATACAGGCTTTCATTGGCAGGTTTTGTTTTTGTTTTTAATTATTACTATTCAGTCAGTTGGGATTATAATCAATTTCTCTTTACCTTTTTTCAAAGGACTACATGTCTGTGAGGGAAAGAATACAGTTGATCAGAAAAGCCTATATTTGCCTAGAAATTGATTCCCTGAAATTATAAATAATCCAGAGTTAATAAGGAAGGTGGACTAGAAATGTTTCCTTTTATATTTCAGAAGTTATAAAATTCTTGATAGGCTCCAGTTCAGAAACCTGAATCTGTCATTCCCATAGATACAAGTAGATTGTAAATTTTCATAAGCTTCTGCAAGAATGCGAGAGTTTAGGGATAAGATTTGCTGATTTTGTGGAGATTAGTAAAACTTACGTTTATTTTGTTAGAAGCAGCATTAATTTCATACATACTGGTTATGTTCTTAAAACAATGGGTTGTGATTAGACCTGAGTGCTTGACTGTATTACCCTTAATTCTTGCCTTTTGCAATTAATGATTTAACAGTGTTGGCTACTTCAAGCACTCAAAAATCTTGATAAACCACCCAAAAGTATTGAGACTGTTTAGGGAACTACTTTTACAAAAAAAAAAAAACAAAACAAACAAAAAAAAAAAAACACCACCTACATTTAGAGGGTTATTTATCTTTTGGATATAAAGTATTAAGAGCTCACATTCTCAATCTTTCAATCCTTTTTTTTTTTATTATTATTATTTTTATTTTTAGGATTCAAGATTTTGATAAAGCAATAAAAATTAAATTTTGATTTTTTTGATGAAGTCCATGAGAATTCTGTCACTAGTTTCTCACTGACCAAGATCACCCGTAATAACACCGGAATTGTGAGGAATTTATGAATCTGGCAAAGCTGATTGAAGATAAATCTTTGAGGTTGCAGAATTCTCTGCTATTCTTTGCATTTTATATGACCTGAGGGCTCTCAGGTATTTCACTGAGGTATTTCAGTGTATTATTGGCAAAGATCAGAATTAAAATTTGGATAGATTTTACAGAGAACAATAAATTTTCGTAGAGCTGAGTGTGTTCTAGAGAGTGAATATATGCTTGGTATTTAGCATCAGAATGGCAAGATATTGTCATCTTGTACAAACGCTCATAGTTGGCCTAGGGTGACATATCTAAACATCTGAATTTCCTGCAGGAGTCGTCAAAGGGGAACTGCAGTCTTCTACATTCTAAGGAGCAGGAGGGACTGTAGTTCCCTGTAGCAATGATTATATTGATAACAAAAAAGAGACAGAAGGACTCATCATTATAGATTTTGGTCTCAAAATAAGACACTAAGAGAAAATTATACTATTTTACATTATGAAGTCAGGAAAGAGGACAACAATACAATATGGGTTAAGAAGGAAAATGTTATAAGCAAGCAGGCATCATTCAAATGTGCATTTGTCTAAGAATGTTTTTCTCTAAAATCAGGGTTAATGGTATTCTAGTGCAATGACACTCTGTAATATCGGCCACCCTGGATATGATCTTCAGAGATCCCCAGTTTAGAGCTTTAATGCTCATCCAAGCCCCTGTTCCAAAGTTTTTCTGATGCCAAACTGCTCCCACTCCTTTACCAGCCTGTTCTAGAGATTTGACAATTTTTTTTTAATACATCCCACATCTTATCTCAGCCCCAGGTCTTTCCATGTTAGCCTCCTATTCTTTCATATCTATGAAGCACCAAGTGATAAGATGAGGGGAAATGGCCTCAAGTTGTGCCAGGGAGGTTTAGGTTGGATGTTAGGAGGAATTTCTTTACGGAAAGGATTGTTCAGCATTGGAGTAGGCTGCCCAGGTTAGTGGTTGAGTCACCATCCCTGGAGATCTTCAAGAAACATGTAGATGTAGAATTTAGTAGCATGGTTTAGTGGTGGACTTTAGTACTAGGTTAAAGGTTGTACTAGAGGGTCTTAGAGGTTTTTTACAACCTGAGTGATTCTATGATTTCTGAGCTTCCAGTCCATCAGGAGCCTTCCATATTCTCCCAAGTCTACCTCTCTAATCTACACTCATCAAAATTCATCTGCAAGGAGATGAAGCAGCATTCTGTGGAAACAGAAGGTTTCTTTCAGTAGTTGCATAACGCCAGACATGGTGTGTACTTAATCAAAAATCCATCCTCAGGGAACTTTGTTGGAACTAGGAAACATCAATTCATAGAAAATACAGATGTATGGTAGTTACAGCTCAGAAATGATGGGTTTGTTAAAAAACCTTCTTTTCAACAAAAAATTTAATCTTCTTTAGTGCCTTCTCATATTCATATAGTAAATGAGTACAGTGATTTGAATTCCCTTGTCCAATAAATAGCATTGCTGCATTCCCAAGCCTCAAAATCAATCCTGCTTCCCAGAGCCCACATCAGTTGTGAACCACCCACATCTCTATGATGTCATTTTAGATCAAAACCAGCAAAGACTGATACCTTAGCTCCTAGTGGTTTGGCTACCAATGAGATGTGGGAAACCCACATTCTTTGATTTCAATTAAGGGTAGGAGGGTTTTGAACTTCTATACAGTAGACTGGGGTTCCAGCCACTAGGAAGGCTGTTACAGGGCTTCTTGGTTGTTAGAGGATGCAAAAATTCTTGAAATCTTTCAAACATTTTATCAGGCTGAGAAAATTGTTTTCCACTCAGTTCTAATTAGATCGTAGGGTCAATGGAAATCGTAATAATTTCTGACTTTGAAAAATGTGATGTCTCATTGGCTTGAACAGTTAATCAATGATTGAATTCACTCGATATAAGTTTACTTAAGAAACCAGAAAACAGATGTTATGTCTCATTCATTTTGTTATATAGGCTCAGAAAGGTAATTACTAACAAAACTTAGAAAACCTGATCTCTGACAACTGAATTACATTTCTGTGTGCATATACTGTATACCATGAAATGTCCTGGAGTTAAGAGTTACAGATTCTGCAGCTGGCCTAAGGGAACCTTTCAAGACATTTGGGATTTATAAAAGGTCAAAGATTACAAGCAATGCTGACCAGTTAATTGCTTCAGGTGAAATAAAATGAAAGTAAGAAAACCATTTTGCATAGTATCAGTGTAGTTGTTGGAAAAAGTCAGGACAAAAAACCCCACTCGTTTGGTGCTAAAACAGCTATTTTTGGATCTGTAATTGTCTATCATAATTTTTGCTTTCATAATTAATAATTTTACTTTCAGAACATGTGATCAGATTCCAAGTTTACAGTAAGCTTTCATGAGTGAATACAAAAGATTAAAAACAGAACAAATAGGTAACTCTATTCTGTACAAAAACCCTGTTCTTCAGCACAATTTATGACAAATTGTGCTAATGCAATGCTAGTCAGAAAGTCTTGTAGAAAAAAGGTAAAACAAAATTCTGTTTGGATGAGAGTGTCTTTTTTTACATATTTGAATTAAAAAAAAAAAAAAAAAAAAAAAAAAGAAAGAAAAGAAACAAACTTTTGTAAATCTAGGAACTGATGTCCTTGCTTTATATGCAGTTTTCAGGGTTATTTTACCAGGTGACTTTTAACACACAAGTTACATTTAGTTCCTACTTGACAATTCTGATGTGTGAGCCACAGTAGGTGCTATGATTCTTTTCCTTTGCCATGCAGTTTTAAAAAGGGGGTAGAAACTGAGAAAAAAATAAATAAATCTGAATTTTGTCACTCCAATGAATATACCAATTGAGCAAGAAGTTGTTTTGACATAGTGTTTTATTAAGCATAAGTGTGATCTGCGTCATAATACTTGTTAGATTGTAATTTGTATTGGAAGGAATTGAGAATCTAAGAGACCCACAGTAACTTAGAATGACTTCCTGAATTAGCACCAAGTTTTCATTTGATCTGCTACTGCTTAATCTTGTTTGTAGAGACAGTCCTCTGATTCTGTTGGAATCTGAAGATTCCAACATTATCCAGAGCCTTAAGTCATTCTGAGATGAGTAAACTCAAAGAATTACATCATGATGCAAATCCAATGACCTTAACTCTTTCACCACCCTAAGATATTTGATTTTCCTCCAGGAAAGTTGTGTTGGGTCTGTCTGAGCTGGAGTCACCTTTTCCCTGCAGCAGCCCACACAGTGCTGTACTCTGCACTTGTAGCTGGAACAGCACTGATATCACTCCAGTGTTGTGTCTATTGCTGCATAGTGCTGGCACAGCATCAGGACTCCTTCCAAGCCCCCAAGAGCCAGCAGACTGGGGGTGGGCAAGTGATGGGGAGGGGACATTGCTGGGGCAGCTGACCTAAACCAACCAAAGGGATATTCCATAACACCTGATGTCACACTCAGCAATAAAAGGGGGGGCTCTCGTGGGGGAGGGGGCTGTTCCTCCTGAACAACCACTACGCGTTTGGGGCCCTGCTTCCCAGGACGTGGCCGAACACCGCTCGCTGATGGGAAGTAGAGAATAATTTTTCCTCTCTCTGTGCTTCCGCGCGGACTGATTGCTTCTTTTGTCTCTGTTTTTTTCCTCCCATTCCCTTTCCCTTTAATTAAACCTTTCTTATCTCAACCCTCGAGTTCTCTGTGTTGTATTTTCTCCCCCTTCCTCTTTGAGGAGAGGGGGAGTGAGAGAGCGGTTGTGGTGGAGCTCGGCTGCCCACCTGAGTAAAACCACCACAAAAGTATATCTAATTCACTCACTTAATCTAGGCTGAAATACCACTTCATTTATGAATCTAGCATAGACAGAATTATATCACAAGATAAGTGTCCCTTGTCAGCCCTCCCAAGAAGAATGTGCTTTTAGAGAGCCAACTGATGCACATTCTATAATGTGGTAAAACACCCCTCCTTGAAGCTAGCAAGTCACGAAAGGCTGTTGTACATCAAACAGTCTGAAACTGCATTTCAGTTACTCTGCTGACTTTATATTGTTTTATTTTGTTCTGTTGATAAAGACATAGAAGATTAAAGGCTAAACAAAGGCTAAACATTAAACAAGGCTTACATTGGCTAAAATACTCAGTCTGGAGTGAGGTCTACAATAAGAGGTGACAAAAAGTTAGTGTTGGTTTATATCATCATTAAATTGAAATAGAACATCTAGAGAATATACAAGGTAGGTTTTTTGTCAGGCATCTGATACCTTATATGTTATTAAAACACAAAAAGCTGTACAACTGAATGCAATGAAACAAAAAATACATAGTCTACCTGAAGAATTTATCCTTCTTTCTTATCAGTGCATTGTTCTTTATTACATAAGGATATCTGCAGATTCATATGCCAATCCAAGGATTTCACAGGTTTTAGTTTAATATTTCAATACCTCCTTGAATCACAGATTTGTGCAAATATTCAGTATTTTCTACCCATACAATCTTACTTAGGTGTTAACAATTGGAGTGGTAAGTGATTGTGGTACATACAGTGCTCAAGCATACCTGTTTGAAGCTAGTACTATGCCGATCAGCTCCTGCACAGACGGCTTTTCTGGTTCTTGTGAGAAACCTTATAAGTGAAAGTTAGTGATAGAGATATTTCAAGGAAAGGTCTGGGGCAAAAGGATCTGCAAATATGAATGCAGATTTCCTAAAAAAAAAAAAAAAAAAAAAAAGAATTCATTTTTTAAAAGGGAATGACCTTTTCTTTTTTTTTTTTTTTTCTGCTATAGAAGTCACATCCCAGGAATGATGATTAATAATGATATATCTGTGCTGGTTCTCTTCACAAAAGCTCAGTTTGGGGATGTTAGAGAGGCTAACGTGGTATTTTTATTTGTTTGTTTTTTTTTGGCTGGCATTTACTGAAAATAAAGGGACTGGCAAAAAATGAAGGAAAGAAATTAAAGCTTTCCTACATAATTCCTTGTAGCCTGGGGAATACACAGGAAATTGGAAAGCCAGAAAACAAGAAATGTTGTCCTAGAGCCTTCCAAAAGCTTTTTCTAATGTTTCAGTGAACCTACCTGTGAAACATACAAGGCTGAAGACAGCACAATTGAAATAACATCATCCTCTCTGCCACTGTGGTAAATGAACTATTCCTGTAATCTATGCTGACAAAATAAATCATTTCCCAGTGTCAGCTGAAGAGTTTGTACAGTCTCTTCATTATTATCTCTCATTGCATGCTGTCTTTCCCTCTGATCTATCGCCTAAATTACTGGTACGAGAACTCCCTCATATGCAGGGATAGCTCCATTGGCTAATTCAGGCTAATAGGAAGGGGAGCTGCTCTGAGGGAGTGCTCAGTTGGCAGGTCTGAGGAGGACAGTGGTAATCAGCTCGGGGCAGTGCTGATCAGGTGGGAACTGTAATTTCTTTGTCTGGCAGAGATGGACCTAGGAGAGCACATACACCCACGGCCTAGGCCACATGCAAAGTTGGGTCACTCTGCTATCACTTCCACAACAAAAATTCTGGATTTTTAATTCAAAGGAGAAAAAAAAATCATGCTTTTTTCTTTAGAGATGCCTAGCTCAGGCTCCACATCTGAATGAACTGTGAACACCATAACATTTAGCAGTGCTGTATGTAACCACTAAATCACAATCTGCCATGAGCAGAACTGAAACACGGCACTGTTCCACTGCTCCCTGACAAATATCCAAGTCACAGCTAGCAGAGCATGTGTTCGGTATCCTTCTGCAGGTCAGCTGCTCTTGCATTCCTCAGTATTCACTGATGGGTGAAGTGGAAGACGTTAACAGTATGAATTTGAGGAGTTTGGATCAAAATATGTAAAAGTCAGATGGGGATCTTTGAGTTATCAGTAGAATAATTTATTTTTATTACACAGTATTTAATTTAAGTAAAACATTAATTTTACTTTTCGAACTTTAGTGCTTCCAATTTATTTGATTCTCACTGCTCCCTTAAAAACAGAACAAGGCAGTTATTAGAGACTCTGTATGAAGAAAATTCAAAGTGACACATGGGAAATTCTATCCATCTTTGAAAGAAAGCAACTTACTGTTGTAAGAGTATTTGGAATTGGAACCTCCACTTCATTAAGGTTATTCTATTAAGGTCACAAGAACACATAGAGACACAGATCTGGTAGGCAAGGCATAAGAAACAATACTGAAGACCAAAAGTCTCCAGTCACTAGTTGACAGGCCATCAAGAAACTACAGGCATCACTTCAGAAAGGGACAACTTGGACTTTGTAGCTGGTGGGAAGAACTAAACAAGAGGAACATGAGGATCTGGGATATTTGAAGGTTTTCTGTCGGCTATGCAAAATTAGTGAAGGAATGTTTAGGGGAAAGGAGCTGTGGAGCAACAAAGGATGAAAGAGACCAAAAAGAGTATAAAAGGAGCCCATCACATACAAATTGTTGCTGCTCAGTACATTCATCTGACTGAGCCCTGCACGTGATCACTGCAGTCTGCCCTGTCTTATTATTAAATATTTTCTTAAGTGTGTAATCTCACTCTTTACCCCACGTGTGTGAGAGTACTGTGAGGGCTGTGCTGGTATTCATAGGGACCCATGAGCACAGGGTGCCTGGGAGATGAGTGTGCAAGTGCATGCATCTGTTCGCTAGTGAGCATCACACTGCACCAGCCAACAGGTGGGAGATTAAGGGAGTGGGTTGGAGGGCTCAGCACTGGCTCTGAAGATGCTGTCTCTTCCCTGAAGAACCTAGAATCTGAGAACCCAGTGTTGCAGCTGGATCCTGACAAATTGAAATCAGTATATATTGATAGATTTTCAGAATTGGATGAGATTAACTTGATTTTAAGGTCAGCAGATGGGATACAAGAAAACAGGAAATTCAGGAAAACAAACAAACAAACAAACATTGGAGTTTTCAAGTGAAGGGGAGATTTTTGGAATGGTTCAAGTGAAGTAGTGGTTTTGGTTATTTTTTAAGGATCATTTAAAAGGGTTAAGTCTAAAGTTATTAGGTTTTAAAATCATTAGATCTAAAGGAACGACAAAAAAGTATTGTATGCATGTGTACTGTCTGCTAGGGAAAAAATATCTTGCCTTCCAAGAGATTAGGTTAATAAAACAATTTGCTTATATCTCCTTTGTAATAATTTAGCTAAGAGTTTGGAGATAATGTTTTTAACATTAACATAATGTTTTTATACTATTTGAATATTAAATAACTATTAAATACTTTTAAATATTGAAAAATTAAAGATGAAACCCAGGAAAATACAGCTGTTTATATCATATCACTGTTCCTCTGAATGAGATCACAGTATAATTGAATGAAATATATGTATCTGGAAGGTCATTAATTAGTCAGCATGTAGTAGTTCACAAGACCTGCTAATATATGGGACTTCTGGGAGCTTTTTCAGATTGAAGCAATTGATTTTGTCACAGAGCCAAAAACTAGAAAGTAGTTTTAATATATTTTTTCCCTCTTCTAGAAACATACCTGATAAATCTGGCAGTGCCTTTTCTTTTCTTACCCTCTGTTCAAATCAGACCATAATTACTCTGGCATCAAGGTCAGGCAACTTGGCTAGCTCTGAAAGATATCAGCTGTTTTTCTCATGCTTGCTGAACCTCTCTTAGACAAATTTTGCATTGTTATTTGTGTCAGTTTTATTGTGGAACATCGCGCTGCCATCTGGGAAGAAAAACACCATGGTACAGGAGCAGCTGGTGAATGAGAATGGCCAAATAAACATTGGCACTCATTCTGCCATTAGGTGAGATAAGAGGGCTGAGGCCAAGCCAAAAGAGACAGCCCCAAACTACTGCCATTATCCTTCACTGTCCCCTTCCCCCTTATCTCTGTTTAAAAACACAGCTATCGTTCATTTTAGAGAAGGGCAACCAAACCTAGCTATCAGGTGTTGGATGTGCCCTTCTGAAGCCTGGAAAACAGAGATATCCACAGTCAAAAGCATCTGAAGTGTCTTGCCAATTGGCTGAGTGACTGGATGCTTTTATTTCACTGGAAAAATAACAAAAACATATCATATTTCTGTAATGATTCCTATCTTAGGAGCTCAAAGCACTTTAGACATAAATTAATTCTCTAAGCACTTTGAGAATGGGTAGGGAGCTACTAGCTCCTTTTTCATAGGCAGGCAAGTTAAGGCACAAAGAAGCAAATACCTTTCTTGTCTATGGTTAGATACGGAATTTGTGTTAATGCCATGAATAAACCCTAATTCTATACTGCCTTGCCTTTTGCCCTACCAGCAACCTGATTTTCCCTCCAGAGACTTGAGGCCAAACAAGAAATTTAAGGAGACAAAGTATTTACCCAATTTTTATGTCCAGAAACACAAAACACTGTCTAGGGTGCTATTCCTGCCTATTTGTTGGAGAACTGAGCTAAGTAGCTGGTTGGGGATCCCTTACTGGCAGACACATTGCAAGTTAGAGGAACTACTACGTACTTATACGTAGTAGTACATATAAATAAAATATCACTTCTTTTTTAATAATTAGCATAAATGGTTGCCAGACAAAAATAAATTTGAAACTGATAAAAAGCAGTCTGTATGGTATTCAAGATTAAGAATGGATCATTCCTTGTAATGCATTATGTTTGTCTTGTGGCATCAAACACAGACCCAGTTGTCCACTCAGGCTTGACTGCCAATAGTCTTTACTGGCTGATGGCTGTTTGGGGAAGAGTTTAGTAACCTCAGTCCATTTCCCAGTAATAACAGATGGGTCATTTGATATGTCCATTTCCCATGTGATAACAGCAACATCATTTTTATGGGCTGAGAGTCAAAAACAGGCAGTTTTTCAATGATAAGGGGATAAGCCTTGCTTCCTGTCATATACAGAAGCCTTGCTTCCTCACTTATGTGATCCACCCCCATTTTATCTCCTTCCATTTTCCTTGGTAATCCTTCGTCCCCTGCACAAGTCTTCCAGTTCCTTCTGTCCTTGATTTGAGGGCTCTAATCGCTGCATCTATTAGGGTTAACTGAAAGCTCCCTGTGTGTGTGTGATGTTTAGCTTCAACTCTGTAAATGTCTCTAATGGGCTGAATTCCGCCTGCCTTTCTCTCAGTGGGAGCACTGTTTCAGGTCTCTCTCTGCAGCTCTATTCATATTCATAAACTCGTGCCTTTATGCCTTCACCAAGTTGCTGGGAGAAGGGGCCCTTACAGATGGATTCTGTGTGTTGTCACTTCATTATTTCAGAAAGCTGTGCTACTTACCAAATGCCTAGACCACTGGGTGCAACCCTAGTCATGGCATATGGACACAGCCCCAGAAGACATGAACCATGTAGCCACATCTCATGGTGACCAACTGTCCTGTTATAGTACCTTCAGTACAGTAGATTTGTTCTACCTTTTTATTTTCCCAGGACAACTTCTGTTCACCATGGAGAATGCTGATGTTACCATTAAACCTCCCTCCCCGCCCCCACCAAAAAAAAAAAAAAAAAAAAAAAAAAAAAAAAAAAAAGAATAGAGAAAAAGAAAAATTAGTGAAGGATGCAAAAGTCAGTGAAAGAAAACAGAAAAATGTTTTCAAAAATCATATTTGGTGAAATGAAAAAAAAAAGCTCTAAATCACTGAATATTTTTACACATTGGCATTATAGGTATTTTATAAACCTGGATCTGTTGTATCAGAAACAAATTCTAAACACCTGAGCTAAAGACATTTTAAAACCTTTGGGGGAAAAAAAAAAAAAAAAAAAGAAAGAAAGAAAAAAAGAAGTGACCGTGAATGAGGCTATGCAATGTTCCAGGGCTAAACAAGGAATTTTAGTAGACTGATGCTGGTTTTGTGTGGGAACTACTCAGACACTGTGTCATTAGTGTAATATCCTAAAAACATGTCAATACCACACAATAGAGAACATCCCAGTGGGAATCTGCAGTGGCCATCTGGTACAATATATAACCATGAAAAAATATCTGTTCAGGTCCTGAACGTAATTTAGATTTATCAAATATTACACCTACATTAATTAGCCATAATAATGTGCCCTAAAACTAGGCCTTGTGTTGTCTAATTCATTTTTTCTGAGTATAATATTAATTGCATACTCTTTTAGTAAAGTATTTCAGTTGCTCTTAAGTGTAAGCGGTGTAAACTGTAAGCAGTGACAAAGAAACATGGTTTCTATTGTGAACTCTAAATGCTAGTTTTTTTGGGGGTTATTTTTCTTTTGCCCATGAGTTTTGTACTACAGAGAATGAAAATCTGAAATTTTACTTTGCAGGAAAAAAATATGTAGCTTGATTGATCCACGGTGACTTTGAAACTTCCCTTTATATTTTATTGTGCTCCAACTTCACTTTGATTTAAATGTCTGATTGAACTCAGTATCTCAAAGAGAACAGTACTAAAAGTGGTTTCCCAGCAAGATTCATGCAAAGTTTGCAAAAACATCAGCAGTTCAGAAAGTGACTGAACACAGCCTGTTGTGACAGTGGAATCTTGACTATATCGTGTGACAGTGTCAAGTCACAGCACAGAGGGGAAGTTATGAGGACGTTATGGTCTTGAATAAATACAGTTCTGGCTTTTCACAGAACAAATGAAAGCTTGAGATGCTAGGTAGGTGCTGGGAAACATGCCATTTAGCAGGTTTCCCAGCTGCAATAGTACTCTGCCACTCAGAATCATGTATCTGCTGCTTATTTGTGCTTGAACTGTGAGGACTCAGCCTGACAGTGAAATGTGCTGCCATTATATTAAAGGCAGGTACAGTGGCTTTGAGGCATCAAGTGGGGGGCAAAAGAAGGTATATTTTGTTTGAGAGACGTTACAGTGAAAGGGAAAACAGTGAGTATAAAAGAGTATTCAGAAGAAATTAGATACTAAACTATTTCTTTGACACTAAGCTTCTATGGATGGTGCTAGGCAAATCACTATGTGATTTATCACTCCATGATTAGTTTTGACATACATAAAAGAAGGACGGCCTCAGTAACAATTGTGATAAAATGCTGTGGGTAAAAATGCTTTGAGATAGATTTTTCTTTCCTAAACCAGTCACTGCATCGAATCTCAGTGTCCAGCTGGTGATAAAATTATTTCTCCTGTGACTCTCCAATGACTGTGCAACCTGCTTTTCCCACAAATTTTTCATCACAACTGCAGCAATGTTGCAAAATATGCACGGTTTTGTTACAGTAGTTTTAGATATATGCACTGAGAAACATAAAGAAAGAGTGAGCACTGCATAACTGTTCTCATTTGTGCATCTTCTTAGGTTCCTACAGGCTGAGAACCTATATATTGCCATTGCTTTTGGGACTCTCTTGTAGTGGTAACCAACACATACCAGTAGAAGCCTAGCTGCAGCAGCATGGAATTCATTGCAGAAGGAAATGCCTCAAAACAAACTAGATAACTATTCAGTTTTTCTCCCTGGAAGACATCCATACTACTCTGAGTACAATCTTCTTGGTATCAAGGTACGTGGTTTGAAATTAGCTTATGTATGCCCTCAAATACTGCACTTGTATTACTGTAACGCATCCTGGCAATAGGTAGTGATGTGCTATATTCTTCTTGTCCACAAGATGTCAATGCATCCTAAGAACTCTAGTGCCCATATCTGCCAGTTTCTGTGTAAAACGAGGCCTAAGTGTTTGTTTTGTTTATTAGTGTTTAGTATAACTACAGTGCCTAGGCCACCATAGCCATTTTTACAGGGTCCACTGAGCAAATGTCACTGCTCATAACTGATACTAATGGCATAGATCACTCCATCCTGCAGAATGAACTTTTGGGAATGGTGCAAATCTCAAAGATCTTATGCCATGCAGTCAGCTGCTTGTCCTGTCAGAAACCTGGAAGGAGACAGCAGGATGGGGCAATTAGCAGTACACATGCATGCAGAAGGAAAAGTAAGGTATGTTCGCTTAAGCATTATGCTTATTAGCTTGAACTCCCAAAGGGGAGCTTTGCAACATCTGACTTGCTCAAAGCGTAGGTGGAATGAGTCTATATGTATCAACAGCTGCCCTTGTTTCCTGATCAGTTTAAAAGAGGATTAGAATTAGATTTATAGAAATTTGAATTATTGCTGGTCTGTATAGAAAGCTTCAATTTTGCCCCCATTTATATGACAATATTATTGTAATAACATGAATGTCCTGAATTAAAACCAATGGGATAAAGCAAAGAGTTTTTCTCTTCTGGTTATAAAGAACTCTCGAGGTCTTCATATGATCAATATTAGGGAAGTGCTAATTTTGCTGTGTTTTAACAAGTTAATCTTTTATTTGTATCCCATATAGATAGTTGAAGGTCATAATATACTTGTCTGATGTCTGAAGTCATTCATACAAATGAAATGGACCGATGTAGTCCTTATTTGCCTTGATTTAGAATTAGCTGGAATGGCACAAAAGACCTACTTTATAATGTTTGAATTTTGGCATAAGTCAGCAGGACCTAAGAATGTTAAATTGGTGTATCTGGAAAGGGAGATGCCAGGGTGGGTACTTTTACTGGCATTCCCCCAGGGGAGAAGCAGCCAGCATTCATGAATTTGTTTCAGTAATGCAGTAACTGCTGCCAGTTTGTCAGAAGCCAAGTTTTGCCAAATGCCTGTTCATTTTTTCCATAGACCTTTAATATTTTCTTTCAAAAGAGAAGTAGGGAAAATAGACTGAATGTCATTTTTACAACAGAGGAGTGAGACTTGTTCTCTTTTGAACCTTTTAGGAAAAAATATATAATTTTTTATGGTTAATTTTGTGTAGTATAAACCGCAATTCAGTCATTGTCATTCATCTCTCATTTTGAGGAGGAGATTGATTCTCATTCCATCTACTTGCATAAACATTTTATGGAATTAGTGGAAGTGAAATAAAATGAAATAAATTCAGAATTAGTTTTATATAATATTATTGGTTATTAATTGTCTAGTACATGATGTTTTCATTCTGATTTCATTGGGATAAATCTGGATTAACATGCACATTTCCATTTCTACTAACTGATAGAGAAATACAGGGGGAACTTTTTGCTCTTAAAATCCTTAGCTGAAATGCATTAAACAGGATCAAATGCTACCATGATTTCTTGCAATCAAAGTTTACTCATTTGTTTCCCACAGATAAATGTTCTACTGTAGAAAACACAAAGATTTTATAGGCTTTTTTTATTGTGGTTTTATTTTTTTTCTTCTTACTTTTATTCTTAACAATAATATGCTTCTACCCATTTCTGTTTTTATTTTTTTATCTATCAGAAATTATATCACATGAATAGAATGTTCACAGAGGCAAAGCATCTGTATTTCGATGAAACATTTCATTTATCCATGAAAGGAGGAAAAGTTAGTATCCTTTCCCAGAAACATAAGTGATACAACTGGATATGGTGTGGAGGAAAATGGAACTCCTTTTTCCCATTACATCTTCCAGGATCAGTTCAGACACAAAGAGCTGTGCTCATGGGATCTGGTGCTATAAACTTCCCATCTGTGGGATCTGCCACTGTTTTGGGTATCTGAGTCTGGATATGAGTAGGGGTAAATCTTTAACTAAGTTGGCTGGACTAGCAAGACTGACTAGAAACAGATTGGCTGCCACTTCAGTACAGCAGATAAAGTTTTGCCTATGAGTTCATACCCTATTCCACATACTTAGTGCAAACAGACAGTCCCTGGTTGTGCCAAAAAGCCAGAAAGCTCTTCTGAAATGAACTTGTAGAAAATGTGTTTTGACAGAACAAAACAGAAAATTAGCTGAACAAGAATTACAGCCTAGGAATTAGGAACTAAACTGGTTTTCTTTTGATTTTTTTGATAACATTTTAATCAACAATACATTAACCTCTCCTAACTAGGAACATCCTCAGATCCACCTCTGGCAATCTCTCTTTGTTCTCTGTCTCTGTCTCACTCTCTTTCCCATCCTTGATGTCCAGGTTTATGTCTGACAAGTCACCTCAATAATAAACTATTCCTTTTCTTCCCTTTTTTGCTTTGATAAATAGTGAAATAACAACGTTTTGCACTTTGTAAAACATTATCTTTAGCATGAGGTGACAACTGATGAGACAGTTAATCTCTTAGGAGCTGAAGTTGCAGGCGTTAAGCAAATTCAGGCATTTCTGCATTAGTTATACTTGCATCACATTTGGATGATCTTCAATGAAACTATAACTTTTGGTTTTCTTCTCTAAATGAAAGCTTAGAGTCTAAACAGCAGTTAAAACAACTGCTTTTTTCCTAATGTCATACAAGTATTTCACATCTTGTTTCTCAGAGAAGTGCCCTTTCTTATCCTTGTGCCTTTGCAAGTATGAAGAGAGGTAATCTATTTTAATAGCTTCAAGTGGAGACACTGTATGTTGAAAGGAGAATACAACCAGTAAGTCAAGCTTACTACCTTACAAAATCCCAATTTCAAGCACTGCATAACATACATAAAATGAGAATCTGAGTAAAACCTAAATTTTTGTGGCCAATAGTCTACATATGACTTCCTCTCATCAGGAGAGTAATCCTTCAGGAAGCTTTAAAGCTTTCTGAAAAAAAGCTTCCTGTTTTCAAAGGACACTGAAAGACAAGGCTAGCTTCAAACCCTCTTGTTAAACTGCTTCATAGGGCACAGCCACACCTGATTTCACCTCCTTCCTGTAATTAATCATTACAAATTTTTTCTTTAACAAACAGAACTTCTGTATACAGCATCTGAATTTGTGGCAATTATGTTTATTCATTTCCACCAGACTGGTAGGGAAGATAGATCAATAGACAACATTTTGACCTGAGGCTTGTGAGATGTAGACTTTGTGTCTGTACTATATGAGACCTCAAACAAATCACTTCGAAACAGACAGCTAGGTGTATCTCTCAACTGTATTGTTCTGTGTTTCAGGTGGCTGACAGCCTCTGTGAGTTTTGCTTTCAGTTTTGGTATGCCTGTATTGTCATTTGATGGTAGTTTTCATGACAAGACTATGGCATGAGATTTATCCAAACAGACGTACTGTTCTTCATCCACATTATTGTCTAGACTTTCTATGGTCAATGGAGAAAAATAGGCATTGGAGAGCATGATACATCTGTTCTTTTAGCAGATGATTCATGCCCTAAAAGTGCCTATTTCTCTCCATTGACTAGAAAGGAACCTTAGTCCTCACTACCCATAATTGAATAAGAGACTATGGTCAGCAGATCTGAAAGTGTGGCTTCAGGAACATCTGGAGAGTCACCTGTAAAGTATATAGTGTATCACCTTTAATACTTTAACACTGTGGCTTCCTAAGCTCTGACAGGGTGACAGCAGATGCCTGAAGCTCCATAGCTTTACAAAGTATTGATGAAGACATGAGGAAAAGGAAAGTGCCATGTTCATAGCCATGCTTGAGATTACTCTTAAAGAGCAATGCAGAGTCTAGCATTTTCACATTTCACTAAAATGTTGAGGACAAATATCTCAAAGATTTTGAGGAGCTTAGATACTATAGTGTTGAGGGCCAAATAAGGGCCAGCTGAGATAGATAAAGCCTGCTGTTTGGAATTATGTGGTTTTGTACATCGTGATCTTCTGCACATTAGTGCTTGCCAAGTGTACAACAAAAGCATTTCAAGCACTGAGACATTAAGAATGTCATTCCGGAAGCAGTTAAATTGTTGCTGACCAGATATATGCACCCTGAGAATTAAAGTCTTTTTTTATGTTTTGGAGGTTTTACTACATTTTGTTTGTTTGTTTGTTTGTTTTTCTGCTTTTGTGCTGCCACCCCCCTATTTAGTCTTTTTTTTTTTTCTCCAGATTTATTTTTTTTTTCAAATTAATGGAAAACCAGTCAGCATGTAAATAGTGATCCAGAATGATCATTAAACATCTGTTAAAACAGGCAAGAGCCAGGAAAAACTTCAGCTGGACTGCAATTGTTCTTGAGAGGGTCAGCAAGGGAGAGAGAAAGCACACAGAGCACAGGAGGCAGCCAGAGTCTTTCAGATTTGGTGGGCTTTTTTTCTTTTTCTTTTTCTTTTTCTTTTTCTTTTTCTTTTTCTTTTTCTTTTTCTTTTTCTTTTTCTTTTTCTTTTTCTTTTTCTTTTTCTTTTTCTTTTTCTTTTTCTTTTTCTTTTTCTTTTTCTTTTTCTTTTTCTTTTTCTTTCTCTTTCTCTTTCTCTTTCTCTTTCTCTTTCTCTTTCTCTTTCTCTTTCTCTTTTTCTCTTTCTCTTTCTCTTTCTCTTTCTCTTTCTCTTTCTCTTTCTCTTTCTCTTTCTTTTCTTTTCTTTTTCTTTTTCTTTTTCTTTTTCTTTTTCTTTTTCTTTTTCTTTTTCTTTTTCTTTTTCTTTTTCTTTTTCTTTTTCTTTTTCTTTTTCTCTTTCTCTTTCTCTTTCTCTTTCCTTTTTTTTCCCTTTATTTATTTATTTATTTTCCCCAGAATCATTACTGTTAGGAGGAACCAAATGTCTGTGGCAGTTCTGTCCCAAGGGGTACATGGCCCCCTAGGGTAGGGTAAGATGAATAACTTATGTTCCACGCCTGCTGCACTTTGCCATTTTGTGAAGTGCACAGATATGACAAGGGTTATGGAGAACATAGAAATGGATGTTCCTGCATGTTATGACAGAATGCACCCAGTAAGCTATTTATATTATACAGTGGCAAACTACACTAGCTATCCACAGCTTAGGAAGCACTTTTATCTCTACAGAATTTTGAGAAACAAGTTCTGGTGAACCCTTCTTCTGAAATTAAAAATGTTTCTGCCTCCAGCTGTCCATCCCACTCTTCTGCCAAGAGTTACCACAGAGTTGGTAGAGGGGAACACGTGTAGCACTGAAAAAGCCTGGTGTCCTAGCATAAACCTAGCATAGAAGATGGACATCATCCAGCACCACCTAGATGGAGTGGCTAGGAGACAGGTATCTTCCTTCTGCATTGGTACAGGAACCTTTGCCAAAGGTGGGGTGGACAGCTACCTGCAACAATGTCTTAGCTCTAGAGCAGCTCAGCTATTACAGCTCCTACTAACTTCACCCTTTGTTTATAGAAACTACCAGGAAAGTCTCTATGTACTAATACATGTACATAGAGCCTTAAATGTTACTTGCTTTCATAGAGGCACAGTGTCTATCCAAGTATGAAATCTGAATGAAGCTATTGCAATATGAACTTCCAGTGTATAGCTTTTCATTCAGAGGAATAGGGGCAGAATGCTATCAGTCTGGCTGAGTCTGTTTAAATGGAGTAGCCATCTGTTATCAGAATGCCATGTTGCCCAATTAAAACAATATGACTGGATTACAACAGTTTGAATAGCATTTTTTGCTAGACTGTTCCTGATTCTAAAAAACCTACCATTCCTTCTGGCTGCTTCTGCACCTGCTAATGCAGACAGTGCAAAGAAATAGCAAGCTTGACATTTATTAACAGTATGGCCAATAAGCTAGGTCTGAACCTGAAAATATTTATGCATTTTAAACTTTGGCTGACTGTCCAGTAGTCATTTCTCCATTTTTTTTGAGGAAGTGCATGGATTTCAATATGAGAAAAATTTCTGCAAAGCTTTTGTATACACATAGTACATGGCTACTAAGAATGTGAGTTTATCAATGAATTATTTTTACTTTTAAAAATAAGTTTTTAAAAGTAGTAAGTCCTTCACTTTTTTCTAATTTAGAATGCTAAACTGGTAATTCTGAATGTTTCTTATTATATGCCTAACTCATTATAACAGAATTTCTGTCTTTAGAGTGTTCTGCATTTATCAGCTTTTCTGTAAGATGCAGACGAACATTCCTTTCGGAGGTAGTAGAGCTTCCATTTTTAATTTGTATTTTTGAAAAGATAAGAAACAGCAAACACAAAATGGATACCAGCAACTCAAACCTGTGTTTTCAAGAACAAAAATAACTGTTGACTGGAGAATTAACATGATGGCTAAGAGAGTAAGGCAAGTCTGTTAATCAAAGACTCTATTAGTTCCCACCTCCAGAGCACATTTATTTTACTTAAATGAAATGTTCAGTTTGATGGCTGCCAAACATACCAAACAAGACAATAAGGTCTTTCAAAATATGCTTTACAACTGTATTTACATTTTTTCTTAGAAAGATTTGAATTTAAGGAAGTTAGAATACCTATAAGGTTGGATTTCCTAGTTTACCTATCCAGACCATCATGAAAACATAGCCCCTAGGATTCCCACCCAGCTTCACACATACTTTCTTGTTGTAGTCTAGTCTTTGGCTACTGATAGGTCCCTGTACAATTGCAATAGCCACACTTGAGCCAAGCACAGGAGTGGATTACATACCTGTAAAACTGTTCCGTGGTTCTGAAAGTATATTATACCACATCCCATTAGATGTCAATTCTGCTGCTGTCATTAATTCAGTTAGCCATGGCACCAACTTTGTACCCTTCTCTCTGACATTTTGGCTATGCTCAATCTACTCTGCACACTGCTGTACTTCTGCTTTTGCTCTCTTTCTATCACTTTCAGAAATCTTCAGTGTTACTTGTGTGGTTTTAGTGTTCTGGTATTGGGAGGGAGAGGAAATGAAGGCTGTTCATACTCTATTCCTCTGTCAATCAGCAATCCTTTAAAGCTGCTATGGGTACGGAATAAGTGGGTCCTAGGTAGGGATTGAGTGAGGAAGGGGGTTGGATAAAATATTCTTCTGTTTCCAGTGCCACATACCATCAACTTTGTTCTGAAATCCTCCCCAGACAGGTTTTGGCCTCCAATAAAATGCTAATATTCCCAGATTAGTCAGGAGTGAGAAAGATCCTCATTCATAGTTTTTTTACTCTTTTAAAACCCCGCTGACTTTATATTCAAAAGATTTAGGTTTAAAATACTTGCTGGTAACATTAATTTTGTATCATGAAAAGGTTCACATTATGTAACGAACCACTGGTCCATCACACTCTTTAAGCCTTGTTTACCTATGCTTTATTTTTAGAATGCAACCTTTTTTTGTTGTTTCCTTCCACTAATATTGTCTCAGTCTCCCATCAGCACAGAGCTGGTATTTGGTTTTGAGGGCTCTAGGGAGAAAACAAGTAGTGGGGCTCCGAGTGACAAGTCTACAGTGATGTTTGAGTCCTGGACTTCCTGCCTACTTACAGAGAGACTCAGGCTAACATTTGCCCTAAGAGATTTATTTTTTTTCTATTTAGAACTAGGCCATTGTGTCTCAGTGAAGATTGCAGACTCCTGAGGACTTTGAACATTTCTTGAGAGGAAATTCAAGTTTGATTTCAGAGCATACCTTCTATAACATGTGAAGCTACTAATAGATCTACTAATAAATGTTAATTATTTAAGTAATGGAAAGGAGTGTAGTCCTTAATCACATTTAGTAGATTAGACATGACGTAGCAAGTCAACCAAGGCATAGTAAGTCAAACTTGATGAAAAGTAAACTTAAACATTTTTTCTTGATTTCTTGGTTCCTCTTAGAGTCTCCTAACCACTCATGAGGTAACTTGTCCTGCCAACTGCATGAGCTGCCCAGGCATCCCAGCATATTCCGAAAACCATAGTAACTGCCTTGTAACCATGTCTCCTTCAAAGAGACCATCTACCTTACTTTCATATGTCAAATTTGTCTTTTATGGATTCCTATCTCAAACCTACTTCCTTTCATCAAAGCATGTGGAGTACCATGAACACTTGAATTTTGTGCAGAAAATTACTTAAGTTCTCAATTGTCTCATCTTCATCATTCTGCTTACCGCAAAATATATCACTGTGCTTCTTTATCAGACTAAAATGAATTATAGATTAATTGAAAATGGCAAAAGCACTGAAGAGAAATTGGATAATTTTATGTTTTATGAATCTGCACAGCTCCATAGACTGCAGAAGTAGCTACTTTACACCAGTTGTGGCCTACAGCAATTTAGAAGTCTGCTTTCACTACTTCATCAGAATTGAAAAATGTTTCAATTACAGTTCTACATGCACCCAAAGTGACTTTGATCTCTTTGTTTTTCCTCCCCACTAACCAGGAGCAAATATAATTGCTTGTAAACCATACAGAGATGTATCACATGCCAGTCTTATTGCTGTAGTAAGTCAAAAGAGCAAAAGATTGGAAAAAAAAAAAAAAAAAAAAAAAAAAAAAAAAGATTGTCAAAATCATAAAATGGTGGCAAGAATTTTTCATCCTGAATTATTATCAAATTATTATAGTCATTAGTAGATTGTTTTTTTATTTTCTTTTCTGTTTTTAAATCACTTGTGAATGATGTGACTGACTTTACCATGAAGTTGCATAATCTCTGGCATTTATACTAACCCTATACTTTTCTATATTTAAATGTCTCAAGTGAGAATCTTGGTTTTCCTTTTGAAAACAAAAAATTCTGAGCCTGCATGGCTACACTTGAAGAAAACTTCAAAACCAATGAACCTTAAAATTTGAGAAGCTTAAAAACAAATGAGAATAACAACAAATTTTATTTATTTATCTGCTTCTGAGTACCATAATAATTAGGCTAATCTGAAAGTGTCCATGAAACTCTATTGAACTTTGAACAATCTGGGATTTTTAAGTGTTTTTTTTCTAGATAAGGAAGGAATCTTCCAATCTCCATGTGACAACCCTGGGCTTAGACCTCCTCCCAAATTCCCATGCTCAACAGTGACACTAAGAATAAAATACTCAAAATCCACCAGCATCATCAGAATCCCAAAGTTAGCAAAGGACTGGAAAGAATCAAGAAAAGTTATTTACCTCTGTCTTAAAACCACAGATCAGAATCAAACCTACTGTATATATAGAAAAGAGAATTATTTCATTCTTTTGTAATTTTTTTCCAAATTCATAATTATTTCCCCCATAACATGAAGAATTTTTCAAAGTGGGAAACGATCACAAAAATGTGGTGTTTTAAACTATTTCAGTACCAAATCTTGAAAGTATTGCAGAAAGATAGTCGTGTTTTTAAGAGTTTTAGGGACAATCACATATAGCTTCAAAAAAAAAAAAAAAAAAAAAAAAAAAAGAAATTAAAACTATTCTTGTTTCTTATTTAAGCAGCTTTCAGTCTGTGAACTATGTTTAGAGTTCTTGTTCTCTGCCACAGTCATGCAGTAACACATCTTTTTTTTTTTTTTTTTTTTTTTTTTTTCCCCAGGGCAGGAGCATACAGCAGTAAAAGAGGAAAAAAAAAAAAATAAATAAATTAAAAAAAAAAACAAACAGTTGTTTAGTCTACTTACTATTTTGAAATCTAAGCTTAGGGCAAGAGCTACATAAGTGTAACATGATGCTCATAGCATCCGGTCATAATTAAAGCAAAAACAATAAGGAACAACAATAAAATCCCTTTCTGCTTTAGCTGTGCCTGTCTGCTGTGCCCAGCAGACAGGGGCTTTCACAATTGCTGTCTGGCCCACCAGTCACTGCTCATTATGCTGACACTTTGAAGCCCACCTTCACTTCTGCTAACAGGGAAGCTGATACTAAAGATTCCACTTCATCTTCAAGAACCCATTGTCAGCAACACAGTGTGACTCTTTGTGGGGCTGAAGGGGTGCTGGGAATACATCTAATGGTACACACACCAGGTGTTTACGGATGCAGTGGAGTACCACTGCATCTCACCCCTAAGTATGAACTGAAAATGATGAAATTAGCACCCCAAGTCTAAACCACAGTCCAGCACTGAATGTTTGTAAACCAGACTTGTACTAAAAGTCCAGGTAAGTTTTAGGCTCAACATGTAGAGAAGAGAGACAGAAAGACAGAGACAGAGACAGAGGCACAGTGTACACTTACACATGTAGGTAGGTGTAGGCTGACCTGAGCTTAGAGCTGATAACCAGTGAACTAGTTTCTAGTCTTATGAGAAAGTTGGCTCATTACATAGAGCACCTGTGGCTGTGCAAACCCAAATCAGAGCGGTCCAGTGTCATATGACTGTGTCAGCACACTTCTGTATGGGCAGAGTCAAGGCAAAAGAGAAAGGAAGCTAAGTTGCAAAATTGGATGGAAAATTTTTGAAGCTTCGGACCAACATTGTGCAAAAGAACAACCTCTCTTTTGGGTTGATACTTTATCAGCACTTCACCATTACCACTGCTGTCCTTGTCACATCTCAATAAATTACCCGTGACTGGAAATATACCTTCAAAAAATTCTTCACAGGCTCTGAACACTTACAAAACTAGGTTGGCCTGGATTAGTCAGAAAAATAAGCTCAGCTGCAATTAGTAAACCCTTAAAGGAAATCCTGGTTTAAGTTTTGAGTGAACCCGGTCCTCTCTAAATGGTTTCATCGAAACCACATGAAACCACATGAAATTCAATGCTTTTCTCTGTCTTTTGCTTTGACTGTTGAGTTCATTTAAGCTCTAAATTAAACAGAAACCACAGTGCTTGAAATCTGTATGAAGTGACATTGGAAGTAATGTGCCCTGGAGTTGAAATGGGAGCATCCCATCCTCAGCCACTCTTGGTAATTCTGCCATTTCCTTTTGCACATGAACAATTGCAAGCCACCATGATGCTTTCATTGTCTGGAATGGCAGACAGATTTCCATGCATTTTGCAAGGTACAGCCAGAGCTAGTCTACTCCATCAGCACAAACACCAGAACAAGAAATATGAGGCATGAGCTCCCCCAGCCCAGCTGGGTCTAGCTGCATGGGCCTGCTGCCCCACCTAAGCTGGTCAGGCTCAGATGGTTTGTACAAAAAAAGATGTGGCTTCTACCCTACGGCATTTCTTCATCTTTTGTTAGTTCACCTGCCCATGGCAACAAGAAATTAACTTCTTCTAGACAAGTCACAAAGACTGTCTTGTTTTAAACTACCTCAGTAAAATGACAATAATCATATTTATCTAAGTGCATTGAGATCTGTGGATAAGCAGTGCTGTATCACTGAAATGGATCACTGATAAAACAAATCAGCAGTGCTGCTAACTGTAATGCAGTGTATTAGAGTATAATTGGAAGGATTTTTAAAAGTCTGTCCACCCTTAAAAGTATTACAGAACTTCTGTATATTGTGACTACTTGCAGTTTGCTGCAAATCATTGCATAACCATTTCCAATGTCAGAAACTGCCTCTGATCGAAGACTTTGAGGCAGCTTCTAGACCACAGTTTCTGCCCTACTAGCACAAAGATGCTGTAAGAACCATTCAGCCCAGTGGTGTTGCCTGAGGACAGGTCATGGCAAGAAAAGCTACACACCTCAGCAAACTGCCCTCGGGGACACTGTCCTGGGGACACCAAGGAAGCCCTGCTTCAGCACCTGGGCTGTCCAGCTCCAGGTCTACCATAAATGAATCATAGTGAAGTATAATAGGTCCTTTAACCTTTTTCTGGTCTCCTCAGTGAACGATGTCCTTATTCATTTAGATTCCATCTGCTTTCCCTTGGGCTCACTCAGATATTCAAGATTCACTCCTAACCACCAGTGCATCATTTACACATATGTATGTGTACTTACATATGCCATTTAATTTTGACACAGTTTCTGGCCTTGATCCAGCAATACACTTAAGCACATGCTTAGCACTGAGAAAGGTGGTATACTAGACCAAAATAATATAATTATTGCCCTAGGAACACAGGAAGCAAAGCAGTAAAAAGAAACCCATAAAATATATACTTTTAATGTGAGGGCTTGATCTGCTTATTGGTTCTGTAGTTCACAGCCCACTGCTCCAAAACCTAGGCTCCATGTTTAGATTTTTTGTAAGTCAATTTTCTTGAATAATGGCAGAGAAAAATCCTCCCAACCATATAAAACTGCAGCCAGTGCCATATGAGCCTCCAGGAGTTCCAAAACGATGCTTTTCTGAGCAGAAACCCAGTTCCATATGCGGACAGGCTGGGTTTGGGAGCCAGTGCTGGGAGAATCCATTAGCATTCAGCTCGCCCCTGTGCAGCTCAGCTGTTGGGCAGAGTGAGCTGGTTGGTGACGTACTTGGGGCTTTGGCAGAACCTCATGTGTTAGCCCCTTTCTCTTCCTGTTCTGATCTGAATGAATAGCCATTCTGCTTAATTTAACCTCCTCTTCTGCCTAAGTATGTACTCTGTCTATTCACCCTAAAGCTAGACCTCCATATTTGTAGAACTAAAATCCTTCCAAATGTTCTAGCAGTGCTGATTCATTTCTGATTTCTTGGCAAGACTTTTATTCAAGAATAATCCCAAGTGCAATTGCAGTTATACAACATAAATGTGCTTTTTGCCATCGTCACAACTTATTTTGCTCTCCTAGTCAGTATGAAATATATCCAAAAAATCATGTTTCATTGATACAAATCTTATCTACACAAAGAGGGATTCTTGCACTGTCTACACCCACATAGATACATCTGGCTTAGAGAGTAGCCAAATTCGTACAAAGACTTCTAACATAATATAGTCTCTTCTATGTGCGGAATCCAGCCAGTAAACAGTTTAGGCTAGCATATAAGTAGAAGTCTGTTGCTGAACCCATCTTTTTCCAACATGGTAACAGATCAGCTCCCAATTATCTATCCTTTACATTGCAATCCTTAACACAGTACATTCCTTGACAAACAACATAAGTACAGCAGCTCAGCACCAGATTCTGCTAACAGGCACCACCCTACATAGCATTAAACTACCACAAATTAAGAGAAACTTTGGCAGAATTTAACAGCAAACACTATTCCAGTACGTGCTTCTGTCACTTGATTTGTCATGTAAATACATGGCTCGTATAGCTTTTTCCTCAATCGTGAGGAAAGTGAGATTAAATCGGATAGTGAGATTAAAACAAAACCCATCCCTTGTCCCATCTGAGCCCCAACAGGTTCTTCTTTGGAAAAGTTTTATTAATCTAAGTGTTCCTTTTACACCAGATTTCTTCATTAAAATCAAAACCAGCAGTGGAACTTCCAGAAACATAATATTTTATATTACAGAGAACTGTCCCCGTGTCCAAGCACTTTATGAAAATGAGTGAAATAACCCTTACTAACTTTTTGAGGTATGGAAGTATTACTATTTTCATTATTGAACCTAAAGTGACATAGTGATCTGTGAGCAAGCCAGCAATTCAATCCATATCATCGGGTTCCTCTGGTCATAACACATTCTTCAGGAAAATTATTGCCCAGTTTTGAAGACCACAAATATTTAGATATTCAATAGAATACATAAAATTAAAATAAATATTGGATGCTTACCAAATCTACTTCATAGGATAAAAAACATAAAGTATATATTTTTGATTTTTATATAACAAAATTAAATTGGGAATCATTAGAACATTGCTACTGACAGAATATGTAATACATCCATAACTGTCAAGGTAATGTAGTGCAATTTATATTTTCAGTTCATCAGAGCAAGGTGGAATGTCATGTCATAGAGGTAAAATAAATGTAAAGAATAACCTAAAATATATTATTTATAGATAGATCTTTTCTAAAGCCAGCAGTAACTTCCCTAAGAAATTGTGCTTGCCCTACATGGTTGTATGTGTAACTAGCAGCCCAAAGAACTTCAAAATCTTATTTGGGCTGCTCTAAGGTAACACCTGTCTCGGAATGTTCATGAAATAAGAATGACTGTGCATACAATGAGCACTTCACTTTTTTTTTTTTTTTTTTTTTTTTTAATAGTGTTGGACTTGTTTTCATAGGCAGTGAGCAAAATCTCACTGCCGTCTCAGTAGGAAACCTGAGTTGTAAGGCCCTGTCACAGGGAAAAATGTTAAGAGTGGCAAGAGCTCTCTCTTGTCTTTATTCATGCAAAAATCTCCTTCCAAGGGCATATTTTGATGAATTACTTTTATGGACACATTATTCTCCTGTGCAGAATTACCCAAAACATTTTTTTTGTGACTCGTGGGGACTTTTATTGAGCAGTCAGCTTTTATTCACCGGTTACAGTAGTGCTTGTGTTTTTTTTTTTTCTTTTTGTGTTTGTTTTTTTTTTGTTTGTTTTGGTTTTGTTTTTTTCTTTATTTGTTTGTTTGTGTTTGTTTTTTTGTTTGTTTTGGTTTTGTTTTTTTCTTTATTTGTTTGTTTGTTTTGTTTTTGTTTGTTTGTTTGTTTTAAGTTGCATTTGTATTTAAAAATAAAAGAAATGTAGAGACATGTTTCATGGCATCCCTATGCTTTCCCTGTTTTTTTTTGCAAGGGTAATGGTAAAATTTTGTCACTAGGTGGAGCGTCAAGCTGCAATCCTTCAGTGCTCATCAGCTGAATTTCCTGCCGCTGTAGCAGGGAGTTCCTCAACCTTTCCAATCCTGTAGCTAGGCAACTTCTAAACCATTTGAGGTAAATTTGGTTGTATAATCTGTTGTACGTTATAAATCCTATTAGAAGCGGTTTTTTACGTATTGAGTCATGTTTGCTGTGACTGAAGTTGGATAATGATCAAAGAGAAAAGAATAAAGACTTTCCACATGTGGGCCTGCAATGTAACTTGTATATTAAATTGCTCCATGTTTGGCTCTTCTAATGTTCTTCCAGAAAAGCAGGCTGATTGCAAAGAAAATATGGTAGTGCTGGTAAGATAATACTATTTTCTATTAATGTCTGGCCATGGACATTAATTATGCAAATCAATACACTAGTAAGATGGTAGACTGATAGAAGATAACATAACTATGCAAAAACATACAGCTGGGGCTTCATCAAACCAGGACAAACCGCCTGCATGTCCTAATATATTTAGCATGAAGAAAAAAAAAATCCTTTATGCTGCAAGCTGCACCAGTTCAGAAAGCTCTTGGAAAAATGCAGCCTCACATATGGTAGCGTGACATTTACTCTTCCGGTGCCACATGGAGGGGAGGAGGAGCTGCCTCATGCTAGCTCTGTTGTGGTAATAACTTGACCTCACTAGGGAATCAGGAAATCTCCCCTGATTATTGCAACATTCAGTAGGGCACACACATCTCCTTTCCTAACAGGAAACCTCTTTCCCATGCTCTGTTCAAACGTAGTATGAGCTTCATTGTGAAAAAATGTGGCATACTGAATCGTGAGCTGAAGTATGTCCAGAAGGACCTAATCAGAGCTCGTAATTTGTGCCTCTTATAGGTAGGCTGAGCTTTCTGACCCTTAAATATTACTGAAAAGATAAGGGTAACTTTTGAGAAAAACAAACAACATTTATATTTAGGGCAGTAAATAATGCACAGTAGTAAGATTAGGGTTTTAATCCAGATTGTCCTGGCTACACACTATTCCAGGGGAATACTTCAGCAGATAAATTCCAAATTAAGAGCCCATTTAGTGCAAAGGGCTGAATTCTGACTGGCGCAGAGCAGAAAGCATCCCCCGCACAGGCAGACAGTCAGAAAAACTTCTCAGAAGAAAACAAGCATGTTTAGCTCTTTGTTTCAAAGCCACTGCTTTATCCCGATGAACAGATTGAGCTATTCAGATAGGGGGAATCCTGATAATAAATAGGTGTAGTGGAGGCTGTGGGAAGGCACTGCCTGGAACTATGCAGTGTTTATGTATTTAGAGTCATATTTTTGTAGAACAAAAATTGCAGGAGTCAAGCTTGTAATTAAAAGGTTTTTATCTAATAAAAACTGACCTGAAAGGGAAGCAGCACAAGTTACCAGGCAACGATTTGCAATGGATCGAAGCAAACGTAGATAGTGCCTACCTCTTGGGAGAAAGCTCTGCTGATCTGGCAACAGATAAATTGATTCTCAGTGTTCTTTTATAATCTTTGACCGCTCCCTTTATCCCGTCAAACATTATTTCAATTAGAGAGTGAGAACTGTTTCTTACAGTATCAGAGCAAAGTAGCAAAGTATATGTTCAGCAGTTCTTTCTGTTCTTTTCAAATTTTATCCCAAGTGAACTAGAATTTCATCTATTCTTGAAATATGTAAGTGCACAAACGAAGCAATTGCTTTTATCTGCAAGTGCTTTTTCAAAACTTTTACAGAAGTTAGTCTCATTAAAGAGCAAAATTTCACCATAACTAATTTCTCTAATTTACTAGTTAAACCAACATAAAATTTGCATAACAAATGAGGCCTATGCTGCATGATTTTGTACCTCTGGTATATATTGTGTTTATATACAAGATTTCCTTTGATATCAAAGGCCCATAGATTATAATACTCTCAAGATTTGAGACTTTTTCATCGTTCTGTACTCTGAACTCTGATATGGTGTCAATGATTACAATATAAATGCTTGATAACATCAGGGCTGCTTTTAATTGTTACATGGTGTGGCATAGTGCATATAGAATAATTAAGTGGTTGACATAGTAGAAAAGATTCCTTCTTTAAGGAATATATATCTCAGTTTTCAGAAAATATTTTGTTTATAAAAAGCCAAGGTCATCCATACATTTCACTGTCAAAAACTCTAAATTTTTTTTTTAAAAAAAAAACAACTACTTGAGAAGTTAGTTCGGAAACTATTAAAGTAGCTGGACCATTGTACCAGCCCAACAATAAAACATGCAGAAGTTTCAGACACATTAAATTCTGTTTAATTAAATTCTGTTAGATTTCCCTGAGACTAATCCTGCATATAGTTTGAGCAACAGAATTAATGCTGATTTTAAAGTGCACATTTACAGATACTCCTTGACAATAAATTCAAATTCAAATGTATCTCAAGCACTTCTTTATTTATAAACCCACATTTTTTTCCACTTCTTTTTTTACCCATCTACCTGCAGAAAGGTCAAATGGTCTTAATGCTTGACTGCTGAAGGGGGTAAGTCGACGTGCTTAACATTACATCAATACATTTTCTTCCTTTATCACTCTGGCTTCTGGCACATGATGTTCTGCTGTTTCCTAAATCTTTTGGAAGGATCTTAATGTAATTTACTGTTAACTGCATGCCTGAATTACTTGAATATGTAGTGCATTGATTTGATATGAATACTATTTTACTAGAATGTGGGTCACTGAATTTGGGAAGATGACTCTCAGCACTCCATAGTTAAGTCTGAAAACATTCACAGTTCCTCCAATAAACAGGAGATGATGGATTTTATTCATGTTGCAAATACAATCACTTATTGACCATGTTGAAGTCATGTTTTAAGAGATATACAAAGATAGCTTTTTCAGGGAGCAGAAAATTATATTAATATAACAGTGTGTGTGGTGTAGTTCCTGCTGAGTGGCTGGTGGAAACAGCTGTTCCCTTTAGTCTTGGTCCTCAGATTTGGGTTGATCTGTTTTTGTATAAACTAACTTTGTATGCTGTGAACACAGACAAAGGTGAGCCCTTATTCTCTGGTGTCCTTTACAGACTCTTCCTTATTCTCAGACTTTCTGTAAACCAGCACTTCAGCAAGAGAAAGATTTGACAAGGAGCCTCAGTAGCTCCAGGCTGAAGGCCTAGTATGTCTGCCTTACTACCTGGACTTTCTTTCATTCCAGTGTTGCTTTTTCATATTTTCATCTATACTAGTATTTCCTGTGGAAAAAAAAAAAAAAAAAAACAACTGACTACTTTTTCAATTTAATTAATTGGCAAATTTGTAATGTGAGCTGCAGTTCTCATATTTTAATTTTTTTAATTCTCATTCTGCTGCCACAACTATTGCCAGAAAGAAAGAAAAAACAAACAGACAAACAAACAAACAAACAAAACAAAACAAAACAAAACAAAACAAAAAAAAAAACAACCACAGAATACAAAATGACCTTCCATCTTTCCTTGGTCTAAATTCTAACTTCTCACTATACTGCTTCAACACTGCCATCTTTCATCTTTCATGTGGAGAAATAGAAGTCTGATGCCTGATTGTCTCTTCCAGTCTCTCTCTCTACACAGCCCGATGACCACATCCCATTTCCTGTTCCCACCTCTCTTATTTCTTTTTCTCACTCTCTTTCAGTGAATCATTCACAATATTGCCATGTGTCTCCCACCCAAAAAGCTGTTCCATTCCTAGCTGCCTCTGCAACCGCTTTCTGTCTTTCATTAGTGCTAAACTCAACCACTATTATATCTTATATGTCTTATACCTAAACAACCGAGGCCTTATACTTTTTCTTCAAATTCTGTGCTAGATTTTCTCTGATTTCTTCCCACGGCGCTGATGAAAATGCTCCCAGGTAAGCCTATACTTACGTCTTCCTAACTAAGTCTCGGGATTAGTATTCCAACCTCATTCTCTGTGACTTGGCAGCCACTTTAGACAATATCACCCATGTGCCTCTTGAAATCCTGTCCTCTCTTTGCCTCTTTGAGACAGCTATAATGAGAGTCCCTTTGAACTGCTCTCAAAGTATTCTTCACATGCTCTCCAACAGTCCTTTCAGTGTTCAATTTCTCTTCTTACTTTGCACCTTAACTAATGGCAGTCTAATCCATAAACACAAATTCAGTTACTTAGCTGATGCTTCATATTGATTATCTGTTTTTTGGTTACTAGAAATATATTTCTTATCCAAATTCAAATTTCCACCTGATGTAACTATGGAGGTTCAGCACAAGCTCAACATGATCAAAACAGTATTTATTATTCTTTCCCCACAGCCATCCTCAGTACTTCCTTTGTCATTCATCCTGAGCAATACCACATCCTGCCCATTGTTAAAGCTGTTAACCTGAACGTTTTTTCATTTCTTACCTCTCTATAAGTCTTCATATTAATTCAGTGATTAGGTTTTGTTCATTCTTGCTGTGTAAGTAACATAAGTCCTTTTTGTCCATCCACACAGCACAAACTCTTGCCTGTATTTCCATCTTGTGTTTGTTTTATGTTTTCATCCGTCTCCCATTTTTCCCAACACAGGCTTTTACTGCTTATCACCTACTCAGAACATTTTTGCAAAGTCATTTGCCTCATCCAGCACATGACCATGTCTAAGTTGATACGTCTGTATCAACTCAAATTATTTGTATATGGTTTTCAAGCCCTTCATAAGCTCTGCCTCTCAACATGAGGGTATGGTCTTTAACTGATCAATGACATTAGCTTCCATTTGACTCAGAAATATTTTCAACATAATTACATATTTGTGTCTCATCTCATGCTGCTTCTCATGCGTGAGAGAAAGTCTCCATGACCACTCAAATATGATCACATGAGCTAATAAAGCATCGTCTTTCAGAATTAGAAAAGGTGTAATATGTTTCAGTGGTTGACATGCTGAAACTACCATCTGTCTTTCTGAAGAATATTGCCTCATCATTTTGCTCATACTTCTGTTACCTTTTATTTCATTTTATGTTGTAAGCTGGGGAAGGTGAAATATGGTTTTGTGCTTGAACAGTGTCAGGTGCAACTGGGACATGGTCTTAAACTAGGACTCTAGCACAGGACAGCAATATAAATAACTAACTGGTACATATTTTTTATGTCAGAGGGCTGTCTTTCAAGCCCAATTCCATCTCCTTGAGGGACATTACATGCCATAATACAAATTTGAAAACAAGAGTTTTCAAAATTGTCTTACAAAATATATTTTTTTTTTTTCCTGAGAAATTAAAGGAAGAAGCATCAATTTTGTTGTGTTTTTATATCTGTGTTCTGCATATTTGAAATTGCAAGTCTGCAAAGGAAGTTTAGCTTCCTTTGTGTTTCCTGTTGTGCTGATGTCTCAATGTGCATAGAGTAGCAACCTGACCAAGCAAAATACAGTGGTAAGAGTCCTTTTCTGGTAATAAACATTAGAAGCTTTCAACCTTCCAGGAGATAAATTAATATTTTGATTTATTTATTTTTTTGTGAGTTTTTTGGTATGTGTCATATATATTCTAATCAGTATTCATGTTGCTAGGGTATTTATTAAATCACAGTGTTAAATTTTAATTTAATAAACCAAATTTTGCATTTATATTTGCAAGTGTTACACAGATCTAATTCTAAACCAAACACTGACTAACTCATACAGACGACCATCCTGTAATCTATAGAATCAATCATTTTAAATACAAAATATCACATACTTTCAATGAGCTATATATGAATGACAGATCACCAACTATTCACAATGCATCCAAAGTAAAATTTCACTATTTAAAAATTGTAATTCATCTACAAACTGAGAAAGTCAGTGTTTGGATGTATGCATATCTGTATATGTTCTTATATTTTAGATACATTTGATATTGCATTTGATATATGTTAATAATATTGAATTTTTGAGAAATAAGAATAAACTGAGTGCTTTTTTCCAGGTGGATTTAAGCATGTCATATTATATTATGACACAAAAAAGAGTTATATTTTAAGCATTGTAAACATAGAAAGTCCATTAGCATTTTTGAGATATTTTTATCTAAGATTATGAGAGTTTAAAGTTTTGAGTTTGAGTTTGTTGGTTTTTTGTTTGTTTGTTTGTTTGTTTGTTTTTCAGTAAAGGGCAAAAATACAAAATGCTTATATCATTCCCTTGGCCTGTTTCTGTGTCAGATACTGCATTTGCCATCATTTATCCTGTTAACATATTTATAGTGAGGAACCTTTGCTCTTGTTAGTCACAAACAGGACATGCTTTGGCAAAGGAATTTCTTTCAGATGGCATGGAACTGGCAAGCATAGTGACAGAGTGGTATGGGTTATATAGACAGTTGGTTTTGAATTGCTCCTGCATCATCTTTATGTACCATCTTCCCTGGAACTGAGTGCAGGAATAAATGTAAAAGAAAGCTGAAGCATCCTTTCTCTGATGCAGAAGCCCAACTCTTGTTTAGCTGGCATATTTCCTGCTTTATTATAAAATATTTCCAAATGTTAGATTTTGAAAATACATAAACAAATGAAATCATGACCAGAAATTACCAAGTTCCACAATTTTAGGCAGAGCAACCTTTAATGAATTGTGGTAGAGGACCTGGAAGAAAATAATAGCTGGTTTGTGTCAGAGAATCGTTATTCTAGGTCATCACTAAATCAGAAAAGTTACAAACAGGATGTAGTGGAAAGGACCTTAAATGCCTTAAACATAAAGGATACATCTATTAATCATTTTCATATCCTCATTACAGTGACAGGAGAAGTCTATATCATCAACTACCCCTTATAAGAAGACACTTCAACTTAGTTCAAAATTTTAGGTGAAACTTTATAAATCTACAAGAATAAATGTAAAGATTCTGTAGGATATTTTCTGTAGTCTAGGTGCATTATAACAAATGAATAGATAAACAATTGTACATCTTCATTTATATAGTAATCTGAAACAATATTTTCATGTTTCAAAAATGATAAATTACTACTTGGCATTCAAGTTTATGAGATCCATAAAAGAATGAGTGAAGTTAGTTTTTTCCTTTCTGTCAATGAAACAGAAAATCCTTATTCATTACTGATTATAAGGAGTTTTTTTCCAGGATGGTCTCAAGTACTTACCAAAACTTTTAGGTTTATCAGTACTAATTCTCAAATGTTTTCTTCTAACTCAGATAATTCCTAGAAACCAAAATATAATGCTTATAAGAAATTCCCTCAGTGCTACTGTAGGTCTCCTACAGTAAGGAAAATGATTATGTGTTCAGGAATACTGACAGACACTAAAGTTATCAAATGAAAATTCATCTTTCTTAAGCCAAATGGTAAAGTGTTTTAAAGGGGAGAAGGATGGAGATTGGAAAGAGTTCTGTAGATTTTTGGCAGATTGTGATCCCCTCCAAATGGTACTATAAGTGGAGTAGGTGCCAAAAGGGGAAGTACTTTAGAGTTTTGCAAAAACAGAATCTGACCAAATCCATAGCAACCCGTTGTTGTTAAGACTTATGTTATATGATCTCCAATTGCAGATAGCAATGAATAAGATGAGTAGTGCATCGTTAATGGCTTGGATTTTCTTTGATATCAACCTAATGTAGCAGGACGTTCAGTTGTTTTCAATGCTATAAGTATTTGAAGCTTCAATTAGATCACCAAGTCTGATCTCTTATATCAATCAGGACATCTTTGATATAGGAGATAATTTTTATGCTTGTATTTTCACTTTTTTGTTTGTTTGTTTTTTTGTTTTGAGTAAAAGTGATCTTTAGAAAGTGAGTTTCTACCTTTACAATCCACTAATTAGTTTCTCCAGTAATTATTTAGCTTTCTTCATCAAAATAAATCAATGTTTTTGCTTGGTATTGTCTATGAATGTACTTCCTAAACATCACAGTCATTTCTAAAACTTCCTTCTGATAAACTAAATAGATTTGATTTCATTCAAACTATCCTTGTCAGTCATATTCCTTAGCCCTCGGCTAATTTATCCTGTATTTTCTCTGTATCATATTCATCTTGAAAAGATATATCCCACAGTATATAATGTATGGGCAAATAGAGCAATCAGATGTGACCCAAAAAGGTTCACATGTAAACATAAATGCATTATAGAATTAGCATATGTTTCTGACTTCAGAAGTATTAGTACTGAGGGAGGATTTTTTCTTTTAAATGGAACCTTTGGAGGAAAAATGCTGCCATTAGCTCTCTTACAATTCAAAACATTTTGAGAAAAATAGCACTAAGGTAGCCACTGTAGAATGGCAACGATGAACTAAGGTATAACAGTGAAGCTTAGAGCTTAGTGGAGTGGTTGTATAAATCCTTAACATAGTCAGATTGGTATTGCAGTGCAAATGCTGCAATACTAGTACAAATAATTGTACAAAAAGGATTGTTAAAGTCTTGAGAATGGAACAAAACTACCCATCTGCCCTTGATTCAGCAGTCTAGGCTCCTAAGGAAACTATGCAGATCGCAGAACACTAAAATCTGCCAAAATTGAACCAAGACAGTTAAACAGAGACAGTGTGAAGAAGAGACAATATGAAAGAGTTAGTTTTTTCTGTTCAGTTCATCTTAGATAACTGTACTCTGTTGGAAATTTGTAGTCTCTTTGCTTGGTTGATCACTGCTGGTTTGATTTCTTCTGTTAATGTGATTTTTTTATATATTTGCCCAGCTTTTCTGAGGAATCTTTCATAACCACAGCAGTGCCACCTGATGGCTTTGCAGGCTGCTTTTATCTAAAACAAAGAGTTTATGCAGGATTGTTTGTTCTCACTGAAGCAATCCATGCTTTACATGGATAAAAATTGGTTTCAATGGATGATCTGAAATAGTTCTGTTCTGTTGGCAGCATTTGAGTAGAAGAACATTTTACTGGCATCAACAAGATATTACTTACTGTATGTTCAGTGTTAGTGAAAGCAAGGACAAATTGTCACAAAAGGGTATCTCAGAGACTATCAGGGTACCAAGGTCTTATTGGTACAAAGATGGATTTGCAGTTTTGATACGTGTGACTGCATAAACTGGACCCTCCAAGAAAAAGAGGAGAAACAGATGGTGTCTTCTGAAATGTAAAATTACTACCATGTTGTGAGGATATTGGGAGTAAACACATGAGATATAATATTTTATTCAACAACACAATGTTGTACATTAAGATGTCAAAGTTATATAAAAAAAGATTAAGTAACTTACGCTAAGTCTAAGGGAAGCAAAAAAAAAAAGCACTGGAAAATCCTACATCTTCATGTTGTGCTTGAACCAGAAATGTTACTGCATCTGTGAGAGTATAGATTTATTTTATTTTATTTTATTTTATTTTATTTTATTTTATTTTGAATAAGAAAGATCATGAAGTTAGTAAAATACACAGAATATATATAGCACC
The DNA here is from genome assembly GCF_964211825.1 of Aythya ferina. NCBI lineage: Eukaryota > Metazoa > Chordata > Aves > Anseriformes > Anatidae > Aythya > Aythya ferina. Next base: position 25,673,151 of record NC_140301.1, read on the forward strand.
CCTACTAGAAACCCAGCTGCCTGTAGTAATGTTGATTCTGAAAAAAAGAAAAAAAAAAGAAAAAAAAAAAAAGAAAAAGATCAAAGAAATGGGAGACACTATCATTACTGAGATTGCCTATGTAGCAGAGTAACAAATAAATGCTCGGTAATGATAAGGGCCAGTGGTATCAAGGCACAGATACAAGCCTATTACGATTATAGCCAAGCGTCACAGTAATAAATATGCTCTAATGAGGTTTTGAGTAAAAATAAGACTTATCTATCAACTTCTTTGTTATCAGATCATCTTCAAGATAGTGCTTTTAGCCACACGTATTAGATTTGATGAAAGATTGCCCTTGGCTCCACTGTAAATATTTTAATGCCACTCTGCAGATGATCCAGTGGTTTACATAAGCTGTCTGCCAAAATGCAACTCGTACCTTATCCATTCTACATATGTGTGTATTTACAGACAATACAAAGAGAAGATTCAGCCTGGCAAGATACACTGTGCCACCATATCATTTTGTTATTAATCTTGATTTAAGCAAATTGTTTGAACTGTTAGAAGAGGTTCCAGATAACAGCAGTAAAAAAGTAATGTGGATTTTTAGAGATAAATACAGTCCAGAATATATCTCTAACACTACACTAGCCAACAGAGAAACATTATATTTCATTTGATAACGCAGCCCCTATAAGAATCTATGATCACTGTTTGCTCAAAATCAGGCATTAAGACAATGTTTCCATATGTTGGTATCTTGATAACCCATGAAAGTTATGCTTACTGTGACCAATTTAACAGAAATATATATTTAAATGAAATAGAACAGGTTGTAAAGTTCCATATTCGGGGATAAAAAATACTTCTTTTTTATTACTTTTTTTTTTTTATCTATATGGTGTTGAGCAGCCTTGTTAATATGGCGTGCAGCTGACCAAATTAGGGATGCAAATGAATAAGGCCAAAATGTCTTACTACACCTGTTAATTACGTCTATTATATATAACAGCTTAAACTGAGTATTCTACTAATGTTACAAAATATGTTCTATATAGGTCAACAGGAATGTCTCCCACTCTCCTTTCCAGAAAGGAATGAAACTTGTTTGTATTTGCTACAGTTGTCATTTGAGCTTGGAACTAGCATTGATAATTTTCATGAGGCTCATGCTTCATGTTTATATATATGTTCATATACATATGTATGTATACTTACATGCAAACACAAGCTTGTATATACACCTACATGAACAAATGGAGTAATGAGAATGGGACTATGAAACATAATATTTCTGGAATGGCCTAAGAGTCATGCATTGTAGTAAATTTAAACGAGAAGACCTTCGTTTATTTGATATCACAATCTTGTTGTTTAATTTGTTGCCTTAACAGTATTCTCTGTTAATAACTGGAACAAATACCCTAAAAAGCAATTTTAAAAATAGGTCAATTTTAACTTTCTCCAAACAGCATTCCAACAATCTTCACTGGTTTAATATCTAGAGCATTGTTTTATAGGACTTCATTATGTGATGAATTTACAAGACACATTGTCAAGGTGAGTAAGATTCAGGAAGCCTTTTACTCAAAGTTAAATATTTATGGTTGATAACATTTCTGCATTGCCAATGATTGAATGGAAAACATAGAAAAGACAAATCACTTTTTTCAAATCTGCAAGCATAATACCATGTTTTCTAAAATGATGAAAACATATTTTTGTGCCACAGGTAGCTTTAGAATAAATGCATGTTGGTCACACAGCAGATTTTGGTTCTGCAAATCCAAAAACAGAGGATTTCCCAGCATCATCAAGCTTCCAGCATTCAGGCAGGGGCTCAGGATCTTAGGCTGATTCAACATTAACAAATGTTGATAGTAATCTTTTAGACAGATATAGTCCAAGCCATTACAGGTATTTTTATAAGAGAACACTTACATGTGAACTGAAATACAGGGGCTCTGTTGGAGGACTAATGCTTTCTGTGCCACCTAACAGGCTACTACTATCTTTTAACTTTGTCACAAATTTTTAGAGGAAGTTATAGTGATTCACATCGTCTTTCTGCATCCTGAATTCTCTATGTGTGAAACGGTGATGTTACTTCATTTCACCCACACATTTCTTAAACTCCAGGCTGTTCAATGCAGGACAGTATTATCACAGCTTTCAACAAAATTACACCACTTTTTTTTTTTTTTTTTTTTTTTTTTTTTTTTTTTTCCCAGTACAACTAATAGATCATTCTTTTAACTGGATTAATTAAATGAATGAATGAAGGTGGAATGCATCCCATCTAATTTTAGCAACCTAAATTTAGGCACTGAGTCTAAGCTAGTCATGTACACTTCTGTAGTAAATGAAGAGAGGTAGAAATTCCCAAGGGGTGATTCATCCCATTCTAAGGTAAGTGCACAGAAGGAAGGAATTGCTGTCTCTCTCTTTCCCTGCCCCAACAATGAGCAGGGACAGCTGGTTGACTACATACATACCTCTTTATAGATGAAAGTAGTTGAAATGACTTGTTTTTTTAGTACAGTTTTTAAAATATGGACATTCATCTTTCCCAGATTAATTTGTAGTAGATATAAAGCCAAAGAATAAATTTCACCAGCCCAAGGATTTAGACAGCACATGGTTAACATTCAGTATATGAGTATTGACAGGAGAAATGTGTACTGCTTTGTTGGATAGAATTGTTTGAGGAACAAAGTTAAGTGCATGTGAAATGGATAACCAAGTTGAGGCCTACCATATCTTCAGTTTTACTTTTGAGAAAGAGAAGTCATTGCAACCACATACATTTTAAGCTTATATTGCTTTGAAGATTTATGTAAACACACACTAGTTGTAAAAGAACTAGCAATACTGAAAATCTCCACCTATTTCTATGCCACCATGTTAGTCAATAAATCAAGGCTAAAAAATTAGCTGATGCATCTACCCAAGGTACCAAATTTGGTGGTGCATTTTGAAGATACCTGCTTACTGGAGTTCTTAGTGTTGCTGAGTGGTTGCTCTGTGTCAATTACGGGATTAACAACAGCAACCACCTATCATGCTAAAAATGTTTTTGCATTATTATAAAGTACTGAAATATTTTCACTGCTTACTTGTACCAAAAGCTATAAGTACATAACACAGTATTATCCCATCATGCATGCATATAAATATACTACTGGACAGATTGCTGTAATTATCATGCTATCATATCATCAATTCCCTTTATATCACCAATATTTTGGTTATTTCTTTTTTAAGCTCATAGTTTTCTGTACATTTCATTCATTTACCAATACATAGAAATTTATTGTTTTGAAGGGAATGGACACAGTTGCATTTCTAAACCTCAGGGTTGCTTTGGGTGCTGAGAATGCAGTCACTTACCACATTATTGAAACTCATTTTTGCTGGAGTTATCCAGCCATATCTTGTGCATATCTCCAAACTCATGCTTGAGCTTTTTCAGAAGTGCATGGTAAAATAGTCAATATTTGCTGAGTGAAAATGATGTGGGATCCGTTTCCCTTCTTCTCATAATATCTGATAGTTGTATACTTAGAATCAGCCATCACAACTCTGTGGACATACCAAAGTTCTGCCAGTTCCTGTGATTTTTAAAAGAGATGTGTAAGAGCTCCTGTTGTCCAAACTCTAAAGTATGGACTATTTTCCCTTTCCATAAATATGTCTACAGAAGTTCTAATAAAGTTATAATTCAAAACCTGAAAACATGAAGAAAAAAAATAAAAAAGAAAAACAAAACAAAACATGAAAGGCCATGCAGTGCAGTCAATGCTCTCTAGCTCCCAAGACAGTGTACTAGTCTCCATGTATAAGTGAATCTTGTCCAACTCTTTCTCATTGACTGGGAAAGAGCTGTTATTGTCAAACATTATGAAAAATATTTATGCCTTTACCACTAAGTGTGACTAACTTCGAGTTTTAAACATGGGAGTATGAGCAGTAGTGGATACAGAAAGTTCATGCATGAGATGTTGATCCAAAACATGCATGAGATGGCTTTTGACACCGTTTCCCACAGCATTCTCCTCAAGAAACTGGCTGCTCTTGCCTTGGACTGGCACACGCTTCGTTGGGTTAGAAACTGGCTGGATAGCTGGGCCCAAAGAGTCGTGGTAAATGGAGTCAAGTCCAGTTGGAGGCCGGTCACGAGTGGCGTTCCCCAGGGCTCGGTGCTGGGGCCGGTCCTCTTTAATATCTTCATCGATGATCTGGATGAGGGCATTGAGTGCACCCTCAGTAAGTTTGCAGATGACACCAAGTTAGGTGTGTGTGTCGATCTGCTCGAGGGTAGGAAGGCTCTGCAGGAGGATCTGGATAGGCTGCACTGATGGGATGAGGTCAACTGTATGAAGTTCAACAGGGCCAAGTGCCGGGTCCTGCACCTGGGGCACAATAACCCCAAGCAGAGCTACAGGCTGGGAGATGAGTGGTTGGAGAGCTGCCAGGCAGAGAAGGACCTGGGAGTGATGGTTGATAGTCGGCTGAATATGAGCCAGCAGTGTGCTCAGGTGGCCAAGAAGGCCAACAGCATCCTGGCTTGCATAAGAAGCACTGTGGCCAGCAGGGCTAGGGAGGTGATCGTCCCCCTGTACTCGGCTCTGGTGAGGCCGTACCTCGAGTACTGTGTTCAGTTTTGGGTCCCTCCCTACAAGAAGGACATTGAGGTGCTTGAGCAAGTCCAGAGAAGGGCAATGCAGCTGGTGAGGGGTCTGGAGAACAAGTCCTGTGAGGAGTGGCTGAGGAGCTGGGTTTGTTCAGCCTGGAGAAGAGGAGGCTCAGGGGCGACCTTATCACTCTCTACAGGTTCCTTAAAGGAGGCTGTAGCGAGGTGGGGGTTGGTCTGTTCTCCCACGTGCCTGGTGACAGGACGAGGGGGAATGCGCTTAAGTTGCACCAGGGGAGTTTTAGGTCGGATCTTAGGAAGAACTTCTTTACTGAGAGGGTTGTTAGACATTGGAACAGGCTGCCCAGGGAAGTGGTGGAGTCACCATCCCTGGAGGTCTTTAAAAGACGTTTAGTTGTAGAGCTTAGGGATATGGTTTAGTGGGGACTGTTAGTGTTAGGTCAGAGGTTGGACTCGATGATCTTGAGGTCTCTTCCAACCTAGAAATTCTGTGATTCTGTGATATGTTCATGGCCCTCAGAGCTGTCTTTCATTAGCTTGAAATGCATTACGTAGAAGTTTGTTTCCTGTGTACAGAACTGCCATGTACCCCTTATTTATAAACTTTTTTCATTCTATAAATAATTATTTGGTGAGGCTTCTATCCACTTTTGGGTTTTGTAATCTGCTTCTACATTCCTGAAGCAAACTTGATGTTACATCTTGCATCTCTTTTTCCAGTAAATGTCAAGCATAGCCTAAATTCCTTGGCTTTCTGTATCTTCGCATAGTACTAAACAAATGCCATATATCCTCCCCATGTGTCTTTAACACTATTCCCTCCCTGAACCAGAGTCACTCCAGATAGCATGGGGATAGAGATAGCATGGGGAGAGTTTCAATGGACCTGTTCTACTGTTTTGTATATGCTTGCCTTGGTTACTTTTTGTGTGTTTCTAGCATCAGGTATATTGCATACCAGTAATTCTCTACTGTCCAAGCCTGAGCTTTGAACAGCAATTGTTGTGTTTCCAAATAAATTCCTGCCTGCTTTGAATATGCTGTTTCCTTTCCTCATGTGAGATTGTTTGTCCATCTGTTGCTTTTGATTTGGCTTTTTTAAACTCTGTCTTCAATGCTGGGAGAACATATTTACGGAAAGCTTATCCATCAACACATCTTTCAGTATATATTTCACTATGTGTTTCCCTTTGACACCAGCAACACTGCTCCTCCAAACTCAGCTTTCAGCTTGCAGTAAATAGTTTCTGCTCAGAAATTTTATTTACTGAGTTTTATGTGGCATCTTACGTGCAACTTGTCTTTCTATGAGTTTCTATTAGTTCAGCTGAAAAAAAAATCAATCTATGCAAACAGTTTATGGCACACAGTATTGTCTACCTGAGAATGTTCAGTGCTTTCTCCCATGTTATTTTTATACTCTTTGTCTTAGTGTACAAAACCATAATAAGGATCCTGCCATGCTGACAATCCTGCCAGCAATTTGTACTTGTGTGATTGCACAAGATTACTGTGCCTGTCTTTCCATGAAACCTTCATCCCTTCCTCCCATAAGAAACATTTCATCTCACTTGCTGTTGCACTGATGGGAGCCTTTCTTTGTCTGTTTCTACCCTGAGGTATGCTCCACTGCTTACATACCAAAAAGTTCTGGTCCTGCAACCATACAGATCAGGGTCTGGCATGTAGTTTCTAGACTATATGTTTGTGTTTTCTTCTCATGGAAACAAAAGACATGGAAAGAGAAAGGAGATGTTGTTGTTGTTGAATCCACACTTGGGTACTGAGATGTGAATTTTACGTGCATTCTGTGATCATGTACCTGATAGACCCATCTTCACTGTTCAGCAAAATAGGCATGACACAAAATGTATGCATTTTAGACTGTACAAAAAAAAAAAAAATCAGGACACCATTAGAAGCAACAGCAAACATGGTAGCAAATGTATATTATGGAATTAAGTGACTGTTTTACACCTCAGAAAATCTTTTTCAGGCTTTTACATATAAAAAGACTCCCCTTAACTATACCATTAACCTTATCTACCTCAAACTTCCCAACTCCAATACCCCCAACCACCTGCCTGCTTCCTGGACCATGTGAAATGTAGATGTTCAGTGTTCTGGTATATTTTCCCACCTTGGACTCCATCCAAACTGCACTTTCCAAAGGAAAGTCTGTTGTTCACTGGAACAAAGGTAACGGTTCCTTTTGTTAAAGTGAATAGGCAGGTATTTACCAATTCTGAACTGCCATTATTTATTTCTGCAAATAATTAAATGGCATAAGTCTGTATTCTAAATCTAATGTTTACATCTTTCTGAATTTTCCATTACAAGATATTCAATAAATATATGCATTTCTATCCTGTGAGGAACACACCTTTATAAAGCCCTAGTGTAAGCCATTCAGAATTGGTTGTTAACATGTGCAGAGAATTAAATTATGTAAGGTATATCAGTAAGAACTGTGACAGTTAATGAAACAGATGTCCTCCAGTTCCTTGGCTCTAAGTAATTTGTGAACAACATATAGTACCAGTACAAAAAAGGTGTTTTGAATGCAAAGGTAGAGCAGCTAAAAACCCCAGCATAACAAGGAAACAGATTCCCTGAGATCATGAACTGCAGTGAAAAAAAAATGTGCCTAATCAAAGTCACCAAATTAGCAACCTGGGAGTATTAGCATGCAAAGATGTCCAACAGATATGGAGAGTTAGTTAACTGCAATACAAATGCTGTCTTGCACTCAAAGAGGCAATAAGGTGATGCTAATGTACCAACTAATACAAAATTAAATTGTCCATAGATAATCCAAATTTCAGGCAATAGTACCTTTCTTTCATCAGAATTGGAGGACAGTAGTTTATGCATCGCAGTCATTAATAATTATTAACTGTCAGTATACTCACAGAGAAGATGATCCATGGACTTAATCCATGGTCATAGAAATTTTCACCTTACTTATTATTACTATTCCTCTTTTGTTTATAGGAGGTGTATTACTGAATTATAACCTGTGTCCAAGAAAGTGGATTTTTTTAACTAGAAAAAATATGATTTGAAATTTAATACAAGGCTGGGAGATACTTTGTGATTCTGATCAGCTGTTTGGGAGTATTTAACAAATATGAAGTGACAGAGTCTAGTAAAAATTCTAACTTTAAATAAATATATAAAGTTTGAGGAAGCATGGACTGTGACCACCAGAGCAGCTACTGAGAAAATGTTCCTGGAGTCATTCGTTAGTGTTATTCTACATGGTAGATGGGCAGCATATTTCTATCCTCTCCAGTTAGTTTAGAAAAGATCTCTCAATGCTGTGTAATATATTCTGCAAGAGTATAAGATTATGGTTTCTTGAAACTATAAAAATACAAAAATTACACTAATTCAGACATCTGTTTAACAGAAATTAAATCAAAGAATGCCAGCATGGGTAGACAGCAATGTCTTGTGTCAATGGCTGTGGACACATATAAGATGGACAAAATTTGATTATTTATTGGGATCCCAAGGCTTGGCCCTACAGGAAGAAGTATTGTGTGTATTGGTCATAGACTGTCATTACAAATAGCAAGAGGACCACAAAAGAAAATCATATGTTTGCATATGGCTGTTGTTTCAAGACAGACACCTGTTAAAAAAAGGAAGCACAGGAGGAAAGAAGCTCAAAGTGGCTTCGGTAGGATTTGAAGCAAGTGATCTCCAAAGTAGGTTGTAAATCAGGACATCACATGGTTAAAATTTATGGCTTTACCAACATCTTGAAAAATGTATTCTTGGATATGTAGTGTCTTTAAGATATGTTCTGCATTGGGACTTTCTGTGTTATTGTAGATTTGACTGTGCAGGATATTTCTCATGGTACGGGAAGCAAAGGGGAAAAGAGGATTGTGCACTGTAGCCAGTTTATCCCAGCTTTGCCAAAACAGAGGCCTTCTGAAATGTATTCAAAATTCACACCTGCCTGCCAAGTTTCTGCATAGAAAACAGAGCACAGATTCTATAATTATTTTTTTCTTCTGTATGAATAAGCCCACTGGGAATTAAAAAAATAATAATTATGTTGTGACTTACTGTTTTAGATGATGACTATTAAAAACATTTTCCTTTTTTCTTGGAAATGCAGTAATTCCTTTGGAGTAGATCAACCATGCAATGAAATTATTTCATCTGAAAGACATGAGACATTCAAAACTGTAATAACTTCCTTCCAAGGTTCAGGCCTTATCATCATAACTCAGAGTACTTCAGACTGTTCATCATTCTTCAAAGTATTTGAAAATTCTTGCCATTGTACAGAATATGAAGACTTTCCTCAGTTAAAGGTAACAGCAGCTAAACTCCTGTTTGATTCAATTTTCCCTCAAGTTATTAAGCTGTAACTTTAAACATACATCGCTGCGAGGACTGCATTACATAATGTCTCTCTCGGTCTTACAACTACTATTATGAGACAACATCTATTCAAAATATGAAATATTTTTTTTTTTCCCTTACAGTACAGCAGACTGGAGACAGAAGTCTTAAAGTTTGTCTGCTGAAGGGTGTAAGCTGCATCCCTGGTTACTAATTTAGTATCATACAAAATGATGGTTTAATTAAAAGCAGCACATTGCCTTTGATAAACAGATGTGCCCTTTATTTAACTGTTACCCACAAAGTTAGCACAAATAGATTTTTTTTCTTTGTCACAGCCATTTAATTTCTGGCCTTTGGTCATTGTATCCAGATATAGGCCCAAGAGGCACAACATTCCCAATTAATGTGTATTGTCATAAATATTAGTTCATCCTTGCAAATCTCTATAATTTCCTTAAAACACTGCATCTAAGAAGTTTAACTTTTCTGTATGGACTGTATGAGTAACAGTCCAGTAAAGCCACACCTAGTTGTCAGTGGCCCAGGATTTGGGTAAACATGGTCCAACCCAGCACTCATGTGTCCAGTGACTTGGTAAACAGTGGAGCATTCAGGATTTTAGGGTCCTACCTGCTGAGTGAATACGACCCCACCTTGCTATTATTGCCGTAACAGCAAGGTAAACAAAAACTCGACATACAACTCAAAAGAGCTACCATTGGGCCTACTTAAAAATAATTCTGTGCAATTGCTTGATAGGTTGCTGAGCAAATAAAGGCTCGGCTTTGTTCTACTTCTTTTGGGCCTAGGTAAATAACAAGTGTAGAAAAGCACTCACGAGTTAATAAGCAAATACAGCTTTTAACTTTTCAAAAATTATCTGTTAGATACTGCAGCAGATGTTATCATGAATATATTACTGATTTCACCAGTTTATGAAGAGTGCTTTGCCTTATTTTTTACATTGTGTTTATCTGTATGTCTTCAAGAGCTACATATTTTTAGCATCGAGCAAAAGGCAGAAGGTCCATCTGTGTTACACTGAAGTGAAAAAAAACTAGATGTACTTTTAACAGTTGATATTTGTCATTTGATTACTTTTTAAGTTCAGCTCAATTTCTGTCCCATAATGTTCACATAGACCAAGACGTAATACTTACCAAGGATGGACACGAACTGATGTGTTTAAGTGGCAATCTCTAGAAGGCTATCTGAATGGATTTGGTTGAATATGCATTTGTGGCAACATTGTTCCAGATTTTCAAAGCTCAGCATCTGATGTACCAGTCAGCTTTGAGAAGCTCTCTTTGGATTACATATTTAAAGTTTCATAGAAAGCCCTCTGGAAAGTCCTGCATCTGAAATTCAAAGTCTGCAATGTCTTCATTAACAGTTCTGAGGTCTAGTGGGCAGAAAATCTTCCTTTCAAGCACTCCATCCACCTCTAATTAAGAGCATTCACTTTAATGGTATTTCTTGTAGGTACATAATAGTACAGTTTCAGTTATTTTGTGCTCATGAACAGTTAAATATCTATGACCTGATCTTCTGGGCAGCTGAGCACCTCCTTGAAGGTGGTGAATGCCCCAGTCAACATGTTGATGGCTACTTGAGGGTTGCAAAGTAGAACTGTTGCTGTGGCTGTGCTTGCTCTAGTAAAATGCAGGGGAATAAAAGAGTTTCTTTGCCTTTATTTCCCTCAGCAAACACACAGCTGGGGCCTGTGAGTGAATTGCAACAAAGCAAGAGTTCTATCTATCCTACATCCTGTATTTATTTACACCAATGGGACTTTTTGTTTGAATAAGGGCTGGTAACATAAGCATTTCCAAAATCAAGTTGTAAGGTTTTCCATGTGACTGTGGTGTTTTTTGTTTTGTTTTGGTTTTGTTTTGTTTTGTTTTTCATTACTGTAATCAACTGAAACAAACATCAAGGAAATCGTATAGGCTGTAGGAACCACTGAGTCTAAAAACTTCTGTGAGGCATACAACCAGAATACACACTTGAGAATCAAGCAAATCACAGCTATGTGAGGAGTTAAGTGATCACAATAGTAAATAGCTCTGCTACTGCAAACAAATATTGCTCTTTTTATTACATAAAATAGCTTAGAAAAACAAGTTGTGCCACCAGTAGTAATATGTTTTCATCTTAATACTTGATACAGTTCCTGCCTCGCATTTGCGATACTGTTCTGTTTTCTCTGAACTGACTAACCCGAAGTCTCACTTATAAAGAAATGTTGTCACTTTAAATATGTACAAGGTCTCTGTATAAGAGAATTTTGAAAAAGAGCTCTCTGAATATTGCTTTTCTAAAATGAATTATGAAAAGAGATGAGAGGATTCTTCATTAATAGGCCAAATCCAACTAAGCATAAACTGGAGAAGGGTATTCCCCACCTCCAGTTAGAAGATAATATGACATCCCATAGCTTGCTTGCAGTTTACCCCAACTTGGAAGAACTCAACTTACATTTTCTGACAGCTTTCTTAATTAGCAGATGGGGATTTTGGCCCACAAAGAAATTGAGAAAAGTGTACAGATGAAGGGCGAATTTGTTAAACTTTGCGATGTACCAAAGAACTTGTTTAGTGAACAATTCTGTCCTGGGTGCACTGCAGTTCTGCTGTTACTTACAGCTTGGGTGAATTTTCAGATTTGCAGGTACTCTTCAGTCACTGTAAGATTTTTGCCTTTAATTTGCCAGCAGGCCTTGGTTCTGTTTTGCAAGGTAACCAATATATGAAGTGTTCACATACAGTCTACACTATATTTTAGCTTCACTTTATGCTTTTGGCTGCTCTGGCTGTTACAGGCAGGAAAATATTGCGCGGTAGGAAGGGCTGTTTTTCAGTTGCCAGAATTCCTCCACAGTCTTAATGGAAAGAAGCAGGACTTTTTGGGGGAGCCAGCATCTCATTTCTATTCCGCTCTCATACAGCCACTGTTGTATCTGCAAAGGCTGCAGAGTGCAGCCACTGCGGCCGGAGGAACAAAGACACCATTCAGCTGGGAGAGCAGCTTCCCTTCCGCACCACTCTCCGACCACAGAGAGGTTGGCTGGAGCACGCTCTCCGACAGACACGGGATTCACCAGCTGAACAAAACTCCCCATGGACGCCCTCTCAGCATGCTGAATGAGCCCACTGGGACGAAGACTTCCTTTTCATTGCTGGCAATGAGGGTCGGCTGTAGCTTGTCCCTGTTCCTCCACTCTTCACGCACACAAACACATCCTGTGGGCTTTGCAAAGCTGCCACTCCTGAGCACTAGGCTGGCTGGAGGCACTACCCCAGCAATGCTCTCGGGTGGTATGTTCCAGTGCTACACAAGTTATAAGAAGACATTGTGTCTAATCTGCCACCCTGAAATCCCATTGCAGGGGTCATTTCCTGACTTTTGTGTTGCTGCAGCCCAGTCCCTTGGAAGTTCCCACCCCCTGCAAATTTCTAACTGAGTATATAATTGAGGCATCTTCCTGTATCTATTTCCTAGATTATACCCATAAAAGCATTTTCTTTAGTTTAGGATTTTGCTTAAGAAAATTAATGTAGGCATTTAGTGATTTAAATAATTAAAATAGGATTAAGTTATAAATAAGTATTTAAAGAAAAAACACCTTATTCATAGTGTTTGTTCTTTTTCAGACTTCAAGTAGATGAAAAGCATACAAAAAATTGTTAAAACTTCTTAGCAAGAACTCATGCCAACCTTTAACATATCTGTTTCTTTAATAAGCAAAACCAGGTCACAGCTTTCATTTTCAAGCCCAAAATTACATGGTACCAATACTAGATTTGCAAGTCAAGCATTGCTTTGCAGATAAACAACAGATATGGCTGAGAGAGGCTAAGCCACCATAAACACAGTTTCAACAGAGTCACCATTATGAGCAGTGGCAATACAACATCAGAAGTCAGCAATTAAAAAGAAAAATAAATCAGGCTAGGATTAGCGAACCAACTAATCCATTGAATATCATTGAAGCAATTGAAATTTAGATCATGAAGGAATAAGGCCCAGCATGTCTGCAGTGTAACTACATGTCATTAACAGATATGGTAGAAATCTTCTCCCAGATGAACCAGTTTAGCTCCATTGATTTCAGGGACATACTTTTTATTTAAACTGCTACAATCAGTGCAATCAGATTTCTGGTGCACTGCTAGTCTGGCATATAGTGCAAGCAAATCTCTGATTTGTGCAGTATGTTGTGTTTCCTTCTTTATTTCCCAAAGTAAAATTAATTTATTTCTACTCATCTGCACTAAATGTGTACATCAGTAAAGCATGAGTCGCCAAGCCTTGGTGGCTTAGTTCAGATATGCATGCAGAAGTTCAGTGGTTTCCAGAGTTTATCTGATCTTATCCAAACTTCTCCAGTCTGGAAACTGGATGGCAATCTCTTAAAAGCAGACTGTCTTGTGATTTTGCAGTACTTCCTTGTTTCATTCAGGTCAGCTGTAGTGCAAGAACAGCCTTTCTCACAGTATTTTGGCATTTCCTATTTCAGTTCTGGCTGAAACAGAGAAGTGCCGAGGCATGAGAAATAACTTTGCAATAGCTTGCAAAACATTTTTAAAAGACTAGATTTGCTTCCTGTTGGCTCAAAGTTCAGGTTAATTTTATTCTAGGTAGACTGATCTAACTATTTCCTTCCCACACAATAATTTTTCTAGTTTCTTTGCTGACCAAATATAATTTGTCCAGTAGCATTTTCCAAAGAACAAGGCACTTTGAACAAAGTGCAAAACCTAACTGGCACATAATAACATAGAAAGATAACTGAACTGCTGACAAATGATTTTCTGTACTTTTTTGCCAAACTCTAAGTTGTAGTATACTTGTCCTTAGACTAAGTGGCATATCTAGATTTATTAAGGGTACTGTTACTGACTTAATTATTTATACTACAACAAACTAGAGGCAGAATCCTGCTGCACCTTACTTGGCGACATTCTCATATGAAAGTTCTCCAGTTGAGTGAAGAAGGATTTTTGAAGCAGTTGCACCAGCATTCCAGTCCAAGATAGGAAAATAATCTTTAACAGTGATATTGCTGAAAACTTATGTCTTTTAATTTATTTTTTGTTGTACTTCTTATATTCCCTGCAAAAGAATAACGAGTCTAAGTCATTAATAGAAGTGGATCAATCATTTGCATAAAATGAGTAATCAACTTTCATGCTCTTCAGAACCAATGTAGGGTAAACTGCAAACAGGCAGTTAAAAAAAAAAAGAAAAAAGAAAAAAAAAATTTGATTTGTCCTCCATTATTTAATTTGCTACTCCAGTTTTCTGTATTTAGACATAAACACACACACACACACGTATTTGTACTTTGTTTTATGAAATCCAGCTTATGCAGGCTTCACTTAAAAGGTACACACCTGCACCACCGTTAAGCAGCAGTCTGTTACACATGTGTCCAAACAGTATTCATAACACTTTCTGCTAAAGAAAGCCCTGGCAATGTGGCAGGTGTATATTTGCTGGATGTGCAGACTCAGTCAGTGAATTCTAATGGAATCTAATAGAGGCACTGCTGTCGGACTACAAGAGTACTGCAAATTTTGGTGACTGCAAAGCTATCTGATTGTTTCAGTTTTATTTCTCCTTTCATACTTTTAAATGACCAGCTGAATTCTTGTTAGATGTTTGTGATGAAGAGAGTTTGAAGAGAGTTTGTGACGAAGGGAGTTAGATTAAAAAAAAAAAAAATTCTTCAGGAAGAAGTCTTCAGGAAGCCAAATGATGCAACCAATATAATGCTGCTATAGTAAGGATTCCTTGCTAGGCTTGAGGAGCTTGCAAAGAGCAAGGAATTAGTCTTTCCTGTTTCACTGGGACAGAGAGCATAAGCAAATAAAAAGTCTGTCTATTTTATTGTCTTCTCTTCTGACCTTTCAGAATGTTTATAAATACATTTAAAGCTAGTTGTTGCTAGTAGATTTGCAATATTTGGGACACACACTTTTTTTGTTGTTCGGAGAAATTAATCAAAATGCAATCTTTTCATAGAATCATAGAATGGGTCATGTTGGAAGGGACCTTAAAGATCATCCAACTCTCTCTGGTCACACCTCTTTTGATGCAGGTTGGCTGTATTGTCTATTAATCACCTGAGGAAAAGAAAATGTCCTAAAATCTTTTATCATAGGAAGTTCTTTAAATCAGTTCTCCAGACCATCCAAAACCAAAAAAAAAAAAAAAAAAAAAAAAAAAAAAAAAAAAAAAAGCCATGCGAAAAAAGCAACCTTGAATCTTTGTTAGTCTGATGAAAATTTCTGAGCAGCAGTCAAGAAGCAACTTATTTTTGGTGGTATTACCAAGTTTGAGATCAGAAAGTCTTTACAGAACCTGTATAAGAAAAACAGTTGACTATGCTTCAGGAACAGTCATAATGGTCCTGTCCCACACAACTCTCATGGGACTTCAAGCTGGCTGAGGATTTTCTATCTACATGTTTTGGCCTCTCATTTCCTACTTATGGAAAATGTAGTGATGCAATACCTTTTGTTTGTTTTTTGTTTTTTGTTTTTGTTTTCTACAGGAAAAAGCTTTTATGTAGATTCCCTCCATTTTCCCATCAGGAAAACCAAAAAAAGAAATAGATACTTTCCAGTTGGCTGAATATGAAACCAAATATTCTGGTTTGCTGAACAAGTCTGAAATGTTTCATTTTAAGTCAGCATATGCTGAAATGCGTATCCCTCTGCAGCTGCTTTGCTCTCATATCCATGTTCTCTCGTATGGACCAGTGTTTCTTGGCCAAACTCTCTCTTTTCAAACTAGATGGATGGTGCTTCATCAAAGACATATGACTTGGGTATTAAATGCATGACTTCAGTTTGGCCATATGAAAATACTTCAGTTGTGAAAATACTGAAATTAAGTATTACCTTATTTTTGTACTGGATTTTTTTTCTAAATATTATGTTCCATACAATAAATTGGAAATTCAGCTTTTGTTTCACTCTGAGATGAGATAATTTATTGAAATATTATAGTCTCAAACAGATGACATGCTGATTTTCATTCAGCTCAGGTATGATTAGAAAAAAAAAAAAAACAAACAAACAACAAACACCAACACCACCTACAAAAAAAATCCTCTCCTACTAGTACAAATTGAATCATTCTGGTCTGTGTACTTTGGTCCTGCATTTTCTTAAGAATCCCATAGGTTTGCATAAGGTTTCCATAATCAGAAGAAGACAGCTTTTATGTTTCTTACAGTAAGGCCTGAGTCTGCTCCCACTGAATTCAGTGGGAGTTTTGTCACTGACTTCAATAAGAAGGGATCATCTTAAGTGAATATTTATGGGTACAAAAGGAAAGGCACTGGGCATGTGGTTATCTCCCAGTAACCCACATCCTGCTGTGTCTTTTTGCTTACAGGCATTATAAATAGGCACTGTTTATATACAAAAGAACCTTTTAAAGTAGAAGTACTTTTACTTACTTGTGATTAAAATTGCTATCTGGATATAGAGAAGAAGACCACTAAAAACCTGCCTTATTCTAGGGTGTATCCTGGCTTCTGAATGGCTTCTGAGAAGACAGAGAAACAGAATCTGAAAGGCTGTCCTTTACCCACTCTGATGATTTTTTTTTTTTAAAGTGTAACAACATATAGAATGTCCACCTATCACTAAAAGTACCTCCATGAACTGATGCTTAAGCCCTTCATAATTTGTTGTGTTTTTTTATATGTTATTATTTTCAAAACACTCGCAACTATTTTTTCTGCTTGAGTCAGAAGTGTTTGCCCAGTACAAACTGTGTGAGATCACTTAGTTTTTAAAATTTATTGTAAGTAACTATTGATCATGTGTTGTATGACAGTGGAACATTTTTTTTCAGTATTAAGTTGAATGCCTTGTAGAAATTTAAAACTCTTCTCGAAATATTAGCAGTCTTTATCAACAAAATTTGTAATATCTTCTGTATTATTACCATATTCTTTTTGCTTCCTCAAGTGGAAATCTATTTTTTAGCTCTATGTGGCATCAAATTTTTCAGAAGGGCAAGGCAGGCCCTGATCTTGATATCCTTGAGCACTTTTAGGAGGAAGCTAGTGCCCTACTTCTATGATGCAATATTGAGTCCTGGTTGTGGGACATTCCGGGTGCTCAGCACTCCCCAGGAAGTGCTGAATTTTTTCTTTGATAACAGCAGAAGATAAAAGATAAAGCTCAGGTAGGATGGCAGTAGTAAGACATTTGTCTGTCTTTGTTTAAGGTCTGCAATCCCAAATCCCTTTTTTTTTTTTTTTTTTTTTAATCATAGGCTGTATTTTAAATTCAAGTCAAGGTGATGAGAGTTAGAAATTCATTCATTCACAGTCTTTCAGTCACAAGAAAACAGAAATTCAAGTTGGGGAAAAACCCTATTAGTCACTTATTCTGTGACCTTTCAAACTCTTCCCTAATTATATTTACTTCTAAATTTACTCACAAAATTAATTCTATTTGTTATGTATTCAATCTAGTTTTAGACATGTTGAAAGATGGGCTCTGATACTCTGACAAGCCTATTGAAACATCTCTGCATTCTGGGTAAGCCTCTAACTCCTCGCCCAAGCCAAATTAAGTAAAGCTCATTAATTCAAACTCCGGGAGACAGAAGGCTAAAGATCAGACTTTTATAAATATGCACGTGCAAAACCTGGTCTCATAAATAAAACATATATGACATTTCAATATCCATCATTCTTCCTAAACATAGTTTGCATCTCATATAATGCATCTAGCTTTAAATATTTGAGACTGAGTGCATCATGCATATAGTCTTTTCTTTTAAGAAAAGGTCTGTAGTCATTCCCAGAACAGAAGTAACTGTCATGAACTTTGTAAAGATTGTCTAAGCAACTGGTGTGAGTATTGAAAACTGCTCTCAGTGAGCTTCTCAGCATTGCTTTGGAATTCTTTCATGTGCTCCCCTACTTTTGTGTATCAAGAAAGATTTATTTCCAAGCATTGTCAACTTCACTGAAAAGCACTTCATGTTTACCTTTATTTGCTCATGTCAAGTAATTTTCAAGTTGTTCTGAGGCAAAACTTATCAAAGGAGTGGAACTAGAGATTCCATTGTGCAAATCATATCACCATTCCACAGCAGCAAAATGCCATCTTTTCATTCTTTTGTAGCACTGAAGAACTGGATTTTTGACAAGCTGAATTCCCAAGAATGACCAGTAACACCATGAGCAGACATAATGTTTTAGCATTTGGTGGGATGCTATTAGGTAGTTTACATGATTTACAATAGTCATTGCTGTTTTCTTTATGGAACCTTGGAAGCAAAAATGGAAAACTATAGGGCAGTGACCATATAAAAGTAGGATACCTACCCACATTAAAAATAAGATCAATATAATAATGTCTTACATTCATATTCTTATATTTCTATAATTATGTCGGACCATAACATCTCTTACTTAAGTTAGCTTAAAACACACACAGTCCTTTGAATTTTCCTTGATAAGGTGCAAGAGATTCAAATCTTTGACCCAGGATTGGGTCAAACAAAACAAAACAAAAACAAAAACAAACAACAAAAAAAACACCTACCTATCAATTTTTGGCTGGTTCACAGTCTGTTCTATACTATTTTATTTTATTTTCTACTTTGGCTTTTTGGACTGACTAATTATGTTACACTGTTTGGCTTTATCATTATGTAGAAACGAAACACGGCTAATATCAATAATAAAAAATCAATAAATGATTTTTTTCTTTTTACATATTTTCTGGCTCTTGAAAGGGGAGTTGACTTACTGATTTCATACTTTTTTTTTAGAGTCTTCACCTTTTCCCATTCATGAGTATTTATAACGGTGAGTTGGAAGGTACTGGTGCACTCTAAATGCATGGATTTGTTGCATGCATTTTCATGAGTATTTATAATCATGTCTTAAATGATTATTCTTGGTTTCAAATTTACATATTACAGCATAACATCTCTTTTGTTGATCCATAAGAAGAGAGGAGTCTAACAGGATCAACTTCATGTTACCTGAAGCTTCCCAGGAGGATCTTGCTGAGTCTCCTGTTTCAGGACAGACACCACTCTTTTAAAGTTTGTAGGCTAAATCATTTCCCTAGAATCTGTGGTGGTTTTCTGAAGAGGTCAGACTACAGCTAGAGTGCCTTCACCACTAAAATAGGAAACTGTCACTGGTCTGGTGACAATTTCTGCTCAGAGAAAAGTTTCAGCAGTTAGTTTGCTTCTTCAGCATAGATGGGTGGACATTACCTGCGGTGTGTCCAACAGCTAGTACTCAGTCCATACATGCTGGTGGAAACCTTGGCTGGGAAGGCTTATGCCAGATGGCATGGTGAGCAAGCAGGCAACACAAGGAGCAGTAAGGGAGATCTCAGCTGGAGACCGGGTTTTCAGTGCTGTGCACTTACCATTCTATGCTGCTCCTCCTTAACTGCAAAGCTGCCATGCCGCTTGGTTTATGTTCTCCTTGTTGTTGTTGGCAATTACTAGATTGTGCAGGATGGATTACAGGAGCATGTGAAACCCAGGTAAAGCTATTTACTGAAGATAAAACCTCCGTGCTATTACAGATACTGTACTTACACAAGAGTATCATTAACATTTGTTCTAATAACAGGAAGGGTTGCATTTGTCCTGAGCAAGTTAAGGAAACCTTGTCCATCTCTAGGCTTTGTAGTAGGACAGTGTTACAGTTCAGTGTCTGTCTATTGACACTCCAGAGTCATGAGAAACATCTGTAATAGAGATGGTCCTATGTTCGTTCTCACACAGAGAACAGAAGTTAATTCACTGTTGGTCACGTTTGTGATAATGATTAGTGATATTATTTAGAACACAGGAGATACAAGACTGATGCCTTTATCAGCCTACAAGGTTTGTAAATCTACCTTTCCCTCCTCTCTGTGGCAGTTGTGTATTCATCTGCTGACAAATTGTTCTGGGTAAGATGTGGTGACACTGAATTACCAGTGAACTACCAGGTAGAAAAAAGTTATTCTTACAGGGTAAAACTCAACAAAATATTTATTTATTTATTTATTTATTTTTTTATTTTTTTTTTCAGCATTGAATTAGCCCAACTTATAAGTACAGGGAAACTTTCATCAACATGACATTCCGTGCTTAAACATAAGTGATTGTATAAGTACTGCATTGAATTAAGAGCTGTCCAGCATCAGTTTTCCATCAGGCATGGTAGTTACGTGGTCAAAGTATTTTATAAAAACTTACAAATAAATTTTATCCTTGCAAATGTGAGATAGTAGAGCAGTATCATCATGCTCAGTTTTAAATAGAAAAGCTAACAAAGGACATTTCCAGGTCTGTGCAGCTGCAGTGACACTGTTAGAACTCTGGGTCTTCTAGCTGTAGGATCTGTCTTTCTTCACACCACAGAATGGTCCTGCAGGTAGTTTCATCTGTAGAGAGTTCCCATGTTCACAATCTCACCAGTTATTTTTAATCATATTTTACATCGTAGAACTCCATTTCTGCCTGACCAACTTACCCTTCTGTAGTAATGCTCTCTAGTTCTGCCTCTGCCATAGGTGCAGGAGTATGAAAAGATTTCAATACTCCAAACTTAAGCTTGATGTCTAAAAGTGTATAACAATACCTTATAACAATCAGCCAGCTGATACATGTTACTGTGCTGGCCTGGCAAATACTACATAGAGCTGTAAAGGCATCTTAATTCTTCTTGTACCTTCATGGAGTCCAGCAAATGGAGTACCTAGAGGATTTTGATCTTTTAATTAGCCATACCATCCTTAATCTTAGGGGAATACTAGTGTTCATTTACGTTTGTCTGAGGAAGAAATCAATGTGGCTGTCTATGAAGGAATAGGAATGTTAGAACAAACTGAAATTACAAATGAAAAACTGTAATAAATCTATGCATTTAGAGTGCATCAGTACCTTTCAACTCAGATTCATGAACAAACCTGATATTTATCACAGTCACTCAGTCACTATGGTTTTATCATGTTTTTGCCAGCATCTATGTACAGGAATTTTATCCTTGTATCAAATTCTGTCTTCATCTGTGTGAGATCATGTTGTTATTGGCTTTGTCTGTCTTTAAAACATAGCCAGATTTATAAGTGCAATATTATATTATAAAATTATAGAATTATAGTAGTGCATTATACAGTTCTAAGTACAATAATAAAAAAATCAAAATCTCACAACTATTCCTATGCTTGGATGCAGCTGTACCAAAGAGCTTTGTGACCTTGGTTCTTCCACTGAAAAAAAAAAAAAAAAAAAAAAAAAAGATCAGTGATGGTTATTATTTATCAATATTATTTGAATCACTGCAACACCTTCAGGCACCAGTTAGAGACCAATGCTCCACTGTCCTCAGTATTATACAGACATAAAATAAAGACTGTCCTTGCCTGAAATTTCTTCCTGTTTTTCCATCCGATGTTAATGATTTGAAGGGGATATTTTTTCTCTTTGTTTGTGTTTAAAATTATACATATCAACATCTTTTATGGTGGCTGAGATTCTGTATTTAGACTCATGTAAACAGATCCCTGCTTCCGTGAATTCAGTCAAGTTCTATATAGGAAAAAGAATCAAAAGTTCAAGGTTTATGTGAGCGTCAGCACCAATCTATGGCAATGGCACAGT
Organism: Aythya ferina; assembly: GCF_964211825.1. Lineage (NCBI taxonomy): Eukaryota > Metazoa > Chordata > Aves > Anseriformes > Anatidae > Aythya > Aythya ferina. The sequence continues at coordinate 25,694,812 of NC_140301.1, forward strand.
TGCTGTATGGGGAGTGACATGAAAAAATCTGTCTAGTTGGGACAGGAAAATCCTGAGCACTTTTTTCCTACCACTCTAATTTCGGCTTCTCTTCTGACACATATTTGCTGTTACTGCCTTTTTTTTTTTTTTCCTTTGTGTTTTTTTTTTTTTGTTGTTAGAAAAGCCTGCGCAAGGCAAGATTCACTTTGGGTCCTGCCTGTTAGAACCAGGTAATTTCTTCAAGAACTGAACATCAAATTCTTCTTTTTTCTTTTCCAGTTAACTGGAAGGTCAGTTTAATTGGTACTCGATCACTTCTTTATAGTTAAAAGCATTCCTGAAGGAAACTGGTATTTAAAATATGTCTGATCCCTGTAGTAAACTACATCTTGCCCAGTTCGTTCTTGGGAGGGGAGAATGGAAGAAGGCTTCAGGGCATTTAAATAAGGAAAAAAATGGTTTGTGCTGTAAGAAGCTCAGTGTTGCATACCACTCACAGGCCTAAAATACAGATAATTTTCCTAAGTCTGAGAATTCCCTGAAATCTGTTGTAGCTTTTGACAAGACATGGTATTTCTCTACACTCATTTTCCTATGGTGGCAGAAAGAAATGGCAGCACTGACCAATCTCACAGATGAGCATTCAAGATGAATAAATAAATGTTTATATAAGGTTTTGAATACAAAAAGTGGATGCATTAGTAGAACAGTATATGTGCATATACAGTTACTATCTGTTACTTAAAGTATCACAGTTACTGAAATCTCAGCTCTTAAAAAAAGTTTAAAGACATTTCAAACACCAGAGTATGACTCAGAATCCTGTTTTCCTCCTTTTCTCCCCTTGAAGATCCATTGCGCTGTGTAGAAGATCCACAAAAACAACAAGGAAACAGACTTTATAGGCAAAGAAGCAAAAGTGCTGTCAAAAGCTAATGTAAACAAATTTAAAGTAGGGAAAAAAATATATGTGTTTTGCCATTCACTATGACTCAATGGTGTGTTACATCTAGTATTGTCAGCATATGTGTTTTAGGCAATGTGAATACGTTTCAGCTGATGCTCTTTCTTTGATTGCACAATATTCTTCCCAGCTCTGTGTTATTCACCAAGATAAAATATTAAAGCAAATGAATTGAATTTATTGCATTCAATAAATTTACTGTTGAAGACAGTAAAAGCAATGTAATCAATCTGCTTTCTGTTTTTCTAGTTTCTCTCTTTTGTTCTATACACTTCACTTTTTTCTAACAAGGATAAAGGGTAGTTAGCAGGTAGTGTAGTGCAATATCATTTTTACTGTATTTCTCTGGGTCTCATGAGAGATGATGCATACAGATTTGTCAGCTCAGTCCACTTCCTTACATCCGACATAGCTTTGGTGTCAGAAACAGGAACATGGAATGGTTTAGTACAAAAGGGGGCAAGCAGCAGGAACAAAAATTAGATATGTGTGTGAAGAATGTGCACAACTTGGGAGAACAGTCCCTTTTCCCTGAAGTTCTCTGGTACATTTGTTTCTTAGGAAGTCACAGCTGTCTAAGTTTACAGTGATCTCTATATGAGTTGGACATTTGGGGATTTGTGAAAAGCTGACTTAAGTTGGAAAAACAAATAGTATTTATAGCATTATGAGATCAGCTACTTGTACAGGCTTTGATTTACTGAAAAATAATGCTAATAGATGTTTCTCAGTCACCTGAATAATCAATATATTATTAAAGCAGGAGCAATAAAAGAGAAGAAGTATTATTTAATTCAAAAGTCAACATTTTTCCTACTTGTCCAGAGTAACTTTTGTGTTTCACCCCAGAGATGGCTGCACTGCAGTGACAGATACATAAGGTTTGGTTATGAAGTATATAAGCCCTTCCAAAAGAAGATATAAACATTAATATAATGAATGAAGGATTTTTAAAGAAAATGATCCAGAAATGCTGTTCAGAAAAATTGCTTTCAAAAAAATTTTTTTCAGAAAGCAGAAAAAAAGAAAAAGTGAACAACAAATAGGCAATAGATTTATTTTTCTACAAAACTAGAATAGTTGGCCCTAGTGTGTTTCTTCCCCAAATGGGAAGAAACTGGTTCTTATAGGACTTTCTTTGATAATCGGGTAAGTAGGTATACCACTGGTGAGTTCAAATGCCTTTACCTCATGTTGATTACAAAGGATTAAAAATGTATTTTCTGAGGCAAGGTTTAGGTAGAAGCGATCTTACAAGATCATTTATTTACTGATTTAATTTCTATAAAATGAGTTATTCCTAATATTCTGAAAGGCTTAGGGAGGTTTTGTAATCAAGCCTGATGATATAGCCCAAATTCTAAAATGATCATGCAAGCCTAGAGTGCAAGGGGTTTAAAATTAAATAGGAAAACTCTTAACCTGAGCTTTGTGATTCAGTGTTTCTTATGCAAGTAATTTACTATAATTGCAAAGAGAACACTGTGTCCTTACATGCCTGATGTAAATTTGAGCCTAAAACATGGGATGTCCCTCATAATGAAGTATGAGTTTGGGTGTGTCAGATATGTGTGTGGCTTCATTTGAAATTAGCTCCATGGCTGAACATGACAGGGAAAGAATATGCTGAAGTTTCTTCTCATACCATAGCAGAGAATGTCACAAACGAGTGACTCAATGCCAAAGCTATATTTTCAGTTTCTGTTGTGTTTGGTCATCTTTCTGCTGTGTGGGAAGGATGGCATGCCTGGTCTCCAAACCCCTACTTTATGTGCTGTAGCAGAAACATGCCCAGCTGCAAAAGTGAGGCAATCTTCCCCAAACAAAAAAGTGAGGTATCTCTTCCCCTTATCTTTCCAATGCACACATTTGGACCTACATCAGAAATCAGGAAAACTTACAATGAAATTTCATTGGTTTTATGCTCTCCCACATATATTCTTCAAAACAGAAATGGCAGGATTCTTCTTGTTGGCTGCAACCCTACAATATGCTATACAGTGTTTCCTATGGGCACTCAAGCACCCTAAAAAGAACTGAAGATCGTAATCATCCCATCACATCTGTGACAGTTTGCATCCCATCTTTTTATTATTTTGGGGGGAAAAGATGGCATATTTATGTCATTTCAGACAGAAGTATCCTTCTTTTAATATAAATAACTATACTCTCACATACAGACAGCACAGTTTGTACTGTTTCTGTTAAGAAGATGAATTTTTAGGGAAATCTTTCAGGACCCTTTAGAGTAAATGGGAAGAAAAACATTAGAATAGTCATCATTGCACTATGGATTTTACAGACCACATTCTCTCTGTTATCTACCGTTACCACGGTACAAAAGTCACAGGATTACATGAAGTGAAATCTGAGACATAATTTCTGTCCAGTCCTTTTACCTAACTTTATTTAGCCAGCTTCACATCCTGTCCAGTGCCCTCATTATATCTGAGCTGCACTTAAATATGTGTATCCAAGAGTCTGTGTAGTCTGACATATTTTTTTATTTCAACAGAAGATCAATCAAGTCTGCTTCAAGCAATGCTGCCAAGCCAGCAACTGCAAAGGTCCTCGGGTCAGCATGACACCGTGGGTTCACATGTACTGGCCACTACCCACTCTCCAGTACTTCAGGGCGTGAAGAGCAAACTCCTGTGTATAGAATCAAAGTTAGAAGTAGGTGAACACAGCACAACAAAAGCAAATCTGCAAGTGATTAACATGTGAAACAGGAAAGAATACTTCCATTTGCATGACAGCCTGATATCTGTTTGCTCTCCTTTTGTTCCTTCTTTTGTTCTCCTTGTGCTGTCACACAAGTTGGCTGTTTTACCTTCCTATATTCTCATATTTATGCAAGTATATCACTACAGTTCTTCGTGGACTAGAAGCTGAACCTGAACTTCCCTTTTGACTGTTGAAAAGATGTATCGTGTGTGTGTATGGAGAAGGGGTAATTTAGGGGTTTCCTCACTATTTTTATTGTTTTTCTGTTCCTTCTTTTGATTTAACACAGGCAAGAAATGTTATCACAGTAATATTTATTCTATGTAAAAAAATGTATAGTAGCACAAAGAGGCTGATATATTTCATATCTCCTTCAATACCTCATTTTTCATCTTTACATGGCTTATATCTTATGTGTACTTACACAAAGTGCACCTTTCATTCTTTGTTCTTAGGTGCCATACTCCCTGCTGAGATTTGGTTCATCTCATACATAAACCTACTTCCACCAGACTTCTTTTTAACTAGTGCCATGATAGATAGTGGGACAGTTTGTAATGGGATGATCTTTCTGGCTCACTTCATTAATTTCTGTTCCTTGATGATCATCGTGAGACACATTTCTTACTCTCTGCTCACAGAACTCATTGTTTCTTCATACCTAGATGTTGCCTTGTGTGCTCAATCACTTCTTCTCAGTGGTAAATTTGTAAGACACAGATGCAGTCACTTATGATATTTCTTAAATTCCATTGAACATTGTATTTCTGACAAATTCTACATGTTCACTCCAAGGCATGATGCAGTGTTAGTCATCTTTATATATTCATACTAAAAATAGCCAACCCCACAGCCAGCTACCTCTCTGTAAGTGGAAGCCGGCTCTGTGACTGTGGAAGGGTGACTAACTCCTAGTGCAAACATTCTTCAGAATGCCTCAGCTTAGTCAGCTCTGCTAGGACATTTCTTCCACTCTCTGGATGATTAATGTGCTAGCCATTGTCTTAAACATTAGCTTTGTATTGGCAGTGGTAGTGAGAAATATTTAATATGAAACTTTGCTCCAAATTTAAGAGATACTCTACGAAGTTAGAAAAGAGGCTGTTTTCATTTGTCCTATCTCATATTCCATTTTTGCTGAAGTACATGAGATCAAGTATGCCCCAAGGCATCTTGCACTACTGCTACAACCTAAAAACTGTGCATTGGCCAGTAACTAGTAACTCCTGATTGTTTCATGTCCAAAGCCACAATTGGATCACCCTGTCACTATAAAACTAATGATTATCATCACTTTGTATTTGTCCCACAGAAGACAGAAGAGATAAGTTGACTCACTACACTGAGTAATAAGCAAAAAAAATAAAACTGTGTAAGGGAATGCATAGAGTTGTTTCACAACTACTTTTGGGAAAAATCAGGGTAAAACAATATAGCTAGAGAGGAGGTGCTAACTTTTAAAATGGTCAAAAATAAAACAAAGGAATATCTGTCAGATTTTAACAGGCACCAGAGAAAGGGCCAAACTGATATAAAATTTGTATATCTACCAAAAGAAATTGAGAATCTTCCTGGGAGCAGAGAGGACAGCTGCTGTGGATTTTTCTGTTCTGAACTAACCCAGATCTCCGCAATGCCAAGTAATGGTTACAGTAGTAACAAAATGTAAATTGCCACATCTATTATACATATATACATGTTTATATATATGTACATATATATACACATATGTTTGCATGAGTGTGTAAAATACTTCAATATAAATACACATACACAGTTCATCCATATATAAATACAGACAGATACATATAGACATACAAAATATAGAGAAATCCATACACATAAAAGAAAGAGCATGTGGATGAAAGCACCACAAAATATCTGAGGTTCATAAAAACGTTGGGGAAAACATTTTTAATCAGCTAATTGAGTTCATATGGTTGCCTCCAACTCTTATCTATGACAAACCTCATTCCAGTTCCTAGTTCTGAGTCACTATAGGTCACTATTTACCTGAAACATATTGTCAGAATCCAGGCTAGCAGATGTTAAACCAACCTGATTAATCAGAAAGTTTAAGAAAACACCATATTGAACTTTCATCCAGGACTCTGATAGACCTGAAGCTGTAGGACTGGAGCCATAAATACCTAAAATTAGTAAGTTCCCAGGAAATAGACAAAGAGCTATCCTACATATAGGATGTTCAGTGTTTTGATGGAAGGTGGTTAAAAGGTGTCAGCATGGAGAGGGGGCTGAACTTTCAATCCTCACATTTAGAGCTAATCATGTGTATCTATATTATATTTCTCTTTTAAATGAAAGCTTGCACACTCAATGAGTGTGCAAATCTGGTACGTTTTCTTTCAAGAATTTAAACAAATAGAGCAGATGAGAAACTGTTTTTAGGTCATTTCTTTTCATCGCTAGCACTTCTAAAAACAGATATCTCCACAAGGTCCTCAGAAATGAACAATTACTGCTTTTACTGCATCTTCAAAGTAATTATTTTTTATTGTTACTAAATGTACTTTTTGTCAAGGACACACTGCTCTTGACTAGTTTCCTGACTGCAGTTGACACAACAAAGATCTAGAACAATACTAGCATGACAAACAAAAATAATATTGAGGAGCCTGATATACAAAATAAGTTACTGGCTTTTTCCTCACTGATAGCCCAAAATGTCTAATCAGTAAGTGATACTCTGGCTTCCATTCAACTCCCTGCTTGTGGCCCTAATAATGATGTCAGAGACTGTGTTTCAATATATACACTGAAAAGATATATACACAGACAAAAGAAAAAAAAAAAAAGTTTGTAAAACGATATTTAGCTATCTAAACAGAAATAATTTCATTTGGAAAAAAAAAAAAAAAAAAAAAAAGGAGCAAAAATGTCCCTCATCTGGTCTGTACAACAGAATTTTAAAGTAATATACTCCAGAGGATCAAATTATCCAGGCAGCAGAAAGAGAGACAAAACAAGCAGCCAAGGATTTTGAATAAATACTACAGCTGTGGGAAATGAGTTGCAGAAATAAAAGGAGGAGGGACCAGCTACAGAGTTTGGAGGGTAATAACCATATTAAATCTACAGGAAACACTCAGAACAAAATTTACTCTGATTTATACCCTAAATAACTCCATTGAATTCATTGGCGTTCCACAGGATACCAAATCTCAGAAACTGGTTACTATGTGATGGCTGTGAACAAGGAAAGGGAATTCTGCAGAAATACCACTGCTTTTGTCTTACCATTTTTATATTCCACTTTTTTTAGAAAACTTGGAAAGTGATGATCTTGGAGTGGTAGCTAGAGCCAATGGTATTGCAAGCCGGTGTTGCACAACTCCCCAGCTCCCAGAGCTCTGGTGTTCTGATTTCATCCACTGCTGCTCTACTTTTGGATTGCTCATGAAGGACTTCAGGCTGTTAATTCTGTGGTGAACTGGCTAGTGTGTATATTATTCATACAGATGTGGAGCACTGACTAGAAATAAATCTCAGGATTTAATTCAGTTTAGGCATGCTGACCTTCTTTTGCCTGAGCCCTTCTGTAAGCATGAATGCTTTCCAGTCATACATGCATGTAAGGTGAAAAACAGAATGGGCTGAGCCACCCAAGAGTGATTCTCACCTAGGGACTCTTTTTCTGCTTCTGCAATTCTGTTTTATGCCCCCTTCCTTGCGGTTAATTTCACTGCTTTGGATCTCTCAAGATAGTTCTCCTATTGCCAGTGAGAGGATTTTGTTGCCTTCCATACGTATTTCTTCCTCACCATCCCTATATGTTAGCATATGACGAGGCTAGAATTGCTTCAGCCAGAATCTTACCTGCTGTCTGTCATAAGTAGACAGTGCTTCTCTTTTCTGCCAAAAGGTAGAGAAACAAATAGTTAATTCTGATTAGCAGGGAAAGCATGTTTTATTAAAGCTATTTTCTGTCTGAAAAGATACATGCAGCAGTAATTTTGACTTTCTACAGCAGGCTTAAATGTTTCTGTGCCTGAGACATCCATCTGAAGTGGTGCTTTAAAGTTTTAATTATTTTAATTATTTCCTATGAGCTTCTACAATTTTTTCCTAGCTGTAATAGAGACTGGAGATGGAAATATGACATAATCCCAAATAAGGGGGGTTACTATTCAGAAAGATCAACAGCTGCATAGGCTTATTTTCAGGTGTTCTCCTGCCTGATTGTTAAACCAAACAGGTGGAATCTGTGCCAAAACCGTCCTTTCTTGTTCAAATGATCTTTTGGTGCAGCTTCATCACAGTCCCGAAGTTCTTTGTTATATTTTATCTGCTTTTTATGTACAACTTAAGCCAGGTCCAGATCTTTAAAGCTAGTGAAAAACTAAAAGCAATTTAGGACAGACTGTATCGAAATAACACTTTGCGTGTTTTCAGTCTTTATCTTAAAGGTGAAGAAACATTGCACAGTTCATTAGAAAGCAAAAGTCTTCTAAATAGAATCATAATATTCTAATCTTCAATTTACCTGATATCCTCAGTGTTTCTGCATTTAGAAATACAAGGTTACTTCAGCCTTATGCTATATGTCACCAGACATATAATGGAAAAATTTATGGATGTATTTAACCAAAGCTGAGACCAGAAACCTTTAAAAAATATATATTATTAATAGGGACCTAATCACTGGGCAACAGACATAGTAATGGAATTATATCCCAATCTTTTTGGATATGGTAAGGCTACAATGCCATTTGCATTGAGAAAAGACTATAAAAATAAAATGTTGCATTGGAAAGCAGGGTTGAGGATGAAATCCTGTGAGAAACATATTGTTGGTGAAAGATAGGGGAAATGAAACACACTACCACCACAAACTGAAAAGTCATACTATATTACTCGTCCCACTGCTATTCACTAGCAAAACATTGCTTTTGCTAATTCTCTTGAATTTCCACAATATCTGCAGAACAGACGTGGAAAGTAGATACATACTAGGATGCCTGAGTAATACTGGTGGTCTGGGTATTTTTAGGCCAAAATCCACTATTGATAAGTCTGGGAAAGGCTTAAAATCAGGATTTTCATATTGATTCATGCTGTTGTATTTATCAATAGCTGAATATGATGTTCATTAATAGTGCCTTTTGTAAAAATCATCTTATCTGTTAGTCTGGCTTTACAACACACGTAGTAAACAGTGAGGGCCATGGGAATGGGCTAGTGCATGGAGGCAGACTCTACTGCTAACATTGGGCAAGATGAGTCAGCTTAAGCTGTTATCATTTAGAGTAGAACCAGTCTGTGCAGGAGATTGACTCAGCTTCAGTGCTGAATGTACTGCAAGCAAAGCCTAAGTCATGTAGTAATGTGTTGACTTTTGCCTGCAGTTTCTTCAGAATGAGAATTAACTCCATGTGTGATAGTTCAGTCACAGCCATAAATACTGGGAGTCCAATGTGTTTGGCACTCGGGCAAAGGGTTAGAACAAAGCAAATTAAAATAGAGGAAAGGATAGTACAAGTAATGTTTTCTACTTATCACCCATATTTACAGATGAAATTTCAATAAAACACAGTGAAAGCATGAGCTGGAAAGATATTTTCTTTCTCACTAGAGCTATTTCTTTTCTGCAGTAAACTACTAAGAGACAATACATGTATTGGTAGTATTGGCATCCGATGAAGTAGGCAAGAAAAAGCAACTGTAATGTGAGCTGTTTAGGTGGGAGGATCTTTTCAGGATGAACTGGCAGTCCAAGAGGTTGCCATAAAGGCCAGAAATCAACATAAGGGAAGGAAAACACTGTTTGGTCAAATATCCTTTGAAACTGTCATTACAATGACCTAGTCTCATGAAATCAAGGTGAAATCCATAGGAGCAATGAATATGCAGGACTTTCAGATCTTTGCTTAGATGCTTAAAAGCAGAAGTACAAAAGGCAGTGGGCACAAACTGGAACACAAGAGGTTGTCTAAACATCAAGAGGTGCTTCTTTACTCTTCAGGTGACAAAGCACTGGCACAGGTTGCCCAGAGAGGTCATGAAGTCTCCCTATTTGGAGATAATCAAAAGCTGTTTGGACATGGTCCTGGGCAACTTGTTCTACCTAGGTGACCCTGCTTGAGCAAGGAGGTTAGACCAGATCTCCTCCAGAGGTCCCTTCCATCCTCAACCATTCTGTGATTCTATGAAAAATAGCTTTGAAAACTTTATAGTTTTTTCTGTGATTCATTGAAAACCATTGTGAATATACTTGGAAAGCCAATTGAGGGCTTCATGCCACTGGGTTCTTCTACATATCTTATGATGTTTATCATCTTTAACTACAGGTGTCTTTGTGCATCATTCCATCATGACTTCAGGGGAAGGGCAAACTACCAGTTTTATCGTCTCCTATTTCCAGATGCTTCTCTTCCAAGGACCACCTAAAAATCAGACCCTATGTCTGAGTGCATTGTCCAAACGCTTCTTGAACTCTGACGAGCCTAGTGCCATGTCCACTTCCTTGGGGAGCCTGTCCCAGTGCCCAAACACCATCTTGATGAAAAATCTTTTGCTAACATCCGACCTGAACCTCCCCTGGCTCAGCTCCATGCCATGGCCACAGGTCCTGTTGCTGTCCCCAGAGAGCAGAGATCAGCACCTGCCCCTCTGCTCCCCTCGTGAGGAAGCTGCAGGGCACCATGAGGCCTCCCCTCAGCCTGCTCTGCTCTGGGCTGAACAAACCAAGGGACCTCAACTGCTCCTCATACATCTTGTCCTCTAGGCCCTTCTTTGGGCACTCTCTAATAGCTTCATGCCCTTCTTATATTGTGGCATGCAAAACTGCACACAGTACTCTTGGTGAGGCTTCACCATGGCAGATCAGAGCGGGACAATTCTTACCCTCAACTGGCTAGCAATGCCATGCCTGATGCACCCCAGGGTACAGTTGGCCCTTTTGGCTGGCAGGGTACGCTGATAGCTCATGCTCAACTTGCTGTCAAGCAAGAACCCCCAGATTCCTCTCTGCAGGGCTGCTGTCCAGCCTCTTATCCCCGTCTGTACATATATATATGCAGGGTTGTCCCTTCCCAGCTGCAGAATCTGGCATTTGCTTTTGTTAAACTTAATGCAGTTGGTGATCGCCCAGCCCTCTAGTCTGTCAAGACCCCTCTGCAAGGCCTCTCCACCCTCGAGAGAATCAGTAGCTCCTCTTAATTTAATAGCATCTGCAAACTTACTTAGTATACATTTGAGTCCTAAGTTCAGATTATTTATGAAAACATTGTAGAGATCTCGCCCCAAGATGGAGCCCTGGGGAACCCCACTAGTTACTGACCACTAGCCTGATGTAACCACATTTACTACATGTACATGTATAACCCTTAGAGCCTGACCCATCAACCAACAGAAGTTGACAGTATCTGCATGGCAGGAAGGAAGGAGAAGCCTGTATCAAATATGTGAAAGAAAGAAGAGGGGGTTTTTGTTTGTTGTTTTTTTTTGTGTGTGTGAGTGTGTTTTTAAGAATAAAAAATAGAGTCTTTCCTTTTATATTCTTTCTTATATGGCCATTTGAAATATTTTCTGCAGAACAATTTTTAAAGATTATACACATACATACACTGAGGAAGCTTACAGTCCACACATGGGAATTTGTTCATGGACCTCAAAAAAAGGAGAAAATCCTACTCTCACATCTGGCAGTCATTTGTTCATTGTGGAATTGTGCATCTGAAGGTATTGCATAATAAATATGCAGGGCCAAAATCATCCTGGGTGTAACAGTACTGACGTCAATTCCCTTACACCACGAATGAATTTTCTGTGAGGAATGCAAACTGTTTTCATGACAGACAGAGAAAGAGTTTAGTACGGATTCTTCTTCTTATTTTCTTTAAACAGCTGGCAGCTGGTAGACGCTGGTGTGCTGGCCAAGTGCAATAAATGAGATAGACCATGAAAAAGAACAACAAAGAAAAATTAAGAAGGTTGCTCAGATAAGAATGGGTCTGTATGAGTTTTCCTGCTTGGAAAGAGAACGGGAATACGGGAAGATGGTGAAGAAAAATGATAGCATCTTATCTTTTCCAATAAGCAATTATAAAATCAAATTTTTTATCACAAGCAGAAGCAGAGTACTATCTCCCATTCCAGACATTTCCAGACTAACTTTCTTCTTAGTGTGGTCATATCAATTAGTGCCACAGCCAGTGCTCCATATTATTTAGCATCTTCATTAATGATCTGGATGATGAGAGTACTTAGAAAGTACTCTCACAAGTTTTGCAGATGATACAATATCATGAGGAGTGGTTGACACACCAAATGGTTTTGATACCATTAAGAGACATCTCAACAGGCTGATGGAAATCTCATAAAATTTGACAAAAAAAGTTCAAGCTCTGTCACCTGGGGCAGAATAACTTTGTACACCAGTACAAGCTGGGGACAATTGGCTTGAAAGCAGTCTAGCAAAAAATGAGCTGTACATTCTGGTGGATAATAGCACAAGCCAGCAGTGTGTCCTTGTAGCAAAGAAGGCTGGGCTATGTTAGGAAGAGTATTTCCAACAGGTCAAGGAAGATGAGCATTGGGTAAGTATTGGAAAGTCCGTATTTGGAGTGCTGGGTCCAGTTATGGCCTCCCCAGTACAAGAGGCATGGACTGAATGGATCGAATCCAGCAAAGGGCCATGATAATGGTTCAGGGACTGGGGTATCTTCCATGCAAGGAGGGTTTGACAGAGTTGGTATTTTTCAGCCTGGAAAAGAGAAGGATCAGGATGGAACAAGACTCTTCTCAGTGGTGCTCAGTGAATAAGCAATGGGCATGAACTGAAATACAAGGAATTCCATTTACACATAGGAAAAAACTTACCATGGAGTGAGTTGCCCAGAGAGGACATGCTGTTTCCATCCTTGGAGACACTCAAAACTCAACTGACCCTGATCAATGTGCTATAACTGACCCTGCTTGAACAAGGGGTTGGACCAAGTGACAAGAGGTCCCTTCCAGCCTCAGCCATTCTGTGTTTCTATGAAATTCAGCTAAGGTTTTTGTGAGCCACAGCACAGAGATCATTACAAGATCATACAGGTGTGGCCAACACATAATATAAGGCAAAGATTTTGTTTATCTAAGGTTGGAATGTTGTAGCAGCATGAATCTGTTTCATTCCCTACTTCTTCATGTCTTTGGGCTCCTGATCCTGCACAAAAAAGATTCCTGAACTTCACAGAACAGAGGCTGAGCTGCTGCTGGTACTTACAGTAGCCACAAAACTAAGAGGTTATGGAAGTCACAGCTTAACCCAAAATGCTAAGATCCTCCCAGGCAGGAATATTACTAAATTGTAATGATTTTTTTTAAATATGTTTAAGTCCTTTTTAAGGTCCATGTTTGTAAATGCAGATCATTTGTATACTTTTCTCTCAAGCTTCACATGCTTTAAAATGTTCTTTCTTTGATTCTACTTAGAGGGGAAATGATCAAGATACAGGCCCTGGATCTGTATCTGTATCTGTATATGTAAAGAACACATAAAGGATATACCCTTAACAAAGAATACATTGGAATTGACTTTGAATTTATACGTATGTATTGTTCAGCTAATTTGCTTCAACTGAAACTTAATTAAATAGAGCTACAGCAGTATAAACCAGTCTAAACAAAGTAAAAGGAAAATTGTATTGTATGCACAGGTTTTAATTAAAACTGAGATTTTAAAGATTTTTTTTTTTAATTGAGCTATTTCAGACTGCAAAAATCAACACTTGCAACTTCAAACACAAAACAAAAAAATAACATCCTCAGTCTAGTCACAGTTAACCACATAGTGACTAAATATAGCATCAGCTAGTCCTCAGGATGTGTCCACAATAACAGATTACTCAAAATGTTCTGCTGCTATTCCCTACCTAATATTATGCCTACAACAAAATGCGGAAGTTTAAAATATCTCTGTAATTATGGTAAACAGACAACAATCAGTAAAATTGCAGAGTACTGTCTGCTGTTCCTAACCTACAGGCTGTATATAGAAAGCTAAATTAAACAATTTTGCCTGCCATGGGTACTCATATGCATACTAGATTCCAGGTGCTGGTGAAGCATAGGGAAATCATTTTGAGCTGGATATAAACTCTAGTCCAGATTTTCTTGAAGATTTTTAGACGATTTCTAATTCTGAACAATTAGTGTGTGTTCCTTACTGACTGTGTCAAGAATTTTCACAGATATTTTTAAATGTAGGAGTCATTAGATAGAATGACACTATTTCCTTTTGCTTTCTTACTTTGGAATTGTGATATTACTCAGTGTCCAAAAACCTTTATGCTACACTCAAACCAAATTCCTCTTGGAATTGAATACAAAAAGAGGAATGTATCTGCTTGAGGTTTCCCTCTCCCTGTGTTTTGAGGAAAGCAGTATTTATTTCAGGGCACGGCTTCCACCCCTGCCTGCCTGCGACCCCCCAGATGGCCTTCTGCTTACGTACTGCAGCCTCTGAGTGAGAACAGGAAGAGGCGAATCAAGGAAGCAGCTGGTCTCTGAATCACAATCCTCTCTGGATTTCTCTTTAAAAGAATCATAGGAAGATAACTATTAGAGCAGAAATATATTCCTTGAAGCTACCTCTGCAGCTGCTACCAAAAGGACTCACTAGCATGGTGGTAGAGGTGTAATTGTGAGCAAAGAATTGCAATTTGCAATTGTGAGCAAAGAAGTTTTGCTGTCACAGATTGAGAAAATCTCTTTCTCTTTGGTTGGTAGGATCTACAGGGCTGGATGGCTACAACTTCACAGCCTGTACTAAGCTGCCTTTGATTGGCTCCAGAGGATTCCCTTGTATCTCACCCTGAATAAAGACTTCCCAGTCAGGGTTGCTGGGAAACTTAACCTAACAATAGATAGAGCAAAAATTCGTTAGGGATTTCAGCATCCAGTGATCAAAGTGAAACTCAGGTTTGATAACAATATCTTATATAGGAATAAATGGATACACTTTACATAACAGAGAAACCGAATCATGATTCTAGCATCTCAAGATGCCAGAATGCATTTCGTTGTTGGTAAGACTTTCATCTTTAGTGACATATTCCGTATTGCTCTGTCTACCTATTAGTAAACATTACCAAAAAATATGAGTTTTTGTTGTTATTGTTGTTGTTGTTTTAATGTGGAGAGACAAATTTCTGGATGTCTCGTTGTGGTGGTTTTACTCAGGTGGGCAGCCGAGCTCCACCACAACCGCTCTCTCACTCCCCCTCTCCTCAAAGAGGAAGGGGGAGAAAATACAACACAGAGAACTCGAGGTTTGAGATAAGAAAGGTTTAATTAAAGGGAAAGGGAATGGGAGGGAAAAAAAACAGAGACAAAAGAAGCAATCAGTCCGCGCGGAAGCACAGAGAGAGGAAAAATTATTCTCTACTTCCCATCAGCGAGCGGTGTTCGGCCACGTCCTGGGAAGCAGGGCCCCAAACGCGTAGTGGTTGTTCAGGAGGAACAGCCCCCTCCCCCACGAGAGTCCCCCCTTTTATTGCTGAGTGTGACATCAGGTGTTATGGAATATCCCTTTGGTTGGTTTAGGTCAGCTGCCCCAGCAATGTCCCCTCCCCATCACTTGCCCACCCCCAGCCTGCTGGCTCTTGGGGGCTTGGAAGGAGTCCTGATGCTGTGCCAGCACTATGCAGCAATAGACACAACACTGGAGTGATATCAGTGCTGTTCCAGCTACGAGTGCAGAGTACAGCACTGTGTAGGCTGCTGTAGGGAAAAGGTGACTCCAGCTCAGACAGACCCAACACAACTTCCACCCCTTATTCCATAACATTTGTGTCACAATCAGGTACAGTTTAGTATATAGATGTTCTCATCACCATTGTTTTCTGTTCATTGAAGCATTTTTATGTCTGTACTTCTCTTTATTCTATAGGTCTTTTCCCAAAATGCTCATAAGAACTGTTGATGGTTTCGCCTTCATCTGTCAAAGTGGTCACTCAGGGCAGGCGAAGTTGGTTTTCTTGACACCAGCACCAGCTTAGCTCACATCAGTGTTGCACTTGCCCGGTTCCTTGCAAAGTTGACCTGTCATTGGTTCTGCAGTGTCCTCCTACAACACATAACTTGGATGACAGATTAATTTTCTCCCAGTGTTAAATCTCCTTGAGGCACACACTTGATATCCCCATCTTTCTGCATTACCCACCAGGTATACCCTGGTCCTTGGGCAAAGACAATCCCACGAGTGGGTTTGCCTTTTCCCGAGGCAGGGGCAACCCACACCGCCTTCCCCATCCACTTCCCCACACGCACTACAGGGACTTTAGCTTCTCCCACAGTGTGTAGGGGTTTTGTTTCAGCAGGACCAGGACGGCTTTCAGACCCCCTGTTGTTAACTAGCCAAGTGGCCTCTGGTAGATTTATATCCCAATGTTTCCATGTCCCAGCACCCAATGCTCGCAGCATAGTTTTTAACAGTCCATTGTACCTCTCAACCTTCCCAGAGGCTTGTGGGTGATAAGGGATGTGATACACCCATTCAATGCCATGTCTCTTGGCCCAGGAAGTGATCAAATTGTTTCGGAAGTGACTCCCATTGTCGGACTCTATTCTCTCCGGTGTACCATGTCGCCACAGCACTTGCCTTTCCAGGCCCAAGATAGTGTTTCGGGCCGTGGCATGGTTTACAGGGTATGTTTCCAGCCACCCAGTGGTTGCTTCTACCATGGTGAGTATGTACCGTTTGCCTTGGCGGGTTTGTGGAAGTGGTCCGATGTAGTCAATCTGCCAGGCCTCACCATATCGAAATCCAAGCCATCTCCCCCTGTTCCAGGGAGACTTTACCCTCATGGCTCGTTTAATTGCAGCACAGGTCTCACACTGATGGGTAACCTGTGTGATGGCCTCAATGGTCAGGTCCACCCCTCGATCACGAGCCCATCTATATGTGGCGTCCCTCCCCAGATGTCCTGATGTTTCATGAGCCCATCGAGCTACAAACAGTTCACCCTTACGTCCCCAGTCCAGGTCCACCTGAGCTATTTCAATTTTTGAAGCTCGATCTACTTCTTCGTTGTTCTGATGTTCTTCGGTAGCACGATTCTTAGGCATATGGGCATCTACATGACGTACCTTTACAGCCAGGTTTTCTACCCGGGCAGCAATATCTTGCCACAGGGTAGCAGCCCAGATAGGTTTACCTCTGCGCTGCCAGTTGTTCTGTTTCCATTGTCGCAGCCACCCCCATAGCGCATTTGCCACCATCCATGAGTCAGTGTAGAGATACAGTACCGGCCACTTTTCTCTTTCAGCAATTTCTAGGGCCAGTTGTATAGCTTTCACTTCTGCATACTGACTTGACTCACCTTCCCCTTCCATGGCCTCCACAACTTGTCGTGTGGGACTCCACACAGCAGCTTTCCACTTCCGATGGCTCCCTACCACACGGCAGGATCCATCAGTGAACAACACATATTGCTTTCTGTCTTCTGGCAACTCATTGTATGGTGGTGCCTCTTCAACACGCGTTACTTCTTCTGTCGGTGCTCCGAAATCCCTGCCCTCTGGCCAGTCCATAATCTCTTCCAGGATTCCCGGGCGATTGGGTTTCCCCATTCGAGCCCGCTGTGTAATTAACGCTACCCATTTACTCCACGTAGCATCGGTTGCATGATGTGTAGTGGGGATTTTCTCTTTGAACATCCAATGTAACACAGGTAGCCGTGGGGCCAAGAGAAGTTGTGCTTCTGTACCAACAACTTCTGAAGCTGCTCTAATCCCCTCATATGCTGTTAATATTTCCTTTTCAGTTGGGGTGTAATTGGCTTCTGATCCTCGATAGGCCCGGCTCCAGAACCCCAAAGGTCGGCCTCGAGTTTCTCCTGG
Source organism: Aythya ferina (assembly GCF_964211825.1). NCBI lineage: Eukaryota > Metazoa > Chordata > Aves > Anseriformes > Anatidae > Aythya > Aythya ferina. The sequence goes on from NC_140301.1 coordinate 25,712,336, forward strand.
GGTCTTCTGCCAGAGGCTCCAGGTGAGCCCATGCTCCCCAGCTGCAGTGTACAGTATGTTTTGCACAGCTGGTCCAGTACGGACAGGCCCAAGGGCTACTGCACGAGCTATTTCTTGTTTGAGTTGTTCAAAGGCCTGTTGTTGCTCGGGGCCCCACTCGAAAGAGTTCCTCTTTCGAGTCACTCGATATAGAGGACTCACAAGCTGACTATAGCCTGGCACATGCATTCTCCAAAATCCCACAAGACCTAGGAAAGCTTGTGTTTCTTTTTTGCTAGTTGGCGGAGACATAACTGTTATTTTGTTGATCACATCCGTCGGAATGTGGCGACGTCCATCCTGCCATTTTACCCCCAAGAACTGGATTTCCTGTGCAGGTCCCTTGACTTTATTCTGTTTAATGGCAAATCCAGCTTTCAGAAGAATTTGAATTATTTTCTTCCCTTTCCCAAAAACTTCTTCTGCTGTGTTACCCCATACGATGATATCATCGATATACTGCAGGTGTTCAGGAGCGTTCCCCTGTTCCAGTGTCGTCTGGATCAGTCCATGGCAGATGGTAGGGCTATGTTTCCACCCCTGGGGCAGTCGATTCCAAGTATACTGAATGCCCCTCCAAGTGAAAGCGAATTGTGGCCTGCATGCTGCTGCTAGAGGGATAGAGAAAAATGCATTAGCAATATCAATTGTAGCATACCACTTGGCTGCCTTTGACTCTAGTTCGTACTGGAGTTCCAGCATGTCTGGCACTGCTGCACTTAGTGGTGGTGTGACTTCATTCAGGCCCCGATAGTCCACTGTTAGCCTCCACTCGCCATTGGACTTCCGCACTGGCCATATAGGACTGTTAAAAGGTGAATGAGTCTTGCTGATCACTCCTTGGCTCTCCAGATGGTGAACTAACTCATGGATAGGAATCAGGGAGTCTCGGTTGGTGCGATATTGCCGCCGGTGCACAGTTGTAGTTGCAATTGGCACTTGCTGTTCTTCAATCCTCAGCAATCCTACAGCAGAAGGGTCTTGTGAGAGACCAGGCAGGGTAGACAGCTGCTTAATCTTCTCTGTGCTCAAGGCAGCTATGCCAAAAGCCCACCGGTACCCTTTTGGATCCTTGAAGTACCCTTTCCTGAGGTAGTCTATGCCAAGGATGCACGGAGCCTCTGGGCCAGTCACGATGGGGTGCTTTTGCCACTCATTCCCAGTTAGACTCACTTCAGCTTCCAATATGGTTAGCTCTTGGGATCCCCCCGTCACTCCAGAGATAGAGATGGGTTCTGCCCCTTGGTGGCCTGACGGCATTAGGGTACACTGTGCGCCGGTGTCCACTAAAGCTTTATATTTTTGCGGTTCCGGTGTGCCAGGCCATCGAATCCACACAGTCCAGTAAATCCGGTTGTCCCTCTCCTCTACCTGGCCAGAGGCAGGGCCCCACTAATCCTGGTCGGAGTATCTATCAATTATTTCTTCCAAACGTGAAGCAGAAACCTCTTCATCAGGGTCAGGAGTAATACTATTCCTTCTACTGCCTCTGGGGGACTGTTCAACAGAAACTGGGGCAGCAATCTTCCTAGGGGCCCTCTTTGTTGCTGTTGTATCTTTCCGTAGCTCACGTACCCGAGCAGCTAGGGCCGAGGTCGGTTCACCATCCCACTTCCTCATATCTTCCCCGTGGTCACGTAAATAAAACCACAAGGTACCTCGCGGTGTGCGTCCCGGATTCTCCCTTGTTTGAGCCGGGGACTGCTGGCGCTTGATGGCCGAAAGATTTTTCCGTTTAGGTGAGGACGAAGCTATGTGTTCATCTAACCGTTGGGACAGTTTCTCCACAGCTGAAATGCAGCCCCGTACTGGGGGAGAGAGATTTTCTTCATATTTATGAAGCTGGTTGGACACGGTATCCACAGTTGGCCCCATCCCCTCGTCCCAACCCATGACTGCCAGTGTGCTGGCATGTGTTGGGGGTGCAGCTCGTACAAACTTCCGCCACATGGACGCTGTGCATTGCACTTCATCGGGGTCTTTAGGTGCCTGGGCGTTGTTTAAATCACTATAAAGCATCTCCAGCACAGCTAATTCCCGCAGCTGCTGGAGGCCCTTATCCATAGTGGTCCATTTGTTTACTTGGTAGACAATATCCTCTTTGTGGGGATACCTTTCTTTCACTGCTGTTAGGATTCGCCTCCAGAGGCTGATAACTTGTGCCTCTCTTCCAATTACTCTATCAATGAGTCTTTCTCTAGAAAGGGATCCCAGCTGCTTGGCTTCGTTGCCTTCTAGCTGTTGGGTATTGGCCCCACTATCCCAGCATCGAAGCAGCCAAGTGAGGATGTGCTCACCTGGATGGCGACTGAAGTCTTTCCGTATTTCTCGCAGCTCACTCAGAGATAGAGACCGAGTAGTTTCTGATTCATCTATGATTTCAGTCTCTTCTTCGCGATGTTGCCGTGATAACGCTGCTTTAGAGCCACTTGCCTTTTCCTCTTCTCCCTCATCCGTAGAAGGAGCTTCTTCCCTTACTAAACGACCTGATCTCCATTTCCACTGTTTCGTCTTCACTACAGGGGCGACTGATACCATAGATGGTCGGTCCTCTAGGGTAGTCACAGTGTGTGCTGTCTCATTATCAAATTCAGGAACCTCCCTATCCCCTTGAGGGTGCTGGGCAATGTTAATTGACATCTGATAGGCGTAAGCCAGACCCCAGCAGAGTGCAGCCAGCTGGTGGAGTTCTCTAGTATTGCCAGGGTCAGGGCATACGTCTTTCAAACATTCCACCAGTTTTCTTGGATTTTGTACTTGTTCAGGGGTGAAATTTAGAACCATTGGAGGAGAAAACCGTGATAGGTACCTGCCCAAATCCCCCCACACACCTTGCCACCCACAACTTTGTCTGGGGACAGGTCCTTGAATAATATTCTTAATAAATTGCTTTACTTTGGGGAAGATGACAAACACTAGACCTAGTGATAGGAGGATAATATCTGACCAGGGGTATCCAAGATACTGAAAGGCTGCTGTAATTAGCCCACAGGGAGAAAAGTAGAAGGCACTGTAATTCCTAATATTTTCAATAAGATAATCTCCAGGAGACCAGGAGGATAACAATGCCGGGTCTGAATACCAAACAAAACTGAAGGCCAGTATGTTACAGCACAACATGATAAAAAAAACAAGCACAGACTTCAACACTTTCTCCGATCGGATGTAAAGGAAAAAAGAAAACAGAGAGTGGGCTATATACAACATATCCACACAGAAAAGTATTACCAGAAAACCGAGCATTATGACTACCAATATGTTAGTTGTAAATACTTCAATCAATGCTATTATTATCTCAACCCTCGAGCCCCACGTTGGGCGCCAAAAAGGACTGTGGTGGTTTTACTCAGGTGGGCAGCCGAGCTCCACCACAACCGCTCTCTCACTCCCCCTCTCCTCAAAGAGGAAGGGGGAGAAAATACAACACAGAGAACTCGAGGGTTGAGATAAGAAAGGTTTAATTAAAGGGAAAGGGAATGGGAGGGAAAAAAAACAGAGACAAAAGAAGCAATCAGTCCGCGCGGAAGCACAGAGAGAGGAAAAATTATTCTCTACTTCCCATCAGCGAGCGGTGTTCGGCCACGTCCTGGGAAGCAGGGCCCCAAACGCGTAGTGGTTGTTCAGGAGGAACAGCCCCCTCCCCCACGAGAGTCCCCCCTTTTATTGCTGAGTGTGACATCAGGTGTTATGGAATATCCCTTTGGTTGGTTTAGGTCAGCTGCCCCAGCAATGTCCCCTCCCCATCACTTGCCCACCCCCAGCCTGCTGGCTCTTGGGGGCTTGGAAGGAGTCCTGATGCTGTGCCAGCACTATGCAGCAATAGACACAACACTGGAGTGATATCAGTGCTGTTCCAGCTACGAGTGCAGAGTACAGCACTGTGTAGGCTGCTGTAGGGAAAAGGTGACTCCAGCTCAGACAGACCCAACACACTCGTGGGCAAAGAACATCCATGCTTTCTTTTAAAAATTTCATAATTCTTCAATAGTATTAAACAGATGACTAAAAGCTAAATTACATAAATACTTGCTCTATTAAGGACATACAGTAGACATAAAGGAATGCACAAGTCCAGTTTCAGGAAATCCTTGAGGTGTGTTACATATTCACTGTACAGCAGTTTTCCCAGTACTTCCCTGGGAGGCTGCACTTCTAATATTTTCAAAGTCTATATTGAAGAGTCGTCTCTGTCTTAACTCAGCTATTCCAATACAAACCCATGCACAGCTGGATTTGAAGAAAATATAGAAACTGTATCCCTGTTTAATTGAGCATGTAGAGGCCAAAATTGAATGTCAATAATGGTGAACAGTTTTTGGTCAAGATACCTATGAAAAATATATAGATTTTGTTAGTCATTCTTCAAATTTAGGAAAATCTTTCTCATTTTAGAAGAGAACAACTTCTGGAGGCAGATATTATCTGTTTCTTAATTACCCCCAATGTTTATTTTATGAATGGAGCTATAAGATGTACTGAATTTCAGAGTAAACCTTTTGCCTTTCATCTCACAGATGAACTAGACCATTTCTGTACCAGATACTCTCAAGATATTTGTAAAACAGCCAAAAATCTGAGCCATATGTTCAGAAATGCTTAAAAACAGTACTGAAATTGTAGTATCTAAAAATAGCTTCGGTTTTCTGGTCTGAGACCTGACATTCTATTCAGTTTTTACTTGGAACTTTATCAGCATTTGGAGATAGCTAGCAAGAGCTAAAATAGCAAAATGAGTATAAGAACTCCTACATTATCAGAGCCATAAATGACTGTGCTTTTGCATCTTCCGTCAGGAAATTATACCAAAAAATGACAGGTACATTCATTCACAACAGATCAATTCCCATGTAAACTCCTGAAAGCTTCTTATACTTGATTCCTTCTCAGATGCCTTCTGAGATCCATTTCCATTATGTTATTTTAAGGAGAGGAAAAACAACAACAACAACAACAAAAAAGACATTACTGGCTCTCCTTCCTGGCTCATAGTTCCTTCCTGCCTTCTTGCCCTTACTGAGAAACTGTCTTGATCTGGTTGAAAGCTAGAGTAATACAGAAATACAACCTTTGTAGCATTTATGCATAAATCAAATGCAGATTTAGATAGATTAAGGGATTTTAATATTCCCTAGTTATGCCACTTGTTACGTGCTTCCTCAATATAGCTGTTAATTCTGAAGTTTTACCTATGCTCTCCCTCTTTTCTATTTATCTCAGGATTTTTTCATGGTCAAATACATTTTCATTTACAAAGTCCAGGAACTCATTTCAGTGAGTCAATATGAAAAGAACTTCATATATGTAGAGGCTATGTACAGGATGCTGAAATTGGGTGTTTGCTACTTTGTTGCTTGCTATCAGTAAAAGTCACCAAGGAACTTTGGAAACCTTTACTTCTGCTCACTGTGTTTTATATGCACAGATATAAATACATTTCATAATTTACATTAGTAGAAGACAGTGAAAAAAACAAGTTTCTCTGTTCTGACATTATTAAAATTGCATTTTTAATTCCCATTCTGTTAATTTCTAGATACCTTTTCCCATATATTTTGTATGTGTTACTAATATGGATAGAAAAAAAACCTTTCCTACAAGCTTAGTTGGTGACCTCAGATGACACTTTACATTTCAGTTTGAAAACAGACCCAGTTAATTACTTGAAACATTTATTTCCTTGATTAAACATCTCGTGAAGACAGAACACCAATTTTCATTGGAACTTAGGCTTCTGAATGCAGAAGTCACTTTTTAAAAAGAGCTTAGATGCCTGACCTGGATGTTTGTTGAAAATCATCCTTTCTTAGCTTTAGCATTAAAAAAAAAAAAAAAAAAAAGTGAAGTACACATTCCTGTAATATTTCATCAAGTTCTGACTAACAGAGAAACAGAAATGTTCTAAAATGTTCAATTACAAACAGGCATAAACTTTGAGACATTTTTGTGGTTTCAGAGAAAACTGACTTGAGTACACACGTCTGGAAAGTCCCACCAAGAAGCCACTTCTGTATTTTCAGGAAATTAAGTAAAAGGGCCCACTGCATTTTTTTTCCTATTGTCCTGTGTTTGTTTATTTTAAGTGACAAAATAAACAGACATTTGTGATCATAGGTACAGCATTTATACCAAAAGACACTGTTTGAAGATAAAAAGGTAGCTTATGTAAACAACAGTTCTTAAAAGTTTTGAGACCATTTGTAATGGTCTTATATTCTGTGAGATTGTGAATAGTGGGGGGATTTCAAAGCTCTGCAGCTGTGGAACCAAGCCACAATCACAGTCATTCTCCCAAGTACTCCTTTTTTACTTCCTTTTTCTGGAATTACCCACAGAGATTGCTTGACATATGAAAAGTAGTAGGATATACCACAAGATGCCCCTGAAAGGTTATGATAAGAAAGGTGAGTGGAAAAGTACTATCCTGAATTAGATCATCATTCCTGAGCATGAGATACTAGATCAGAAGGTCCCTGTAGCTCCATGTCCTGTCTCCAGCACTGGTCAATAGCAGATACCTACAGAAGAATGTAAAAGCAAGACAAGTATATTGTCCATATTCTCCACTATTTGGAAGACCCCCATATTCAGTACCTCATAATTCAGAGATTTCTTTACATAAGAACAGAAAAGCCTTGTTGGTTCAGAACTAGGGTTTGGCCCTTGCTAATAAATGTTGAAAAGATTAAAATTACAGTCAGTTGGATCCTGATGTAGCTCAGAATCACATTTCCCCTTTTTATAAAGCAAGTGGCTCCATAAGCTCCATCAGGTCTGCATTGACAGAATAGACAGCCTCTTTCCTTTCTTTTGGAAGGTCTTCCAGAACAAGGGCTCTTTTCATTCCTTCAGAATTTCTTGATTTCTAAATGCCCCTGGCAATCCAGAAGGCAGGCTGTCCACTTGAAAGATTTCAAGCATGAGTACCTTCCAACCCTGAGGCTAGAGATCTGGAAGTCTCAGAAACAAGACTTTTTGTGATGATAGTGATACCAGGCAGCTGGAGACTCACAACTGCCACACTGAAGTCTGATCATGCAGAACTCTGTCCCTGCTGACTCCTTAGCAGTATTGCAAAGCTGTGACACTTGGAATGAGCCCTGAGCTGCACAATTAGTGATCATGGCGGAGGCATCACAAGTGAAGGCATTAAACAGAAAGTATGTTTCACATTGTAGCTGAGCAATCTTTGTTGCTTTGTGGTGAGGAAAATGGGAATTCAATGGGACTAAAAGAAAAGGAAAGAAAAGGAGAGTATTCCTCACACTGGTGTCCCAAGTTCCACTGCATTTCTTCCTCACATTGGCATCTCAAGTTCCACTGGATTTCTGCAATGTTTCTCCCACTGAAAGAATGATGGGATTAAGGTACTTCATGTAATCATATTATATACTTGCCTATACATACTGTTGAATGTCCAGCAGTAATTAATGATATTGTTCCTTTGTTCAGCTTTAGTGTTGTGAAAACAGTTTTCTAATAATATAAGATGCTGTTTCATGTTAATATCTTACACTTAGTTCTTCCTTTCTGTTTTTAAGAAAACAAGCCCAATGTCCTTGCTAAAGGTAAGAGGTTGCCTAGAAAAAGCATTTTCAGAAGGCTTTAGTTCAAAAAAATGTAAGCAATGATGAAGAGTTATGGCAGAACCATCCTGTCATACTGCTGCTGCACCCTGCTACTCCCACATAAAGCACAGTGCTAGGGACAGCATCACGTCCTCACCTCGCATAAGCCTCTGTTCCAACAAGATGTGACGGCTGAGCTTGCAGACACAGTTATGTCTTACTGAAATATTAGGGTTTGTTGTGCACAGTGACATGCTGAAAAACTCTTAATTAGCTGCTATTTACAGTATCTGCTTTTACAGTAGATCCTAATTCATTGCCCTCTGCCTATACTATGTCTGTATATGCCAAATGTAGATTATATTGCAGCTAATATCCTCTTGTGTATGCATATACAAAAGATGATTAGCTGTAAAGCCTTCTGTGAGACATGTTATGTGGAAAACTACTTACAAAATATATCAGGTTGCACCAGACAGCTGCCTAAATTCTGGAATGAATATCTGCTAACCATTTATATGCCAAAATTGTCATTCACAGTTACTTTGTAACTGTATCCAAACCACTAAAGCAAAAACTTTATTTGGCACATAACACATTTCTGATCCATGGTTGCACTGGTACTAAATAATATACCAGCCTAACACAAGCATGTTATTATGCTTTTTCCTTGCTTTACCAACCTCTGTGGTCTACCATGCCCTCACTCTAAATTTCAGATGTCTGTTTCTAATTGGATGCTTCCTTCTGTAATGATAAAGATGATTCATATAGTGTCTTAAACGTATACAAGACTTTTCGGAACATGCTCGATACTTCTGCTTTAAGGCTGCTCTGTGCTCTTCCATAATTATATAAGGTCTTCTCAAAAGGGGATTGGAAAAGGCTGTACTTTCCAGAGAACAGCAAATAATGTGATTTGTAAAGAGATCAATGTGAAAAAGATATAAACACAAATTTGTACTCTTTGCAGTGGAATCCATGAAAGCTTTTCTGATACTATTCCTTTTGTGACAGTATGTAATATTCTAGTCTTCCTTCTTTCAAAGAAATATGACTTTCTTTTAGAAAACATTATTCTGTAAAGATACTGAATAAAATTAAACTTTACCTAAAACTTAGAAGCTCTTTAGGGCAGAGATACCTGTTATATTTTGTCTTCAAGTAGAAATGAACACAGAGAGAATCTCTGCCACCGCTGGAGTGCCTTGGCACTTCCACAATAAAAACAACAGTGACTGTGGTGAGTAATGTGACCTCTACTTTTATTTATACTGCCTTTTTTGTATTTACACTTGTATTTAAATTTCCCTCCTCTGTAAACTTCTCTCCCATAGGTCATAATTTGTTTCCCCAACCTGTCCTTTATTTTGCGTCTCAATCATTGTGAGGCTTATGAAGGGGGAACACTGGAGAGAGAAATGAAAAATTGTGCTGGCTGTTTCACCAGAACACGGGAGTTTTCCCTCTTCAAATACCAAGAGGCTTTGTCCATGAAACTCATGAGTGGCCCTGTAAATGCACAGATAAACTACAATCCTGATTTCCTAGCACTCTAAGTTTAACAAAGTGGAAGAGGTTCAGCAAATGGGCCTGTGTCTTGTGGCAAAATTTAAGCATTCATTGATTTCTGTGAGCGCTTGAAAGGACAGGTAGAAATAATATTCACCCCACCTTACCACCCACCTACATTGCCCCTGTACAGCTTTTCCTTGTCTAATGGATGTGGCAGTGACTGCAGAGCTCTCTTAGTGCAACTGCCAAACCTTCTTTTCCTGTGGGAGCTGGGAGACCTATTAGTAAAGGCATCTTCTGCATATTCAGATTCAAAGGTCATTATCTGCCTTTAAGTTCAAGATATACAGCAAGCTCAGTATATCTCAGATCCTTTCTTTGAAGCTTTAGCCCCAAAAGACACCATTTCCATTTGGCAGCAGAAAATGATTCACATGTTATCAGAAGCCGGCCTTCCTCTTCTGGGAACTGGAGGAAACCGGATTTGTCATTCAAAATGTCAGCAGCATTTTAGGTAGCAAAAATTAAAAGGCAAGGGAACTAAGGCCAATAGTTTCAACTTGTATAATAACAGTGTCAAGACATCTGAAAACAGGAAGAAGAACAGGTCTTGGGATGTTTTAAGTTAGGTGCCAACCTGGTTTCAACCTGTGCCTGTTAAAAACTACAAGTCATTAGGAGCATAAAACACTGTTGATTTATGCTTCTTATTCTCCTCCCAATGTCATTTTATTCTCATTGTACAATTGACTTTACAAGCTCCAGCTGAGGACTAACGTCACCAAGGACTATGGAAAGCTCTGCTCATGTACAGACACACACAGAGAAAAGGCTGGTCTGCTCTCTAGAGAGCAACTGCACCTATTTTGTCCCGGTGTGAGACAGGAACCTGTCATGTACTCATCATTGTCAAAATACGCTCAAAAAGAATAAAAATTCAACACAGAATGGTTTTCTGTAAAGTATTTTGTTAAAATCTGAGAACATTATTATCGGGCAGTCAGAAAATTAGTTGTTTTTGTTGTTGTTTTTTGTCAGAATAAAGTTAATTACAAAATATAAAGCAATATTTACAACATTTACAAGCATGGGCACTTAATGACAGTGCAAAGAACTTCTATAGGGGGCAATTCTATTGTCTATTATAGTAGTCTGATTTGGCCTGATCTCAGGAAATTGACCTTGAATCAGGTCAGCAGTCTGGTGACTTCACCCGTTACTGAACCACCTGATACAAACAGACATGAAACTAAGAACTCCATAAAAATAAAATCTGTGGAAAATAGAGTCTGAGAGCAGCACTCAAAAAACTAAGGTGAATGAAATGTTTGTAGATGTAGGAGTGTTACTTCTTTGACACAGGATGGCAGATGGGTAAAGGTATGATTCATAAACATTTATCAAACAGAGGATTAGCCTCAATATTATAAGTGAATTTGTGCTAGAGAAGAATGTCTGAGAGGAACCATATGGCTTTAAGTCATGAAAATAACAAGTTTGCTGTCCTAAAAAAAAAATTAAAAAAAAAAAAAAAAAAAAAATCTTAGTGAGGTATGTGGTTTTGATGGCAGATTTAGAAAATGATTGGTAAACTACGTTAGATTGTAATTTTAAGAACCACTGAATTATCCTACATTGGTGGTACTTGTCTTTTATTATATGGTCTGAATTCTCAGTGTGGCTTTAAATGTTTGTGTCTACTCTAAGTGCTTTTTATGATATTCATTTTTGGCCAAAAAGAGGATATTTTTATTTAAAGAGATGTGTAAAGTGTCAAAGATTATTTTAATTTATACATTGAATGTAGCTTTATTTATTTGGAAGACAGTTTCTAAAAGGAAATTATTTCCATTTGGAAATGTGAATAGTTAACAAGACAATTATGCTAGTTTTGCATGTAATTCCTTTTTATGGATGCATAATTCCAAGTTTGGAAAAAATGTAAGGTGGACATATTTCTTCCAGTTTTGGAGGTGAGAACACTTTCCCTCACAACACTTGGAAATAGCAGTTGGGGTGAAATCAGTAATATTCTAAATATGTTCAATGTTTATACAGGAAAAAAATAAAATGTCTGACTTGCATCCTACAAAGGCACTGACAGTGTTTGTGGAAACTGGTGGTGACAGCTGTCAAACAGGAAATGCGTAGCAGGGAACAAAACGTGGCAAAATGGCCTCCAGACATTTTCTTAGAACCAGGAGAAAGGGAGTTCAAGTCATACTTCAGCTGTGCAAGGGACTCGAGAGCTACTGGACAAAAGTGCATTTGGTCCTTTCTGTGGAGAACACCAGCTTGGCGTCCTTCTCCAGTGACTGCACCAAACATAAAAGGAGCCCCAGCTGTGCAGGGTGGCCCCATGTCAGCTGGAAGGGCGTGAAAACCCCCAGACAGCAGCCCTAGTGAGGAAGAGGGGAGGTGTGGGGGTGCAGTGTGCCATGCCCCCAGCCAGAGGACATGCTCCAGGTCCCAGTGACACTGCATTTCCTGCTCAGCCTGGAATGCATCTTTCCTAACCATACCCACACTACTGACAGACATGAGCAAATTACATGTGTGAAGTCTGCCTTTAAGCAGATTTCCTGCAGCAGTGGGGATGTAATTTGTGACGCATCTTCTCAGTACTTCACCCGAAAGTAGACTGGCCAGCTGAGGAAGAGAAATGAGCAATAGTAATTCCCCTCAGAATATAGTCATCTTCTTCCCAGTACTTCCTCATGGTCCTAGTTTGTCATCTTTTCTTTCTGAATGTAGAAATTCAAATATATGCATGCATAATTCAGTATTTCATTGCATAGCTTCTGCTGTGATTTTTCCTACTACCCTTTTTCTGCCTTAGCAAGAATCTTTCCATGTTCCTCAAACATGGGACTAATCAAGGAAAATAAAGGCCCCTTTTTCCAGGAATAACATAGAAAAAATAAATCTGAAGCACTTCCCAGCAATTTTGGCACTTCCAGGATGATCTGCAGTCTTCAGTGTAGCTCTAAAGAACTTTTATCTGGTTTCTCAAAATCTCTTTTGACCACTTCTATAAATCTACTAGGGTTACCAACTTGAGCACATAACAGCAGTCCTAAGTGCCCCTAAATTACCTTCAGAAAATACCTGAGATGCCTCTCTTCCATTTACATGCCTGATTAAGTGCTTATTTGCTATGTAGAGCAAAGCTCTTGCTTTGAAAATTCTGTTTACTTAACAATTATCTTTTTGAACTAGAGCAATGCTAGACGTTTCTACTCTGGTATTTCCAAATCCCTCCTTGGCTCAGTTAATCAATCCCAAAGCCCTTTTCTTCTTTAAATAGAAGACTGGATTTATGAACGCCACAAATCAGGGGTTTTTACTTGATGTTATAGTAGTCTCTACATTTCTCTTCTGTAATATGAAGACACTGACCCTCAGGCAAGTTTAGCAGCTCTGCATTACGACAGTGAGACAAAAACAGTTTTAACTGCTGATAGGCTCTGTATAAAGACAAATCTCAAGTTCTCAGGGGCAGTTCCTGTGCTTATGATAGCTTCCACTTTCCCTTTTCCAAAGACTTGGCATAAACAGTTATCTGGGAGAAGGTTGAGTATGTTTCTGTTGGTTTCATTGTGGCATGAAATGCAGTGGTTAAGTAGTTGGCCAGGAGTGGGAGTAGTGCTTTTTTAATTTCTCTGAATTAAAAGTCTTTTCCTTTGTCCACTCTTTCTTCTCCAGAATCACTTCATTTGAAGTCAAATGGGACCTTCTTGTGAGACTGGATTGTATTGTAGCCATGACACTTAGTAAAAACAAAGACTTTTATTTAGCTGTGTTCATCCCCCTCTTCTGCTACCCTCACTTCCTTTGATTTCAAGAATGTTTTACTGTTAGCCAGTATATATGACACAATAAGTATACTTTCATTCTTCCAAAAATAACCGTAAATCAGCTGGAGACTGATCTCAACTGAGACCACAATTGAGATTTAAAACTCAAAATTGCAAAACTCATAGCAGAATCCAATGTTTGAATCTCTTCAATCCAAAATGATATAAAGCCCTTGTGAATGTGTCTAAAATACTGAAATACACAACAGCTTCAATTATTTCCTGTCTCTGCTTAGCTCTTTTCATGGCCTTGGTCTCATCACTTTGATTTTCTCACACTCAATTTCTCCATCTATAAAATAGCGTTAAACTTACTCCTTTGTTAAGTATTATAAGATAAACTAGTAAAGTGCTTTTATAGTACCTGGCTATTATAGCGAGCATGGACAATACTGAGAAAATAAGTTACCCTAAAAATTGCACTGACTATAAGCAAAAGATTCTTGCTCAGAGATGTGGGTTTATATAAAGCAAAACAAAACAACAACAACAAAAAGCCATCTCCTTTGGACCAGCCTAATGACTATTCCAAACTATTGTTTAGGTAGTAAGGCAAGATTTTTTTTAAAGCTGAATATATTGTAAGCTGAGATACGTATATTTACTCATCAAGGTGAGAAGTAGGGTGCCAACTATAAAAGAAAAGAAGAAATATTTAAATGTATGACTCATCATAGGCACAAAAATAAAGCATTTTTGTGGGTGTCAAAACTGGCTAGACTGCATTTGTTGCCCTCCCAGTAATTAACCATTCATGAGTGATGGACATACTTGCTGGCTGATGTATAGCATGAAGGAGTATTCTGCCTGATGAGTTCCAGCAAAATGGATACCCTTGTTCACCTTTAGTCCACAATCTGGCATATAATTGAAAAGTCAGTGGATTTAAAAGGTTTCCACATTGGTATGTGTGTTTGTAGGACTGAGACTGGAATTTGTAAGGTATTTTTTTAATCAGAAAGTACCTCCACTTTAAAAGGCAATGTGTAGATCTGGCACATCTGGCTTCTCAACAGTAAGGGACGATGAATGAATCCTTTGCTGCTTTGTACACACAGGACATTGGCAATTATGTAAACAGGGTAGGTAAGAAACCAAAGAACCTTAGGTGGGGCAGTGCTCTTTCAAGAATAAATAATTCAACAAATAATAATAATAATAATAAATCAAGTGTAAGAGAATTAGACTTATTTTTTTTTTAAATTACAATTTTTGCGGTGAACTCAGTTACCCAGCTCTTGCATCATGTTGCCTTACAAATTGGCTACACAGTTATGCTAACCTAAATTACTGGTTTGTAATTGGACAAAACCTTTGAAAAGTTTCTCATATAGGACTGAACTTTTTATGACCTGTGTCAAAAACCTCTATTTGAGAATAAAAGCTCCAGTTTCAACTGATGAGTTTTGCTCATACAGATGCAACAATTGATTTGGCAATTCAATTTACATGGAGGTCATTCCAGAGAGGGTTTTACAAATGGGACAATTATAGATTATTTTTATTTCTGTGACTAAAAAGTTAAATTTTCAGGGGTCAGTTGGTAAATCTGTCCCTCAAAAGCATTTCAGGCAAACGACCTTTCATGTTATATGAGGCGCATAAGAAGTCCTCCACCTAGGGTTTCAATGCAAAGACAAGGTCACCAGCCTAACTGCTCAAATTGGCTGGTAGGAATGGCCTTTGTTGCAGTGATAAATTGGTCATTTGCTAAATAAAACTATTCTGTGCTGCAGATTTACTTGCCGATGCTGGGTTTATGTATGGGTCATAGAACAAATTTGATATATAGCATACAAGATGACTAGTTGCTCTTTGTTTTAATAACAAATATATGTAGAATGTTTGGCCATGCCTAGTCTATAACCCAAATGTCTGTGCTGTTAAATTACACTGCCCGTTGCAGCATTCTCCCAAACAACTCCGAAGCACAATTTAGGAGTAAACACAGGAGAGTAACCACCTGCAATAGTAGTTTGCAAGCAGCCACTCTGATTTGGAAGGATAAAGAGAGGTTAACAGTACTGAGAAGACCAGACCATGCCAGTTGGCTTAAGGCCCAGAGGATACACTATGGTACTATGCATTTTACTAGTATGGATGTAACTTTAGCCTAAGAGACCAGATAAATAGCTTAATATGCTATTACCGAACAAAAAATAGGGTGCATTGATGCAGCATCTGAAGTCAAGATATGTTCCCTGATATCTGTAGTCAAGTAAATAGTTTTGTCAATATCTCCATGTTAGTGATGTAAATAGCCTTGTCCTCAAATCAAGATTTATGTCCTATGTACACAATAAGCCTGAAAATGTGGATTTTGTTGAACCAAGATGAATCTGGACCCAAGAGTGTTCAGAGGCTTTATTACTTGCCAGCTAGATCTAGACAAGCTCTCTATGGGTCATATATAGAGATACATAGCCTGAAAAGTAGGGAGGCAGTGGGTAGGACATACTTCCCTTACAGCTCTTCTTCAGGCTATTTCTCAGGATAGTGTAGACAGTCATTAAAATCAAAAATCTACTCAGCAGAGTAGGAGTGACTCATATAAGCAACAGTTTGCTGAATCATCCATTTTTACAGTTGAAGGGCTTCACTCATTGTTCTTCTTGCATAGCAATTGCACGACTGCCAGCCTAAACTGGGTATAAAATGCTCCTAACTCTGGAGATGCTATTTTACACTCTATACTCAGTACTAGTGCAAGTCATTGTTCAAGATAAAGAACAATGGAGAGCTGGGACTTCAAAAAGTAAAGTCAGGAAGTCTCTTTTTATACATGCAAGGCAAGTATTATTCTGCTTACACTACAAGCTCAATGGGCTGAAATGTGTACAAATCCAAACAGAAACAGAGGATTGTTTACTGTCATTTATTTTTTACCTTCATTATTTAGTGTACTGCTTTAAGACAAATATTCTATTAATCAGGGTTTAGAAAGTATTTTATGTTTATGAAGAAAAAACAAGGAACAAAATGGATTAACTGATTGATGCTAACTTAGCTTTAGAAAGATCTTGTGTTTTTTAAAAAAAAAAAAAATCTGAACATGTTCACTTGATTAATTTTTTGTTGGTAACATCATTTTTGAGTTGTACTGCAGGTATTCAGCACACAAGTAAGAACTGAGTTTCTTCTTTTTAATTGACTTACAAAATAGGCAGAGGGAAATCATGTTTCAGAATATCAAAGGATCACCATAAAAGTTTTGTTACAGAAAGCAATTTCTACCACCACTATGCCTTTTACCTAAAAACTTTGTTTGTTTTCATTTGTCTGTGTTATTCTTTCTTTCATGTGCAAAATACCAAAGAGCTTCTGAGTCCCAAGAATATCCAAAGGTTCAGTGTCCCCCTAAGAAAAGTTGGGCCACCTGACAAAAGCTAACCAGCACTGATTTATAGCAGTGTGGAAGTGCATAGGTTGCTGTGGTTACAGAAATACCAAAACCTAGCTTGGGTATTTGACTACGGTTGGAGGGAAGCACTGTTGCAGGTTTCTGTTTAGAGCTAACCGTGTTACCAGCAGCAGTTTTTGTAGGATGTATTTCCTGAACTCTTAAAAATAATGTTCTTAAGATAAGTGCTAACACATTAGCAGCCAGATGCTGCTCGTTAGGAAAGAAGAGTGACTAAGCTCAAATCACCGTCAGTATCAGAGTGAAAAAAAAAAACAAAAAACAAACAAACAAACAACAACAACAACAACAACAAAACTTTCTGGATTTATTTTCTTTTGGGGCAATGCAATTATTTGAAAAGTTCTGTCAGGCATCAGCTGGCAATATATTTGTGCTCAGTTTTAAAATGTGTCTGTATTCTGAAATGGCCTATTTTTTTTTTTATTATTATTCTCAAATAAAATCAATTAATGTATTTTTCATCCTTTAACCAAAACTAAGCACTTTTTGAAACCCCTAGTGACTGTCCTACCTTCAGCACTACATTCCCTCTGGGAAAAGCTGCTACTTTTCGTACACAAAAAAAAGTCGTGACACAATTACATTGATTCACTTTTCCTCAGCGCTAAAAATGGGCAAATCCAGGTTAACTGTGAGCATAAACTCTCTACAGCACAAAAACTCCTTCGATGAGCAGCCTAAACTTTCCTTACAGGGGCTTATTTGAATATTCCTATCCCCGTTGTAAAGAACAGACAATTGATGCAGTCTGCTTCACTGTGGCAGAACTATAGATAAAGCTTTTGCCTTGTCCTTAAGGTAGCATTCCCTTTGTACGCAGGTGTCCTATCAAGTTACTTATTTACAGCTGAGTTACAACATTCCTTTCCGTCTTCCACTGCATACGTGTGTGCACGTGTGTGTCTACAGAAACACACACTGGAACGAAGAGGGGTAAATATGCACTGATATCCTATCTACGAATGGCACCCAAAATTGGTAACACTTCAGTCTCAAAAGTCTAACCCGTCTGATCTTGTCTAGGAAGCAGAAGTTCCAGGATAGTCATGTAATGCACAAGCAGAGTTTTTCCCTGCTTACTGCATGAAATGTGGATTTAAAACTTAAGCAATCTTTACTGTATGTTCCATTACACTTAACTATAGCTGAGGTCTTTTAAACAGCACGATAATTGCTAACGAAATGATCAGGTTTTCAGTTCATTTAACATGTAATATTTGTATGATTAGGCATTATGCATTTCCTTAACATTCTTATACTTAACCAGTGAATATACTATGCAGAATTAATGAAAGAAATTATATAATTTTCTCTGTAATGTTTATTCACAGTATTATCACCATGTGATTTAATTATTCTGATCAGTGCAGGTCTGACTGTCATAACACTCATGCAAAGGAAGGGCAAGTGTTCAGAACTATAACAGTAATATTTTGTCTGCTCTGCACAAAATTATAGAAACACTTAAATGGCCATGTGAACTTAGAATACTTTCAGCCTGAGAATACTTTTGTTTTCTCAGGTTTTCAGGACTTGGGGTTTGCTTGTTGTCCTAGTAAACAGCATTATTTTTAAGTTAAATTAGTTCCTTTAAAAATTAGACTTTTGCACATGTATGGATTTGTACTTGAATGTCTAATAAACAGCTTTTGTTTGGGTACTAAAACTGTCAATTAATTGGACTGTTCTAGTGAGTGACACAGCTCCCTGAACTAATCAGAGCTATTATTGCTTGTCCTGAAATAAGGAAGTGCAAAACTGCAGTTCATATACAAGCACCTTTCTTAGAGAGCTAAATGACAGTTGCCCTTTCATGAACTTGAACTTATCTGCAATTGAGAACAAAAAAGTGATAAAAATCTGGGTAATGAAAGTGCATTGGTTTCGATTTTCAGTGGTTTGTTTGAGAGCTAATCTTGATCTTTCTGAAGTTGCTGGTAAAAATATTGTAAATGAGTTGTGTGGGTACAGCCTATGGTGGATTAAAAAGTTCTTGCCCGTACCTGGAGATGTCAGCTATTGGCCCACCTTTACTCAATTCTGAAATTGTGATTAAAATGTGTGACTGAACCAAGCAGAAGCTTGGCAATAAATCTGCTTGTTAGTATTGGCAATAGATTATTATTGTTGTTTTTTGTTGTTGTTGTTGTTTGTTTGTTTGTTTTTGTTTTTTTAAGAGGAAGAAGCTCAAAAGAGCTGGAGTATTTTGATTTGAAAATTGGCAAATGTGATTGCCTGAGGGGTGGACAGGGGTAGAAACTGTTTTATTGAGTAGATGAGAATTCTGAACACAGCAGGAAACATAATCTACAAAGCTTTCCAAAAATGCCAGCACTGATATTAAATATGTATGCCTCACCCCATTTGAGTAATAAGAGTACTGTGAGTTAAATTTATTTCTAACAGTGGTGAAAAACACATCCCACACAGATATGATAAAGCACCAGAAGAACAATGAGACAACCTGGGGGATGAGCACTGCTGTGCTACCAACCAGCAGGCCTACAGCCCCTCCAACCTCTTCCCGCACCCCCAGGCAAAGAGAATCCCAAGGATAAGGCTGTGGGCAAGGTCCCTGTGCTACACGGCTCCCATGCACTTCCTAGAGCCTGCTTGGCCCAGCTCCCTGGACACAGGAACCTCCACTACTTCCCTTGGTGAGCTCAGCACAGCCCCACGCATCCGGGCTGCAGGATGCTTGACCTGACCCGAGGCTTCTCACAAGGACAATGTGGTTTTGTTATTGGTCTTTTCCAGGATCAAAAGAAAAAATATGCTGTCCAAAGTACTCCGCTACATGCCACAGGCAAGCAGACCATCCTGCACAGTAAGCAATGCTCTCTTCTTCTCTGTATTAAGTGATAAATGGAGGGGGCTAGAAAGCACAGCCTTGCCTTGACTAAGAGGAAAACTTTCTTACGCAGTAGTCCCGTATCACTGGACTGGGATAAAGATTTATCACTCTTTAAGCTGAAGTATAGAGAAAGCAGCCATCAAGAATTTCAGCAAGGACAACATACTTCCAGTTATGCCTCCCTGCACTTGGCAGATGACAAAGGCATTGAATGTCAATAATTAAACCATATGGACTAAATTTTTTACCCCCTCCACTCCAAGCTCCACACTTTTTCTTGTGGCAAAGTATGGTTTCAGCATTTGATCTCTTCTACTCACCCCTCCCATCCCTTTGAGGAAATTAGTTGCATATGTAGATTTGGTTTTGTGTTTTCTAATCTCAAATAGGATCTAAAACTGTGTTTCAAACAAAAGGAAGATGAGTGGGCACAGATCTTTACTTTCTATCAGTGTCTTTCGCTGCCATCTTCTCACAGAGCATAGCACTGATCTCCACAGACTTTTTTTTTTCTTTTTTCCTCTTCATCATATATCTTGCTTAGCTTTTTGTGTGTTGGCTTCTGGTAGCTAAGCCTCCTTCAAATGAAAACTTAAAAATTGAAAAAATATACAAATGGCATTAAGAAAATCACAACAGACAAATATGATCCCACAACATTTCCTAATTTGTTATGTATGAGGGAGTTATGGACTTCATGTTTTAAGTGTTTTATAACTCAACCAAGAAATACAGATGGTATTATTGCAGAGTTATTTCAGACCTCAAAAGCCTAAAGATGGCCATGCCAAAATAGAAAAACATGGAAGAGGTTAAAAAAAAATGTGAAAGAGAAAGCTTTCTCATGCAAACAGTCTGCTGGAAGTCTCAGCCTAGTGTACTAGTGTTTGTGTCAATCTTAGTGGAAAGGGTTTGCATTTCTATTCTCTGTGAAGTTACAACTCCTCTTTCTGATTGTTAGGAGCTTGTTTGTTCACATATTTTTGCGTTAGAAAACCTGACAGATGTATACATCATGTTCAATATAATAAATCATTAGTGTATTGCAGAAGAGTGTCTGAAGTAGAAATTAAGATCAGTGAAACTGTGAAGAAAGTATCAATCATTTGTAGCTTTTTTTGTGAGTATTACTCTAAATTTCACCAAATCCAGTTCCCATGTAAGAATTACAGACCACATTTGTTTGGAAGAAAGGATGTGTGGTACACAAAAGAATGATTCACAGAAGAAAAGATAGAAAAAGAAGAGAGAAAAACCTAAAACTGATAAAAGGATTGAATGTTGAAGAACAGAATACAAAATCAGAGAAGTACAAAGAGAACTCAGGAACAGTTTTGAAATCTAGAAAGACAGCTTTCAAGTGACTATGAGCAAGAGTAGAAGAAGTCATACCCTGTATAGTGGGTCTCTCCTTGAAATATTTTCTGCAGGCAAGGTGATCAGGAAACAGATTTTACGTTAAATGCTGGTCACACTATGTAAGGTGCAGTCTGAGAATTGTGATATATGCAAAGAGCTTCCACATGAGTAACGACTACTTATTCAGGCTCATGTTAAAAATCTAACACTAAAAATAGAGAGAACTATATGAAGTTAGAGAAAAACACCAGCTCAGAGTTCTTCATCACATTGGTTGATGTATACTGACTTTCTTGCCTTCTGTGCATAGCTTCATACCTTCTACTGCATTTTCCAGCTGGTGATTATTCAGTTAGCAATCAGAAGAGAGAGCATCATATCTATTGTCAGCATAGTAGTTATGTGATAGTAACGATTTTGTTCAAAAAGGTTCAATGATTCATCCAAAATCATGGAATGGGGTATCCTGATCTGAAGGTGGCACAGAAAAGGCTTCTGAGTCTCTCTGGGTTTTGAGATAAAATACGATTTATTTGTGATTATACAGCAAAGGGAATGTTCTCAGAACTGTTTCTAAGAATAGCAGGATGACTTCTTCAGCAGTTCTCTGAGTAATTTGAGATTGGCGTATATTGTGTGTTTCTCTATCCCATGAGAACCTTTTGATCATAAATATATATATAATTTTACATCAGCATTTTTGGCATTTGACTTTTTCTTTTTCTTTCACAATAGCTTGACTTGCCTAAGAAATTTGCTTTGCTCCATAGTTTTTGAAGAATCTTTGTGGGATCTTTTGTGGGAAAGCCATAACATGCATTAACTCTCGGACTTCACAATTCTTCACCTTATCTGCAAGCAAATAAAAAGTCTGTGGAAATCTAAATGGTAGATTTGAGAAAGAAGGATCTGAGAATGATGGCAAGGCATAAGAACCACAAGAGAACTGTTCTCAGAAGATTTACTACAATGCTGTCAAAGCTTCTTGCATGCACTTCATTTAATATAAGTAATCACCATACAGTAGCTAGCATATATGTAACCAGTATATATATATGTATACTGTGTATGTATATATACATATAGTGTGTGTATATATATATATGGTCATGGCCAGCATAGGAGATAGTAATAGTCTGATAGTTTGGGGTAATCCCAAAGCAAATGTCAGCTCTCACAAATCCTGAAAGCCATTGATTATGACTCTATTACTAATGGAAGATAAAATAAAAATCAACAGCATTGACATTATAGGAAGAAGGAAAAAGAGTTGTGGAATGATTAAAGGACAAAGAAAAAACAATCTGATTTAGCTGAATCTGAGTGAATCCAGCTGAAATGTCCAAATGTTTAGTAGTGGGGAGAAGATGTTCCTTTTACATTCACTAGCTCTTGAAGTTGTTTGTCCCAGAGTCAGATCGCTTCAGGGCTCCCTTAAAGTAAATCTAAATCACAAGATCAAGAGAGTACTTTGTTAGCAAACTATTGCAAAAGTATAAATTCCCAGTAACAGTGTCTTTCCTACTAAATCACAAGATCAAGAGAGTATTTTGTTGGCCAATTATTGCAAAAATATAAATTCCCAGTAACAATGTCTTTCCTGTGATAATGTCTCACGCACTGTTGGGCTGGGCTGAAAAAGATTTTAAAAAGATATGTTCTTTAATTTAGAAGAATATGTTCTCTTTACGTTTCATATACATGTGTGGCTGCCATAACCTAATGCTTCTCCAGTAATACAACATCGCATCTTCATACAAACCAAAATTTGATGCCAATTCTTTTGTAAGCTGTACAAAACAGAATAAAATTTCTAAAAGGAAAACTGAAAATTTACAAATAAACATAACCATATTTGGCAGTATGAATGTTTGTACTATTTTTTAGAAAAATTAGATACAGTGGAGGATAGAAATTTCCTGCCAATAGGATTCATAGCAGCTGAAAAGCCAATATAGCAATAAAACCTTACACAATTATTGTCTGAAAGTCCAAGTTAGCTGTTATAGTCAATGTTAACTACATAAATGTTAAACTAATAAACCCTGGAAAATATACTGCTAGGCATTGCATCCACTGCAAAATGCAGCATCTAACCTTCGAAAACTTGTAAGTAATAAGAGCTTTAGCACCAGACCAAAGAAAATGCCCTTACTGATTCATTCCACTATGTCTTTGTCCCAGTTTTTCTATTCCTGGACCTTAAAACACTTTTTAACAGATACAATTTATCCTCTGAGACCACTAACACCGTGAAACATACCACAGCAGTATCTTCCTGATAGTTTCAGATCAGGGAACATAAAACAGATGAATGTGCTAAATAACTGTTTTGCTTGACTCCTCCTCATTCCTGAAGATAAATGTACTTTCTTCTGCTGTTTTGAAACCTGAACTATACTTACAGGAGTGCTGCTGAGATGGTAATCACAATTTGAATAAAGGTAATTGCTACGTTTATTCAGGAGGACATATCAGCAAACAAGACCTCAAGACTTCATTGACAGGAATCTAAAAAGACAAGAGTTTGAAAGACAGCATCAAAAGCTGTTTTCCATTGGATGACCTTCTGCAGCTCTCCATGTAGTGTCTGTGCTGTAAACAGCAAGTTTCTTTCTAGACAGGTAGCTGAAAAAACAAAGGTTATTTTCTCTTACATTAAAAATGGCTCTTGCACACTGGGTTGATTGGAGTCTTCTATAAAATTTATGCCAATCAACTGCTGTTTCCATTGACTTCCAAGAAAATCTTGCTGTTTGATTCTCTCTTAGGGCTTTTAAATTTTCTTAATTTCCCCAAATGCTTTACCAATCCATTTTCAGTATTCCTACTCTTACTGTTCTAAATTGATTCATAGCCAGTCAAGACAAATAACAGTTCCCAGCAATTTCAGATATATGGCATCTTCAGGTATGCATTTTCTAGTAACAGCAGGAGAATAATGTGCGGTTAACATATTAGATTGAGATCAAGAGGTCTGGAATCAATTCATGTTCTTACCACAGAGACTCACTACAACCTTGGGCAAATCACATCAGGAAAAAATGTACAACACAAATCTTTAAGCATGTGATCTAGGTACCTCAGCTACAATCTAGTCTCCCTGTGCATTTCCTGTAGGCAATGGATAGATAATAGTTGTAGGTACCTCCCATTTCTCTCTGCAACCACTATTGGACTTCCACTCTTTATTGGATTCCTCTGCATATTCAAGGACGAGCTCAATGATATCTTTGAGTCCTGTAGACACACTGACACCAGCAGCAACAAAGCCTGCCCAGTAGGTATAATACTGTGGGGAAAAAAGTGCTGAGAAGGTTTATTAATTTATAAATGTTTCATTTTTCTGGAACCACTGAGATAGGTGTTCATGCATATGTATGCATATCTGTGCAAATCCGTGTGCATGCAGGTATGGCTACATATGCATCTGTCTGTGAATGGCCATGTGTGTATCTGAAAGCTTAAAACAAGGGCACTTTGCAGACATTTAGGAGAAGACTGATTTAGGGACAGAAGAATTCACCAAAAACACAGAGCACATTTCCCACCATGTGTTCTGCATTTTGCTTGTCTACATTTCCCATTTAGGATGAATAACTGGAAACACTCTGTCAGTATCCCAGATCACAAGAGGAGCAGCATGCTTCTTGACTGCCACACAATCTGTGAAGGAGAATAGGCTGTTTGCTGTAGTGTAAATCAGATTAAGCTGAAGAGAAGCAATCCTATCACTTCCTCCCGCACACAGACAATTTACACCTGCACTATTCAGCTATGCTGAAGCATTTTAATCAGTCTCAGAAAATCAAGAATATAATTTTAACCCCCCTTGTTCTCTTATACAAATAAGAGATCCAGGAATTTCATAAGTAGATGTCACAGCTTGTGTGTACAATGGAAAGAATTAAAAATAGCTTCTAAAACCTGATTAAATTTTTGTATATTTGTGAACTAGATTTGGTCATTATATTAACTGTACAGTGGTATTTGTACAGCAAATACATGTACTTTGTTATTTGCAGTGTAAGATTAATATATATATATATTTACACATGGATGATAAGAGGAAATATGTAAAACATGTGTATTATCCATGATTCATTGACAACAGGGCAGTTTTTGTCCTTACTTCTTTAGAAATGGTATTTCCCACGATAGTGCCAACTAAGAATAAGACCCTATTTTGCTAAGCACTATGGAAACAGAATAATCTCAAAACTAGCCCTACCTCAAACAGTTTACAATCTAAGAAATGAGAGAAAGCAGATAGTAGGTGTTCGTTTAGTCTTTATGTCTTGCCTTGTATACTGGAACTGTAAAGAATTATATAAATTGTTGCTAGTTCTGATGCAGCTTTGTGATTTGCAGATTAAACTGAAACAGCAAGTATGGTTTCTGCCCTACTGTTCCAAGATGTGTTTGAATCTCTGGATCTGAATGAACCTGACAACCTTTCTCCTCACAAAGGCTTTATTTTGACTTGCAGAGTTTTGATTCAAACTTGGACAGAAGGGGAGAGAAGCTGTAGATTTTCTCATGCCTTCCAAACCGAATTCTAGATCAGATCAAGCCTCAAAATTATATTCTACTTTATACTTATTCCGAATATTATTTATTTGTCTTTAAATGTCCTGAAATCATTAAATCACTCCAATATAAACAGGTCAACAGCAAATGTTAGCAAGCTGTGGCAGCAGAGGGAACATCGAAGGGCTGAAGTGGCATTAAGGCCTTCAGATGAAAGAATCTAGCCTCTGAACCTAACAAAATGCTTTTCAAAATCTCATTAAAAAAATAAAATACGTGCAGGAGCATTGTTCTCCATGTCAGCTTACAAAGTGCACTTGTTTCTCATCAAATGCTGAAAGCAAAGCATGAAGCTGGAGGGAGGGAACCAGCAGAGTTCCTCCAGTACTGTTCTTGGGATGGGTCTCATTTGCACCTACATGAGTGTAGGGGGTCACAGAACATGTCTGTGGTTAGGAGAGGTACTAACAGAGGGAAGTGATCACCACAGAGGAGGATATCACACAGGAACGGGAAGAACTGGATAACTTTGAGGACTGGATTTACAGAGATGAAGTGAAATTCAAAGGCCAAAATCAAGTGGTTGTGAACTATGGACAAAGCTTTACTACAAAATCTTGAGCTCTTCAGCTAGAAACAACTCAGGAGGAAAACTGTATGTATGCATTAACTGGACACAAAATTATTCTGAGCTACTGATCTGCTGTAACTGAAGAAAAAGAGAAATGTTTTCACAGGCTGTATTGGAAGGACTAATACCTTTAGTGCAGATCTCTGGCAATATTTAATATAAAATATTCTGTAAAGTTTCTGTGTTTCATGCTCAAGAAGTGTGAATTCAAGCTCCAGGAAGGTGCTGAGATGGGTTGTTCAACCAGTCCTGGAAATGGAGAGCCTGTCATGAGAAAAGACTGGAAGATCGTGGTCTGGTTTATCCAGAAGTATGGTGACTGATATTATGATGGTCTAGAAATGCCTCAAGAGGGAAAATAACTGTTTAAGCTAGCCAGCAATGTTGTCATGAGAATACATGAGTACAATCTGATCGTGAATAACTTTATGCTGGAAATTCAGATGTTTCCTCCTAATTAGGGAATGAAGATAGAGATCAGCTTCCCACTGTGAGTATGGAGGGGAAACATGCTAGGGAGTTGTAACATGAAGTTTGGTTAATATAGAAGAAAAATTATATAATGTGGTTGCTCATGTCAGCACGGCACAGCTACATAAGTCAAATTAATATCTTGCTCCTCAATGCTCTATAGAATATTTTTTGCTTATCTAATGCAACACTGACTTTTTAAATTAGTGTTTCACAGGCTGGACTGAAACATTTTAAGGTCATCTATATATCCAACTCCCTTTTAATTCATATAATTAAAATATATGGATTAAAACATTGGGAACTCAAGCATTTTTCCCCAAATTATTGATGGGAGCCACACTGTGATGTGGAAGCTGAGGGAAAGACTTTTTAGTCAGTCATCTGAAAAAGCTGTGATATTATTTCTAATAATATTGCTTTCCA
Organism: Aythya ferina; assembly: GCF_964211825.1. Lineage (NCBI taxonomy): Eukaryota > Metazoa > Chordata > Aves > Anseriformes > Anatidae > Aythya > Aythya ferina. Next base: position 25,739,007 of record NC_140301.1, read on the forward strand.
GGGCCCCCCAATGGACAATAACTTAGTTCTTTCCTACTTGGTATGTTTATCAACCATTGTACAAAGATCATCTGTGCAACTGTCAGCATATAAAATTTTTTTTATAAGTTTTATTGTTTACATTCTGAAGATGTTAAATATTCCTAGACAGCTGGCAAGCACTCATTTTACTTTCATATTCCTGAAATACATTGAAAGTAACTAAGATTATTTTGTGGCATTTCCCACTAAACCTGTATGCCTGCAAGCATTGTACTATCAGGCACTGCCTCAGCAGCCTGATAAACTCCAGACAGCTTCAAAATCTTTTTCATTTGTAGCTGTCTGTGATGTCTCAAAAGAATTAATATGACCATTACTGATTAATTTCTTTTTTGATACAGGAGAGAGAATGATGCAAAAATACTTTTGAGCCCACCCTTTTTTTCAAACAGATTTAGCGTGTCCTTTTTCTTTAGCATTCAGTGCTCCTTGAGATCCAAGAGTACCTTTTTATGGTTCACAAGTTGCTGTTGTAATCAAGTTGGCTGCAGGCCCAAAGCAAGCTGTGTGACTCAGTGACAGTTGCAATCAGTGCACCAGGAAAAAGACAAAGAACCAATACATTGGGAAGCCACAGCTACGGATGAAAATGTTTGGAGAGCTTTTCACAAAGTCTATTGGTTGGAGAGCTTCAGATTTAATCTGAGGTTTAAAAAATTCAGTACCACTAACAATGAACATATGCAGTATCTAATGCTGTCAATTTTTATACTTAAAAAGTATTGTTTGATTAGATACGATATTGTTAATGTCCCATTGTAAAATATATATATATATATAAAAAACAAACAAACAAACAAAAAACATCAAGGATGTGCTTAACTTGATGTATTTGCTTAATTCTCAGAAATACCACTGAGATTTAGATGTGAACTAGATAGGAAATAATTTGATTTATACATTGACATTTACTATCCCAGAGCCTGATAGATTCTCATGAAAATGTGAATTTTCATTTCACAAGTTTCCTGCCAAGGATTTGAAGAATGTTTTGAAATCAATGATATTGTTTCAGTAATAAAGGTATCCATCATTTTTCTGCCCATAAAAATTCCCTGATAGAGATCTCTTTTGTAAATTCTTTCAAATGACTAACAAGCATTTTGGTAGTACTTCTGTGATCTACTTTTGAGAGCACTCAGGAATCTACGCTAGCTCAACTCTGTAGGGAGGAGCTCAATCAAGGGTAAGATATGGCCAATGTTCAATAGTTACACCTGCTCTGCCCTTTCTTTGAAGAAAGAAAAAATGCACAAAGCATATGAGAACAAGTCAAATATATCCCGGATAGCTCCAGCTTATGTAATAGTACTCCCACCTTCTCTGCCAGCGATTCATTGCTTCTTCATGAACAGCAATGTACTCAGAAGTCACCCACAATCACACATATGAATATAGGCCCACTCGTTTGCACATTTGTACAGCAATTCCTCGAATATTACCTTGTATCAAGCAGTTTAAAAATGAACTTTTAAGGCAGAGTATACAATATACATTTTAAATAGCCTTAGGAACTCAGCGGATACATCAGTGAGAACAACGACTTGTACTCATGTCAGCAAGAGGCTTCATAAAAATTACATTAAAATTGCCACATTGCCTCACATTCGTTGTCCATCGAGTCTAGAATCCTGTTGGTGAAGGTGACAAGTACCAGATGCTTCAGAGGCAGGTGCAAGAAACCCCCATATCAAACACTTATGTAATAGAGAGGGTTCTTCCTAAAATCAGGCAGTTAGTGGGTGGCTTATGCTTCACAGCAGGAGAGTTTATAATGCCGTGAAATGTTTATCTTCATTATGTAACTGTGGATGTGATTACCCATCTATAGTCAGCTTGGGTAAAAAGTGCCACAGGGCTTTTAATAAACACTACTAATCAAGACCTTGTGTCATTTCTAAGCTCAGAGACATCAGAGCAATTGTGGCTCTGAGATACCCTGAAGTATTACACCGATTGATAGACTGTTCATTTTTTAAATTATAGGAAGCGCTTGCAAGTAGGGTTCATTCAGCCATCTCAAAGTTGGATGTCTGGTCTAAGCTAGGCACTAAACCAGAGATCCACCCTAGTCCCAGCGCTACTAACTCACAGTGGTGAGATTCAAGGGTTACATGTCCTGAGCTTGAATTGGGGAAGTAAGCAAGAGGACTTTTTCCTTCAAAACCTTCTAATTCAAAAGAAAAATCTCTTAGGCAATTGACATTAAAAATAGCCCAGGTCTGAAGTACATTACAGTTATAAGATAACATTCATAATCTCTATTATTCAAGAAGAGTGAGAGTGCTATTTTAAATAAAATGATTGATTTGCTTCATCGTAAAGGAAATTCACTCCTTTCCTTTGTAAGGAGGAATTTAAACATCCAATATAAATACCAAAAGCCTTCTATACTGTGTGCTTAATTTTAAAATTATATTGCTGTTTTAAATTGCAAGTCTCCTCCCCAAGTTAAAGCTTTTCTACAAGAGGCAGCACACATGCATAACAATTTAATTGAATTTGTTTGATGTTATAATCATGCCATTAGTTAATTTAGCACAACTCTGTGTGGGTCCTAGGAATAATGGTACACACAGCTTAGTTGTCACACTGTTCTGCAGCACAAGCAAGAAGGAAGGAAAAGAAACAAACCCCACATGGGAAGACTCAGGCTTTAACATTAATTTAAATTAATCCATTTCATTAAAATGAGAGTAGCAGACATGGTGGGAGAAGGTAGCTAGGTGGTGGCTGTGGTGCAAGGCAAGTTCTTTCTCTGCATTGCCAGTGCTGGGCAGAATATTTCCTGAAGTGCAGGATACCTGCAGCATCTGTCTGCACGTGAGCTACCATTCCTTTCAGGTCCTGTGTATCCATTTCTGATTTCTTTTTGATAGTACTGGAAAGGAGGAGCTTGGGAGAAAGGGCTCCTTCACAGTTATGTATCTGTTTGAATCTCTGAAGCACCTTTAAAAACAGAGCGGGCACATCCTGTCTCGTGTTTTGAAGTGAGAGAAATTAGGGTGGAGTAAGTATTGTCCTCCCATGGTGGTTACAGCTGCGTAAATGCTCCCTGGCCATTTCAGCATGAAATAAACAGGTTTGCTGTAACTCCCTTCAATGGCAGGTTTAAGCTAATTTCCAGCTGTGCACTGAAAAGTGTGCATACAATTGACCACAGCATCTCAGCTGTGATCTCTTCAACCACACCATACAGCACGGATTTCTACATGAATTGACAATGATCGCCCAGCCCAGGGGTGGCCAGGCTGGGAAAAGACCCAGAGCTGCTGACCCGGTATACATTGTTCAGTGTATCAGACCACAGTTTCCCCTAGATAACATGTTTCTGCGTATGAGACAGAAATCTGCCCTTGGCTCCTATTTTATATAGACTGAAAGTACTACAGCGAATCTGTCCTCTGCTGCTGGCCAACAGACCTTCCATTAATATCTGAGTATCTTTGGGACTTTCCCTTCTGAGGATCCCGAGGAGTGTTTTTTTCTGAGTGAGCATTGATAATATGGCCCCAAAAGGCCAAAAGATAAATGTGTGAAATATTATATTAAATTTAGAATGAGATTCTAAATAAGATTTTTGTTCTTCACAGAATATTTACTTCTTAATAGAACAATTAGCAAAGGGAAAAAAAAAAAAAACAAAAAAAAAACTTTAGTAATTTTCCGTGTACTTAGATTGTCTGTTTTTTTCCTTCTATTTATGCACATTTTGCAGTATTTTGCCCAGTCTCAAAGCAAAGGGCTGAAACTACAGACCACTGGGTTTTCCCACTTGGCATTTTTTGTGTATGTGTGCATCCCATGAATCTGGACAGTGTGGCTTAGTCTAATTAAAGTGACAAAATGCATCCACTATTGAGAAACAATAAAATAGTGTCCTGCTCTGTAAATGCACCACTCTGGGCTTGTAATCACCCATCTTGACTAGAAATAACTAGGGGAAGAAAAGGGGAAGGTAGGGGAAAGGTTAGAAGATGAGAGGATATTCTTCCATCTGTGCTGTTCTTTAGCATAATCAACCTTAGCAAAGATTTGGAGTATACTATGAGAGGCATAAATTATTCTGGCTTGTGCTGTCCTCCTTCTAACTTTAACCTTCCAAATAATCTAAATTAGAAGTATGCTTGCCTTAGGCTTTCTATGGAGTCAATGAAGAGAGCAAAGCATCTCCAGAAGATGACTCAGATATTTCACTGGTTTTGTGCTTGGCAGGGACGGATGCACCTCCTCCAGCCGGACGGCAGCAGGGAGCCAGGGAAACCCAGGGAGCCCCAGTTGCAAGCAGCAGCCACTCTGTCTCTTCCCAAACACATGCAAGGAGTGCTCCTGCACATATTGCAATTACAGTCACAGTATTCACAAAGAAATAGATATAAGGAGAAGTATGCTTTCTAGCTGAAGGAAGACTGGTGTACAAAGGAGACATTTTTGTTTCCGGCTCTACCTTTGCCTTGAAGAACTACTTAGAATTAAGTACTACTGCTGGCATGTAAACACAGACAGAAACAGGAAACATATATCCTGAATTAAAAGCAAAACATTTTCTCATCGTATTTTCTGATTGCTTCCCCCGAGCAAGAAAACATCTCTTATTTTTATTCCACCTGATCCTGAATACAGCATTCAGCTGCAGCGCTTGAAACAGCAGCCCAATTCTAAGGCCCCAGTTTGCCTTGTTTGACACACACAAGTGCTGCACTTCAGGGCAGCACAAATTGGCACGGCCTTCATGAAAAGCAGTTTTGCACTACCATCGTTTTCTTGTTCACCCTTCTGTGTTATCCCTTATCTTGGGCAAGCATGGGTGTTTACCCAGTTGCATATTTTACTGGACCTATTGAAAGACTAATCAGGTTTTATTTCCTACACTGGTGTTAGCCTGGGTGCATTTACCAGTGCAGTTCATTGCTCAGCACACAACTATTTGGGCCCCTAGGTAAGATGCAAGGTAAGGAAGGGAGCAGAGTAGGAGGAAGGTGAGGCTGCGTCTTCCAGAAGCAATGCTGACCCACACCTTAGGGCCAGCAGGGCTTCAGCAGCAAGGAGGAGCCAGGGTAACCTTCAGTCTCCCCTTTCCCGTCATTGGCCTTATCTGAATGTTGACAAAAGAAGAAAGAGGTCAAGTCTGACCTCCATACCTAAGCACTCACAAATACCACACGTTTATCCCCAAACACCCAGCAAGAAAAGATGGAATAAAGTTCCTGAACAAGAGCTATCACAGATCACCACTGTGATTGTTGTGCACCAACAAGATTGTTGTGCATCAGAGTCAGACCAGCTGATACATCTGAAAATTCACAAGATGTCCCCCACCTCCCTAGCTGAGCCTCTGTTCTTCCAACACAAAGCACCAATTGCTAGCATTTTTCTCTGTACTGTAAATACTAAGCTATTCCAAATACATAACTGGTATAATTTATGAAATTCGGATATTCTGTTGGGTAACAGCCATCTAAAATACACTAAAATATACACAAATTATGTATACAAATTGGATTCTAATGTGTTGTGGGTGTTTTTTTTGTTGTTGTTGTTGGTTTTTTGTTTTTTGTTTTTTTCTTTTTTAAATCTTGCTAGAGAACATCTTGGAGAAAATGGGATCAAACAGAACATGTTTTTATCCTGTATGCAGTAGCAGGATTCCTGGTTAGAACTTAACAAAATCTGACTTTGCTGAAATATTAATACAGATTTAATCAGCTCACTTTAGCTAAATCCTTACTGGGATGTGTGCAATGACCACCCAGCGTTTAACTCATACTAGGACTCTGGATGAAAGCTATTACAAAAGAAATTCCCTAATGACCACTAGTAATTTTACCCCAAGGTGGTGGGGCACCCATACTATTTCCAATTTTTGTAAACTTATCATTAGGATCTGGATATATGTAAATAGACCGCTGTTTTGTGGAGGCAGATTTTGCAACTTTTATCCTTGGGAGTTAAAACCTCAAGCAATAATTGGTCACTTAAGTTCTGCAATGACTAACTAATCTGGACAGCATTACTTCCACTGATCCTATTATGGATTTTAAGATGTGAATGCCACGCTGATCAGAATTATGCAACCTAACCCCTGTAATACATCTTCTATATATAATTCTTCTGCCACAGATTTGTGGCCTGCTACATGACATGGCCACGCCTGACCATCTGTTTCATTAGAAATATTCACAAACACAGGTGTAGTCATTTTAAGGAATTGTATATAAGCATATTGGGCCAGATGCATGCTGGCTCTACATTGTTAATATAGGATATATATCTTAGTCTTGCTTAGTCAAACAAATGTGTTTTCCAATGTTGAATGGATTGCCTAAGTCAAGCACTCCTGGTTACCTGACCATTTTGAAGACTAAGGAAGGCAAAAGCAGATGAGTTTTGCATGTTAACATATGTGAAAATTACAACATATAAATAAATAAATAAATAAATCAGAATTCTGGTTATTATTTCATTTCTACATATGAAAAGGCAGCCTTGCACATTACATAACTTCCTAATTAAATACATTGACTTCATTTTCCCTCAGTGGTAACTACTGCCCCTCCGTTTCCCATTTAGAAAGGTCTCTAGAACCAGAGACAGAATATTTACACCTCAGAGGTCCACAGCTATTAAAATGTTGCAGCAGAGCAATGGCTTTGAGGTATAAACTAGTTTTTGTAAGGTGGAGCTAAAGATCTTTTTCAAATCTGAGAAGGCCAGACTACAATTCAGGATGTTTTAACTGCAAGGTCTGTAACAACCAACAGCACAAAGGCACAGACTGGTCCTGGATCTGTTTGAGTTTGTGTGATTACAAAGGAAGACAAGCCCCTGAAACGTGTGGCACTTGTGACATGAAGCGGTCATTTGTCTGATGTTTCTGAATGGTGTCACCTGTGCTTAGGGCACTTCTGCCTTGTTTGCATGGGCAGGGCTCACGCATACTTTTCACATAAGCCATGTACACTGAAAATGCCCGATCACTTACTTCTGCTTAAAAAAAAAGCCCCCAAACCTGGAAGGCCCTGAAACAAACTGCTTCTCAGCAAAAGGACACTAATACTCCAGGACTGTGTTCTCTGATCTTTCCAACCTGGGCCAAGACAAAGAGGATTTTGAAACCAAGACACAGACCAAAACAGATTTTCTGTCTTCTTTGTGACGTTCAGATAAAGGGACGGAAACTGCTCATAAGGCCTTTGTGGCATGAGATTGCCTTCAGAAGCTGAAGAGCTTCCCCAGGTGAAGAAGCAGTGGGCCTCTCTCCTCTTACCCTCTCCATGTAGACCACTACAAGCTGTGGGATGAATAACACATTTTCATAACTGAATACACACTTTATTCTTAATGTGGACATTCCTGAAAACCTTAAGGAGACTGACATCATTTGAGGTATGTTAGAAAACAGTTAATTTTATTGAATTGTTATGGTGAAAAGCATTATTACAACAAATATATTTAAAGAATTAAAAAACAGCAACAGGTTAATGTTTATTGTCATCATCATGTCTCTTCTCCTGAGCTGGCTCTGCATAGAGCTATATCACTGTCTTACAAACTGAGCTGATTGCTGAACATTCTTGTAGAGGATAATGTTAATCAAATTATCTTAATAAACTTAGCTTACAGAATGGTAAATATAATGACTTTGAAGTCAGTAGAAAATCAGAAAGTAACAGGAAGTCACAGTATCTGCCAGTCACGAGACAGAATACGCGAAAGGAATTCTCATTGTTAAGTAGAATATCAAGTCCCCACAGCTAAGCTTCAAAACACGTTTTTTCAAAGGCGGGAGTGAGGTTCCTAGAATCAAATTGTGTATTTGAATCAATGAGAACCGTCAAATTGTACAAAACTGGGTTTCTAATGTATTTTTAGTATTTAGCTGAGATTGTGCCATGAAAAACTGATCCATTTGAGTGTACCATTTTAGGAAAAAAAAATATTTTTATAAAACAATTAGAAATTTTCCTCCAAAAGTGGCCCAGATAAGGAAGCAAGCGTTATTACTGCAGGTTTGAAATGTGTGCTGCTTGAAACACGTGCTACGGGCCATTTATCAGGGCAGGCATGATAGCAGTTTACTATAATTGTTCCATTATGCTCATGGTAGGACTCTTCTACAGACACATGGAATTTTGATCCGCGGGAATATTACCAAGAACAGAAACCACCGAGAAATGCCGTGTGCCTTTTCTTGCAATGTATGATAAAAATAGGTTTTCTGATTAAAATGCTTCAATGCTTTACATACCCCTCCCAGAAAAAAAGAAAAAAAAAAAAAAAGAAAAAAAAAGACAGAAGCTGTATATGTTTTTTTTGTTTGTTTGTTTGTTTTTATTTATTTATTTATTTTTCTTACTTTAATATTTTCCTGTAGTTTCAATTACAAAGAAAAAGTCCTCAGGAAAAATCTCGGGACACCATTGAGCCAAATTTTACTTTCATCCTGAAGCAGAAACGAAGTTTTTCCTTAACCCCTGGTAAAGGCGGTGCTGCCCGTTTGCAGCGTGGCCTGCGATGCTGTGAGCCACCCGGGTGCCCTAGAAGCAGCGACACCTCCTTCCTCTGCCTCCTTAGGGAAAGCAGCCGAGGCGACCCCCGGGAGAGCTCGCCCCGTCGTTTCCAAGCAGGAAGGCAGAGCTGGGAAGAAAGCTGGCATTTCCAGGGGAAACTGGCACGGGCCGAGAGCTGACGGGGCAGGTTCCGGGGCAGAGCCGGGCGGACGCTCCTGGGAGACGATCGATGCCTTAAACTCCAGAGCCCCGCGGCGACCCCTGCCCGCACCCCGCCGTTACCGCGCCCCACTCCGCTCGCCTCGTTCCTATGGCCCGCGGCGCCTCCGGCTTCACCATGTTCTGTGTTTTTCACCCCAAAACTGGAAGCTAGAGACGGAGCCGCGCCAGGCTCCCCCCGCACCCCACCGGGAGCCCCCCGGTACGGGGTGCTCTCACCCGAGGGTGCTGCCACCACTGAGTGCTGCCACCTCGGGGTGCGCCCACCCCGACCCGGGTTGCCCCCGGACCACCGCAGCAGGGGGGAGGCGGCGGCTGCGCAGGGCGCGGATCCCTCCGCGGCGGCGGAGGCCCAGGAACGGCGTGAAGAAGCCGCCCCGGGGGGGCCGGGGGGCACGGGGACTACTTTCGGGAAACTCCGGCGCTGGGCAGCCGCCGGGAGGGAGAGCGGGCGAGGGGGCTGCTTTCTTACCCTCGCTCGTCCCTCCTCCCCTCTTTTTCCTTTCCTTTGCCTTCCCTCCCCCCTCCCTCCCCTCCCCGCGGTTATTTTGGATCAAGCTGTGGCGGCGGAAGGAGCTTGAAGCCAACGCTTCCGCCCAGTTTTCCTGCGAGGAGGAGGAGGAGGCCGCTAATGGAGTTGAGGCCGGGGAGGGAGCGGCGCTGCTGAACTCGCCGCAGGCCGCCCGCAGCCCCGTCCGGCGGCCGGGGGCTTCCCGTGCCCCGCAGCCCCGGCTCCCCTCGGCCAGGGGCCGTGACGCAGCCCCTCTCCCCCCGGCCCCCCCCGCCGGGCTGCCTTAAATCGCCTCCCTCCCCCCGCCGCCAGCCTTCTCCGCGGGGCCGGCTCCGCTCCCTCCCTCCGCAGCTCCCGGCCTCGCTTCCGAGGGGGCGGCAGCGCCGGGCCCCGCCGCTCGGCCCCTTCTCTTCCCTTCCTTCCTTCCTTCCCCTCCCTTCCCCCGGCCCGTGGCGGCGCCGGCGTCCGGAGGAATTTGTGCCCCGGCGGGGCGCGGGAGGCGGCACTGCCGCCGGGAGGAGGAGGAGGAGGAGGAGGAAGAGGGGGGGCAGCGAAGGCGGCTGCAGCGGGAGATGAGCCGCAGCGGGAGGACGGCGCGGTGCAGCCTTTGGCGGCGGGCAGCCCTGCCTCGGCGCCGCCGCTCCGCGCCCCTCTAGCCGGGGTGGGCTCTACCCAGCGCCGTCTGCACCGGCCCCGGCCCCAGCGAACAGGAGGGGATCCGCTCCAGCGCCCGACAGCGGGATCTGGGGCTTTTCCCGGATCGAGGTCGCCGTCCCCCGCCTCGGGCCGCGGCTCTGGCCCTCGCCGGGGAGGGCGGACCGGGGGGGTAACAATGGTGAAGTTTCTGGTGAGTTCTTGCTGCGCCCTGGCCGCCTCGGTGCTGCTCCGGCTCCGCCTCGGATCACGGTGAGGAGAAAATGAGCGAAGAGACGGCGGCTTCTAACAACGAGTAAGCTCCGCGCCGCGCGTGTCCGGGTGGCCGTGGGTCTGTGTGTCTGTCTGTGTCTGGCCGTGCGCGTTCACGCGTGGCCGTGTCCACACTGCGCATTTCGCTGGCGGAGGTGGAAGCCCCGAGGCTGCCCTTTGTGAGGGAGCCTGGTGCGCGGGGAGTGCCCAAAAAGCGGGGCTTCGGTGAAGGGGGAGAGGCCGGCGCAGGTAAGGAGGCTGCGGGCAGGGGGCTCGCAGCGCCCGGGGAGGTGCGGGCACGGCCCGGCCCCGCTAGCAACCCACTGCTCGTAGACGTTTCGCATGGAAACTAGTGTGTGGGAGCTTCATCCTGCAGGAAACTGCTCCTGAATTTTAATTGGATGAGTCAGGCAGTGTAAATACAGCTTAAACCTACCCTAAAGCCCTGCTTTTTTTTTTTTTTTTTTTTTTTTTTTTTTTTTTTTTTTAAATGGGCACTTGGGACTTCTTTTTTTTTAAAAAGAGGAGGGGGACAGTTCAAGGATCTCTTAATATTTTTAACGTGACTGGTCTGGAGGAAATCCAGAGAATGTGTATGCGTGCGGCCGTAGCCCAGTGCATGTAATGGCTTAAAAAAAAATAAATACGGGGATAGGAGGGGGAAAATACTTGTCAGAAAATACGGGAGTTGTTTGTGGCCTGAAAAACAAGCAGAAGATATTTTGAAACTTTTGTTTTATGATTATTAGAAGAAAGTTGAGGTGCGTGGCTGCTCGCTGCCCGGCGGAGCTGCGCGGGGCGGCCCTCTCGTTATGAATGGTGCGGGGCAGCGCCCGAACACGGGCCGGGGGGAGCCGCTCCCTGCCGCGGGGGTCGGGCCCGAGGGGCGCCCCCCGTCCGCACCCCTTCCTCCCGTTTCCCTCCTCCCACCCGGCGCGGGGGCGACGATGCCCGCGAGCGCGCCCCGGGTCCCGGTAGGGCCGGGGTTGGGGTTGCTTTTGGGGTTGGTTTTGGGGTCGGGGCCGGGTTGGCGATGCGATGCGGGCCGCGCCACTGCGGTGTCAGCGGGGCCGGCGCTGGAGCCGCCGCCGCCGCCATGTTTTCTTTTTTGTGAATCGCTCTCATTTGCATACCACAATCTCCATTCATAAAAAAAAAAAAAAATAATAATGGGATAAAAAAAAAAAGCGGCGGCACCGCCGACCTGCAGCCGAGGGCTCCTCGCGAGGCGTGCGGGGCCAGGCCCACCTTGCCGAGGAGCAGCGGGCGGCCGGGCAGCGGGCGGCGGGGGCCGGGGGCTCGCCGGGCCCCGTGGCGCTGCCGCTCGGCGCCCGTTGACGCGGTGCTGTGGGAAAGCGCAGCTCGGGGAGGTGCCGCGAGCACGTGACCCGCTCCATTCATAAAATACCTGGCTGCCCATTCACAGCGCGCCGCAGTGCCGGCGCCCAGCGGGCTCCCGGCCCGGACGGACGGACAGACAGACAGCTCGCATCCGTGAGGGGCTGAGGGGGTGCCGCAAAGGGTTGCCCCCTGCCCCTGTTGTCCGAGGGAGGGCTGCTTCGGTAAATGTCCCCGCGGCGCATTTACCTCCCCGGACCGCCCGGCCCCGAGGAGCTCTTCTCGGAAACCCCCGGGCCTCCCCCTCCGGCAGCGCTACCCAAACGTGGAACAGTGAAAACCGACCTCGGTGTAGGGACGTGCTTCCGAGCCGATTTTTGAACCGGTTTTTGGTCGTTTGTTCTTGACTGAGCTCTGCTAACTCGTGTCTGCATGGGAGCAGCGCAGTGTGGAAGGCAGGCGGGCACACCTAACGAGGCGGTTGCAAACGTTGCCTGGAAGAAATGCAGGCGACGCTGGAGGCTGCTACGTTGGTAGAGATCGGCAATGCAGCCTGTCGTGGGCTGTTTACTTTGAGAATTTGATTGCAGATCAGGTGTCAGCGCTTCTCCTTAACCTATACCTTCACAGAAAGCACCTCTAAAATATCAGAATTACAGAGAGATGTTTTTAACGTGGCATAAGCTATCCGGAGGTCAAAATACTAACTTTGGCTTTAAATATTCTGAAATGTGCCTTTAAAAATAGTTGAATGTAATTCAGCGATGAAGGATCACTACGGCAGGCAGTGCAGTGGTTTGATGCAACTGTTCTATGGTTGCCAGTGTTAAAATGGTGATGTTCATCGCTCGTGAACACACTGTTTCATTATCTTAACAAATTATACTGAAGTGATCCTTAATTATACATTTGTGGAGTGGAGGAGGCTTTGTCCTTATCGAAGGCTAAGAGAACACCTGAAAGGTTACTGATCTTTACTTAAAATGAGAAAAGAAAGCTCACATGCAGCATTTAGTTTAAGTTAATCCGGTGTTGCTAAATGTATATAACCTAACAATGCATTATCAACAGCAGGGCTTTTTCTCACAGAACAGATATTTTTACTTCAGTTCTTAGAATATCAAAAGCAGCTCTAACTGGAGAGGAAAAAAAATATTTCTCAGTTTCCTTTGCTGTTTTGACAGCATTTCTGGCAAGGCCAGAGTCGTCATTCCTCTTTGGTTGATTTTGCACATAGCACAGACTGCCACTGTAAATGGAGGAGAAACGTGACTGAAGCTCTAAATAAATCCTTTGTGGAAATAGGGCACATCTACAAATTGAAAGACATCGTATACTAAAAGTTCACTGTGTTTAATTGTATTGGTATAATTGATATCATCAATGGCCTTGATTTCATTAACAAATCTCTCAACATGCAACGGTGAATACGGGTACTTTGCAACACACTTGTGTCATTGTGGCTATCAGGAATATTCTGGTAATTGAGCATTATTCTTTGTTTATAAAACTTAGTTTCATGGAGTGAGACACAAAGATTTGTGGTGTCTAGAAATTGACCTCAGTTAATAATACTAAATTCTCAGTGTCTTTTAAGCTGTAATGTGTGGTGGGAAAGATTAACTAAAAAGCTGCAGTAAGGACTGTTTGGTTTCTTGTTGGCTGTGAGCACGTGGAAGGCAGTTGTATAAAATTCTGATTGCTGTGGCTGAATCTTCTTCAATGTGATTTTTTGATTGTTCTTTTGATTGTGTTTGTCAGTTATGTGTTAGTTAACTGAGAGTACTGCTATACTTTTCCAGATGCATATCTGTATTTATTTCTTTTCCTTTGGTGATGTTCTGTGACCAGTGTGGTCAGTGTGAACAGAATGTGGTGCTCACAGATGCCATTAGTTTTTAAATGAAGGAATTAGTAGGATGCGTGGCCTTGTGGGTCAATCATGCAACTTAACATAATAATGTCAAAGTAAGCAGATCAGCAGGCACTGTACACGATTCCTAATTTGATGGCAGATTTTATTGGTGTCTGGAAACGCTGCTGGGCTTCAGTGTTGGGTAATACAGAAGAAATGTTACGTTATGTAGTGCCTATTCAGTAGGGATGAAGGATGATAGGATTAAGATGGAGTCCAAGTTGCTCCATTGAAAAGTAGGAGCGCTGCTTGTTGACTTTCCTCTGGGGTGCAGGTGGCTTCTTCTCTTTCTGAGGGAACGTCTGTGCTCCTGAATTGGATCTTGAGGGGTTTTTATGTACTGCGTTTGTATAGATTCAGGCTGTCATACATGAATCGTTCTGCTTCTCTGGTATAGGCAACCTCATGCTCATTTTCCTAGATAATTTAATTCTAATGCTGAGTATACCCTAATGCTGTGTGCTTAACAATATCTAGATCATGATGGTCTAAACAGCCTCACGTGTTGATTTGAAATAAAATTCTTGCCCTATTCATATATCTTCCTTGAATATTCATGAAGATACTTTTATGCTTCATATGGGCTTCAGAATTCCTTGTAGCACAAGCCCAAATGCTGAAAGATGAGCATGAGATCATATCCGAGACAGAGAAGCCATCTAGCTTGTTTTTATTAGTTCTGAAAGGATTTTAACATGTTTCAGCAGGCTAATTTTATTTCTGCTGCTGAGGGCATATACAGGCTTCAGAATTCTTCATCCCTTAATATAAGGAATTTGTGTTTAAAAAAAAAAATGTTTGTTTTGGGGGAAATGTCTTCTAAACCACTCAGTTACATGATGAAATCATTGAAATTCAGATATATTTTCTTTTGTGGGGATGGCTCTTTATTTAGAGTCCCTGGGAGGCTTTTCCAGTTTTGTGAATGGCTTCTTGCTGTCTCTTTGGCTTTATGCTACACAGTGTTGTTCTGAAGGTGAAACTGAATTTACATATTACATAATCTGGAAGCCAAGACTTTATTTATTTTTAAAGGTTCAACTTAGCAACATTACTTGATTATTGTGGTACTGCGTAAAATATGTTTTCCATCTGTTTCAGTGTAACTGGAACCTGTGATAACATTTGAATTTTGAAATGACAATTTTTTCATTGTTTGTTTGTTTAAAATCTAATGTGCCTGAGCTGTTAAAATGGCAGTGACGGCATCAGTGTATGCTTCAAAAGTAAAGATGTTTCTTGAAAGGAATACATCTTTACGGGATCAGAAGTCACAGGATTAAAGCCGAGGGCATTCATGGTGTTTTTAGGCTAAACACTGGCATTTTTCTTTTTTTTTGTTTGTTTAGCCATTCTTGTGAACATTTGGGAAAATCATATGCATTGGTGATGACTTGATGGGATATGACAAATATCAGAAACAAAAAATACTATTCAGAATGATGATGCAAGTTGAAAAAGGAGACAACGGGAATACTTTTGTCAGTTTGTGTTTTTACCTCTGATTCTGATATAAAAAATAAACAAAACAAAAAACCTATGATGTGGTTTACAACATACATTGTCTTAAACTGAATTTTCTGATGCTTAAATGTTTGCTTTCTCCTTACTGTTCTCTCCTGATTGAATGGGTTGCAGTTTCCTTAAAGGACCCAGAGAGCTTGCTGGGGGTTGCCATGTTGTTGAGGTTTGCTGTTTCTTTATTGGTGTTTTAAAAATGGCCCATATTTGTCTTTTTCCTCTCTGCTCACATGTTCAGTATTTAAGCAAACAGATTTTAACTAGCATAGCTTGCACAGCTACTGAACTGCTGGAATTGGTTGCAAACAAAAATTGAATGGATCTATCGTGGTTCCTCAAAATCTACTCCTCCTTTCCCTTGAAAATACTTGTTACTCAACCTGAAAGCTCTTCTAGTTGCAAAATACTTATTTAATGATTGGTGGCAATGTTTATGTCTTTATTAAAGTATTGTATTTTATTTTGCAATATTTGTATCATGTATTTGCAACATTTTTCTGTGCTTTGATACCTTGTTAGGGGTGTTCTCCACCCAGCCTTAGTATTCAGCAGAAATAATCTTCAGCAATACTTCTCATTTAAAGGAAGGAAGAGAACTGGGTGCTCTTTCAGTATGTTGTATTAACCAATATTTCTAGACTTAAGGCAATCCATGCTTTTTTTTTTTTTTTTTTTTTTTTTTAATTTACTTTTCCTATTCCTGGTAAGAGACTAAGTCTTCTGCTGATGATTAAAATATGATTTCATGAAATCTGTTGGCTGGCACTACTCCATGTGCATTTTTCATAAATGATGCAGTATCATGTCCTATACGGTAATGTTTTATGGTATACAGTACCATGGTAAACATGGTATATCTCTCCTCCTCTTTGAATGGTATCTGTTACAGAAGTCGGTCTCTAAGACTATGGTGGTTTTGAACAGCACCTACCTGTAAGAACTGAGCAGACATTTTATGTGCATGTTTGCACATCTTTTCCAGCTTATCTTATTCATTATGCTCATGCTGATGTTTCTTGTATGAATTTGTTGAGAAAATACTTTTTTTTTTTTTTATATATTCTCTGTGTTATATTCACTGTTCTATTTGCGACAAGAAAATATTTTATTTAAAAAAGCAAACAACAAAATTTTAGATATGCTGAGGGACAGAAAATATGCATTTGAGTGTTTTGAGTACTGAAATTGATTATAAATGTTCCTCTAATTAAATAATAGCAGACTTGTTGCACACCGTTGCAATCCATAATTCCCACTGCTCCAACTTAAAGCAGGCAAAGAATAAAATCCCAGTGCAGTCATGGTATCGATGTAAGGAGCTCACGCATTTTTGTCTTCAAGAATTCACTGTCATGTGATAGTAAGTACTTCAAACAAGGAAAATACACCATGGATATGAATATAAGTTTGGTAACAGCAATGCAGAACAGAGCATAAGAAAATACTTTTCTAATATGTGCTGCATGAGAATTGCCCAAATATATGCCACCAAAACATCTAAACCACATTAAAAACGAGGTGGTAAGTTATTCCCCCCAGATTCTTGTGGTTGAAAAATATGACCACTGTTCCATGGGATACTTTTGTTGGGTGAGGAAGTCCTGTAATCCATGCTTCTACTACAAGTCAAACACTTCAGCTGCTCTGCCTTACAGACATGATGTGAGCCATTTTGCTTGAATGGTTTGTGAGAGCAAGCTTCCTTAAAGTCTACGGAAAGTATTTTTTCTTAACAAATAATTAACAAAAAACAAACAAAAAAAAACCCTAGATCTTCCCCAAGAAGGTCTAATCACTGTTGCCACGTGCTCTTCTTCTTTGACTTGCACTGACAGGTTGCGACACTGACAGAAGTTTGCCGAAGCAAAAATGAAAGTGAGTTATTTCAGTTTTAGTGAAGTCAAACACTGTCAATAAACAAATGTAATGACAAGAAGTATCAGGAATTTCATTAGTAAAACAAATACTGAAAACTAAGGTGCAGTTTATTAAAAATTGCCACTGAAACTGATTGTCTAACCTAATTAAAGGCAGAATTGGCAAGAGAGAGTTCTTGGTGAAGGCTCCTGTCTGCAATTTTATTTTTTTTTTCAGAAACTGCAGAATTGTTTTGGTGAAGTGGTATAAACCTTGAGGGCAGAAGTGACTTCTCTCTTTAACCTTTTGAAAAGTTTCAATAAGGGTAGTGAAAGGTGGGAGTACAGAGACAGCTCTGATGTAGGAATTTTTATGTAGCTTCCTCGAAACTTGTCAGCCTCTCAGACATGACGAAGTGCTCAGTGCCCTCAGGTATTTCTCTTCCTGAGCATGGCATGCTTGCTCTGGCTCCCAGTACAGCATGCCATAACGTGAAGCCTGCGACTGAGGCCAGTATCTGCTGAGCTTGGAGAGGAATGTGGTTTTAAAAGGTGTAGAGACTAATTCAGGAGTGGGAGTTGGGTCCCATGCCTCTAAAATAGGAAAATCTGTTTGCTTGTTTGTTTTCTAGGTGAGTGGCTGACCTTATGTATGAAATTTCTGTGTTTTTTAGCTCTAGTTCCTGGTCTGTACTCCCTTTAAGAACAAGAAAAATTGGAACTTTCTTTGTAGGGTAAACTTTACAATAGCACGTTTTGTCCCTCTTCAGGGGCAATTATCTATCTCATTACAAATATTGTTTGTAGTTTGAGTGCTGCTGATCTGTGCTGTGGATGTCATGGGAAAAAAAAATCTGTCTTCAGTCTTGCAAAATTTAAAAAAAAAAAAAAAAAAAAAAAGGTAGTTTTTCGATTACTGGTTCCAGTATTATATAATGGGTGTGCTAAGAGAATGTAAAGTTGTAAAATGAAATGGTTGAGAATTTCCAAGCTTCCAAAGAGAAATTGTGAAATTATAATCCATGTGGCCAAGGGGTATGAATTTTGATGATTTTGATAATGAGACAGAGATAGCACTGTAATCACACAGCCTGGGTTCTGCTCTCAAACCTTCACACTAGGAAACACCCATTTTCCCTTTTTTCAGCCCCTTGCCTCACTTGTTGTTCATCCTGTGCCAGGAATGAGGGCAGCACCTTCTGATCAAGCACAGGTGGTTCTTTCTCATTGAAGACTGCATCTTAATAAGGGTGCAAATTCCGTAACTATTAATAATGAGAAGTAGAGCAATGTTCTTCTAACAGGCTTGTTAGATTTTTTTTTTTTTTTTTGGCTTGGTTGTTTCTCCAGTTTCATCTGGTTTTAGTCTTTAATCTTCACATTTCAGCAATGGGAGTATTTCAGATGCTGGTAATATTACTGTAATTCTATCCAGACTTGTTGCCTGTTTCTTGTACCCCTTCTGCTAGCGTGATTTTCTTAATCCTTATCTGAAAGATGGGTTTCTCTTGGTTTTGTTGGTTTGGCTTGTTTTTTCCCCTCAGTTTGGAGGCTCTCTCTGAGAAGTTATTTGAGGGAGTAATATATTATGTTGAACTTTCCTTCTGCTTTACTTCTTCCAAGGCAGTAACAACGTCTGTTAGCAGAAGTCATGACACTGGCAGCTATGTACACCTTGCGTGTTAGCCATGGTGCCAGTTAGGCTGCTGACACGGGCACATGTGCTGTGGGGGCACCCACAGCCACTACCCCATCAGTGTTGGGCTGATCCCTAGCACACTACCTGTGTGCTCTCTGTATCTGTGAAAGCGAGCGGTTCCAGCTCAAAATATCTCCCATTGTCGTAGCTGCATGCAGCTTGAAGCATCTTTTCCCAGAGCCCCCGTAGCACCTTAAAATGTACGCACTTTGTTTCCATGGCAATGGGGAAGTATCGTGCACGTTGGCAGCCCCGCGTCAGGTAATGGAGGGTCTGCAGAAGGCAGCCCAGCATCTCCCTGGGGCATGCTACAGGAGCCACCTGGGTCTCACAGGGAGAGCAGGTGCTGCTCAACCTACAGGGCCTCTGTGGGGCCGAGGGGACCTGTTCAAATTGAGGTCAGAAGCTCAAGCAGTGTTGCCTTACTGCATGCTTTTAAGCACCTTGTGTCATGGTCTTAGGGTGCTCTGCAGGGGTTGAAGCGCCAACAGGCTTGTGCACAAGTGTTGCCAGTATGTTTGTCACCAGTGCATTAGCAGGTTTGGTTTTTGGTGAGCTTCTTTGGCTTCTGGAGCAGTTGTTTTCCACTTTGATTTCTCTCTTGCCTAGTCCTGCAAAGGGAGAATGCGTCCACGTTTATCCCTGTGAAGCAAGGCAGAAAACATGAGCTCTTCATATTACTCCAAATCTGGATGAAGAGCAGGTCTAGTAAAGGAAGTTATTTCAGAATAAGACATGAATTTAGAGTGCTGTAGTTTAGTACAGTGTTATTTCCTGTTGAGAGTCTTTATTCTCCTTCTGAAGTAAGTTGTGGTTAACTAGGGGAAAGCTGATACGCTCGGTTACCTGAGGAGAGGAGCTTTTCAGGTTCTTTTCTTCAGGCCTTTCCTTCTATGCTACACCTATTCAAACTCTAGCTCCGGTGGTTTTGTTATTTTGTTTTTTGTTTTGCCTTAGACATTTATTATTTGTGGGTGTGGGGTGGTTGTTGTTGTTCCTTGGGTTTTGCTTTCATTTCCTCCTAAAAGTGGTATATCTTTCTGGGTTTTGAAGTGGTGAGACCGTTTTGGTTTTTGTTTTTTCTTGGACGCTCTGGGACAGTACAAACAGAACCCAAATAAAAGTATGTGTTTCCTTTGTTGTAGAAAGACAAAATGCTTCATACACACTATGAGTTATGTGTATAGAATTGTGTGTAACCTCACTTCTGAACAAAATCTATAGATTAAACTCCTGGAATAACCAGAAAGAAGCTTACTGAATCTGTTACTGTTTCAGCTGGTTTTTAGGTGTGAGCAATTACTGGGAGGTACAGGTTTGGCTTTTTTGTCTTTCGTCTTATCTGTGCTGCATGAGCTTGATCCTTACCACTGAAGATAAAAGTGGAAGTAAAAGCTTCAATGTTTGGTCTTCATGCTCCTTCCAACTTGTGGGTGCGAACAATGAGCTTTGATCGACATACCATCCCACATAAGGCATGATGATCCAAATCTCTGCCATGTGCTTCAGGAAGAGATTATTTCAGTAGAGAAGTTACAAGAGAGATCCTGTGTAACTTTTACATGTCGAAGGAAGGAAGGAGTATCATTTCTGAAGGGCCAGAGTGATTTTGACCAAATGTTTTCTAAGGTTGCTTCCCTGTTTGTTTCTCAGGCAGTGACAGCAATATTTGGGGGTGGGAGCTGAGTACTCTTAAAATATTCTGAAGAAATATTTAATTGTTTATAAAATTGAAAGATTGCTCTAAATCATTATGCTCTTTATCTTGCATTTGCTGAAGTGTAGAAATTGCCAGATGAGATGCACAAAACCACAGTCTGAGTGTTAAACCAAGTTTTCTTAGTGGTTGTCTCCTTAGGAAGTGTTGGTTTTGTTTTAGATAATTCAAAGTTGAGAAATGCTGCTGGTCTGGGACAAGAAGAACATAATCCTAATAATAACAACACACATCTGTGATTCAAGTCAGTTTAACTTAATTCTCAAGCTTCAGTGTCCAGGATACAAAACTATAATTCACCGTTTTCCACCCTAAAGTAAAAAATTAAGAATATAAAATATACCGTACAATAGTACAAAAACACAAGGAGGCAATATGCCTTCTCTAGTAAACATTACTAAAAAAAAATAATTTATTGCAAGGTTACATCCTGGGGTAGATCAGTAGTATATTTAGGTTACCAATCTTGCTACCAAATGGTTACCAAACAGTGCTAGTAAGCCTTTCATTAGGAAATTGGAGTATAGATGTCAAGGAAGATTATAATTTTATTGTTTGCTAATTTAAAGGAGGATTGAAATAGTAGTGAAAGTCACTACAGCTTAAATCAATCACGTTTTTCAGCTTCTGGTAACTTGAAGAGTTAGTTATCTTCACCTTGTGAAGCCCATATGTTATCTTGGACACCAAAGCCAGAAAAGAAACCAGCAAGCAGCTGAGATGTCAGTCAGTGCCTCCAGTGGTATCTGAGCATTTTAGGGGAGGGTTGTTTATACATGGCTTTACTTCTTGTGAAGTTGAAGGTTTACTTCTTGGCAGCGTACAAAATATTTGAAGTTTATCAGAGGTAAGTGTAACATCTTTGGCAGAGCGCAGATTTCACAGTATCTGCACTGAGTGTAACCCTATAGTAACATGACCTGTTTTCTACTTTTTTTCTTTGCCTCAATTATAGTTAGGCATATTTACAGTGGAGAAAGCGTAACTGTCATTTCCCAGTTTTAGCATGAACATCTATCTATGATCTAGGGTGTGTTTGAGAGGACTTCTTTTTGTATGCTCCCTTATTTTCCTGTATTGTCAAAAAGGTATATTTTATTCTAAAGAAATGTAATCTTAGCAGTTAAATTGAAAGGTGCCATTCAAGTTTTTATCATTGACTAGGAAAATCAGTTTGTTGTATCATTTTCAGTTAGGATTCAAATTTTGTTGTCTTTATTTAAACGGGAAAATGATGTTCTTCAAAAGACTTTCTGCTTTCCTCTGCTATGAGTTTTGTCAGAGAATGCTTCTTTGGAATATATCCTTTGGCAATAACAGTGCCGGTCTAAAAGTAGCAAGTTCTCTTAGTCTGACCTTTTCTTAGTGCATTACTTCAGTACATCTCAGGAAGTTCAGATTGATACTTCTCAAGGTTAAAATTGGCAGATAGTATTTGTATGCCTTCAACCTCCACAGAGAGCATGATCAGAAATTGTTCTAATGTGTCAGTGGAAGTAGGCAGGATTACATATTACCTCTGTATCTTTTTTCATTTTTTTTTCCTAATGACAGAACTTCTGTTTATTAATCTCCTGTCTTGTGAACTCCATTACATACCATGTTCTTCACAAATTAAAATGTTTTGAGTGTGGATTATTAATTTCAATCTGTAGCCTTGCAGTGGCACTTCACAAATCTAGTTGTTGAGGCTGCTACCAAGTGAGGTTCCAAGATCCACAGGAGATGAGATGAATTCAGTATTACTGGTAGCATTTGAGAGTGCATGAAGTTATCTGTCTGTAGTTCTGAAGGTCTGGAAGTTGATATTCCTTTGTAAAGCTATGCAGGACAGGGGTATTCACAAGCAAATCTGCATAATTATGATGTGTAGTTTTTTGTTTTTGTTTTAAGAGGTGTTAATCTGAACTTCTTTTTAAAAGCCTTTCCCAAATAGTATGAAGTTTTGTTGTTGTATGACTGATAGGTCCTAGAGGTGGGTTTGTTTTATTGGGTTTTGATAGACTATTTACATAAGTTGAAATACTTAACTCTTCAGAATGCTTTTTTTTTTTTTTTTTTTTTTTTTTTTTTTTTTTTTAATCCTTTCTGTCAAACTGTGAAGTGTTTCAGTATAAGGTAAAGTTACATAAGTACACAAGCCCTTTAAAATAGAAATAAAAAGAATTCCATTAATACCCAGCGTTTCACCAACACTGACAAATCCAGTTTTCACTGAATAAACAGCACTGGTGCTGTCATTTTGACACACAAAATAACTTTGCCTCTATGTAGTTAATAGCCACCTCTTAAAGCATCTAAAGCAAATTTACAGTTGAGATTAGTTAATGAGGGAGAGTGGGAGTAGATTTATTTGAAATCCACTGAACTTAACTGCTCACTTGTTTGCTTTTTAATGGTAAAGCAGATCTGTGGTTTGAAACAGTTTGGGGAAGTTTTTGTGACAAAGAAGATGATGGTCAGAACTACCTTAAAGCTGCAAAAGGGTCAGCTAAAATTTTTCCTCTCTGAGTTTGACATTGCTTAGAAATGACATTGGAAATCTCCCTTTGAAAATGTTCGAGAAACGCGAGATATTGAAGCTCTTCAGAGATGGTCTATTTGCCCGAAGCATTTAGAGGACATTACAAAACAGTAAAATACAGCACTAAATCATTGCTATTTTAAGATGTTAATGCTTTACATAAAAATGTAAGAATTGCTGTAAAGGATCTGACAAAAATTCTTGTTGACATCCTTTCTCTGACTTCTCCCACTTGCTATACATGGTTAAATTCCATGCATATCCGTTTCCTCGTCAGGATGGATTATATTATTTGTTCCTTGATTCCTTGTTGGAAAATTTTACCTTGTGGTTGTCTGGTAGTACTTCATTTTTGCTTTAGTAGCAGTCTAGCTTTAGATGGTGTATCTGTTCTCAGAGTAAATGTTGTGTTCTCAGGCATTTGGAAGTTGAAGTAAGCTGAAACTGCTATGCCAGATCATTCAGTTTCAGTCTCTTGGTACACTTAGTTTGCTGTTCATGTTTGTGTATTAGAACTTGAAATTAGTTTTAGTATCTAAATGGATTGTTTCAGAGCATTGTGTACTGCATGGATATTTCTTTTCTCGAAACAGTTCGTTTCACAAGAACCACGTGAATAAGGTGATGAGATGAAACAGCAGTGCTTCCAGTAGCTACACAAGGTTCAAGGGGAAAACATATCAATTCAGGTTTTGTTAGGAAATGCATTGCATTTATGTTCATGTCAGTGTCAACAGCTTGCTTTCTGATGTAAAGTAATATCCTACTAGGAGGAGAAAGGAAATTGGCAGTACAGGCACTCTTGGGCTTTGGCCTTGAACGAGCACCTCCTGAAGTGGGAAGGGGACTTCTGTGCCCTCTCCTTCAGTTTCGGGGGCAGGCAGGGCTGGCTCATGAGTGCTTCCAAGCTGCTTTGTTTCTACCTCAGCTATCAGAAGGGCAGTTTCATTATGCTTCCAAGACTGTGCGTGCTTATTGTCAGATCTAACCTACTTTGTGAGATGCAGCTTCACACTAGATACGTAGTCTGAGGTGCAACGAGAAGGCTTCTAGATTTTAGAAGTTAAATATATCCATATTTATCTCTGTGTTCCATAGGTCGGTCTGTCATTTTTATACCTGAAACAAAATGTATTTAATAGAAATTGATTGAATGAAAGGAATTTCTCTTTGTTTGGGCCAAAGCAATACAAACTGTAAATGTGAAATTGTATTCAATTATGATAGCTGCCAAGTATTTTAAATTACTTTTCCCCCTTGTTGCTATTAGTATTGTTGAATTTCTTATACGCGGTTTCTCAGAAGTAAATTGTACCTTAAATCTTGCTGCACACAATGCTTTCTCAACTGTAAAATCTCAAAGATGTATCATCAGCAAATCCGTCTCATTTTTTTCAAGGTGGGATTAAAGAAAGGAAGGTATCTCATGGAAAAAAATTGAGTGAAGCAGGGGGAAAAATGGCAGGGTGAGTAAATGTGCTGTGAGAGCTACCTGTGTCTACAAAGTATATTAATTCTTCTCCCCTTCTTAGAGCTGGGCCCCCTGCAATAGAGGTCTCAACCCCAGCCGGGGCTGGCAGGAGTGGTGCTGCCTGTGGGAGGTTATGGATGCTCTGTGTGCAATTCTCGGTGGCGTTGGCACTCGCCAAAGCTCCCTCTTTTTGCTCGAGTTTATCCCTACTGGAAGTTAAAATGAAAGGCAAAAGAGACAGGAAGACAATGCTGAAAAGAGGAAAAAGACTGACAAGTAAGGAGAGAAATCTAAGGCCTAGCTTTAGGTATGCATTTAAAAGTCAATTAGGCAAACTACCAGCATTAGGTTTCTAAAATTATTTCAGATGCCTGTCTTGTTATTTGATAGCTCTTCTTGTAGCAGATTTTTAATTTTTCTTTCATTGAAGTATAGTACAGTGAACATTAGAGTCCTTTATTAACACTGTTTCTCGTATTGAGTTATTGCCCTGTCACCCAGTGCATTAGGTTCTAGAAAAATACCTAGTAAACCCCCCTGCCTAATTGATGTGCTGTTTGGAAGCTATAGATAGTTTGTCTAAGAACTGCTTCCAGTCCATGGTGGAATCCATGGCACTAGTAAGAAGGCATTTCTAGGCAATTTTTATAGGCTTTATTCATTAGCTCTCTTGCTACTTTAAAAGAATGCCCATACGCTATTCTGAGATTTTAAAGAAAATGCAAAGAGAAGTTTAAATGTCTCTGTGGGCTCTGCAGCTGCCATTCTGTATATGACGAGTGACAGGCTTCACCAGAGCTCCTGCTTCTGAAGGCAGGAGACCACGATTCTGAAACACGTTATAGCGGTGTTATTTATATCCTGCCAAAAGCAATTATCCTGCAAGGCTTATAAATATGTGTTAGCATTTGTGTGTGTGATAAACTCTGTAGACTTCCACAGAGATCTGTAGGTCTACTCAGACTGATATATTTAAATTTTTGCAGGACTGAAGCCCAAATACTTGCATAAAAAGATGTTTCTAGTGCAGGCATATGCTGATTATTCAGTAGTGCATGGCAGAAGTCTTTCTTTGGGACGGGTCTTTCATGATTAGGCTTATTATTAGTTTTATTATTATTTTTATTTTATTATTAGTTTTTAGTATTATTAGTTTTTACATTCAACAGCATTTGATAAGAGTTGTTTTTAAGAAATATATTTTGATCCACGAGGATATTTCCAACAACTTCTAAGCTTTAAGAGCCCTTATCTGTCTAAGAACCCCATTTTTAATTCCTGTGAATCCTGTATTTCTCGATGAAGATTTATTTATTTTTATTTATTTTTTTTTTACTCCTTAAAAGTGCCTTCAGTTTAACTGACCCTAAAAGTGGTCTTGTTCTGCACAGTGTCTTTTCGTCACCCTGTGACTGAAAATGAGCTCCACTGTTGGAGGAAAAGGCCTGTGCTTTGGATCTCGGCTACCAAATAGAGCAGCTTTTCTGTTCACCCCGCAGCTGCTGTTACTCATTCTGCAACTGCTAGAGGATGGGCAAGTAACCATCCTCATACGAGACAAAAATATAACTCCATTAGTCAGCTGGCGTGGGTTGTTGAAGCAGAAGTGCAGGCAGTATTTTCTCCTGGTGGAGAAAAATCCATCACATCCTATTAAAGTTGCCATTAGCTGACTATGGGGGAATGTACATTTCCTGAATCCGTGATTGCCTGTTCTCCTTACTTTGATGGCTGTCTACTTTAAAACTTGTAATTTAGTCATAACTATTATAAGATCATGTTACATCTCTGGGGTTAAATCTATTTGACATATAATCTGTCTGAGAAAAGCCCTTAAGAAATAATGGTGCTTGACACTAACTGAACCTTAAATTATTGTGGCGTGAATTAGAGAAACTTGTTTCTAAAGAGGTTTGGTGAGCTTTCTGAAATCTTTATCACCCTGTTGGACTTCTGCATTTTTAATATTTTAATTTTAACTTTTAGACTACTTAATATTTTAACTCGTTGCTGTTAAACATCGATTTCAAGATTTCTTTTGGAGTTTTTTTAACAGTTGTCTTCTGAATATTGGAAATTTAACAGGCTAGTGACATCTTCTACTTGCCAGTGTTAAGTGTAAGGCTTAAGTGAGGGAGAGTTAACACCCTTAAGCTTTTTCACAGTAGCATTTGAACCTTTTTAAGTTTTTGGATCTTAATCGTTGTAATTCACAACTATAACAAAAAGCAGAACCAAGAAAATAAAAAGGTTCCTTCATGTAATTGCTGCTTATCAGGTACAAGAAAATTATTTTTCTTTGTTATTCTGGAAGTAGCAATCTTTAGTCATGGCTACAGGAGTGTTACAGTAAATCATTTGCATCTTTAGGGCAAGTACAGCTGTGGTTAGGTTTCCTCTTAATTTAGGGCTCAATTGTGTTAAAATCTTAGCCACCCGATTCCTTATCTCTGTCCTTTTTTTTTTTTTTTTTTTTTTTATGAACTGTGCACAGATAGAAATGTTTGAATTTCTTAATTTCCAGAGGGATAAATATTTGACCTTAATGTAGTGTGGATGGTATTAATATAACAGGTGTCACGATCTGTGATTGCACTTTACAGGTGTACTAGCACCTGTAAATTAAAGGCAGAACAATGTCAGTCATACCGTGTAAGGCCTGTGTCTGTCTCTATATTATGTACAACATTAAATCTGAAGAAGAAATGAAGCAATGGCAAGCTACAGTCAAGCTTCAATTCTTATTGTAGTTATATTTTATTTTAGACAGGCCCCAGGTGTATGTCCAGTTAGTTGGCAGTCACCTGTCTGTGTGGGTTTTTTGCCCTTTACCCTTAAGCTGCTTTTGGTTTGCTCATCTCTCCCCATGATAAATTTGCTTCTTGTTCTCAATAAGCTATCTATATGATATTAAAGAAGTTCAAAACGTGATACTGAACAGTAAAGTCAAAGTAAGTGTCCTGGTTTCAGTTAGAACAGAATTAATTTTCTTCCTAGTAGCTGGTGGAATGCTGTGTTTTGGCTTAGGATGAGAAGAGTGCTGATAACACCCCGATGTTTTAATTGTTGCAGAGCAGTGCTTATACCAAGCCAAGGACATCTCAGCCTTTTGCTCTGTCCTGCCAACAGGCAGGCTGGGGGTGCAGTAAGAGCTGGGAGGGGACAGACCCAGGACAGGTGACCCAAACTAGCCAAAGGGGTATTCCATACCATCTGACGTCATGCTAAACAATATATAGGGGTGGCTAGCCGGGGGGAGGGGGCCGGACTGCTCGGGGTTAGGCTGGGCATCGGTCAGCGGGTGGTGAGCAATTGCATTGTGCATCACTTGTTTGTACATATTATTAGTAGTAGTACTATTATCACCATTGTATTATTATTATTATTATTATTATTATTGTTGTTGTTATTATTATTTTCCTGTCTTATTAAACTGTCTTTATCTCAACTCATGGGCTTCACTTTCCATTTCTCTCCCCCGTCCCAGAGAGGGAGGGGGAGGGTGAGTGAACGGCTGCGTGGTGTTTAGCTGCCGGCCAGGTTAAACCACGACAGTAAGAAAATTAGATTATTGTGTTATGCAAATATAATTTAATTACTTAATGACTCTACAAGTTTAATTCAACTCTTTATTAAAAAGTAAAAATTGTGCAGTTCTAGCTGAGGGAGCTGTTTTCTGGCAAGTCAGCTTCCTGTATGTTCATTTAAGTAATGTTTGCTAAACTTTGGTATGGCAAGGTAGACAAAGTTTTGTACCATTTTACTCAAAATAGTTGGTTGCCATGCTAAAAAATGTTGTAAAATTTAATTATTACTTTGTAAGATTGAAAATCAAGTCTCTATAACAATCTGTTTTTAACTTTAAAGAAAAGGAAATGAGCAAGATCCTATTCCATTGTATTTGATCACATTACCCCATTTTACCAAAGAGCTAAATACAACTTTACATATGCAAAGGTTGTACCCCTGTGAGATGCCTACACGTTCTTGTTGAGCCTGGGTAATGGGATTTCTCGTGAGGTCCTGTGACTGAGGGTTGGGTTTTATTGGATTTTTGCACTTTGGTGTTCAATAAAATGTTTAAAATCCATCCTGATGTGATTCTGGTTGGCCTGCCTCAGTCTATCAGGTTCCAGGCAGCAACAGAGGACTCTTTTCAGCTTTCAACCTTTCCCTTCAGCTTTACTTTCTTGTGAGCAGGATCGTCCTCTACATGTGTTGTTCATTAAACAGGTACTGTTTTTCATTTAATATGTAATTTTCCTCAAGTCAGAGCCTTCCTGTGTGCTGAATTATAAATCCTAGTCTTCAGTTTTTCTCCAGCTACTCCAAGTTGCATGTAGGCAGCCGGCTAGTTTTGTGTACAAGGGAGAGAAAACCTGGAGCATGCTGTAAATGTCAGTAATGTCAGCTGTAAATGTAAAAGTATGAATGTGTGTGTGGATATGGCAAGTGTCTTGCTGTCCTGAAGAATTCTGGAAGCAAAACGTTACCTCAATCAATGGGCAGAATTTAGGAACTGGTCTGTGTGGATGCAGAAACGTGAGCGCTCTGTATCTGTAGCTCTCTTTTATCTTGATCTCTTTGGATTGGGCTGTTAGGGAGCTTGTTTTGCCTCGTACAAATTGTAAGAGATTGCCATATGGTCTGGTATAGTTCATGTACACAACTGTGATCCAGTAGAGGAAAGGCAAACTCCCTACCCCCCTACTGCTGTTTCAGAGAGGAACAGACAGGAGGAAGTAGGAGTGAGAACAGATTTCTGGATAGATTGGTAGGCAGCGGGGTGAATTCTTAGCACTTCCCACCAGAAGTTTATTCTAATAGCATCAGTTCTTAACTGTGTAGCTGCTGCTTGGGAAGCTGGAACGTAAGGATCAAGAGCAAATGAATAAACACACTTATAAGGCTTGTTTCAAGTCAGAATGGTAAAATAATTTACTTATTATTCTGAAACAAGGCTGCAGTGCTTTCAGCCTCTAGCTTGATTTTTTTTTTTTTTTAAGTGCAACTGAATGTTAGCACTAATAGATATATCTAGAAAACAGTTGTAGCAGTGTACTGGCTGAATGAGATTTGGCTAAGATGCACACCTGGTGGTGGAAGTGTGTGCTTAGTATATCCACATTGATTGAAATAGGTCACATGCAAGAGGAAATTTTTCTTGTTTTCTGGGCCTTTTAAAGGAAAGGGGTAATTTTGAGTAGATTTCCAATACTACATAGAAGGAACAGATGGATTTTTATGTTAGACACCCTGCTACTCCATTGGTCATCAGCTTCAGATTGATTTAAACCAGAGTTAAAGCAGTTTAAAGGAAAGGGGGCTGGGGGAGAACCATTTAGAATTAAAATTTATATATGGAATAGAGAACAACTTTTATGCCTTTCCTCTGGATTAAAGGTGAATTTATATAAATGCAAAAATAATAACAATAACATAAGCTTTTAAATCTGTAAATCTGCATTTCTCGTGATGAAACTTTGGGCTTCATTTTGGGCTGCCTCTGAAAGGGGGAGTTACCTTTGTTTGCATTCACCAACAATGCCTTTGCCTTAGATCTGAGGAGAATGACTGCAGGTGATTTGGGGCACTGATCTGTCAAAGCAATGTTTTTGGGTTGTTGGATTTTCTGCTTAGGTTGCGCAACCAGCTCTCTTCACCGTTGCATAATAGTTTGAGCTAACACAAAGGAAGAAGCAGAATTGTGCCCCGAGACTGAGGGAGGAGAAAGGGGTAGGGATTCATTCATGCTGGATTTAGGTGAGCAGGTTTAGTTGCCTTCCTATTATCCCACAAGATCAAATAATTTTTGCTGCAAACCTACAAATGCTGAATCACTGGTAGAATTCTGTGTATATGACTGTTTAGACAACTCCTATGAATAAAATCTTACAATTAATCAGGAGGTCTGAAAATGAGAGTTGTATATATCATTTATGTGCTCTGCATGGTATACTGTACTCCTACCTTATGACTATTCAATGGAGCATCGCCCTTTAATTTGTCTCATGGAGATGCATAGTCTGTCTGTGTCAAAATGCTTGCATGAGTATAATCTGGAAGCTGCTTTTCTTCTGAGTGCCAGTGTACTGGAACTCAGTGTTGAAAGCTTGAAATTCATGAGGTTTGTATTTCCTTGCATTCTCAACAAATACTGAATAACCTTCTGTAAATAATGATCCTTATTAAAGGATGAATACATGAAAACCCTTCAAGTTTTGCAGCTACTTTTTTCTTCTTTTGAGGAGAGGAGATTTGTATTTCCTCTCCCTTATGTGCCTGGCATAATAATGCAGGAGCACAAACTAAAGAAGTGGTAACAAGCAGCAGTGGTTCATGATGCCAATAGCACTGCAGTTTGGAAAATATGTTGTACCACTAAATTAACCAGTCTCAATTAAAATGTAAAGAATCTCCACCACAAATTGTTCACTACTGGTATAGTCATCTTTATCTTTTTTTATCCCTTAAAATGAATAAATGTTTTCTAGCAAAAAGGTCAGCTGTCAAATTTTCTAGGTTGTTCTTAAAAGCTACTTTTCTATTTTAAAACTTTTTTTTAATTATTATTTTAAAGGAAATATCCTTTAATGATCATGATTGTAAAATGTATCAGCGAAGATGAGCTGGTGACTCACTTCAAACAAATCATATTTGTATGTTAAACTTTATTCAAAATGCTGGTTGCCATAATTCCTTTCCATTAAAAAGGTCCAGATTTGGTGTTCTTAAGCTTTGCTAAGCCATTGGAGTTTGGATCCAGACTTCCTAATTTGTACAGTAAGGCTACGAACTTTAGTATTAATTTACTGTAATATTATTAAAATTTTGGTTTTAATCTGCAGCAAGATAGTACTTATTATACTGTTTCAGGTGGATCAGTTATATCAAAATTTAAAGTTACAAGCATGTGCTTGTAATTGATTCTCATATTGTGATGTATTTTCAGTTGTATTTCCCAAAAATTGTGTTTTCATTGCCTCTCAGTTTTCACCACATTGTGGGATAAACTTTTTGCAGTGTTCAGAAGATCCATTTTCTGTGCTACCAGAGCTAATCCCCTTGCATCATCTGGAATCAAGAGGGCTTTCCCTTTGTGTATTCAGTCCTTACATAAAGGAAACTCAGTCTATTTTGTTAGCATGTAAACTGGGATTTACTAAATACAATGAAGGCCAAAACTTCTAGCAGTAAAAATTTAGAGAAAGTAAATGTATGTTTCTTGGGAGGAAGAAAACTATTCATAACTGCCTTACACGTTTGGTGCTCATCATTCCACATGTATGAAGCCAGAAAAGGGAACATTTAAGATTTAAGTTATGTTGATACTGCAGAAAGAATGTGCCAAAATTTATGACTTAAATCTTAAATATCCATATTGCTAGTTGTGGATTAATCTCAAAATCCATACATAATGCAGAGAAACAGCCAAGCTCTGACTGGGCTTTAATGTGACTGCCCCATCCTTTCCTGAGCTAAACAGGTTTATGTGAATGAGCTTGGCAGCAGTTGCTGAATGTGAAGCAAGCTCTCATACATGTGTTCAGGCTCTGCCATAGAACTTGTGTGGAATATATATTCTGTTTCCAGAACCATTTTGAGCAGTTACAAGAGAGCCTCGATACCAAAAATCAGTCGTTTACTGATTAAGATTGGATAATTGTTCTGGACTGAAGTTATCCTTTTGATTCACATCAGCATCCTGGTGTTGATTGCTGCCTACTTGCAGAAGCAGTGGAGAAAGTGCATGGCAAGAATAAACTATTAGGACAGGAGAGGAGTAGAGAGAGGCTGGTACTTCTGGCAACAGTACTAAGTCATTTTACTTTAAGTGCTTGAGATAACAGCAGCATTAGTGCAGGTATGAAGGGGGCCCTGGACCTGTTGGTAGAAGATAGTGGAGAACTATCAGCAGTATTGAAAGACTTTCTGAAATCAGGATGCAGAAAGTGGTTGCAAGAGACGATTCTGACTGCTGTCATTTTCATCATCATGCTTACTTGCTGTATAAATGCATCTTAACCTTTCTTTCCATTCAGTCATTATCCCTAGCAGTTTTCCACCTATGTTATTTAAAAAGATTAACATGATACAGCT
Source organism: Aythya ferina (assembly GCF_964211825.1). Classification (NCBI taxonomy): domain Eukaryota; kingdom Metazoa; phylum Chordata; class Aves; order Anseriformes; family Anatidae; genus Aythya; species Aythya ferina. The sequence goes on from NC_140301.1 coordinate 25,771,336, forward strand.
CTACGTTGTAATAGGGCAGCTTGTATTTGTTGGAAAGGATTTAATCCATATGCACTTACAAATTTAAATTTCAGTGCTTCACTTTTTCCCCTATTTTCTGGAACCAATTTAAAACAATTTTTACTGGTTTAGATTTAGCTACAAATTTTATACTTCCCTTTTAATGCAGAAGATATCAGTATATTATAGAAAGTCACTGCACACAAATTGCATGCTGAACAAGGATATGGTTTGTGATTATGTTTCTCCCACACACGGGAGGGATATAGGTACCTATATCATATATACATATATACATACATACACACATACATATATACACAGATGCACAATTAGTGTTTGTGCTGCATACATTGAAGAAGGGCATCCAGTTTTTCCTCATTTATCTGCTTCTTTTTTTTTTTTTTGGAAAAAGGGATGCTATTTGTGTTTGTTTTTTAATTTACGTGGTAGGGAGGAATTTATGCAAGCAGTATTCCCTACCACCACCCCCAACCCTGATCTGTTCATGTAACTGACTTTTGAAACATCTATTACTTCATTTTTGTTACTTGAGTTCTGGCATTTTTAGCTCCCCTTTCTTCCCCTTAAATAACTCTTGGGCAATCTTTTCTTTTTTGCACTTCCTAAAGAAACAACTGTGTCAGCTGTTTTTCTTTAAACATCAGCTTTTCATGTGGAATAGTCAATACTGGTTTTTACTAAGTCTTCTGTGAAAATGCCTCAAATAAATGGTTGCATTGAGTACCAGTTGCACAACGCTTCCCAGTCAACATACAGACAAAGAAAGTAAGAAAGAGGTACTTTAGTCATAGGTAGTTACAATGCGGAGTGGTGGTTCTAGAACCCGTAAACACAAACCAGCATTTCTCTCTTGATTTTTCTTGCAGTCAATAAGCTTAAAAATAATAACAATAAAAAACAAGTCTTAACCTCTCCTGCAAGTGTTATTAAAAAATTACAGCCAAATGAATTCTGTCTAGGAATTACTATATGACTAGGGAGTATTCTTTCATCCATTCAAACACAGTAATTTTTTGTCATTTGTGCAACCAAATTCAAGAAGCAGACTCCTCAAAAACCCCCATCCACCATGACAAGCTCAGATGTGACGAGTGCATTCTTAATCTTGGGTTGTAAACAAAGTCTGGAGAGTTCTCAGATGAACTTTTATAATACAGTTGGTCATTTAAGCTCAAATCCCTAAATAGGGAATTCTATGTAGTTTTAAAAAATATATATTTATTAGCATCACGGAAAAAACTACTTGTAATGTGTTATTGGTCGTTTGACCTCATTTTTTCAGGATGCTTAATAAAATGCTGATTACTATTCTTTAGCTAGTAAAGCAGTTAATGACTTTTCCTGGCTTATTGGGATTATTCAGACAGTCTCATTGCAGATAAAAGTACTCAGTCTAGTTTTTTAATAAGATAAAATTATTTGTAATTCAAACTACTTTTCCTATTAGATCTTGTGCTTGGGGTATAAGTAGAGAAGGCCCTTCTCTTGCTAGAAGAGCAGAAGTCTGTAGCAAAAAATAAAGATGAAATTGGTAGTTTACCAAATTCAGATTTCTGTTCCTTGTATTTGAGCTTCACCATCCATTTTTGTCCATTCTGCCAGTCTGTTTTCTCCTTATATTTATCAAATACATAATCTTTTCTTCTGTCTCTCTAAGCAGGAGTCTTTAATTTTCTGTTTGTATTTCTTCAGATATGCAGTCAGGATTCACTGTTAGCAGTTCTGTTAAATACAAGCCCACAAATATTTGTGGAATGGCTCAGTATGTATCTCACTACATTGATCTAGTAATTTTTTTCAGATTTATACTTTATACTACTTTGCTATTTAATCATACTGTATTTTATGTAACAGAAATGGCAGATAGTTGTACTTAAAACATTTTTAGGGTGGATTGCCGTATGTATTGTCCAGTAAAACTGTGCAACACAGATGTCAGCTGCACAAAAATCTGCCTAATTGTTCTGATGTGCCATTTTTGTCTCTTAGATCGACTGGAGCAGGAGGACTTCTTTATTCCTTGTCTGGATTCTGCTGTCTAACAATTGCTTTGAGCTTTCATTATGGCCTGCTGTACTCCAATCATAGGTTTTGTGCAGCTTCCCTTAACTATCTCCAGCACCCTTTTCACCACTTCCTCCTTATGGTGAAGTCCTACCCCAGGCCCATAACTTCTAATGGCATTAATGGTTGTGAAAAGTTCAAAGAGGAAGCAACAAGATGTTATCACTACACTAAATCATCTCATGATCTCAGTGTTGTAACTTTTTGTTTAGGACTTTGTTGTTGCCAAAACAAGGAAAAACTAGCTTAGGGAGCCATTTTCAGTTGCTGAGTAGACTTTGAGAGATTCAGTGATTATTATAGGAGTTCTCATGACTAGATATTAGTTATGAAGTTTGCACATATTCTTATTTCGATGTTATATATTTTCAGGGGAAAACACATGCATGACTTGTATTCTTTTTCTCAGTAATTGGTTATAAGCTTTTAAACCTCTGGAATAGCAGCAAATAAAAAAATTAAGTAGTCTTCCTTTTGTACTGAGAGGCCTTTTAGTTATTTTGCTGCTTGTTGTGTTCATGCATGAACTATGTATTCATTAAGTATTGCTTTTTGTAGAAACTCGTGAACACTGTAGTTGGAGTAGGGAATGCAGTTACAACAGGATTTGATTTTTTATTTTTTTTTCTGATGCTCTGTTAACATTCCGATGTTCTCTGACCTTAGGACTTGTGAATCACTTCTATGCTTGAGACTGCTGGCTAAGGATACTAATTATTACTGAGATTATCAAACATAGATCATACAGTTACATATTGGCTAAGTAAATCACAGTGTTCATTCTGAAGTATTGCAAATGTGAAGGGCACATTGTTAAAACATTTTGTATAATCTTGTTAAACTTGTTTCCTCTCCTTTGATGGATTATTGTAACAGAAGTCTCCGCGTTTGTCTTTCACTTATATGTCTCAGTTCTTCGTCTCTCCCTCTTGTGTGTCTTTTGATGGGGGGAAATACAAAAAAACAAAAAACAACAAAAAAAACTGATTCAGACTGCAACATGTGGCGCTGCATAACAGGGGAGTGGTAACTTCCTTTCAATGGCTGAACAGAAACTCTTAAAATAGAGCTGGAAGTTGACAAGTTATGGTCCTTTAAACTGGGTTCAGATTTTCTTATTTACTCTGGCTATGGTGCCAGAGTAAATAAATCCTGTTAAGCATTTTGCAGTTTGGCTTCTTTTCTTTCTGATTTGTTAATGTGGATATTTATGATTTGTCCACTTTGTTTCTGTTTGAAACATAATTTTGGAAGCCTGTTTTTTTTGTCATCTTACATTAAAAAAAAAAAAAAAAAATAGCATTAGTGATTGTTTTGCAAAGTAAATTGTGTTCCAGGATCATTTTCCTATGGACAAGTTAAGGTCCCTGAAAAGTCATTTCAATGTAAATGTTGAGACAAGCTTTAGATTTAACAATATCAACTACAGTTTTAAAGCATATAGTTTTAAAACATTTTATTCCATATTCATTAGTAACATCAAAGCTCAGCAAGACACTTAAAGGAAAGTTATTTTTTTATAAGCTGATGTGCTTTATTTGATTTTTGATTCTGAACGTTTTCAGTGCAGGCTAAATGGGAAATGAATGTCAGGAATGATCTAGGTAGGCCTTTTACATATTCGTTCTAACACTGCAAGGTTTAAATTTAAATTTGTGGTTGCCCTCCCTATGAAGCGTTGCTTGAGGAAAATAAACTGAGTGGGACATGTATTTTTTTTTTTTTTTTCCTTCACTAAATATCTTGGCAAAAGATGTATGTAGCAGTTCAGCAGCTAAACTATATACTGAATATCATCATGCATTCAGGGCTTTATTGAATTAAATTTATTACAGGCAGTTGCTGTCCCATAGTCCAGGATAAGCTGAAATAAATTCAGATATAGTGAACGTAAAATAGGAGACTATGTTTTCCAGTGTGTTAGAGAAAGTATAGCAGTTTATAGTTTGTCTCTTTTGTACTTATTTTTGCAGAATAATTTCTTAGATGTGTTAGGTGGCAAGTAATAGTTTTTTGGACATTTGTGGAGTACTATTTTTAACTGCAAGAAGCATAAAAATTACATAGATGCTTGTTTGAAAATAACATATATGCAGTACAGGCAGTCACACCTTCTTAGGGTAGCTAAAACTGCTCATAAAAAAATTCCATGGTTTTATTTCAGTGTATTAGTTACCTTCATCTTATTTTACTGGTCAAGAATGTTATTACAAAGTGACTTGTTGATTAATGCATTCATATTTCCTGTTAACAGGGATTCCGGAGTCCTGTCATCCTTAATCTTGATGGCTAGATGACTAATAGCTTTGACTACAAGCATAATCTAATTGTACTCACATATTTGAGTGAAGCTCAGGGGCTTTGTATGTAAGAGTGGAGGAAAATGGTCCCAAGAAGAGAGAATTCGGACTTGTTTTTCAGATACTCATTGACTCTGAACTTTATTTTTTATCAACTGTAGTAAGCATTGCTATTCCAAGGAAAATAAGTCACAACTGAATATGTAAGCTTTATTTAAAAAAAAATTAATAATAAAAAAAATTGACTGGATGGATGTTGTCTGAGGGTATTTACTAAAAGTGTCAAGCTGTGTTAGTTTTGGTGGAATCTGCCTCAGGCTTCAACCTTGTCCTTGTCTTAAGTTTACTGAAGTGCCAGAGCTCATCTTCCATCTTTTCTTTAGACATTCCTCTGCTTCTGCAAGGATGAGAAGGAACAGAAACTTTTCTTAAATTACTCTTGTTTTGTGTTGTTGTTTGTTGTTGTTGTTGTTGTTTTTTAATGGATTTTTTTTTCTCTACGTTTCAATAGTAAGCAAGTTGCAATTAATACATGGCCTCAGTACCCAATACCTCAACTGCTATGTGGTAAGAAACAAGTAGTGATTCCGTGGATTTTGAAGAGTCATTGGCAGTTCTGTGCTATAAATGCAGTGAAGATATTTCTTTGGATCTTCAGGAATTCCAGGGTAAGGTGGAGGAAGAAACTAATGAGAAGAGAGAGAGAGTAGAAGCAGGACTGGGATGAAGAGACTGGGTATTTCTGGAGTTCGTGGCTGTCAGTGTGTAAAGAGAAGGAGAAATAACAGTTTTCTGCAGGAAGTCTGTTAGGCCTGGGGAAGTATATGATTAGCAGGATCTAACCACTTATATTATGTTGTCCCACCTGCCTAAAATTGGAAGGAATTTAGTCCAGGAGCACCTAGTACCAACACTCCTCTGTTAAACAGGTAGCCGTGGAAGTCCCACTCATTTCACTCACTTCTCCAAGGAAGGAGTACTCCTTACTGTTTCTGCTGCTTCTCTTAGTTCTGCCCTTTATCTAAAACATGTTACCCCATGTTTGAATGTTACTTTGGTTCTTTTTAACTTATTTGGGAAAGTTTTTATTTGCTTGTGTATTTGATATCAGATGCAATTTTCCAAATAATATGCTATTGTCATACTGTGTTACGAAAGCCATACCATTACAAAAACTTCAGCCTACAGAAGGCAGTTCCTTTGAAAGAGGTGCAACCCAGGTTTGTGATGTGACCTCCTTCAATCTACTTAAAGGTTATTTCATGTAACCTATGATCATGGATGACATACAGTTATATATAGTTACAGAGACTATCTACTATTATTAAACAAGAAGAGCTGAGAAGCAGGGTTAAATATTATTCACACAAATGTCAAATTTCTACTTGGTAATTTTCATGGTTTTCAAAATTTTTAGCAGCTTCTCAGTTCGTCATGCATTCTTGCTTTTTGTAAAAACTCTTGCAACAATAGCCATTCTTCCTTGCAGCCTCAGTTATTTCGCACTGTCACAAATCTTGAGTTTTCTGTATTCAGATAGGAATGTGATTCTAGTGCTACCATTTTTTGGTTTGTTTTTTCCTCGTGTTATGTGCAAGACAACACTTAACATCAGTATACTGTTTAGACAATTTCCCATTTTGGACACTTTTTCATCTGTCTCATTTTTCCCTTTTGACTGTCAAACACATTGTTTTACAAGTTATATTGCCTCTCCTACTAAATAAGCACTGTATGTATTTTTTTTTTTTTTTTTGTCTCTTCTGGGATACCAATTATTACCTCCTTAGGTAATATCGTTTCCCATGTAGCCTTTTCTATCTGCCATATTGGGTTCAGGCTAGGTTGCTTGGTAGCTCAGGCTTCTGTAGGTATCTTTTTGCTCAAGCAGGAATGTCCAATTCATTTTTTTTTTGCAGAGTCCAAAGTGTGATGGGAACCCAACTATTCATTTGTAAGTTAGTGTGAGTACCAACATCCTAAGTATACCAACATTTGTCTATGGTTCCTCCTGAACTCCATGTCTTTTCTTACTAAGATTCTCAAAAATAAAAATAAATTAATTAAAAAAAAAAAAAAAATCCTAAGCATGGCAACCAGGCATGGTTGCTGTACCTTCTGTCCTTATAGCATACCTTTTACCTCCCATTTCTTAAAAGAGAAAAGGAGATTTTTCTTAACAGGGAAAATCTACAGAAATACTAGAGAGAGAAATACTACAAAATCTAGTTTCGCCTTTTAAGAGTATGACAGCTTGGTATGTGTTCTGATATAATGTTGAGGAGAATGGTAACAGACATGTCAGGCAAAGCCTCGTGTATAGTTATTATTATGGGCAAAAAAATACATTTTTTCTTTTAGACACAAAATAACAGGATATGCTGTCATTTATTTTCTTGTTGTAAATTATGTTTTGCTCAGCATTCTACTAGTGCTATATTTGCATCTCCTGTTGCAGATAATTCATTAATGTTTCATGCTGGTGGCAGTCATTCTCTAAACCTTTTGTAACAAAAGGCTTTTCATCATCAGTAGGTTACCAATATGGTCAAGTGATACTGATGAAATTACTTACTTTCTTCTAAATTGAATTGATACTCAACAAATGTTATCTGCAAGTCAAATAGACTTTAGTATGGTGGTTTGGTATTACCTTTTGGTATTCCTGGCATGCACTTACTCATTGAACACTTCTCTAGTTGGGAATAGTAAAATCATCTGCAAAGCTGCTTAGATAATAAGAACCATAAAAAGCCAAGCTCTTTGGGTGAGGCTAAAAACATACAAGCACCAGAAGCTGGAGGGGTTAAAGTACGTGTGTAAAGTGCCAACCAAAGGTAAGGAGCCTTGATCCATGACAAGTTCACACAGAGATTAGCCTGGAGCTGTTGTTTGTATGCCAGCAAATATAGTGTATTTTCATAGCGAAGTGTGTCAAGATTTTTCAGAATTCAAAATCACTTTTTTTCCTTAGCCTTGTCAGAAGTATTTATCTAGTAGTTCTGTGCAATAACAACCCATACTTCAAAATATGTGAATTTATGATAAATTAACCTATAATAGCTATTTTTTTTTAAAGATGTTTCATTGAAGTTGTTGTGCTTTGAAATATTATAATAAACAAGCAAACAAATTGCAGAATGCTTGAGGTTAGAAGAGACCTCTGGAGGTCCGACACGCTGCTCAGGCAAGGCCACCCAGAGCAGGGTGCCCAGGACCACGTCCAGGTGGCTTTTGAAGATCTCTGAGGAGAGTCCACACCTCTCTGGGCAACCTATGCCACTGCTCAGCAGAGTTTTTGTTGTTTTTTACTGAAAGTGTTTCCTGATGTTCAGTTAGACCCTTTCTGTGTTTCACTTTGTGTCCACAGCCTCTTGCGTTGCATGAGGGTGCTCCAGGCCCTGAATTACCTTAGTAACCCATTGTAGGCCAGTAGCTCCATGTCGCTTGAACTGGGAAGCCCAGCACTCCAGGTGCAGCCTCACCAGTGCTGAGCAGAGGAGAGCACCTCCCTCCACCTGTGGGCAGGTCTCCTCCAGGATACTGCTGGCCTTCTTTGCAACAAGGCCACGTTCACGGTTCGTGTTCAACTTTGGTGTCTACTAGGACTCTGAGGTCCTTTTCTGCAAAGCTGCTTTCCAGATTGGAAAGAAACCATAACACTAAATATTTTTCCTTAAGCTAGGAGGGTCAGTTTCTTGTACGGTTCAGTTTTTAAGTTGCAGAACCATTTTTTGATGGTGACTGTAGTAGTTTCATAGCACTGGAAAAAAAAAAAAATACAATTACAGTTCGGTTGCCTTTACAAACATTTTTGGGACCACTTATTAATTTTCAGTCCTACCTTAAAATAGAACTGTGCAAGATGCAATATAAAAAGATATGTAATGCATAATATAAATCAGCATGGAAGCCTTCCCTTTCCTAGAAAGTGGGTTAAAATAAATGGAATGCAACAAGATAGCTGCTTTTTTGGTTTTGTTCCTACCCTTCAACATCTCTTCATCTTTTTCTCTGGGAAAAATATTTTGGCAGAAATTTCTTAACCTTCATTCTCTTTTGGATCGCTAATGGAAGAAAGGACAAATGTTGTAATAATGCTTTGGTATCTTTAATTGGCTTGATATTACAAGTAAGAAATACCCTGAACTAACAAAATAACTTTATTTTTATTATAAAAAAAAAAAAAGGGGGGGGGGGGGAGGGTGTGTCTTTTCCCCTGACATCACCCAATCCCCTGCCAAAGGGGTTATTCATGAGTTGCTAGGCTGAAGATCTCTGCTGGTCAGGGTCAGTGGAGTGTTTCCCAGTAAGGAGCAGCAGTTTGTTCATTCAGGTCATAAGTCACTTTGGGCCCAGGAGCATTACAACAATGTACAGTACAGATTTTGGAGGGAGCTGAGAGCCCTTAAAACCTGTGGTCAGATCATAATGCTTGATGTTCTTAAAGTTGTTAGCAAGCAAGGACTGTGTCTTTGGTATCTTCCTAGTCCACTTACGGTTTGTAGTTCTTTGTTTCTGCCCTCCCAATACTTTCTCAGGTTACTTAGCTCACCCATTTCCATCATTTGGTTTTAATACAAGAATCATCTTCAGTAATTGTGTTATGATAGTATTTTTAAAATCAAACTTTGCAGATCCAATATCTGAGTGCTGAGTAGAAAGTATACTGTGTTGTCTTAAAATTACTTTCTTTCAAGTTTAATAGGAGTACAGATCAGACATGCTGCACTTTTAGTGATACCTAACTATGAGGAGAAAATCAGTGTGATCACAATTTCTAATTTGTTGTAATCACATAAAAATGCAATACTCACCTCCTTACCTGAGGCACTCTTCTGTTAGAGAGAAGTCCCATTTCCCTAACTGTGAGTTGGTGTTGGGTTTCCATGTGCTGTTGGGTTTCCCCAGTCTTCGCTGCTGTTCAGGGTTTATTATTGAGGAGCACCTGTCTCCTATGGGCAAAATCCTGTTTTGCGTTTCCCATAAAGCTTGCCCTTGACTCAACAGTTTCCAGTGACCACAACCAAAATCAGAGCTTCTCAGGAAACGTTGAATGTGATACAGTAGGTCTGGACCTGCTCTTGCAGTGCTGCTCTTCATGCTATGCTTCACATTTGTGGTAGTTCTAATAAAAGGTTTAATCAGAGCAGTGCTCAATTGATTTCCATGTTTGGCTGGTTTTCTTTTGTTTAGCTGCTCTATCAGCAATACCTGAACGTGCAAGAGCAGGTAAACATGTCAGGCTCTCAGGTTTTAAAAATACTGTAGGGTTGGTGCTGAAAAATACGGGAGCACTGTCTGTGCTCTTTCTCCCAGCTAAACCATCCCAGCATTTTAGCAACTTGTTATAGACGTTCTGAAATGTAGATAGGGCTCTCACTTAAGAAGACACAGGAGAGCTGGGTGGCTTCAGTAGCAGCAGTGGTGTGCTTTGGTTCAGCATCTTCAGTTCATTTGTAGGGGATTCTAGGAATTTAAATCACTCTTAAGACCTTCTGCTGCTTTGCCAGCTTGTATCATTACTAAAAATAGCTATCATTAATAATTGTCAGTTCCTTTAAAATAAAATAACTAAATAAAGCAGTCTCTTCATTGTTTTGGGTATTGTTAAACAAGCACAGTACTGAATCCATCTACTTAACTTATAAGGTAGTTGTCATAAAAAATAATCTTTTTTATTTAAAAGGTTTTTCATTAAATGTTACAGATTTGCCTGCTGGGCACTTTTATTTTTGTTCTTGCATTAATGGAGTGGATTTGACAGTTTCTAAAATATTTGAAAGGATACATATTGTTTCAAATAGTCTAAAGAATACAAAATATGGAAGTGAAATGTAAGATTGTTAACTAGACACAGATAGGCTTCTTGCAATAGGGAAGGGGGGCAAAAAATTCCGGAAGACTTCTGGGAAATGGAAGTAGCTATTGATATATTGATACTGAGATATCTATTGAAGTTATATGCATCTTCTACCTTTGCTTCTCCTTCAATTCTTGAAAAGAAAATGGTTGTAGAGTGCAAACTACCATTTAAAAGTAGTGTTTTAATTTTTCTCATTTAGCCTAAGTGAAGTTCTGTGAGTGTCCATAAAAGATACTAAACCGAACCTTTACTGCATCTTAAATACCATCTTCAGTAGTTCTAGTATGCCAAAGAAAACTTATTCAGCTAAATTGACAGCCAAATTTATAGAGTAAATAACTTTTTTAGCTAAATTTGTAGTTAGCTTGAAGGAAGTATAGTGGAAATATAGTTTAACCAGTTAGTGCATCCTATTTCTTACTGTTTCATAGAAAAGTCCTGGTGTCTTCAGTTTCTGTCAGGGGAGGCTCTTCACCTGGGACAGTAAGAGATAAATGATTACTTTTGCCAGTTGCAATCTGAAATTATCTCTGAGTTAAGTAGTGACTGAAAACAATGAACAATTCAACTTTCGGTAATACTGTTAAGCATCAAAATTACAGCAATTTTTATTTTCAGACATTAGAATTGATAGATGCATACAATAAATATAATCAAGAAAAATCCAATCCTTTATCTGCTGTATGGGAGAAGTTATTAAGAGATACTGGTATAGAAATGCTGTAAAATGTTGACTGAACTGTCATTTTAACTGAGTTTAGGAGGAGGAGGTTAGTTTGTGGGGTAAACAAAGTCTCTACAAGCAACTTCACTTGCCTATAAGCTAAAATTAGATAGTCTTGTTTTTTCACCATTTTGCAGACCTTTATGTATTTGAGCAGCAAAATTATTTTATATTTACATACACATTTATACACAGATATATATATATGTGAATCATGTGTGAATCATGCGTGTGTCTGCAAATGTAATATATTAATTATGCAAAAGAGCTTACCTTCTGTTATTTTGGGAAAAGACCTTAGTCTTTTTCAAACACAACAGTTTGGTAATGGCTGTAATGCATGTTTATGTACAGAAGGAATAGCTTTGTTCCCTTTTAAGGACTGAACAGGAAATACTAAATTCTACATAACTAATGCTGACTGGTGTAAGTACTCAAGCAAGGTATCATGAAGCTTATTTTTCTTGAAGTGGTGGGATACTTGTTCATACAGTAAACCATATGTAAAATGTAGGATAGGATCATATAAATTCCATGACAAACCACAGGGTTTTCCAACACAAGTAGCAGCAAATTCCTACTCAAAACTAAAACGTGTCGTTGAAATAAATAAAAGGTGAGAGAGAAGATTACCACAAACTATTTTTCTGGGATTCTGCAAAAGAAATCGGGCTTTTAAGGAATGAAGTGATAACTATTTGTTTATTTCATAAAAATGCTAGATGATGGAAAAAGCCATTAAATTGTAAAAATTCAAGTAATTTTCCACACGCTGCAAGCACTGGAGAGAACCAGCTAATAGAAATACTAGTTTTTAAGTAGTCATAACCAATTCTGCTGTCAAACCCCACAGCACGTGTGTTCTGACTTACCCCTTCCAAAGGAGGGGCTCTCTATGTGGGAGGGAGGGAGGAGGGAGCAGCATTTCTGGCTAGAAGCCTGTTCTTGTTTAGATTTCAGTGGCAGAAGGCCTGACCTCTTTCTGCTTCCTTGTTCTCTTTTCTGTGTGATTTCATGGTGGCTGACTCGGTTCATGATTAGTCTAAAATAAATCAAGAGCTGATTTGTACTCTTCCTGCCACTGGCCCTCTCTAGCTAGATCACTGACTGCAAAGTTTCTAGAAGAATATAAATTTTGACTCTGAGGTACTGCACTGTCTGGTTAAGTTTCTTTGCAAGGAACCCACATGTATACTCTAAGTAAAAGAGGATACTTGTGAAGTCGTCCTAATGAGGGCATAAAACTAGGGAGGAATGTTTATTAGAATCTTAGACTGGTTTCTCCTAGGTGACAGTTACGAAAGCAGTGAACCTCCACTACATGAATTATTTTGATCTTGGTTGTGGGTTTGTTGTGATGTTTGTTTTGTTTTGCTTCTTTATTTGTTTTGTCATGTTTCTTAACTAGACTTAGCTGTTTTGCATTTATGTAAAACTAATTTTTTCTTTTGCATCTCTTCCAGTAATAGTTATGCACGAGTGCGAGCTGTGGTGATGACCCGGGATGACTCAAGTGGTGGATGGTTACCACTTGGAGGGGGTGGACTAAGCTGTGTCACAGTCTTCAAAGTCATTCCCCAGGAAGAGAATAGCTGTGCTGATTTTCTTATCCATGGAGAGCGACTCAGGGATAAAACGGTAACAATTTAGATCTGTTTAGTGTTCAACAAAGAACCTAGTGCTTGCATATTGTTGCTTGTAGACTGGAAAGTAAATTTACAGTCTCAATCTAATGCTGTTGCTGAGCTTATTCATATGACTATATACCGAGACATCCAACTATTTATTTTAGGTAATACCAAACATTTCTAGAATTAAAGATTTTGATCTTTCAGCAACTTTAAAACATAATTTTTCACTGTAGATTTTCATCCATTTGCAAAAACATTTTGCTAGTCATTTTTTTCCAATGGAGGGTCAAAGTAAAATCTGTTTGTTGACCTGTTTATACACTGATGATACTGTGTTTATTAGCAGTGTTGTCAGCATTTAGAAAATGAGAACTTGTTAAGAACACAAAATCAGAAGGAATTTCTCAGTAATTGATTATGGTAATTAAAAGGTAGCTGTTTTACATGAAAGCCACTTCTCTATTGGAAGAAATCATGAAGTTATTAGCAGGTCCAAAAATTCATCTGGTTTAACAAATATGTAGACAGTATTAATTTATCAACTACAATAAATAGCTGTAACAAACTTGTCTTAAATAGCACCATGAAAGTCAGCCTCCCAAAAGGAAAACTGGTGTAGAGTATCAGCTGTTGCTACCTGCAGACCTATGGAAGATGGAATTGGCTTACTAATGTTTGCTGGGTTACTTGTATGCCAGTCGATTTTTGAAGGGAATGTCTTACACTGGAAACAAAGTGGGAAAAGCACAAAATCTCTATCTTAATGACTGCTATCAAAGGCTTACTGTTTTCTGCCAATAATCTACAACTCCCTAAACTTAAGCTGTGTAAGCCTAAAAGGTAGAATTACTTCTCTACGCCATGCTGCTGATTCTTCTCAAGCATACCAATTTCTTCCTTGAGGCAGGACTGCTGAGTTTTCTGCCTTGACTGTGACTGCTGTAGGAAGAGAGCATATAAATAGAAATTCTGCTGACTCAGTTGTTTCAGCGAGGCGTAGTGCTGTTAGCAGAGTACCCTGTGTTCCCGCACAGCTATGTGCACCTGCAGTTCCTTCCTCACTTTGCAGTAGTTCCCTTTAGAACTTTTTTTAGCCGTACTGAAGCTGTTTTTGAGCAGCTTAATTGCATTTAGAAGTACTTGACAATTTTCTCTTAATTCCTAATACTTTCAACATTCACTGTTTGCCTTCAGAATCTAAGGTAATAAAATGCTCAGAATTGAAGGCTGACTTAAAGTTTCTCCAGCATGCATATGAAAATGTTGCAGGCATGAGTGTTTGTGTTCTCTCTCCCAATTCCCCTGGGCAAGCCTTGTTTCGTTTCCGCTTCTGGCAGAAGGCTTAAATGTGTCTGCTCATCTTCCTGTCCAAAATCCAGTCCATATTAGTATAAATATGTTTGCAGATTCCTCCCCCATAGCAGGGACAGGAAGAGAACTTTTGTTAGATAAGGATCAGGTCATCGATTCTAAAAAACATTCTGCTCTTTATTTTCTGTGTAGATAATGGCCCTATGTTTGTTCTTAGTGATATTCCTGTGGATTCACTTAAAGCACAGCTTATAACCTTTTCTTAATGAAGCCAAACAACTGGTTTTCTAGTCCAAATAGATTTGACAGTAGACAATTATGTTATGCAACACAAGGAAAACACCAAGAAGATGAAATGTAATTGTTTGTTCAATATGTGTTTTTAAAGATACACAGAGGCATTTCTGAAAATACTCCAATGGATTAACACCAAAAAAAAGGAAAAAAGCTAATCCTTACAGATGATCTTTTTTCTCCTCTTCAGTCACATTATACACTGTTAAAATACCTTTTTAAATGGATTACATTTTGATTTCCTCTGACCAGCAGGTTGTTTGTTGTTTTTTTTTTTTTTTTTGAGCTACCCCAGCTTCCAGAAAAGGTGCAGAAATTCCCTTATCCTGGTAATAATAAAAAAATAAACCACAAAACTACTGTAGCATGGAAATGTGGGCACTTTTTCTGTGAGATGGGGAAACATGGGTTTTGAAATGCCTCAGCAAATACAGTTAGATCTATGGCTTTTACCTAAGATACGTGGACAATATATAAACAGTATAACATGAACAGTAATACAAACAATATTACTGTTCAAGCCTACATGTTGAAGAAAGAATTTATTCCATAGCAAAAAAATCCATACGTAAGATAATAGATTAACCATTGAAGAAGTAGCTAGATCCCTTATATTCAAAAGAATGAGAGTTTCTCTTACTGTTTCTTGTAAACTGGCCTTAGTTGCTTCCTCTCCAACTACTGCATCTTATGCTATTGACAATTGCAATTCCATTCTAAAGTGCCAAATCTCTTCATATATGTTTTAGCATATGTGGGCATCTAATTAAGACTGTAGATCTTGGTCATCATTATATAAATTATATAATTTGGGATTGAACATCAAAATACTGAAGTACCTCATTGCAGTTGCCCTGGGGTTTTTCTCATCATTTCTTTATATACCTGAGAGTTAGATTACTATCAGCACTGCTATGAACAAACTTCAGATTGCATGTAGAACATAAAATATATATATATATTGTGCAGTATGTAGCTATTTAAACATCTCTTGGGTTGACAAAAAGCATTCTTGTCAACCGAGAAGGAAATCAAAGTGGTGGCACCACTGAATTAATTTAGAAGAGGGAATGCTTCCTGCTGGTTTACTCAGGTTGTTTAGATCTGTGTTGGAATGTAAAGTCTTCACAAAATACCCTTGACATAATTACACGTTTCCTCCTTTATTATACCCACCTTCCTAGATCTGGCTCCAGCCAGTCTGCTGGGAACAATTGCACTCCCTTCTAACCTGGTCACTCTGCTGCTCTGTTTTACTGTGTTTACAGTAGCTCTCTTCTATCTTAATGGCAGCAGTGTTAAACATATACTACACTTACAGGTTTTTAGACTTTGAGAATCTTACGTTCTGAAACGAAAAGTCTAACAGAGTTTCTTGTTGTACATTATGTTCTTCTTCCGTCCTTTCCTCTGCAAGCTTTTACTGAAAAATGTGTCTAATAAATTTTGGATCACTAGTCAGGGTGGCAAGTCTAAGTTTAAAATCTTTCTTTTGAACAGCAAGTAATTGTGTAAATGGAAAGATGCAAAGCTGAAACTGAATATAAATGTTGCTCTGTTCTAAAAATCTGCTTGTTGAATTACTTAATTTCAAACTTCAATACCAATTAAAAAACTAACAGATTGATTCTGATAGCTGTAGTATAGTCCTCACATCTTTCTGAATTGGGAGAAAAAAGCATGCATAGAAAAATAATTGTCATGGGGTCATGGTGGCGCTGAGGTACATATGCTTTGTAATAGTAATATGGTCAGGTCATGCTGCTTGGTCCCAAGACTAGAGAAAAGTCTTTGATTCTGTTATAAATGAAGTCTCATCTCAATCTGAATTTAGTAATATTTATAAAAGAATATTTATAAAAGGTATAAAAGGCAAGTAAACAGCACTGGGTGTGCGGAGAGTCTATGCTCCGCCAACACGCACACACAAATATCAAACATTCTAAGTATATAGAACATTGCTTTTACATACTAAACCCGAGTATGCCTATACAATCAGAAAAGGTAACAAAGAATCCTTTAAGTTCCATGACTTAACAGTCTCCGTTTTCCATTCCTTTTGAGCAATACGTCTTGCTTTAAGTTGTCAAGCAATACGGTCTTTGAGCCTTATGTATCCCGTTCTTCCCGAATCGAAGAAAAGCATATCCATCTCCTTTTCAAGGCCAAAAGGCCTGGGTCAAAAGGCACGTCCAGGTCACCAGGGGGCGTAACAGCAAAGGCCTGCGATGGCAGTAGCAGGAGGGGGAGGGGGCGATGGCGTAGCAGTCACACAGAATCACAGAATCAGAGAATTTCTAGGTTGGCAGAGACCTCAAGATCATCGAGTCCAACCTCTGACCTAACACTAAGAGTCCTCCACTAAACCATATCCCTAAGCTCTACATCTAAACATCTTTTAAAGACCTCCAGGGATGGTGACTCCACCACTTCCCTGGGCAGCCTGTTCCAATGTCTAACAACCCTTTCGGTAAAGGGTTGTTAGACCTCTTCCTAACATCCAACCTAAAACTCCCCTGGCGCAACTTTAGCCCGTTCCCCCTCGTCCTGTCACCAGGCACGTGGGAGAATAGACCAACACCCACCTCGCTACAGCCTCCTTTAAGGAACCTGTAGAGAGCGGTAAGGTCACCCCTGAGCCTCCTTTTCTCCAGCCTGAACAAGTAAAGGAGCCCGCAGCTCCCTCACTGTCTGGCAAACCACACGTTTCTGACTGTGGTCCTACAGGGCTCTTTAAGGCCTAAGAGATTTGCCAGGTGCTGAGCAATCCCACTGCAACCTTGTCGTTTTTAATTGCAGAGTCCCACACCTTGACCTCAATTTGGTCCCATATTTCAGGCTCATAAACTGTCCAATTGTTAATAAGGAGAATAAGCTGTAAGGTTACCAGGACAGTCTTTGTTTCTAAGGACGTGTGATTCCCCATAATGCGCAACTGCTTACCAGCGAGGGGCAGTTGTGTGCATGGGTCCGCTTCTCTCAGCTTGAGCTTCTTCCCAGCTCTGGTGCACCTATTTCCAGCGTATGAGCGGTTTGCTGAGTTTGCCGAGCCTATCTTCATGAGACAATCAATGTGCCTGTTCCCGTCCTGGTCTCCGTTCTGCTAGCCTGTTCCTTTTCTTTCCTTCTTTCTACTTCTTTATTGATGACATAACTTCATTGGGTTGCCTTTTTTTTTTTTTTTTTTTATCTTGAGGACAGGCTCCCCTCTTATAACCTTTTCCCCACAGCAGTTCTTCTCAAAACAACTTTTCATTGGTCAAACAACTTTGAATATAACAACAACAAACACCCAGAAACTTCCATGCCTTAACGGCTGGAGAACAAGAAACCTGAGACTGCATGGAGTCTCCTGAATCACAGGAGTCTCTCTTCATTGTTTCCTCTAAACTCTTTTACATTCCTGATGGCCTCATCGTTAAGAGTCTAATGTTATCATTAAACACGGGGCTTTCCGACCCCCATGGCCACACTCTCAAATCTCCTTTTTATCAACCATTTTCTCGGCACTAATTACCACTGCATATATAACAATTCTATGTAGCAGTAAAAGGATTCAAAAATATGATCAAAAACGATATGCTTATGTGTTTCTAAGTTTGGTCTGTAAATGAGAAACTGTGAAACTATCTGGATGTAATGTAAGCTGTGTAGAACACTAGAAACCAGTAAAATAGTAACTGGCTCCAGTTTATAGAGATGCTTGATTATAGGGTCTGTTACCAGAATAGAAATATCTGTCAAATATGATAAGTTTTTCTCATATTTGTTTCCAAAGCAGGATAAAAATGCCAATATCTTGAATATTCATTTCAAATTTGTTTGAAAACACTTGTCTTGGAATTTTAAGATTTCTGATTTTTGAGAAATTTGTCCATACAAGTCAAGTAGATTTAATACCTTTGAAGAATGTGGCTTGTAGAGGTGAAGAAAGAAACATACAGCAGGCAAGTATGTTTGAATAATTATGAACTCATTAGTGTTGCACTCAATGAGATCTGGATGCTATATTAACAAAGTATTTTCACATTAAGTAGTAGTAAATAGGTACACAGTGCTACATATGCTCTGGGAATCGAGTGTTTTTTTTCTGCAGCTGTGTGCTTCTGGAGTTTGCTATCATGAGTTTGAGAATTCTGCAACATGAATGAATGCTGAGGTGTCTGCTTCATACTGGCATGGAAGTCTTCAAGTGAAGAGAACTATCAGAACCGTAGCCCTTGTTTATTAAGAAATGCAATTATTTTGAGCCATATTCATTTAATTTACAATTTCACAGATTTTCCTTGTGCCTATCACTGGAAATCTTAGAGATGGTCTACTTAAAAAGTTTGGGAAAACAGATTTTAGTAGCCACATGGGAAAGCATGATACTTTATGATACTCTGCACATACAATCTGGAGAGATAAGAACCATAAAAAAAAAGTGTAGTAAAAATCCATTGGAGTTTGGGATATTTGAGAACTCAGAAAGATGCAACTGTTTTTTCCCCTTTCAACATACATCTACTGTATTAACTGGTATGTTTTCATATGTTTCTAGTGCTGTAGAATCAGTCTTGTCCTGTCAAATCCATTGTTTCCTTAAATCAGGCTGAAAATAATTATGCTAGTGTATAGGATGCTTGCTTGTTTTGTTAATGATTGTTTCCTAGAATGTCGTGTAGGTTGGGCTTTTGTTTGGGGGGTGGCAGGAATTGTTTGGTTTGTAAATCATACCCTCTGAAGTTCTATTCCATTAGTTTATCTTCAGTGCTACTATCTTGTAAAAATATTTATCTTCCAGATAAGTATTTTCAGTGTAAAGAAATCTGTATTAACTCCTCCAGGAGCAGGTGTTCATTGAGATACTAAAAAATCAGCCTTATAATACTGTTTACTGATTTTGGATGAAACTGCATACAAAATATAGTGTGAAAATAGTTGGTGTCTAATATAGCAGAGATCCCCCCAAAGTGATCACAGATGAAGAAAATGTGATGGTGTGAGAAGTCTTCATTTTGAACTGCTTTTCTTTTTGGAGGAGGCAAGATTAAAATCATCAAAAAATAACAAAGAATGATCAGTTACTACACTGTAGAACTGCAGAATGATTTTTGTTGCTGCAGTACCTTGTAGGGAATTTTTAGGCAGTAAAAAAAAAAAAAAATTATATATATAGAACTCAGAGTTGAGAAAAAAAAAAAAGATTTTAATGCTGAAAGGGTTTGTATGTGTGGAAAGAATGCAATCCTTATAGAGACAGGGATAAGAGACAGTAAAACTTGAAAGGAGATGATTAGCAGTGGGATGAAGTTTAGGGGGAATAACTAATGAAGAGCAGGAGGAAAAAAAAATACTTGCCTATGTAATAAATAGACAAGGAAAGGAAGAATGCAAAGGATATGTAAGAATAAGTACAGACAGATTTTTTTTTTTACTTAGAGATTTTTGTTATGTTTTTAATTAACTTAATTTTCCCATGTCATAAGAAATCTTTCATTTTTCTGTCACCAAAAAAAAAAATGCATACATAACAAATCTGAAACTCAAAAATTGTGTAGAATAAGTACACATATAAAACTCCCAGTACTAGATATTAGCATACTGTTTTTTTTTCAAAGTGTGGCTTATTTCACTCGCTGAGCTTCTAGTAAGTGTGTACTGACACAAGTGCTTGCTTGCAGGTATGAGAAACCTCAGAGGCTGGGACGATTTGCTCAGTACACAGTGTCCCTAAACCACACTGCCCTATCAGTAGCTGTTAGTGCATAATTTGGCCATAATGGCAACTAAGTTAAAATTACGTCCTTGTCATAGGAAGAAATTTAAACAGAGGCTTTTATCTGCTCTTTTGATGCATGTTTTCAGGTAATTCTTGAAGGCTACATTTTGTTCTCAAATTTGCTGTATTAGTTAGTGATACCTTTTCCTTCTGTCTTATTTCTGGAAGGTGGTCTTGGAATGCACGTTGAAGAAGGACCTCGTTTACAACAAAGTTACTCCAACTTTTTACCACTGGAAGATTGATGACAAAAAGTTTGGCCTCACATTTCAGAGTCCTGCTGATGCAAGAGCATTTGATAGAGGTATTCGGAGAGCGGTAGAGGATATTTCTCAAGGCATGTATTCAGATGAAGGGGCATTGATGGTTTTTCTGGTGTTTAATAATGGAGATGATACTATGCAAAGTCCTTTGATTCAGTGCCAACAATATTTAAAGATGTGTATTGATCAATAACATATTGAGATTGTAACAGTTTTAAAATAGTATTTCTGGCATTTTGAAAGTACCATTCATCCAAGCATCTTAAATTGTTTCACAAAAAGTACTGACGTAATTCCCAAAACATCTCTACATGAAAAAGGATTGCCTTATTTTTTTTTTTTTAGAGATGATGAAATGGAGGAAGCTGGAGTGTTACAGTGTCTTACTTGCATCTTCTCGGAAGCTTGTTACAGCTTCAGTGTTCTTAAAGTATAAAATTCAATGACTTGAGACCTTTTGACATCTCTTTTTATCTACTGAAAAATTCAGTTCATAGTTGAATTTGTGTACTAACAGTTCACACAGTAGCTCTGAGGACAGATTTAGATGGGACTGTAGAAGAATTTTCTCTAATAATGATATGCCTAATTGGCTCTAGAGCTTCACTGACCTCATGGAAACTAGGGAACAAATTGAAGTTTTTAACACCTCAATTTTGAGATGTATGAAAAATATATTTGAAAATATGACATATATATAGTATTAGATGTGGGGAGAGAGGAATGGCAGAGAACAGGTATCCAGAGTGGAAAATGCATGTCTTTCAGGCTTGTGCTTAAAAAAAAAAAAAAAAAAAAAAAAAATTGAAAAAAAAAAATGTGCTGTGGATTTAGGGGGGCTTTAATGTGTGATACTGTATTAGCAAAGGGTGAAATATTTTTGAAAGAAAATGCTTTTTGTCATACTAGAATGACTTTGAATTGTGCTGATCACTGCAAGAGAAATGATGAGACACTGACTCCTTTTCCGTTTTAGGGTCTCACAGTTGCTATTTCTTCTGATTTATAGCAAAAGAACGTAGCACAACATGCATTCATGATAACCAAATATATCTGTCTTTAATTTTCATAATGCTACGTTAACAAGGATTAATTTTTTCCTTCAGACTTACAATGACTCTTTGAAAATCCTTCATAAGAATGGTGTGAAGAAGATAGTGTGGGTAGGAATATTTAGTAAAAAAATAAAAAATAAATCACAGAAAATAGTAATTAATAATACTTAATAAAATCAACTTGAAATATGGTGATCTTCTGGTTAAAAAAGTAAACAAACCTATTTATCATAGTTAGATATTGAAGGATGTTGTTGATTCTTTTATTCACTGTATACTGCTTTCAGAATAACTTTTTCTATTTTATTTTTTTAACCTTTTTTGTAGGCTATCCACCCTCCCAAAATGATGTTGAAGTGGCAGAAGACTGCTTTCAAGTAAGTACTTTAGTTTTTATATTAATCATGCAGTTATTTTTTGAAGAAAATGTTTGATCAATTTGTTTAATTATTCTAAATAAGCAAATAAGAGGCACAGCAAAATTAAATTTAATGAAATAAGTTCCAGAAGAGTGATTTAGAAGATTTGTGTTATTGTCTGTCCTAAGATAAGTAGTCAATATTTAATCAATAGAACGATTAACCATCATGAGTTTCAGTTTAAAATGCATCTTCTAGGTTATGTCATCTTTGGAGTAAAGATAAAATTGTTTCTATTCAGACTAGCTTGAGGGATCAGGATCATCTTTTTCTTTTACAGGAATATGCTGTTTGTTTTCCTAGATTTCACTCTGCAGCAATACACACCTCCAACACTGAATGATTGGGGTTGAAAAGATGCTGAGATAATGGCAGAGGAATCTAGTCTAACAAGGGCAGAAGTTCAGATAATTTTAAAAAATTCACTGAATATAAAGTAGTCATTTGTTGAGATTCAAATTTTGTACAGATCCTTACTTGCAGTATTTGATTTCTAGAGGTCATAATAGCAGGAGAGTTGATAACTTACCACCCATTATGCTTCAGAGTTAAAATACTTTACACAAATACCATATCAAATACTGCAGGACTGCCTGGTAACATGCAAGAATCTGTGTAAGTAAAAAGCTAGTAATATAAACAAATATTGTAGACATATACAGTAAATAGCTGTAATTCAACTGAGTAAAAGCTACTTGTTTCTGTGTGTGCCTGTAATCTTGTATTCCCTGTTCATAGTTTCAGAGAAAGCCTTTTCTTTATTTACACAAGCACTGACTTCTCAGACTGAAGATATTTAAATTAATGTGAAGCTGATGGAGAAACAAGTTGGCTCAGGGGTCTTAGTGAATTTTCAGAAAACCGGTAATATTCCCAAGAGGTTTCTTGAGGAAAGGAGTTTTGTTATTTATGTAATATTAAATTCTTTATCGGTATGGATAGATGCAGTGTAGAACCTCTGCAACACAAAATCCAGAAAATTAGCAGCCTGTTTTGAAGAAGCAAATTGTTAACAAGGCAGTGGAGTATTTTGAAAGGAATGCTGCAATGCAGTAGCAATGCAGAAGTGTCTCCTGATTTCCTTCTGTTTTATGGTGGAAGAAATTTCTTTGTGTAAGAGTTGGCCACTCAACCACCTGTTGTTCCTCTTTATTTGCAGTGCTTTGTCTTACGGCATTTAAAATTGCTTTAAAATTGGATGTTTTGGATTTACAGTAAGAATGAGTTCTTGACAGGGTGGAGGAATGTGGGCCAAAGTTAATGCTATCCTTAATAAGCTTTAGAAGACTTGTTTAAACATGCTTTATTGCAAAGATTAATCATTGGGCAATTTCTACAGGCCTAATGAGATTAGAGGCAACTAATTACCTCTTGATTATGCTGCCTAGTTACAATGTTTCTATATAAGGATGCCAAAATTGAAGCAAGTATCTGTGATTTCACATGTTTACAAAGTTTGGTTTCAGAAAAGTGGAAAAAAGATAATTTACAAGATCTTTTATATGTACTTGTGGGTACAGTCCAGTTTGGTGCAAACTGCTGGTAAAACTATCACTGCCACATTTTATACAGGAAAACATATTTCAAGACTTCACCACAACAAAGACTTTACCAAAACATATTTCAAATTTCAAGACTTTACCTAATTGTGGATTCATGCTCTGGGTAGATAAGAATTACCTGTTTTCTAGAGTCAATAAAGCTAGCCAGCCAATTTCTTTTACCATATCTCTCTGCATACCAAAGTGAAACGAACAATACCAGAATTGCTTTTCTACTACCCTACCAGAAGGGTAGGGGGAAAGAAGGGGGATGGAAAGGGATAAATACAGGGGAGGCTGAATAATCCCTGGTTTCGCTATGCCTCATCTAAATAAATTTTATGTATCGATAACTAATCCATAATTACAGGGTTATGAATGTCAGCATAGAATTTTGGTTACAAAATACAGGTCTAGTCATTGAGAACAAAATCCTGGGAAATACTAAATAGTGGACATATTCTGCTCAATGATTAATTCCTTCTTTCTTCCAAGAATGATTCTCTTGCAAGTGGAATTTACTCCACTGTATGTGTGCATGTGTATAAATAAATATTTGTTTACTTGAAAGACTGGTAAGACCATTTGGTTTAACTTACATATTGGGGAGCCTGACATGTTCAATCCCTACACACGTACATACACACACAAATAGTTTAAAGGCATAATGATTTATTTTTTTTCTCTTTTATTCTATGAGCTGTTCTCTCAAGTATCTAATAGTAGTTTTAATTAAAATATTAAAAGTTTTGAAGTATATTTATGGAAGGACGTTTTAGAGTGAGGGCAGAAGGATAGAGGTTTACACCTGAATATAAGCATCTCAGCTGCCCTCGTACACTAATGTTCCATCAGTACAATATTCCAGAACTGCCATTTGTAACCTCTGAGGAATGAAGTACAAAAGATCAAACAGTTGAACTTACGACTACTTAATGTTTTTAAAATATCAGAAAATATTTTTCTCAGAAAGAGAAAAGGGTTATTTCATGCTTACTTTTCATAGCATCTTGGTTTATGGATTTATTTCTGTTTATGCCCTGTAGTAACTGGCATATCTATTGGTATTCTTCAGTTTCATTTGTACATCATTAGTTAGTGTGGTAAATAAAGTCCCCAGTATGTCATTGAGGTATGTTTGAAAGCTTGATTTTTAATAGATCCTTAAACAGTTAGATCATCTGCTGTCAAGGTGTTTTGCCTATGCTGTTCCAGGAATCCCATATTTAGTGCATGCGTTTGAAATATGAATATAGTATTAACTCTGTACATAAATTTCATTAGCAGTGGTTTGTGTTT
Organism: Aythya ferina; assembly: GCF_964211825.1. Taxonomy (NCBI): domain Eukaryota; kingdom Metazoa; phylum Chordata; class Aves; order Anseriformes; family Anatidae; genus Aythya; species Aythya ferina. Next base: position 25,795,891 of record NC_140301.1, read on the forward strand.
TTTACTTGTATTTTGTTGGCTTTATTTTTTAAAAATCAAAATGATTAGTGATGAATAAAGCAAAACAGACTTCATTAACTATTTTACTGGCCAGTTGTAATCTGTGCTACAGCAAGGAAAGGAAATCTAAATACTATCAAAACACATAGCCTTCTGATCTAGTCAGGCAAATTGCTGTTACCTCGATACCTACCTGTAGTAGGTATTTTCACATCTTGTAGATATAGCAGGTACAAATACAGGTTGCTCAAAACTTGTACGTGCAACTCTTAAATGTATATCAAAAGATTGAACTCCTGTATTGCACTTTCTAGGATAGTGTTTTGCTCATGTTGTTGGATCTTGGCTTACTAGACTTTATGTACTTGAAGTACAGTCTCACAGAGAAGGCATCCTTTTTAATGAAGATCAAATCTGTCTTTTAAGAAGACATAGTTTCATTGTAGCTTCATAGAGATGTTAACAAATAATGTTAAAAGCTTGGTATTAAAAAAAAAAAAATCATTTAAGGTGTTCATACTTGCTTTTAAAGATTGCTTAAATGATGAAAATTACTCTTAGTTATTTAATGAACATACTATGTAAGAATTGTTCATATCATTAAATAAGCCTTTCATAGTTCTACTAGATTAATTTTGAAGTAGAAATATACACGCGAGCTAATGCAGAGCTGTCTGACTTCCTGCAGTGTTTGTAAATAAGTACTGCAAATGTATATGTATTTATATGGAAGCATACACTGGGAATTTGTTTTGGTAGGAGGCTTGGATTTTTTTGGTATAAAACCAGCTATTTTGAATGCAGTAGGCAAGCAGCTTGTTGAAGTCAGTTTGCTTGTTTGCTTAGAGATTGGCTCAGATTCTTGTCCTCTACCAAATACAAACTTCTCACTCTAAATCTGATCTAGCTTAACAAAACAAAACAAAAAATCAGGATTGGTGTTTTTTTTCTTAGAAGTAAATCCTACTAAATGAAATATAGAGTTCTTGCATTTAAAAATATTTTTCTGTAGGTTTCGGAAACCAGAATGCAGAAGTCTTTTGAGAACTGAAAAATTTTGAGTCTTGTCAGTTTGTTGATTCAGACATTGGTGTTATTTAGAGGCTATCAACGTTTTAACAGTTCTGAAGTAATAAAAATGAAATGAAGCACTTAAGCTCATGTTTCTTACTACTGGCAGAAGAAAACTGAAGGCTTATAAATTTTAAGCTTGTGGGTTATTTAAAAAAAAAAAAAAAAAAAAGATTGTCTTTCAGAAATATGTACATTGATGTTTTTGCAAATACAAATGGGAAAAGTCCTGTAAATTAAACACAACTTCAGTGGTTTTGGTACAGTCAAAAAAGACCTAAATGGTTCCTGTGCCTCTTTGCAAATAAGCTATTTTAGTGAGCATTTGCTTTATTCTGTCTGTAAACAAATGTTTGAATAAGTTTTATTTTACAAATATAATTTGACGCTATAATTTGTAAGGAAATCTGAAATAACTTACACTTGACATTATTGTTTGTATGGAGAAAAACTTACTACATGATTGAGCACTAAAGATTAGCAATATTCAGTGTACGTTATTTTACTAGGTGTAATTCCTGGAAATAAAAGTAATGTTAACTTAATATAGAAGCTAAATACCTAATAATATAGGAGCTAAAATTATTTAGGTTTATTAGACCTTTTTGTGGTGTAGTGTTCAAAGAAAAGGTATAGATACTGGCAAGAAAAAAAAGAAATAACAGCCTGTTTACATCTCCATCCCTGTTATTTCCTCAGAGTTACACTTTGTGTCTTAATTTACTAGCTTCTTCCTTGGAATCCCTAATAACCTCTAGTATGCTTTATATGTTCAGGTAGAACAGCCTTGGAAGAAATATGTCAAATACCATATATATATATATATATATATATATGGTATTTGACATATATATATTCTATTATATATATAATATATAATATATATATATATATATATGGTATTTGACGTATATATATATATATTTTTTTTTTAACTTTAAACTGCATAAAACATTCAGATTAATCTATGTAATATCTCAGTCCATGTCAGAAATACATACCTGCTTGTAATAGAATTTCTTTGCCAACTATAGAAGTAATTGCTCCATCTTAGAAGTAGCTAAAACAGAAAGACATTATTCAAATGTCTTTGAAACCTGTATCATTTATTCACAATTAAAAGTTACAGACAAAAATCTAAACTCTTTTTGTGTTGGTTAGCATCAAACAGCAGATTTTCAGGCCTCATGGGAAGTAAAAACAAGAGCTGGGATGCAGCGGAAATGTGGTCTCATACATCCTTCTGTGTAATCATTAAACTTACTTAGAGCAGAACATTTTTAACAATGTTTGCAGAACAATGTTGAATTCTCTCCCAGACTTAACTCTGGCAAACTGGGAGAAGTAAGGAGAGAGAATTTGAAGAAGAAGAGAAGCTCAGTCTGGTTTTCATTTTCTCTACAGCTGTCATCTGGCTTTGAATTCTGCTGGAGAGCTACAGCTGGAGTCATTTTATTGCTTTACCCAGCATCCTTTTGCCTGTGCGCACAGAAATGTTTTAGTAGTCTTGGAAAAAAAAATCAGAGTATCTCTTAGCAACCATAGGACAGTAATTATTATACCAGCAGCTGGGAGCAAACCAGATTTCCGTTGTGCATTAAAAACTGGCGTAGGTTACTTTACAGATGATACTGAATAACCTATGCCAGTACTGTACTTTGCAGACTGTGGTTAAAGGATATTGAATGTGGGCGGTGTAATTGCTTTGGACAGTAGAAAAAGGGAATGTGTGCATCTGTGTTTGTGTGTAATATTCTGTATATTTAATGTACCAAGTTTAGTTCTTGTGGAAAACTTCACATTTGCTTTTCACTTGAATGCATTTCCAATACAATAGCATTTTTGTTTCTAGGGCCTCTTCTGTCAGGTCATCAGTATTTCCATTATAAATACGGGTTTTCAGGTGTTTATAACCTGGTCATAAAACATTATATTGGAGCAGAAAGTGTCTTTGTCCAAAGAAAGCCTTTTTGATACTAGTAAATGTGCTTTAGCTGTGATTAAACTATCACTTTGATTAAAAACACAGAGTTCGGGATATTCATCTAGCATTTCTGTAGTTCTGCATAATGAATATTTATAGGCTAAAGATGGTTAATGACCTACTCACTTTTAGGTTGTAGTAGAAGTTAGGCTGTATCTACTTACCTGCAGTGTCCAGGTTGGTAAGCTGAGCATTGTTATTTTTTGAACAATGAATTGAATTGTTCATTGCACAGCTTACCCAGGGATAATGATTGGCATGTGAGCAAGTATCTGTTTTTCCCTGGGAAGGAAGGAGTAGCAGTTTTTGCATCTCCTTCATCCTTCACACTAGACCACTCAAATTGATAGTAGCTCTAAGGAACCTCAACTTGTAGGTTAGGTAGTGCTTTTTACTGTGGTTTCTGTAAAATGCCTTCTAGCTGTTAAGTGTGTTTCTAGCTTAAATAGTTTCTGCTTGTAAGCATTTATAACATTGCTTAAACCAAAAATAGTTGTAGGCATTTCTTCTTCGTTCTGAATGCAGGTCTCCTGTGGTTCGAAACAATGTTTTGGAAGCTTTTTATGTCATTGGGCAATGTACCTGCAGGAGTACATCCTGCTGGCAAGATGCTTGATATTGCACTAATATTTGATGCTTTTTTGCTCTTAAAATAAGTATACTTCCTTGAAATCTAACTCTTGCCAGTCATTTTAACATTGTTTTGTACTCCTTTCCCAGCAGTATTTGACCAGAAAAGACAGGGTTGATTGCTTAGTAGTGCTGTCATGCTGAAGGACCTGCAAAATGTGCTTCTTTTTTAGGGTTTTCAGTCTTCATCATTTTTCAGCTGAACTTTGACCTCATTGAACTACTGTCTTTCCTTTCATGGGCTGGATGTTCGCTGGTATTAATTAAAGCTGATCATTAATTAAGTACTCAATTTTAATTTTTTCCACTCAGTGCTTCTGAATATTATATACATTCTTAGTGATGAGATGATTTTCTTCTAAGCATTAGCAGCAGAGCAGCTGCTTCAACTAAATCCAGATGTATTATTTGATGCATGGGGCTTTTATCTACATCAGGTGCTAATGCAATCTCGGAATAAGTTCTTACGTATTTTGATAAACGAAGACTAACAATTCAGTATTAGTACTTAAACCTGCCAAAATTTCAGGTTTGCCTATTCCTCAGTAGTTTTCTGCAGTATTTGTTTTGTTGTTTTCACCATTCATGTTTTCTTGATGTGTGCAATTCCTTATTAAGAAATCCTTATACTAAAACTGAAACACTTATTGCTGGAAGTGGGATGATGCCACTTTTCTCAGTGCTATCAGATGATGACAGCCAGTTAACTTTACAGTGTCTTTCAATGCAAACAAAACGTTGTACAACAAAACATTTTTGGCAACCTAATGGGGTTTATATCAATATGCTCCACTGTATCCTGAGTATACCCCAGTCAGCTAGCTTAAAGAATGAGAAGTGTTTGTTTTTCCATTCTTTTCAGAAAATTGGATCATCTTACAAGCCTGTGTTCCACCCAAACATACTTCTTCCTCATTCTGAGTGGCATACGTCCTGTACATATCTCATTATACACTGCCACATGGTTGCATGTTTGTATCAAACTGCCTGATGTAACCTTAATTTCAAAGAGACAGCCATTAGTTGTTTAATACACACTTGCTGTAATTAGATATTTTAATTGAGCCAGTATATGCTAAAATTGACTTTCTGTTCCTTTCCAGCTGATCTTTTAAGCAGTATTGCTTTTTAATTTATTAAAAGGTCTGATTAACTTTAGCCACATTAGTCTCAGAATTGTTTTCCTCCAGTTCTGTATTTGTAAATATTGTCAGCCGGGTGGGTAGCTAGAGAAAGCATCATCTCAGGGCCTAGGCTTAACCCCTCCTACCTTACAAGACATTCTTCATGTCTGATTTGGCAAGCGAGTTAAAGGCCTGTGTCTTTAACACCCAAGCTGTGTATGCTCTGCAGAGAGTCAGCTCTCAGCTTCCAAGGCTGACTCATCATTAAGAAAGTACTTGCACATTTATATGTACTTAAAAATGTATTTAAAAAAAATCTGTTAAAATGCTTCTAACTGTGTGGTGTATTAATGCATTTATGCATGAACTTGGTGGGTTTGGTACAGTTTTTGTGTAAATGCAAAAGTATTCCAGCAGTGTTCTTGTTTATTCTAGAGTACTCAAGAAAACACATCAGGTTCATTAATGAAAGATCACCTTTTCCAACATGAAACTGTAGTAACCAGTGAACCTTACAACAGTTCAAATTTAAGGCCTTCAGCATTTGAGGATTTCAACACGAGGAGAGCCTGTTTTCCTAGCCAACCTAACCAGGTAAGACCACCACCAAAAGCAATTCTTACTTTGCTTGCTGCACTACTGGCACAGGATGCAGTTTCTGACAGGAAAGCATTTTTATTCTAATCCCTGTTTGTAGTATTATACTCTGGACTTCTCAAAGTGATCAATATAAGCTTTGCAGCTGAAATATGACAGCATTATTATGGCAGAGGTAATGCATTGCAAAAGTATTTACTTGTAGCAGACTACATGAAAAAGTCCTCCACTTTATTCAAAGTCAAATTTCTGTATTACAGACCTCTGTATTTGCAGCTTTGAACAGTTATTTAAATTTGTTTAGAAAATGTAAACTGGCCATGGACTCAATCTCAGTTATGTGTATACTAATGATAGTGATTTGATTAGAAATATTGTAAAGTATCTTGAAAACGGGTATTTAGGATGCATTACACAGTGGGGCACTTCTGCTGCATATTTTTAGTTGAAACTTTGTTTATGCTCTCTAACTGATTATTAAACTGAAATATTCAGCATTGGTACAGAAGGAAAAACTGTAGATTCGTTATGCATAAAAGGTATTAAGCATTTAGCAGACATTCTTAAAAGAGGAAAGATCACTAACTTGAAGAAGGCTGAAGTACTGACATTTTTGAAAAGAAGTCATGTTTATATGACATGAGTTCAGAAAGGCATGTTGCAGCTTTTTTTTTTTTTAACAATACACATTTTGCTTTTTTCTCTCACAGAACTGATTGTTTTGGTGGAGTGTAGAGGTAGACTTATTAGTGAGAGGGATAACAAGTAATTTGAGGGTCTAATACCTAGAAGCAAACAAATTAAGCTTCTTCTAAAAGCTTCCCAATATCACATCAAAGTACAATGAAAGTTCAAGTAGTTGTGAGCACTTCATCAGAAAATATTTCTGCACCTTGAAAAAACACTTGTGTGCTGGGTCATTCTGCTTTCTAACTGCCTTATTATGCAGAAGAAACAGTCCTATCTGGAGAACTAATGAAAGTTTAAGATTTTTTATTGTTGATCTGTGCCAATTATCATCTTGTATAAGTCGCTTCATATGTTTGCTTGTTCTGTTTGTCAAGATAAGTATTCCTCCCTCTTCCCATTTACTTGCAAAGAGGATTTAAGAATTTATTTGAGCAAGATGGGTGATGAGGTTATGATAACTAATACTTTTTGGCTGTGCTAACTAGTGATGTATATGCAGTTAGTCTTCATTGCATTGTAAAGAAAAGTACATTAGTTTAAACAGCATGTATGCTCTAAGAGCACATATAGAATAGGCTAGTAAGGAAATAATTTAAGCTGTGATATAAAATATACCATGCTTTTTGGATAGCTATGTAGTGCACATTAGAACATAGACAAGTCAAAAAAACCTCACAGTCTGTACGTGCACACACTGCGCTCTCTGCTGAGCTCCGTGCATGTGACCATGTGGCACAGCAGATTTTGAGGTAAATACCAATTTTGTTTCAATTAGCTATAAATAGATCTGAACACTTACTGTGCTTGTAAGTCAACTAGTACATGCTGAAACTAAAGAAGCGATTAATGACCATTAATCCTTTCCTATAATACTGTAAGAATCATAGAATCAGTCAGGTTGGAAAAGACCTCTGAGATCCTCTAGTCCAACCTTTAACCTAGTACTGACAAGTCCATCACTAAACCATGTTATTAAGTTTTACATCTACGCGTTTCTTGAAGACCTCCAGGGATGGTGACTCAAGCCACTACCCTGGGCAGCCTATTCCGATGCCACACAACCCTTTCTGTAAAGGAATTTCTTCTAACATCCAGCCTAAACCTCCCCTGGCACAACCTGAGGCCATTTCCCCTCATCTTATCACTTGGTGCTTGGGAGAAGAGCCTGATTTCCCCACCTCGCTACAACTGCCTTTAAGGTAATTGTAAAGTACAATAAGGTCTCCTTTGGGCCTTCTCTTCTCCAAGCTAAACAACCCCAGCTTCCTCAGCTGCTCCTCATAAAACTTGTTCTCTAGACCTTTCACCAGCTTCATTGCCCTTCTTTGGACACACTCCAGCACTCCAATGTCCTTCTTGTAGTGATGTTATTTAAAAAAAATAGTAATACCTAAGTCCTGCAGTTTCTCATCTTTGGGTGTGTGTTTCAGTTAAATTTTGTGCTTTGCTATGTTATATTCAGCTGGTGTTGTCCTTGTATCGTAGAGTTTCAACTAGAGAAGTCACATGCATCCATTTGTTTGAGGGAACTCAGGGAAGGCTGCAGTACTGAGAAAGTGTCTATGCCTTGTGTAAAGGTGAAACCCTTCAAGTAAGGTGTAGTACTAGTAAGTTCAGCCATGTCAACAACAATTTTCTCCCTGATTTCCAGCTGGCTAATTATGTTCATAATGAGCTTCTCTGTGGAGTTTGGCTGTAATATTCTTCCTTCCTTCCTGCTTCAGCTCTTACAGAGAGTTTTGACCTGCACTGAGATATTATTGTGAACATCTAGAGGACTAGGTTTGTTATTTTCATTGAATTTTGCTGGTAGTTATGCCAAACGAAGTCTGGGCTTCATGTAGTTTGTAAGTTTATGTATCTTATGCTTTCAGACAGATCACATTAAATACCCAATATGTAAGTATTTTATAAATAAAGCTCTTCCAAAATTTTTCCTGCATTTATCACAATTTTTCCATAATTTGTCACTTCCTTTCTTAATTAATGATTTCTTGTTATCAGTTGCCTACATACAGTTGTAATATGTCAAACCTTAAGCATTTTAGTAGGTGTTTGGCTGGAGATTTAAAAGAAATAAGTTCTGGTTATGTGTTATGCTCAAACAAATAAAAAAGACTGAGGAGAAATCAGACTTTAGAGTAGTTGGTATTTGTAGTGATCTTTAACAGCTATTTAATGTCCAGGAAATGGGAGGTCTAGGGTGGATTTCTTTATTTGAGTGTTTTTTTGTTTGTTTGTTTTTTCATATAAACAATTCATTTACTATCTTACATGCATGCTTAGTGGTCTGTTTGAGTAGTGGGGTAAGGATCTTTTGTGTTGTAACATATGCAATGACATTTTTGGTATTTTTTTCCCCTTAAATTTATGCTGTTAATGGTTCAAAAAAAGACAATTATCCATAGCCTATTGTTTTAGCATCAATAACTCTTTCTTGTTTTTGAAAACAAAGTTGAGTTTGGAAGCAGTCTGTTTTTATAAGTAAAGGGTTGGCCGGCTTGCATCAGAGCCTGGGAAAATAAGGATGAGCAGTGATGTCAGCTGAGTAGGATATGGCCTTTCTTCACACCATATCCTCTAGATCTCATGGAAATCCAACCAAGTGGCTTGGAGCCAAGATAAAAATTGTTCTTGTTAGCATACTGCAGTCGAAGCTCAGAGGGCAAAGCAGCTCTAATCACAATTCCGTAATTAATGTATATCACCCAAGGATTACCAAGCAGGGAAGTGGTGATTAGAGCAGGCTACAGATATGCCGACTTCTGTTTATGTAAGAATATTTTAAGAAGCTATTCCATCCTCTTCTGCCTTCTACCGCAATATTGAGACATGCAACCTTCCATGTAGTAGGAGCATGGACACATGCAAAGTGAAACTGAAGTGTAAACTTAAAACATCATCTTCAGTAACGCTTTGTTTCACACTGCAGCGGATTAGGGACATGCTAATTCTCATGAAGTTCATCAGTACTAATAAAGCTATGATATGGATGCCAAAGATGTGTTCCCAAGTAATTCCTGAATCTGGGAGAATTTTTCAGGCTAATAGGTTAGGGAGTGCTTTTCAGTCTTTTCTGTGAGATGTTTTGCAGACTGTGCACTTGACAGGAGGGAAAAAAAAGGCGGAATTAGACTTGAAGCTCAGTTATATTCTGGCTCTGATTATAATAGCCCTACAGTGTAGGAAAATAATTGCCTGTCTGTAAGGCAGGCATACTGGGACATACTGAGACTTTTGCTGTTTTGCTGGATTATCTGCTGTTTTCAGAAGCTCCTTCCATACATGTGCTAAATTTTTACACTATTTGTCGTTATTTGCACATTTTCTTAGAAGCTACTTGTAATGTGATTTCAGTGACATTCCATGGCAGTCTGCTATCTTACATTTGTATCGAAGATCTGCAGTATTTCAATTCTGATGTTTCAAATTTATCACCTTCAAAAACTTTTTCATACCCCCTTGCCCTTTCATTGAGACAGAATAAACAAGAACGCTCTTACCTCTGTTGTTTGCTTTGTATGTGTTCAGCGCATTCCTTGTTACTTGTCCATTAAGGCAAAAAGCCTTAAATTACGGTCAGTTCCTTACAAGTTGAGAATTTTAAAATTCTTACTCCTTTGTCCACCGGTATCCTAACCTAACCAATCTCAGTAAAGTATTGTATGTATTTGTATGTAAGGGTGAGGCATTTAGAAGCCACTGTTGTTAAACACTTATGTTCATGAGGCAAGGAAGAAATCCTGCACTCTAATTTTTACATTGTAGGTGGACATGAATCTAGAACTTCTCTATAGTAAACTGATCTTGCCTTTGCCGTTTCAGGTCCCACCAAAATCCATCAGACACGTTAGCTTTCAGGATGAAGATGAAATCGTAAGAATAAACCCTCGTGATATTTTGATACGTCGTTATGCAGACTACAGGCATCCTGACATGTGGAAGAACGACCTGGAGAGGGATGATGCAGACTCAAATATACCATTTTCTAAATCAGACAGTAAAAAATCTGACTATTTATACCCATGTGGGGATGGAACTAAGCTGAATTCCCTGAAAGACTCAAAGAGTTCTGTGGTATTTAAAACTCAGCCTTCCTCATCAAAATTTAAAAACTCTAAAAGAAGAAAAGAGGATGGTGAGCGCTCCCGCTGTATATACTGCCAGGAAAGGTTTAATCATGAAGATAACGGCAGAGGAAAATGTCAAGATGCTCCAGATCCTATTAAAAGATGTATCTACCAAGTTAGTTGCATGCTTTGCGCAGAGAGCATGCTGTATCACTGCATGTCAGACTCTGAAGGAGATTTCTCTGATCCTTGCTCATGTGACACTAGTGATGACAAGTTCTGCTTACGCTGGTTAGCACTGGTAGCGCTGTCATTCATTGCTCCGTGTATGTGCTGCTACCTCCCCTTGAGAGCATGCCATCACTGCGGTGAGGTATGTGGGTGCTGTGGAGGGAAGCATAAAGCTGCAGGATGAATCAGTCTTGTGCCAAACAGAGCTGAAAATCTTTGTTTCCAGGAAGCATCTAACTTGGATTTGTAGAAGCTTTTTGGCAAGCTGAAGGGAATCTTCTTTCATATAAGAGATGCTTGATGTGGAAGAAGCAAGGAGACTTGTCAGACCTTGGCATTTTACAAGTGCTAGCCATGCCTATTTCCTTTAAGCGCGTGGCATTTGTTGCAAGTTGTGAAGGAGATTTTGCAAAGGAAAGCCTGTTCTTATTATTGGCTATAAAATGAGTATATAAACTATGATTATACTAAAAGGGATTAACTTTTGCCACTTTGTACATTCATGGTTTAGGTGAGGGGGCTCTTTTAAAAGGATTAAAACTTATCTGAGGGGAAATTTTAACTAAAAGTGCACTAGTGACAGTTGATTTAAGATTAAGAAAAGTTAATACTCAGCAAATGAGAAATGAAACTGATTTTAAGTGCAACTAAATCACTTATTAATAGTTTTTTGGAAGCGACTTTATGTATAAATAACAAATGTTTATATTTAACTAAATGTGTAAGGTACGAATTATTACATGTTATACTTCCCTCCCCTCTGATCTAGTAGGTATGGACCATATCTACTGTCACATTCCATGGTAGTATTTTAAATATTTAATTAGTTAATTTAGTTGCATTTTTATTCCAGATGGACAAATTGATATGTTCAGTCCTGTTTCCCTTCAGCTACAGTTTGTGTTGAGTTGTATCCATACATTCTGATAATCTAAAAACCTTTAAAATATTAATTATTCTAGTCTCGAGTGACCAATATTTTTTGTTAAGCACAGATGTAATTGTCTAAAATGTTCTTGTTAGAACATAACATTTATTTTTATATATAAATGACTTTGATTTCAACATAATAGCAAAAAGGAAGTTGTTTCTGTTGCTCAACCAGCAAGTTGTTTTCTTTTGGGGTATCCTCCAAAAATACTTTTATTTACATATGCAGGTGTTCATTAAGCAAAAGGTACATTAAGACAGTTGTAACGAGTTGTCATCAGTGTTCTTGTTTATCCTTCTGTTAAACTAGGATCCTGTTCAGCTGTTTATCAAGTACTATGATTAAAACAAGATTAATAACAAAATTGAAATTGTTTTCATTATTTTGAACTGCAACTTTTCCTTACTTGAACAAAACTACTGTTTATTTGAACAACAACAAAAGACAACAGAAGACTTGAAAATAACTTACAGCCCAGGCAAAATTGGAGTGAACTTAATTGAGTGAATTTGGAGGGAGGCCGGGGAATGGGAAGAGGGTGAGAAGTGTGTGTGTGCGCGTGCACGTGTATGTATGCACATGTGATATTGAGCACAACGTTTGTTATGGCTTTGTATTTACTAAGTTTTTAACTTTCAAGTAAGAATTAACTAATTAGCCCTTTAGAGATTTTTTTAAGAACATTTCATGTTTTGCTGTCATGAAGTAAGAAACAGTTACTTCTCATTGAAGATATGGGAAACACTAAAAATAGTTCATTGGGGAAAGTGCCTATTTGCTATCATGGCTGGAGTGGACAGATTGTCCTCAGAGTACCCTTCTTGTTAAACTATAAAAAAATAAAAAAATAAAAAAAAAAAAAATTCACATGACTTACTTTTCTCCCTTCCTATGCATTTTCAGTATATTTTCCGTAGCTTTTTGTTCTGCATATATCAGTGCCCTGAATTTTCCTTTGTAGCCCAGAAGTAAAAGAAGCAAATGTGTATCATCTGTCTGTAAGATACTTTTTAAAAGAAAACATTTATATTTATATTACAGCTTGAATTGACCACGTTGTGTACATAGATCATCTCAAAGTATTATTTCACATTGAAAAGAAGAAACATATATTGATAACTGTAGAAGTTAAGAAAGAGCTTCTAGTTTTGTATTAAGACTGCATGAATTAAGTCCAAGAATATGACACTAGCAGCAGTCTTGGTTTTTACTGTTTATATATTTGAAAGCTGCTACTCTGTTTGATTTTCATGCTTCACACATTTTCAGCTTAACTTGGTTGCCTGGAATAGACTGTTAACTTTAAAAAAAAAAAAAAAAAAAAAAAAAAAAAAAAAAGTAAAATGGTAATGTCTTTCTTGTGAATGAGAGAAATTGAATATTTGTAAGTCCTTAAGTGATAGGTTCCTAACTCAAGGTGAAGAGAGGTATGAACAACCTAAGAAAAGAACTTGCTGGCTGTATATAGGTAAATGCTGTAGAATCCTGTTCTGTATATACTTCAGAAAGAAATGAGTTTAACAATTTCCTCTGAGCACTATACAACATAGTGTAACTCCTAGTCCTGTACTGTACTTTATATGACATATATGCTTTAATATTTTTTTAGTGTGTGCTTTAGTATTTTCATCTTGCATTTTTAACCACTTCACTGCTAAAATGTTTTCATCTTTTGTTTTCCTCTTTAAAGGCTTGATCCATCTAAAAAAAAAAAAAATATATATTAAATGTCATGGTCACTTTTCCTTCTTGTGGTGGAATATGCAGTCTGCCAGTTTTTAAGATCAATGAAAAACAGTGCAAAAATACAGTTACGGAAGGGTTGGTTTTAAAATGATTCACATATACTTTCTTCTTTTTCTGGTATTAGGAATCTTATCCATGTTTGCAGGTATGCAAAGGGTAATGAAAGGTGTAATACAGCAAACCCAGTCCAGAACTGGCTCTTAAATCCATGCATCTTTTGTTTTTGACAGCAAGTAAAATTTATTTTTCCTCTTATGAACTACTTTATTAAGCATTTGGGAAAAGAGAACTGCCTTCCCCAACCTTTACTTCTCTCCTCTCCCTGGGCATCAGAGCTGTAGCTTGTCAGGCGTGTAGTAGCAGAGCATTGTGTTGCTTAGAAGGGAGACCTAAGCCTTGGGAAACCATCATTGCATATTAAGTCCCTCGCTTACTGAAGCCTCAGTTACCATGAAAATTAAATATTTCCCCGTGGAAGGAAGTGAAGGAAGAAGCCAAATGACAGCGGCACTCGTGCACCATCTACTGGTGGAGAAACATTCAGGCTTTATCCAGGCACAAGCTCTGATTGTGAGGTAATTTAACGGGCTGTTGGTGCAGCACTCAACTTATTTTTGAGTTTATAACTATGAATTTACAAAACAGTATCCTGGAATCTTACGGGGATTCTTTATTTCATCGTTCCTATTAAATTTCCTCTGAAATTTTACTAATAGTGTTAATTGGAAGTAAAAATTACTTAATATGTCTTGTTAGGCTGTTGTAACTATTTTAAATCTATTACATAAGAGCCTAAAAATCAGGAATGAAATGAAAATTCTTTGGGTTCTGTCAGTAGATGTAAGAGTTTTACTTTCTCCTAGAGTTCTTTCCAGTAGCAAGTGAAGGCATATGGATATTCATGCAGAAGAAATCTGGCTTTTTGCTTTGTGATGTGAATTAAGTTTGAATATGCACAGGTGTGTCTGTGCACTTGCACATGCAATTTAGTAGTTACGAGGGTGCATCTACAGCTGTGTGCAAGATTAAAGCAATATTCTGAAAATAATCTACAATTACTATGGTAACCACTTAGTAAATAGCAGCAAATGATGGCATAAAACTCAGATGCCTTTCTGAAGCTTATGTAAGGGATGTTCTAGGCAGGCTTAACCAATTGCTTCTAAGGAAACAGGTATTTTGAAGGATGTCTTAATTTTGCATGTTGGAATATAACATTCCCACTTCAGATGTGTTCTCTTTAGAATGGCCTGTTCATGTGTACCTGGAGGGTAATGTTCAACTCCCACGTAAATAATGCACAGGTTCAAATTAGTCTTTAAATCTTTTCAGAGCTTATGGCATAGTGTGCAGTCAGTACAGTGATACATTCATCTTAATAAAACAAAAATCAAGGTGATGGCTGGCAACAAAATAGTTTTTAAAAGATGCCTTATGGTACTCTTAGTCTAGCAGCTGTGTGCATAAAACTTTCATTTCCTTTGGTGCACTGATGAATGTGATGAAGGAGGGGTGGGTTTGAGGGGTGAGGAAGCTTTGTTTGTTTCTTTTGTTTTTCTGAAAGCCTCTCTTAATTGCAAACTTTGTGATTAGTTCAAGAAATAAATGCATTTGATGGAGAAGAAGCCTTCATGATCAAAGCTGAGGTATAATCTGTACAGAATTTTTCTCCTTTTGCTTGGTGCCATTTGCTTTCCACCCTAATGACCTCAAAGTGCCTCATGTGTATGTTGCTTCCATTAAACCTCAACTGCTATTTCTTTCTACTAAATGATGTATAATTTAGTTAACTCATCCCATAGGCGTTTCTTTTTTGTACATGAATATAGCTTATTACTTTGAGTATATAATGTTAATATGCCTTTAAATTTGTAACTGGTTTATTACATCCTATTCTTGTAAGTTGACATAGCAGATAACACCATAAAAATTGTTTTAATATTTTTTTTCTCCTGTAATTACTTAATTAAAACTATCTTGAAATGAAACAGTTGATGTTTTTCCATTCTGTGTTGGGATTACGCCAAACAGTGCATATGAAGTCAAGCATTGCAGCTCAAGAACAGAATAAAACTATTTCAATACAGGTAACATTTTGCCATAGTATTTTATTTACTGGTTAAACAAAATCAGGTCATTTTATGATTTTTAAGATTGATCAAACCTAAATATTGTATTACCTTCAAGGTCTCTCATCTTTCATTCTAAGAACTGTTTATAAGAGTTGCTACGATGTTTTATACAAAAATGTCCTTGCTTTGTGTCTCCAGCGGTGCGTGTTCTTGGCTCATTCTTGCCTTCATGCTATGCAGGTCAAGATTCCTTTATATAAATCATATCTATTCTAGCTTCCACTCAACCCCCATCACAAAATATGTGTGTGTTTAGATATAATGTTAAGCTTTGTGCAAATTAAATAATAATACATTTATGTGTACACCAACAAAAAAAAAAAAAAAAAAAAGGAAAGTCCCTCTGTTCATGAAGAAAAATGGAGCTGAAGATTAATGTAGAAATCTGAGAGACTTTGCTTTTGAAAGCTCAGTGGTCAGGATTTAGGGTGGATTATTCTAAACTGAATCTTACTTGCCTCTAGCTTTTGTAAATGTTTCCTTACTTGTTACAATTGATAAAGTAATTCTCAGTGTTCATTTAATCAGTTTCTAATGTGAAGAACTTTGGTTGCTGGGGGTAATCATTAGGTGGACAATTAACTGTTGATACTTGAGCTTTTAACTGGTGATTTGAAAGTGCAGCTCTGCCAGAAAAAGGAAAGAGGCACGTGATTTAAGGGACAACCAAAGGAGGGGTTAACAGGCAATGTTATAGAACTATTGAGGACCACATATAAGGAAGTGTTTCAGCGTTAAATGTGGCTTTACAAGAATTGAAAACCTAACTGTAAGATCTCTGTCAAATCCCCCTTAATGTTATGGATAATACACAACCTTCTGGTTTTGAATGAGAGAGAAGGACAGGTAAGAGGGTCCTTTTTCATTTTTTTTTGGAGAAGGAGAGTAGGGCGGCAGCTAAGTCAACCTTGCCTGCTGGGTTTTATAAATTAAATCCAAAACTGGCTATGGCACACAGATATAGTGGCCAGTTTCTAAGGAGACTTCATAATAGTATCCCAATTAGTCTTTGCTGTATTCCAATTAATGTATTAACATAGTACTTGCGTGTCACCATTTCTTGAACCTTTTGGCTTTCTGTCATGGATCAATATATGCTTATATACCAGAATGGAGACTTTAGACTGTGGTGTTATGTCAATACTTGCATCATTTGGGAATGCTGAGCTAATGAAATTCAATAGTTTAGAGAGAGATTTCACAAGTAAATGGATGGGAATAAAAATGATTCCTGCATTTCATACCTTAAACTTGAGGCTGGAGAGTATACACATATACACACAATGGGCTGTTGCTAAACTATGCTTTGAGTACAGCACAGTGTGAATGACTAGGAATATTTGTTTTTACATGGGAGGAAAAGAAGAGGGAAGTCAAATTCTTCAAGAAGCTAATATCTGTGTAGTATCCATGTTCAAATATCTTTATAGTATCAATGCTTGATTTGAGAAATTTAGAAATACTTCATAAAATCCAAGGTAATGAATTCCTCCGATAGAGCAAGTCTCTCAGATGGATTGTGAATTCAGTTAAGTAGGGATTTGCCAAACTCTTAAGAATATATTAGTACCCACCAAGCTATATCCGATGCATTTTTAGCAGCGTACAGTTATTTGTGTCATTTTGAGGTAATACACAGGAACAATTATATTTGGCACTTACAATTTACTTTAAAACCACAAAGGAAAATCTCTCCTGTGTTCTGGATGTTGAGTAATGTGTAACAGGATAAGGTAAGATGACCAAAAAGCTCAGTATTTGGTGGGAGGATGGGTGGAAAGGAAAACAGTCGTGGCAAGATGAAGGCTGTTGCCATAGGACCTGCTCTTTAAAACTTGAGACTTTTCCTGTGAAGACAGATTTAGCCTAGTGGCTTGTCATGTTGGACTATGAGAGAGTTCCAAGCAGCATGAAGGAAAACATGCAGATGTTAATGAGTTTGCTAACCCTGGAAAATACAGCTTTTTGTGACAGTAGAACTTTATTTAGCAGGATTAACAATATCTGTTTGAAAGATCAATACAGGATCTATGTTTGAAAAGATTGTTGCCCATGTCCTGACTTTGCTGTAATAGGCACCATCTTTGAAATCCACCAAGTCATAGCACAGACCACTCCCTTTTGTAAAAGCTTGTCTGTGATTTGCACAGATGAATAACCGATATTGAAGGCTGACTGCTTTTCAGATGTTTCAATTAACACCCTGTTCTAAAGTGATCGTGTTCAGATTTCTGAATAATTCTAGCTTGTGGTGGGCTTACAAAGCTAGTAATGTAAACTTATGTTTCAGAAGTCTGGGTTATGAAAGTAGCATACAGAAAACCTTAGTGTGTTTGGAGCTGGTTGCCCACAGAAGGCGGTGGAGTCTCCATCCTTGGAGACATTAAAAACATCTGCACATGTCCCTGAGCAACCTGCTACAACTGACCATTCTTTGAGCAGGTAGGGTTGGACTTGGCGATCTCCAGAAGTCCCTTATGACATCAGTGATTCTGTGACTCATTTTTCAAGAAAATGATGATTTTGGAGAAGGAAGACAGCAGTCTCAGAGACTTTGTACCAGAATAACTTGTTTCCTGATTTGGAGGCAGATCCTACTGTTACTGCTTAAATATTTCAAGTACCATAGAAGGATTGTCTTTTTAGTCACATCATTGCTATATTTCAATGTTTTTCACTGACACAATTATTAAAATATTAATGCATTTCATGAACGAAGTCTTCAACATACACATAAGTAATAGATATTAGCATAGCATTGGGGTGAGGGGAAAAACTGTTCCAACTGTTAGTAAGTTTAAAAATATGCACAGGTGTTTGCATAAGTACTGAACAGCAGCTTGAAATGCTCTTCTGACACAGAAAATGTTTTCCCATAATTGCTAGCTAATTTTAAGATAGTTCAGTTTAAATAAAAATAAAAACTAGGTCCTCCAAATCTTTTCCAGATTACCAATCAAGTTTAAAAGCTTCTCTAAAAACTGGCTGGAATCTGAGGTAAGTTTGCTGAGTGAAGACAGGAAAAATGCCTGAGCAGACTGTGCTTGGAAGGATCGCACATGCTCAGACTGGAGCAGCAGCAGGGGGATGAGACTGGACTCTGGTTTCCCAACTCATGGAGAGTTGGCAGCCTAGTAGTGGCTGTATCTTTGGGACCCTGCAGGTACCCTGCACCTACTTCACAATTTATGTTGTGCTCAGTGGCCAGAGTCAAAGGACAGGTGGGGACTTGAGAAGAAGTTTGAGTCATTTCTTTTCTTGCCTCTCCTGAAAAATCAAAGTAATGTTTCTGCACACAGACGTCCATCCTGTCTTCAGACAGACATTTCTCTCAAATGGTTCATAGAATAATTCTATTGTATAATGGCCAGTTCAGAGTTCTTGGTCACGTTTGTCTCTTACAAAGTTTAGAATTATAAAATATTCTAAAAACTTTGTCTCTTTCTTTGTTTTTAGAAAATTCCAAAGTACCTGAACTTCACCATGTGCTTGTCAGTTATCTGGTTGTCTGTGGATGTCTGCTAGCTTACCTCCAGCCTTTTCTGAAGGGGCAGCTCCAGCTCACCAGTTCATTCACAATCATGACTCAAGCCCTTCCTCACTTCTTGACTTCGTTCTCCACAGCTTTCCTCTGCATTGATCTACCAGTCTTTCCAGGAAGTGCTCAATTATTTGCTGAAGTTTCTCTTCCCTTTGGATGGGAGGGTTCAAAAAACTGTTTTCCTCTCAGTCCTCATTTGTTCAGCCTGATACCTCTGAACAGACTCAAATATTTGTAATATGGCAGCAGTCCTGGCCATACAGTACTGTCTGTCCACCAACAGCATTGTCTGCCTGCACCTATTAACTGCAGATCTCATCTCTTGGTAACCACTGCCTTTAGGCTTAACAATAGTTTTAGTAAAGTAGTGTGGAGGATCCTCCCCAAGACTAACAAAAAAAATTAAAGAATCTCAGTCTCTCCTTTTAGCAAGATGGGAAGCAAGCTGAGGGGAGGGAGGAGAAGATGTGTATGATGTACTTTCCATGCTCTCTCTCCCCAGCCTTGCAGCAGTAGGTCCTTGGACAGGTGCAAAGGTCACACAGGCAGCAGAGTTTTGATCTTTGCACACAGCAGCTGAGGCTCCGACTTCACACCATTAGCCTCTAAGGCAGGCTGGTAGCTGATGGACATATCATTATCAGCATGATTTTTGGCTTCCTGAACTGCCTGTCTTACTAAAACCTAAAGCTAACCCTATCTGGGCATGTGGTCCGTAAGTATCTGCTGAAACTCTTTCACCACAAAGTATCTCCATTCTCTTTTCAGCTTCCCTTTTTCTAGCTTTCCATTTCTTTAAAATACACATTTATATTTAATTTTACATTTTGATGCTAAAATAGAATGAGAATGCTTGCAGATTTTTATTGTAACAGGACACTTACTATTTAGAAAAAGTTAGAAAATGGGCACAACCTGTTGAGCTTTATAGTTCTAGATCATCTGGAGTAGTTTCAGATTTTCCAGACTAATCTTTACAATGTACTTTGTTCAGTGCAAGTATTTATAATCTGCTATGTATCCAGTGAGGCATGGTCCAGAAGTTACCTTTAACATACGCCTGGGGTTTAGGCTTCAGTTATATCTTGAGTACAAAGCTATCTGCACTTTGCAGCAGCTTTTTTGCAAGTCGTAGATCCCTTGATTTGCATTTTTTTCATTCTTCGTAAGCACCTGCACCTGACAATCTACTTTAAATCTTCTAAGGAGGATAAGATTTCCTTCTAGCAATCTTTAGGTCAAATAGTGGAGATTTTTTTTGTAGATGTGTACAGAACACCATATGGGTTTCCTCTTCAATTCACAAGTGGCAAGTACTAAATTAACGATGGTTTGTGTTGCCACACAAAAGGTTCATTTATCCACAAATGAACCTTTAACAAATGTAAGTTTCCTTATCGGGCTTTTGGTTACAGAACTGTTCTTTTCAAGACACCAAAGCTAAGTAGGCTTCTAAACAGTGAAACTACAGCCTGCTATGTGTGGGGATCTGCTCTAAGATTGCATCCCTTGTGAAAAATTTGTGCGTGTGAAAAACCACACTTTGTGTAATTAATGATAATATTGTAGAAAAGATCTTGAAGTATGCCCAGTTCAAAATAGTGTGTGTGGTAATTGGGCATAAGAACATGAAAGTGAAACAGCTCCCACGTGTTGCCAAGGTCATTTAGGAAAGGTTGACATCATGACTGATTCATGTCTGCAAAAACAGGGTGACTGACATACTATCACAACATCACTTGAGATGAAAGTCTTGGCTGTCAGAGTGTTTGGTGACCGCACTGCCAGGGCTTGGTGGAACTTGGACATCTGTGATGAAGCTTAAAACGACTTCTAGTTTGCATATTTACATGGGTGATCAGATGGCACCTCATCAGCAGCAGTCAATCTTGCAATTAATTTTCTTTGCCCATTTCCACTACATCGTATGATTAGGGCTTAACTGTTATATCTCTGACTTGGAAGAACTGCTTTGTGGAGATATATCATAAGAAGTTTCTTTCCAGTGGGGCAGAGCTTAGTGAGCCAGAAAACATCCCCAGGAACAGACAAAATGTCAGCTCATGTCTTGATGCTGAAGCAGAATGTTATCCCAAGCAAAATCTTTACAGTCAGGTCATTCTGCTCCTCTCCTGTCACCAAATACATCGCAGAAATGTGGCTGTTTTTCTTGGTTGCTTATTTGCTTACATACACTGTCCCCTGAGCAGCAAATGTACATGGTTAAGGTCTTTCTTATGCTGTCTGCCACCTGTGGCATGAGTATGGAAGTGTTTATACAAGGCTCTCTTCTATATGCACACTGCTTTAGATTCCTACCGACAGTCAGGGCCAGCTCTTCAGGAGGTCTGTTATGAGCTTGAATCTTTGACAACAAACACCAGACAGCAACATGATCAATATCACTTGTGGTCTTACAGGTTCCTATGGTGTGACTCAAAGCTTCTTCATGCTTTTAGTTAGTCTCACTGCTATAACAGCAGCGACAGCACTGCATTTCATCAAGGACCTTAACAATGAAATTGCAATCTTGTGCCAGGATGTACAGACTATGACAGTTTTCAACCGTCCCATAGAAATAAAGAGGAAAACTTTGGGGGATGGGGAGCACCTCCTAAGCAATGTTTCAGGAAAAAGAAAGATTATACAGCTTATATCAAGGTTTCCAACAATAATATCATGTAATTCTTTGGTTAGCAGGTTAGAGGGCACAGTACCTTCAGTTTGAGGTCTCTGCAGAGGAAATTGTTCCATTCCTTTTGAAATGATGAGATCTGATTACACCAGCTCCCTGATCTCAAGCTCTTTTTACACCATCTTTTTTTCTTGTCTCAGAACTTCCACTGTGCTCACACTGTTGCCATTCAGTGATGTTAATTTTTATTATTGTCTACATGTATTTATGTACATTGCTAAGTGTGACCTGCACAGCTCAAATGATCTTAGAGGTCTTTTCCAACCTAAATGATCCTATGATTCTACGATTCTAAGCTAGCTTTCTCCTGTTCCCTCTGTCTCCTAAAAACAGGTCCTTATAGGCCAGGGGGAGCCCCTCACCTGATTCCTAACCCACCAAAGCTCCCAAATCCCTCATTTAGTCTCTGTAAATTGGATCACTACAAAGCCACCTGGCAAGCAGTGACCCTCCTGTGTGCAGCCTTCCAATGGCATTGTTGTGCTCTATTTTAGTTCATTTTCAGGCTGTGGCAGTCCCGAATTCACTTTCTCTCTTTGTTTTGTCCAGTACACCCATTCCAGCTGGTAGCAGGCCTCTGAGTCTGTCATTGCTCAGTGAATAAACCACATTGATGTTTTTATAAGTTGCATGGATAAACCCTGTTGTGCTTTTCCTCCTTTACTCCCTCTGCTATGAGAAGCCTGCATAAATTTCAGCGTCACTTAGTCAGAGATGAATAAGACTCTTTCAATGCCGTGAAAAAAAATGTCATTGGAAGGCCAGTTATGAAAACAAACTCAATTTCCCTTAAATACAGTAGAAGCTGTAAGTATTAATTTTATCTCTGGATCAGGTCTTTAGCTGTTAGAACTTATGTGGGTGCTCTTATTGTGATATACGTCTCAAGTGATTACTTTTTTTTTGTTTCAAGGAAAAATGTATAACTGGATAATGTATGAATTTCATTGTACAGGTTGAGGAATGTAAGCAGAGGGGCGCACTGAATATTTCCAAAATTGTTTTAACCCGTAAGTGGTTAATGTTAACATTTGTCTAGTGCCAAAAAAGTTAAATTTATGTGGCACGTAATTTAGGAAATTGAGTAGGCAGAGAGCTGGTGGATGCCTTCTTAGCTAAAAAAAAAAAAAAAAAGAAAAAGAAAAAGAAAAAAAATGTTCACTTTCCGTTAAACGCTCACACACATTTGTCATAGCAACCTTGAAGGTGGCCATAATGCTAAGCAAAATAAATAGTGCTAGCATAATGTTCGCTGTAATAACATGTCTCATGAGCTAGTTCAGTACTTCTTTTTATTACCTTATTTTCATTGCTCATTCTCTGTGCTGGAGTTCTGTTTTGTGGTTTAATCATTATTACATCATTTTCCTTTCTTAATTTAAAGCTGCTGCCCTGTTCCTGTCATTCCATGCCACCTCTTTACTATGTGCACGTATCACTTCTGACTTGATTTCTTAATAATGAGTTCTCCGCTCCTTTAGTTCCCAATAATGACTAATCATTTGATAAAATTTGTATAAATCTAAATAGCTGATACTTTATCATTAGAAGAAAAAAAACAACATGCAGGATTAACAGGAAAAGGGTAGTACATTTAACAAAGTATGACAACCCAAAAGGCACAGAAACCTTAATCAAGGTGCATCATATACACTTTTACATGAAGCAAAGCTAAGCAAGATTCTGAAGTGAAGTTAATTATCATTGAACGTAACAAATCATGGTCAAACTAACCAATATTTTTCACAAATACTGAGTTTAGAGTAGGGAGGAAAAAAAAAAAAAAAACAAAAAAAACAAAAAAACTCTATTCCAGTCTTCTTCCTTTTTGTAGATGAAGAAACCCATGTAAAAACAGGGCTGGATAAGTATTATTCTGAATTATTTGCAGAATACAGCACCAGAGGTTTCTAGAGGATTAAAAATTGCTATTCTGTGCACCTTCCCAGTCTCTCCTAATACTCCTGGCAAAATCCCTGCTGACGTTCCCTGGGAAAGGCCACTACCAACTCAGGATACAAGAGGGACAGGAGTCCAGGGCTGGCACCCTATTTTATTCTTTTTACTGTTTAATAACTGAAATGATGAAATAACTGAACTGCTTATTCTTGAGCAACATATGTGAATGGAATAAATAGTGGACGTTTTTCCTTTTCTTTTTCCTTCTACCTTTTTAGAAAAATGTGCTAGTTCATCATATTGGTAGGTATTTTTTATCTGCCTCATCTGAAATGTGAAACTCTGGTTGCCTCAGTGGCTCACGTAGAGGAAAAGAAATGTTTGCTTTCAAGAACTTTTCTAAGTTTCCTTCACTGCATTTTGACATAAATTTTGTTAAATGGACAGTTTTTTAAAGGTTTCATATTATCCATCTTCTGAAGTTCTGTCAAAGTGTCCAATTGTGTATAGATATATGCAAATTATCTTATGTGAGTTGTTTTTTTTTTTTTGACATAATGTTTATTCACAGTGCTATATTTATGGAAAGACTTTGTGTGATGTAAAGAACAGCAGAAGGAACCAATAGGATAATAAAACATCAATCTAATAATATATTACTTACATTAACTTTATATTTTCTTTACAAAGCAACAAAAAAAAACAAGGCTAAACCAACTAGAAAGGTCACAAAGTTCTCTCCTACCCTCCCAAAATAAAAATATAACCACCAAAAATGTGCTTGTTTCAGGTACTGATAATTCTGTGACTACTTGCAAAAATGGTGCAGCGTACCTAAAGCAACAAAGTTGCTCTTATTTAATCATCTGCACTGAAAATTAATATAGTTATTTTTGCAATGGCTGTATGATTCCTCTCTCTCCTCACTAATCTTTTCAGGTACCACCACTCTCACCAAGTTCCCCTCTCCTTGTGCTCATCTAAAGGAACAATGGGGAAGAAACACCAGCAGGCAAAACTCATGTCCAAAGGTCTATCTGCATGAGTAAGGACATCCTTGCAAGATTGTGAGTTGACAGTCTGGGTCACGTTCTGCTAAAGCACAGTAGTTTCATTTACAACAACAACAAAACACTCGATTTCTCATTTCAAATGAAAAAGAAATAAGCAACATACTAGAAATGGAGTAAAAGACCTTGACTGGTACTTTTTCATTAGTACAATGTGACAATTCATTTATAGAACTGGGTTTATTTGAGAGTATGCATCCTAACCTTTTTATGCAATGGTATTCAGAAGAAACTACTAGATTAGTCAAGAGCTCATGGGCTAATGCAGTTTGTCTTTGTTTTATGATGTTAATTAGGTTTACTTGAATGTCTGCCATTTACCTCAGACCACAGGATTAACTGAGCGCCCTTCGTATTAACTCGCTCATCAAATAATTATCATTGCTTTTTCCATGCGGTATTATTACATACAGCATTTACTTTAATTTCCTCCAAATACTGAATAAAATGCGCATTCATTATATATTTACTCTCAGAGTCATGCAGTCATGAAATCATTTTAAGGACTGAGGAAAAGAAGCACATATAAAATGATTATGGGCAAGACATGCTGTCTGCCTCAGCAGTCAGTTTAATGTCTATCATGGAGAAACGTATTTTCCAAGGCCAATTGTGGCACAAGTATTTTTAACTTGTCCTTGCTTACACTGTTTTAAATCTGCAGTAACTCACTAAAGTTAAAGGAGAAGCCTGGAAAAATTCCACTAAGTGAGAAAAGAATTTGGCTACCAGCATATAAAACTAACACTGTTAATCTTCCTTTTGGTTCTAGAGTAGGTCATTTCTTTATGAATGTTTACTACAGTTGTAGTATCCAGGAAGAAAATTATTTAGCATTTTTGGCTGAAAATATAAATTCTCTTCTTGAAATGTGTATCTCAAGTGTTGTATTCTATCCAATATGTTTGCCTTTTTCCCTTCCCCCAACTGTATACTTCTCAATATTTCCAAGAGATTTTCTTCAAAATGCTTCCAGGAAGTAAGGATGTGATAGTATTCCCATTTTAGGGACAGCCAGCTGAATCTCATAGGGATTGTGGTCTAAATTCAGAGCAAGGATTTTTTCCAAAACTGCACTGTCTCTGTGAGGACTTACATATATGTTCAGGTCTCTTATTTACTCAACGCTGGAAGGCACGTAAAGTCAATATCTAATATTTCATTTGTGAAGTCATATTAGCTGTTGGACCTCTCACAGAATCATAGAATAATTTGGGTTGGAACTTAAAGCCCATCCAGTTCCAAAACCCTGCCACAAGCAGGGACACCCCCCATTAGATCAGGTTGTCCAAAGCCCCATGCAACCTGGCCTTGAATACTTCCAGGGATGGGGCAAATAATCATCAAAAAATTATGTGCAGGTGCATCAGGTTTCAACCATATCAACATAACTAGCTTCTGGGCAGTTCCTGAGTTCTGTCAGGATTCCCAAAGAGAAGTTCCTTGTCTGCTTTTTATCCACGAGACTCAGTTCACTACCTAAATGGGTAGTATAAATTTTACAGAAAGACAGGGTGGTCATACAAGGTGGTCCTGGTGGTTCAGCCTAAGTATTGCCTTGGGCTCTGGGCCCTGGCTTGGGCCCCATTAGTGTGTATATGAATCCTCACCCCCAGCTTCTAGGCGATTGCTCCATCGACCAGGTGCTCTGGCGATTTACTGCAGTGGGGTTTGCTTTCTATAAAACACATATTGGCTATGTGAAAAAGGCATATTTATTTGACAAGCATATAGACAGGAGAGGGTCTCTCAGATAGACAGGAGAGTTCTAGAAATTTCTCTCTGCAACCAATTCATTCGTAACTGACGATCGATCTTCAGAGTAGAGGTTTGAGATTGGCACTCCTACAATACCCAGAATGCTGGAATACTGAGTTGAAGTATACCTTCTCCATCTCTCTTGTCTTAGCTGTTGATAAAAGAAATTGACCACTGCTTAGAAGAGCGGTGACACCAATCGTTGCCCACCCCTCCAGACAACCATGCTGCCTCATGCTCAAATCACTCTGTCTTATGAACTTCACCCTTCAGCATCTAAGACCTTACATGCTTTATGAGGAGAATGATGGGCACTTATATCAGGATGTACGTTGCAGATGGTAACTAGAAAAACAAAACCCAGACATGCAAGACCCAGCCAAAGACTTGAGCACCGCCATCACCTTGCGGGCAAGATTGACGGAGGTGAAAACTAACCTGGAAAATCTGCTCCAGCATGTTATCCCAGTTTTCCCTGATGTCTATTGCATTTTTATTCTTGAAACATAGCAGCGTCTCAGTGGCATTGCAAAATATGTTAGTTTTTCTTTTTTCTTAAAAAACAAAAAAACAAGCAAACAAAAAAAAAATCACCAACAACAAAACACCATCTCACCACTTTTATTTTATCCTTATCTTTAGAAAGACAGCAAGGAGAGCAGCAACCATATGTGAGAAAGGAGTGGTGAAAAGATCTTCGGTGCATATGTAGCATGCTTAATTTGTCATGGAGGAAAGTATCTTTTCCACTGTCATTGTGAGATTGAGAGTGAGCCATTGTCAACTTGTATACTTTGTACATGCTGTGATTTGTAACTGTTCCCAAACAAAGAGCCTTCTGTCTTGCATGATGATGAACTCTTCATCTCAGTAAAGCCAATAGAAAACAATACACTTCAAGGTTTAGTTATGCCTCAACACTATTTTTTTATTATTTGTATTTATGATTATAATTATTATAGGTAGTCTGGTGTGGTCTGAATGGGTGTCTGTATGGTAAAAAATAAAATAAGGATGAGCAAAAGTCCCTACAAGAGTGCTCTTAAATAATTCTGGCACATGTATAGGTGTCATTTAATGATGGGAACAAAATAAACAGAACAATAGTGCATGATAATCAACATAAAGGGCTAATATAATATGTATTAAAGGTAAGTTTATTGCTAAAATATGGTGGGGTTTTTTTGGGCTTTTTTTTTTTTGGGCTTTTTTTTTTTTTTTTAAGGACTGTTAAGAAATATCATTCTCAAATAAGGACCTAAGCAGATATACATATGGAGCTACATGTAGTTATGGTGAAAATCAGTTCAGCTGGGAAACAAGCTTGTTTACTGATTTGTTTTCATTTACTACCTTATATACAGAAGCCAGAAGATCCACTGAAACAGAACCCGCCTAAGACAGTACCTCAACTGAAAGAGGAGTTAGAAAATAAGAGACAAAACGTGTATTTTTAAGTTAACATAACTAAAATGATAAATATTTTTTAATTAAAATGTACTTTTTCTTCTGCAAAGTCCTTTCTGTTCCATTTAAGGGAAGGCTATGTAACAATTATTTCCTATAAAACCACTCAATGCACATACGGTGTGTATGCAGACAGCATACAGAGCACCATCTACTGGCATGCAAAGAGTATGAAGCATTCGTCCTTCCTAAAGCATTTTTACTACTCCTGGTAACTGTGATTTTAGTTTTGTTACAGTGCACTGTTTGTCCTTCATTTAGCTTGCTTTCTAACTCCAACTCATGTAGAAGGAGTATAAGGCAAAAGGAAATATGCTGGGAAGTGATCAGGCTGAGGAGTTTCTCATCCTGTATCTCAAACCAGCACATGCTTTGTCCTGAATGTGGTGACTTCTAAGAGTAATTATGTTTATAGTAATAAAAGCCACTATTTTAAAACATATATTTATACATATCTTCTTGCATTGGCAGGGAGTAAAACAGGTATTTGTACAGGCCATTCATCTTCTCTGTCTGCATGCATAACTCACACCAAATCCCTGCCTGGCTAACCAGCTCTTTCAATGACAGCAGCCTTAACTTTGCTTGCTTGTGGGAAGAGCCAGTAGCAGGTATTATATGACAGGGATCATTGTATCTGCCTCTCCTGTTAAGATGAGTTTTAAGGTTTTAGTCTGCCATTTGAGAGCTGTTGATTAAGGACTGCCATCTCTCCTTCTCTCAGTCAGGTGTGAGGAAGGGCTGTATACCACAGTTCCCTGTCCTTCCACCAGACAAACTGAATGTGACCTTTCAAGACTGCTCTTGGTGGATTTACTGCTGTCACTCTCCGGATATCCCTGAAGTGGCTCAGATAGCAATAGCTTGCTGATAAGAGACAGTGAGTGGTATATAGCTATATGAGAGTTCTGTAAGCTAAATGTGATCTGATGGAGATTTTTTTTCCCAGTTTATAGAAAGTAAATGCAGTTCCAAAGAATGCAGACATAAATGACAAATAATGCTTCAGAAATAAAAAGTAAGTTGTGTCTTCCCTACTTGTCCATTCCATAGTATATTATTATTATTTTAATAAAATAAAAAGCTAATAAGGGAGCAAGAAATCCAGGTGTTTTCCCCCATCTGTGTAGTTTAGCCACCAGTTAGTTTACCCAGGAATTACAAATGCAAATAGTGAGAGGGAAATGAATATTTGCAGTGTAGCTGGAGGAAGCCATCACACACACTTCAAGTGACTGTCTTGGTATCACCCAAATTACTTCCTCATCTCAGTTACAGACCCCCAGCTCTTTGAGGAGCAACCATGTGGTCAGGAAGAGGGGAACTGATGCTGCACAGACAGGACTTTTTTTCTTTTTTTTTTTTTAATGTGCTCTCAAACAGTGATCTCCCTGGGGACAAGCTAGGCTTAGGTCGTTGCATAACTTTGTTATATTTCCCCAGTAATTTTTGCAAGATCCTTTTCAAAAGCTTGCCCAAACCTCCTTTTCTTAGTTTATAATCTTATCTTTTTGTTTCTGTCTTAATAACTCATCTGAAGGTATGTTATTGGCAAAGTTCTATCATTTAACAAAGGCAGTCTTTGGCAGCATAGCTGATATTTTAAAGGGCTATACTAATGTTAAGAGGACACACAAAAATACTGCCAGATTCTTTCTGCAAGTACTGAAAAGTGTCTGAGTTTCCTGAGTATTCCCTAAAGACATTAAAAAAAATGTGGATAACCCTTCTGATTTCATCTTACCAAGATTATATTGAGGTCATCTGAAATTTATGCAATGCAGGCATTCGGGGAAAGGGGGAAGGGACTTTTCTTAAAGAGCTGCAAGTGTGCTAATAATTATTGTTATTATACGTTAATAGTAAGGTCAGAAATATATTAGATGCCTTCAAGCTGCATTAGACATGATGTTACCATTGGAACCAGACCCCAAAAAAGGAAACATAAGCAATAAATATGCTGGAAGGTCAGAAAAAGAATTTAGTACTGTCAGAACAGAATGGGTCTAAGCATTTTTCCTGATGGGGAAAAATAGCCATTAGAAAAAATGATTGTTGCTATTTATGAACACCAGGTTGCTAAGTGACATCATGTGATGTTCGCTGCTTCATCGGCCACCCACAGTTCTCAAGGAATAGCAACAGAGGAGGTGAGAGGGGTGAAAGAAAATCAAAAGGCTGAGTTACTATTATAAAAAGTCCTAGAGTTAGGGGAAAAAAAAAAAAAAAAAAAAGACAAAATAAGCTTTCTAAAAATACCTTATTTCTTTTTCTAGGAGAGTCTATCAGAATTAGGTTAAGAATTTTAAACAAAACCAATACATAGGTGAATCATCTGAAAGAGAAAGAACAAGAACCAAACCTACTCCCAACCTCAAACATATGTCAGCCACTTGCTAACCTGTGTGTGTGAATTAATTTCCATATACCACAAGGAAGAATGTATGCAGTTATGGCCACACAGTTTTGAGCTGCTTCTAATGTTGTCAGACTTCAATCATTTGGGCTCAAATGCTTCATGCTCTTTAAATGTATGCATTATTAGTACTTCACCAATGTCAGCTCAGCTGCTTCATGTAGGTTAGATTGTTTAAGCAGCCATGCCACTGAACCTTCAGCACTTCTCAGGCTTTGTAGTATTCTTTTGAGATTTGTCAGAGGAAGTGGGACAAGGACAAGATTGAAGAGGAGAGGAGAAAAAGTCTGGATCAAACACCAGAGGAAAGCATGTCTAAGGAACTGATATGTTTGGATGAAGAAACAGAAGATGGAGAAGAGACAAGAGATTGAATAATTCCATTATGTTGTTGTTGTTGTTATTATTTCTTAAGAAAACATACCATGGGTCCAAGGACAGAAAGCAAAACCTCACCTCTTCCCAATTTGGATATTCCTCACACTGGGCCACAAGCATTTGTCTTAACTTTCTTGATGCTTTGCTTTCAATATTAATATATAAAATGATCAATATATGTGCATGCCATAAATGTCCTTCCTCCCACCCTCTAGGAACCTTGTGGTACCTCTCTCTTTTTCAGATACTTTCAGTTACATTATTCACACACAGAAAAAAAATAAATGAATAGGTGTTTCTCGAAGATTCTGATTGTTTTCATTTTCAATGAACATGTTATTAATTTGACACAGGTTATTAATTTAATGTCTGCTGTCCAGAGAAAACCACTTAGGATAATGAATTAATTTTCTCTAATCACACATACAGCGAGTGGAAAGGAAAGGCAATTCAGCAGCTGTGAGTGCTAGGATAAACATGTTAGCCAGATACGTTTGTTTTTTGCCTCTTGACATGATTATCAATAAGTACCCATTATCAGTACATCATTGCTAACTTTCAGAGTTAGTATGCACAGAGGTACATAAACTGTTTACTGTTTCAGAACTACAAGATTATGCTGATTTACATTCAGGTCACACTTTGATTCGGAGCATAATTCCCTCCCAAGAAGGGAATTTCTGTTAGAAAATGAAAAATGTAGCCTTCTAATCTTGCTTGGTTAAGCCTTTCCATTACCAGACTCCCTGAAAACTATTTCTGTAGCACCACTGAAGCCTTTAAATTAGAAATGTGTCTGCTTTTAGAGGGGAAAAAGCAAAAATTTCATTTCATGCACACTTCTTTTGTTTACATTTTCATTTGTGCTGTTTAAAAAAAAAAAAAAAAAAAGACAAACATGCCCTCAGTTCATTTTCCCATGCTAACAGAGTAGCTTTTTTTCTGTGGCAAACACACCTTCCAGACAGGGAGTTGCTTTCGGACTTTAGTGGTTCACTCCCTTCCTGTTTGAGACCAATTACGTCTCATTTGCAATACCATTAGTCAAGGAAGTGGCTATTCTGAGGTCACGTCTTAGCCCACCCTTCCTAAATGGCACTGGTAGGCCTTTCTTCCAAGCCACTGGCCATGAGGTTGGGTCCTCTTTGTGGTTCAGTCTCTTCTAAATGTACAAGCAATGTAAATCTTTCAGGACTGGCCACAACTGGTGCATGCTGAAATTCTCCAAAATAATTTGAAAGCTGTGGTTGCAGGCTATTTATTAAAACAGCAAGCATGATCAGACCAAGCCAACTTGCTGGTTTAACAGATGGAAGCTTGTTAAAAATCTTTATTCCAATACGTTAAGAATCCAGTTTTGCTACAAATTGTGAAGTATGACTTGTGAGTCAAGCCCCAGTGGAAAGGATGTCTCATACTTTGAAACTCTCAGCTTTACATTCAAGACCTAACATTTGCCACTTTATAATGCTTTGATTTGTTTGTTGTTGTTGTTTTCCTGTGATTCCTTTCTTTTTTTTTTTTTTTCCTTTTTTTTTTGGAGAGGATCAACTATTCCCATCATTTAATAGCTACCTCACATTTCCTGTTTTTCCTTTCAACTAGGACAGATACTCTGATACTTTGCATTTTGTGAGTTGAGGAGAGTATGATGGTTACTATTATTTCTTAAATTCTTTAAGCTCTGGTCTACCATTTCTACCATGCAGATAACACTGTTTTTTACACATGAAGCACAGAGACTTCAAAGTGTTTTCTCAGGGTCACACTGTGTGTGACTAGGAGAGAAATCATTTTGTCTTACAATTTGAAAAAGACCTGCCTTTCTCTCATTTTTGTTCCCCTCACTAGAAAGAAGCAAATTGGAAAAAGAGAAAGAAAAAGAAAAAGAAAAAGAAAAAGAAAAAGAAAAAGAAAAAGAAAAAGAAAAAGAAAAAGAAAAAGAAAAAGAAAAAGAAAAGAAAAAAAAAATCATTTAGCTGTGGAAAATCCATGGAATAAAGAAATCAGTAGTGAGAAAAAAAATCAGTAGTGAGCTGAGAGAGATCTTTTGCAATTCTAGATGTTTGGTTTCTCTATGGAGGCAGCCTGAAGTGTGCCCTACCACACATGCGTTCCTGGAAAACTTCAGGCTCCTAGTGCTTCTGACACAGGCTGTGGGAATTCAGCAGCAGCTTTCTGACCTCAGAGAATCCCCTGCAGGTAGCTCACACACTTAGCCACATACCTCATTCACCCACTCTAATATTCATCATATTTTAATTCAATTGATGCTTGCATAATACTTTTCTCTGTTGTTATCATGAGACTTTTTCTCTTTCTTATAAGGAGGATGGCGTAAGTATTAAGCAGGCACCTCTGAATACATCATATATGAGTAAAAAATCTTAAAATAAGTTTGTGTGCATTCATGAAGAGATTAATTTTCAATCAGAAAACCTAAAAGTAGGAACTCTGTATGATTGTTTTTTCACACCTGCAACTCCAAGCTGAGTAAAATTACCTTTCAGTGAAGCAAGTGAAACAACAGAGAAAGACTGCAATACACAGAGCTCCTCACAGTGAGGCCCTACCACTTAACTTCTAAGAAATAATGTCGATGTAAATCATGATGTGATGAATGCTTCACTGAAATGATTCATGCCATATGGTCTGAAGAGCAAAATGGGCACAGTTTATTTTTAAAAGAATGAGAAATATGAACTTGGAATATTCATTGCTTTGTCCTGCCAGGCTGAACATTTGCTGCAGCAGGGGCCAGACCTACTGCAGGTCTGTCTTTTTTTGCTCACTTAATAGCATATGTTGCAGTAGTTTGAGGCTTTAGTCTCATTCATAGTGGAATAATGTCTAAAAAACTATGACCAGTACTCAGAAGAAATCTTCTGTAAACAGATGTTCACTGTGCACCCAGAGATTAAATTGTCTTCTCACTATCTCTTACAAAAATCTATGAGAACTTCACAAGCAAACAGTCCTCACAGGGTAATGACTATCTTGGTAGTGAGAAGCTAATTAAATTCAGTCCCCTGACAGAGGCAAAAGGTGCTGGTGGTTCCACAACTCACTCATCTTTCCCTTTTGTGAGGCTACTGATGATCAACAATTTTCTTGATATTCTGTCATATATCAGTATATTCAACGTGAGATTCCATTTAAGCAAAACAAAATTATCAATAAAAATTAGGTTCTTTCAATAGTCATAACTCTTCTCTTGCAATACACCAATGGGAAAGAAAATAAATAAATAAATAAATAAATAAAAGAAGCGAAAAAATGTGTACGCTGGGGCTGCAAAGAATTGTTTTTATGTTAAGAGTGGTACCAAAATGTACAAGCACATCTCACTGAAATACTTTAGGCTGCACACCTACTCCTTGTAAAGTAAATGACAAAAATCTCAGTAACTTCAGCTATGTGCTTTTAAGTCTATAACATCACAGAGCTAGACTGTGCATTATTGATTTTATTCCAAGTTGCAGATAGTGAAGAACCACTGCCTCCTTAGACAGGCACTGGTAAAAGAGGAATGGTCAATATGTTGCAGTCAGTCTGCAAAGTCTGTTGATGACTGCGCGCTCCTGACTTCTCCCCTACCAACTGTGCAGAGATGTGTGCCCCAGGAAAGTACTTTGAGAGCAGTCCACTTTCAAGAAATTGACATTTTCATTAGAATTCACAGAATGGTTTGGGTTGGAAGGGATGTTAAGGATCATCTAATTCCAACCTCCAGGGACACCTCACACTAGATCATCACGTATATAATTTCTAGCAGAAATTCATTTGGGATTGAGAACTTCATTACTTTGGGTGGCTTGATTTGGTGTAGAATATGTTAGAAGCGTGATCTCTAAATCAAATGTTTATAATGTCAGGTCGGCTTCAACTTAATTATACAAGAATCCTGCCTCTTAAACCAACAGGTAGGATTCTTGTATAAATCCTTTCAGGTTCAGTGGAGTCAGTAGACCTATCATTCACATCTACTTTATTTGCAAGACTGATTTAATTTATAAATAGACAGATTTTACCTTGCAATCTGGTTCCACAATGTTCTAATGAAGTTGGTAATACCTGGGGTGAGTGCTCCCAAATCATCCTTAAAGATAGCAAAGAGTTTATTGAAGGATTAAGAGCAATTCTAAAGAATGGTACCTATTTTTTTCAATAGCCTAGTGCGTTTCAACACATGCAAGTTGAACAAATTCAACCTGTATCAATTTAAACTGATGGAAAAAAAAAAAAAAAAAGTAAAGAAGTTATTTCACTTTAACAATTAAAACTGCTATTGATCTGTTTTAAACTCAATTGACATAAACTTTTTATATTGTCTTAAGTATGCATAATATGGTGTTGTTTTTTTTTCAATCATTTTTAAACTGTGAACACACAGTAAAATATTGCATACAGGTAAGTTTATGTTAGGGCAAAACATTTATTATGTGGTATATCCAATTCCTTCTCTATGCCTGTGATCCCCTCTGGTGGTCAATAATTGCTAAATGTTTCTTAGTACTACAAGTTACTTGTATCTCTTCTGTATTAAAATAGAGACCGTCTCCTTCTCATTTGAATTCAAGAAATCTGTTTTTTAATCCTGTGCCGCATTTTAGAAGGACAGAGCAACTGAATCTTTCCAAACATGCAGCTGGCATATCTGTGAACAGTTTCACTCTCTTTACTAGAAAGAGAAAGAGATATGTTGTGCATATAATGCACAAGCAAGAATGTTTTCTCACATCACAAGCCAGGAGGTGACTGTCCTGCTGCAGCAGGAAGCAGAGCCCTTTCTCCCCACCCTGCCCATTGGGCTGTATGAGAATGCCTGGTGCCCATTTGTGAGTCTGGAAGTAGGAGTACTCCTCAAGCAATTTTGAATAGTGTAACAACAGTTTGTCATAGTCATACAAGTAATTTAATAAGTAGTTGAGATTTACCTTAGATTAACTTCAGTAGAAAATAATAATAATAATAATAATAATAATAATTATTATTATTATTATTATTATTATTATTATTATTATTATTAAGATTACAGACACCTTGTAATTGTAGAGATTTAATATGAATTGGCAGAAGACCTAGCCCCAGATTCTTGTCTTCACCTTGCTTTCAACTCCAGGTACTTTCCAGTATATTTAAGAGAGGTGTAGACAGCTGCAGCTGCACACTCCATTAAGATGCCATTTCATATCAGTTTACAGGGATTCAAGTCAGTGCTGATCAGTCCTGACTACATTTCCTAACCCAGTCTGTGCATTTCTGCAACGTCCTCATGCTAGCACTAAGGCATACCTGACTGCCAGGTGAGATTCCTAACTGCTAGACTAATAAAAAATAAATCCTGACAAAAAACTAGTTCCGGTTTCAAATATTTAGGTCTCTTGACGAAAGAGCTGACAGCAGGGAAGCCACATATACCTTTCACGTGAAGGTAAGTAAGAGCTGTATGCTGGGGCCTCCACCCTTGTTGTTTGTGTTTTACATGGTGCATAATATAAAGGCAAAATCAATTCTCTTGAGAATAAGCGGCTACAAAATATTATTTAGCCAGCTTTATCATGATTTCTTTTTTTTTTCACTCACCAGGGACAGGAGACAGAGGAATGGACATGGAGAAAGGTGTGGACTGTATGAATGGCAAAGTTGTAAGAAGGTGTTGGGCAACATTATACGTGCAATATATGTACGTTGTAGGTGAATGACAGTAGGAGAAATTTTGTGTATCTTATGTTATTTATATTATTATATATTAATTACATTATATTAATATAATTATATTATATTATATTATTATGTTATGTTTATTTTATTTTATTTTATTTTATTTTATTTTATTTTATTTTATTTTATTTTATTTTATTTTATGTATTAGGAGAAGTTTTATGTATTGTTCGGTAACATAGGAAACCACACTTATGACGTGACAAAACATACAGAGAAACCCAGGGAATAATGCTGCCACCTACTTGTATCATGCAGTACTTCTTACATTACCAGATTACTTTCTAGTTTTGATATCGTTATTTGATAGTTTCACTTTCAGTTGTTCCCAGTCCTTTTTCTTAGCGTGAACTGCTGGGTGATACAAAAATATCAGGAAAGAATGAGAAAGAAGACTTTTTCTGCATATTTTGCTTTCTCACTCTGTTAACTAGGCATTCATTTAAATCCAAAATAGGGGTAGAATTCTGCTACAGTGGCAAAAGCCTGGTGTTTCAGGACCTCAAAATGCACAGACAAGAAAACTTGATTGAAATGTTATTTTTCAGCAGACTGGAGAAGACATTATTGTAGGCCTACAAGACTTCAGCAAAAAAAGTTTTCTGACTAAAACAGAGCTTTCAATGGGGAACACTGGTATACTAATTACACCACCCTTGAATAAAATGCACAGTATTTTCCCATTCAAGTTGCTGCAGGAATATCCTGGTTCTATTTCAAACAGCAAGCACAAATGGAAGAAATAAAGATTAAAATCCTTTTGGGGTTAGATCCATTTCTCAAGTGGGAGAAAAAAAGGATAAGGAAACTCCCTGTGACCCTTTCTTCATGTAAAGTAGGCAATGCTCAAACTTCCATCTTATTTCATATTGTCCATGGCTTTCATCATTCTCCTTAAAGCTATCCTGAAATCTTATCTATTCCATTAATACTAACACTACTCAGTACAAGCTTTTCATTGCCAGATGATGCAGGAACGTTTGAGTCTACCAAAATGTGGTCCTAACTAATGTTGTTTTAGCAGGAGTAAGAGATCTTATTTTCAGATTCTCCACTCTCAGAGACATGCTCTTGGGTTAGGATAAACCCTGCTGAAACAAAACTGCTCTTAAAGCTCTATTGTTGGAGAGAGAGGCAGATGAGAGCTGTGAAAGAGGCTGCAGAGCAACTGGCACTGATGTACATCATATGGTTGACATAAGCCTGCCTGACTTTAGCATGCTCTTTTCCACTGACTGCCATAAACATTTTATTTTTTTTTTACTTTCTAGATTTCTGTCCATATGTGTGGGAGGGTCTCATGGCTGTTCAAAATAGTTGCTTCCAAAATTACGGCAATTTCACTCATTGGGAATGAGAGAACTCCTTTATAGGCCTTCAGCACAGGGTTAGCTGTTTCTGAAGGTACATGTAAAACATTAAAAAAAAAAAAAAAAAGAAAAGAAAAGAAAAGAAAAGAAAAGAAAAGAAAAAAAAAAAAAGAAAAAGGCAGATTTTTCCTTCACCTAATAGAAAAGATAGGAGTGCATGGCTGAGGTGGGGGTGGATGAAATTAGTATCTTTGGACGGCTGATGTGGCAGTAGCGTTTTAGAGGGAATGCAGTGATGCTTCAGCAGAAGTGGCTGAGCGAGCCTATGGAATAGCTTGCAGCCAAGCAGAAAAAGAGAGAGAAAAAAAATGTTTTTTGGTTTATTTCTCTCTCTCAACACCGCTGAAAAGGGATCTCAGGAGACCCGAGTCAGGACAACGCGACCCGCAGGCAGCGGAGGCCCGGCGTGCCCACGGGCCGGGCCAGGCCGAGGGGGGCCGGGGCAGCCCGACCAGCCGGCCGGGCCCCGCCGCGGGGCTGACAGCGGCCGGGGGCAGCCGGGGGCCCCCTGCTGGGCCCGGTGCCCGCGGCCGGCGGAACGCAGCGGCGGGTGCAGGTTGCGGCGGGCCGCTTTGAGGCGGGCACAGCGCGGCGCGGCGCGGCGGGCCGCCGGGGCGGCATGAGGGAGCTGGCGGCCGGCCTGAAGATGGAGGGCGACATCTTGGACGCGTTGGAGGCTCTGGGGTGAGCGGGGGGTGGCCGGGCCTCGGCGGGCGAGGGGAGGATCCTGGCGGCCGCGCGGCCCGGGCCGGCCCTGCTCGGGCGGGGAGCGGCTGGGGACGGAGCGGGGGCCGGGGCCGGCCCGGGGTCTTGTCGCCCGCGCTGGGGCTGCCGTGGCCGTGCTGCCGGGGGCTGCCCCGAGGGGGGATCTGGTCGCTGCTTGGGGCTGGGAGGTGCCCCGGCTCGCAGGGGTGGTGGGTGGCTTTCCGTTTCGTACGGATAAAACGTGTTTTCTTTGTTCGGGGTGGAGAATAACGGGTGCAGCAAGTAAAAATAGTGTAACATGCAGTTCAGTTATCAGTTACCTCTTAGTATTGAGGGTCTCGGGCAGCGAGTTAAAGGCGTTGGAAGGAGAATTGCTTGACTCAGCACTTGAATTAATGCTGGATTTAGTGTGTTTAGCATGTATTGAAACATGGGACTCTGTTCTCACATACCTGTCATGCGTGAAGATGCCTCTCACATTTTCTGACAAACCGTTTTGTTTATAAATTACCTCTCTTTTGTTGGCATGTTTAAAAAAGTCTGAATTATTCATTCACAAAAGTAATTCACAAGTATTCATCTCAGTGTAG
Organism: Aythya ferina; assembly: GCF_964211825.1. Lineage (NCBI taxonomy): Eukaryota > Metazoa > Chordata > Aves > Anseriformes > Anatidae > Aythya > Aythya ferina. The sequence goes on from NC_140301.1 coordinate 25,834,710, forward strand.
TTCCTAACCAGCTTATGTTAAAATTATTTAGAAGTATGCACATTTTATGTTAAACCCATTTCTTATTGCAAATGTTTATCTCTCTGCACAGGTACACAGGTCCCCTTTTGGAGGAGGAAGCCCTGAAAAAAGCAGTCGAAAAAGGATTGTCTTCACCAGAGTTTTTTGACCTCTGTGTTTGGTTAGGTTCCCAAATAAAGCCACTTTGTAACATGGAAGAAAGTATCACGCCAACAGATGGTAAATGGATGTTAATTTGTTGAAGCTACTTAGTATTTAGTGGATTCAGTATATTTAGACTTGTATTTTTAGCTAGTAGTAAAATCAGTGTTGAAATTGAACGGATAACCAAAAGGTAGCCAAAGAGGTGCTGATGTTTGTGTGTATGTATCTGTTAGATTAAGGTCCTACCTTGTGAAGATTCTTTACAAAACAAAAGAAAAAGGAAAAAAATAAAAATAAAATGGGCTCATACATGTGGTTTGGTTAATTTGATTCCTGTACCTTGTTCATCAGAAAGTTAATTACGTTGATCCACTGTTTTGTGACATAAGCTGTTCACATGATAGAAGGAATAAGCACTGTCTGTTCCTCTGCTTGGTGTAAATTAAATGCTGGTTCATTCCAAATACTTGCATTCATGTTTTCAAGCTGTTGTAGCATCAACTTTTGTTTAAAGCATGAATACAACACTGTTTTAACTATTATAAAGGAGTGTCTGCTTGTATGTGGGACTTCTTTAAGAAGAAAGAAAATATTATGAGTGGTAGGTGGTAAATATTTGTCTGGGGTCTTGAAACCCACAATCTAAATGTGTAAATTAAAAAAAAAAATTAAAAAATTATAGTTTGATGTTTCTGTAAAAACAACATAAAAGGGCCATTAACTTTTAATTTATTTCTTTATAACTTTATAGGTGATAAAGATATAGAGAGCTTCCAGCTTGAGATTAGTGGCTTTCTGAGAGAAATGGCTTGTCCATATTCATCGCTTATATCTGGAGACATAAAAGACAGATTAAAAGAGAAAGAAGATTGTCTTAAACTCCTCTGTAAGTTAAGACCATTTTTGCCACTTAGTATACTACTATTTTACATGCGTCTTTTATCATTATTCTACAATTTACATTAAATAGTTCTTTGTGTGTATTTTAGCTTATCTCTACAATCACTACAGCCTACCCAAGCATGCTCACTTGTGGAGGGGTGGAAATGGTAGAACTAATATTTCTCTGTGATGTACAGTTCAACCTACTGATTCCTCCTGACAATTTCTTGATCCAATTCCAGCTCAGCTGAAACAGATTTTCCTTCTCTTGTTTCTGAGAGGTTTTGGGGCAGCTTGTAAGAACATGTGACATGCTTTGAAGGTGCTGAAAGCAGGATCAAGAGGAGTGAACTTGGACAAAGGAGGACCAGCTGAGACTAAGTGTGGAAAGAGATTACATTGAGAAATTGGTGGTGGCAAACGCTTGGAATTTTCCAGGAAAAGAATGGAATAACATCAGGGATCAGTGTGACAACATGAAACTAGTCAAGGAACTAGGGGTCTGGGGAAGGAGGTATGGTAAGCAGTTAAGTATGGTGTACAGACAGGAAATTAGATGGAAGTCAGTTTAGGTAATGAATGGGAAACTGATACTGGTCTGTCTAGAAGAGGATTGAGAGTCTGTTTTATTGTTGTCTTCTTATCTGTATTATGAGAATGTGGGCGCAAAAAATGTTGAGTCCCTAAATATGCCATTATCTGCCATTTTTCTTTCTAGTATTTCTAAGTACAGAACTCCAAGCTTTGAAGATATTGCACAGCAAGAAAAGTAAAGGCTCTCATTTGGAAAAGCACAATGAAATTTATCAGGAAGTACAAACTATTTGTGATGCACTGGGCCTGCCAAACTCATCACCTGATATTCCTCCCTTGTTAACCAATGTGGAACAAAAGGTATGGGTTTTATGTTTTCTCTCTTGTTAACTCTTACTTCTGTAAGCGTTCATCTTAGTTGAGGGCCTAACAATATGATTCATGAAGGCCCTATCCAACAAGTGCAAAGGGATTTTTATTCTGGAAACCAGTGTAGTGTACAAGTTAAACTGTCTTAGCTGTGAGGTGAAATATTTGAGTGGTTCCCTCAGGATGAGATGTACCTGATGCACCTTGCCACGCAACCTTAGGGTATGAGTTGTAGGAACGCTTTCCTCCTACCTATTCAAATATATCAATCACAAAACTTTGGGTAATAACTGATTGCATGTTTACATACCTGTCGTTGTCAATTCTGAGATGTTTTCAAATTTAATGTGTAAAACTAAACTTCTTGCTCTTTGGTTTATGAATACCTTAATTGCAAGTATTGATTTGTTGGTGCCATTTCCTTAGTTTTAATTCAGGCATTTTTCAACCTACTAAGTTAGGTAGTCAATATGCAGCCTCATACCTTATCCAACCTTATAGTTCTTTCAATTGTATTCCACCAGATTCTAACTCATTTCACTGATGTGATGTTTAATTTGGATTCCTCACTGCAGATTATAAGTGCCACCCACCATCTTCTCTGTTAAAAGTTTGGCTCTTCGTTTCTCCCTAGTATTTGGGAAGAGAATTGGTCCCCTCTTGAGTTATGAGAGATGCGTGAAGTGAATTTCCCTCTGCTGCTCTCTGAATCTTTGAATTTACTAATTTTTGCGTGATGATCGTTTTTTGTTTTTTTTCTCCCTCCTCATCGCTCAATGGGAAGTTGAACATTCAGAGGTTTTGGGGAGGGGGCCTGTTTTTTCCCAGATTTTCTTACAGATGTGGATCTTTATTGTGGCAAGACAGAACCTTTAATAGATTCATATATAAAAAGCAATATCCAGGTGGCAGTGAAATTGTCTGCATTCCCAAAGTGTCCCTGTACTTGATCTGTTTAGCTCATATGAAATCTTTAAATCTATTCTTTCCATTAAATATCTTTGAGGGGATGGAGAAACAATTCCATCACTGTTTTCTGAGGGTTAAAATGTCAGAGTTCCAGCTAGTAACTAGTTGATTAAAGCTGCCTAGTACTGTTGATCTTCCCCTGTGGGTGTTTACATCCAAGGGGCTTGTAGTCTCCAACAGGAACAACAAGGAAGACAGTGGCCTTCCTTGCACACTTCTTGGCTTCACTTCTTGGATACAGGCTTAGTTTCATGCCATATTAAAAGAATAACACTCTAATGCTGCAATAGCAGACATGGTGGGCCAGCTTTTCACACAAACACCTAGCAAGTTGTCTTTGCATTACAAGGTTTTGCAAAGTCCAAGACTTCTTTCAGATAGGGTCACATGCTTGCACTGATGTGTAGTGTGTTACTGTTAAACTGTTTACATAAACTGTTAACAGTTTCATAAGTCCTGAAGCAGAAAAATCTTCTAAGCATGTTCTCTCACTCTCCCTCCTTCCCCCTCTCTCCCCTCTCTCTCATATCACAAACTGCCTTGAGCTGTTTTTCAGTGTTTTCCAGGTCTGTCAATTTCACAGTGGTTATACAACTTATACGCACTTCAGAGTGTAGAAAGGTGGCAAAACTAGTTCATTCATCTTCTCTGACTTCAGATTAATAGTGTAATTTGTGCTCTGAAATGTTCTGGCCCCTTACAACTGAAGAACTTTTATTTTTCCTGCTTCTCAGGAGATTTTGTACAATTTCTGCTGTATGTTTCATTGTCCTTCATCCCCTACTTTCATGTGGGACAAGTTCCGAGTTTATTTTGATACAGCGCATATAGAATTAGATGCCTAAGTTTGTTGATGTAGCTGCATTAGCGTGGTGATGCCCCTGATTGAAATTCTTTGGCTTCGTAAACATCTTTTTCAGTCCCATTTATAACTTTTTTAGATTCTCACAAAATTTCACTTGCAATGATCAATTTATTTTTCCAAATATTATGTTGCTCCTGATTTAATTAGGCTGTGTAAAATTGCACTGCTAACATGTAGTGTTATACTATATGATTTGTAACAGAAACTTATATACTAATCTAGCATTTTTATTGAATTTGAAAATGTATCTGCAGCATTTCAACATGTCTACTCTTTGTCTCTGTCTAGCATCTTCAGCATTGTCAGTAGCTGTGGGAATAGTTCTGAGAATAGTTTGGCTGTGCAGCAGCAATCTACCAAAGGGACAGATCACACATTGTGTTTTGGTATGACACGTTAGAATATTGATTGTTTTTAATAATTTGTCAGATTATTTAAAAGACTAGTATAAAATCAAGATCACCTTCTTCATTCAAACTATGAGTTTTGTTGTACATCAAACCGAATATGCAATCATTGGAAGTACCTTTTAAATTTGCATCTCCTGTAATGAACTACGGCAGTGGTTACGCATATAAGAAAAATTGAGGGAAGAGTTGGTAGCGTTACAGCTTCCTACCGCTTAATGTAATGTATTATATTCTATAGCATAGAAAAACTGATGGTCTTTTTTTTTGAGATTCCCTTGTGAAGTTTCCTTATAAAGTATATTTATAAAACTTACCTCTGGGAGGTGTTCTGAAATTTGCTACTAGAAAGCCCATAACTTGTAAATGAACCTTGATCAAAGATTCAGAAAAGTTTCTGCCAGCATTATGCTACATGCTTATATCTAGCTTTTTCCATTCAAAATGGTGTGAATTTTACACCTAGTTACAAAGAAACTTTCTAATACTGTTTATTCCAAAAACCTTTTTACTACAAAAATATTCAATTTTTTTTTTTTTTTTTACCATGTATTGCTTTGCATCATTTTTTCTTAGTTTTCTAATGTAAAAAAAGGTAATCTCCTAACAGTCTACTGCAATAAAAGGAAACTGTAAAGGGTTACCTAAGAAATTAAATGGAAAGCAAGCTAAAATAGGCTTTAACTGAAATGTGAGGAGGCTATCTTTAAAAAAAATATTTGGGAATATTTTTGATAATTTATTCATATTTAAGTTAGTGTTACTGTTTAGTAATTGTACAGCCATAATGGTGCCTGTGCATTAAATGTCAATATAGCTTCAGGGAACAAGACAGAAGAGTTGTCTGGTTAGAAGTCTTTGTGCCTAAACTTGTAGGCATTCACCAGACACAAAGCTCAGGCAAAAATGTCTTTAAAATTAGATAAGTATTGAAAATAAAATGACATGTAAGTAAATGGAAGACGGGCATTGTTTGGATTAACATGTTCTGTGCTCAAGAATTTAGGTGATCTTTCTGCAAATTAAGAAAATGTTCCTTCCTGTGTAGTGACAGCGTTTTAACATAAATTCCTTTAATGACACCTCTTTACAGGTTATTTTTTAAAATATGAGAAACCCTGAAGTTGTGTGCATATATTGTTTCTCTTTGCAAATAGTGTTAAACATAAAAAGTATAGGTTTATTTTGACTGAGGGTAAAGATATTTATTAAATATGTGGAACATTGAACCTGTATTGTGAGCTAATGTTTTGTTTTTTTAAAGGAGCATAGACTTATAAAACAAATGAGAAATGTTCGATACATAAAGGTGCGCTTTATTTGGTAAAAAATAGAATAACTATGTTTTTATACAACAGAGTTTGGAGTCAAATCCCAATACTTTTGTCTCAAACATCATATTTTTTTGAGTATATGAACTTCTAAATCAATCTTGTAAATATTTAATGTTATCAAGGAGTTTGATTACAATATATATTGAATAGTCAAATATATGCATCTCCCTTTAGCTTTTAATTAATTGGTTTGCTTCTCATAACTAAGTGTGGGAGAGTTTTAGGATGATTTGGCTGGCACAATTTGTTTTACATTTCTGTGAATATTTTCACTGCCCTTTTATCTGGACACTGCTTTTTGTATTGTTCCCACTTACAAATGCAGAATTTATATTTTTTATTTTTCTCCCCCAGAACTTCTGTTTATTCTCCTTAATGCAAGGCAACTATCATGGCTAGGAATGAGTTACAGCGTAGATTCTTGTATTGGTTGTGCTTTTGTCCTCTGGTAGACAGGATATGTGCCAGAGACCTTATGCTCATAGCCCTGTTGGTCAAGGTTGGACAACATATTCTGGAACTATAAGGCAGCAAAGCTTATTTCACTCTTGTAGTTGTAGGACATGCACTCAGAGTACTGCTAAGTGAGGGAGTAAAGTATTAATGGAGATTCAGAAATCTGGATATGACTTTTCATTGTCTGTAAAACTCTGCAAGTAGATAAAGTTATCTGTGGAACAAGTTTCTCCTTAACTTGATTCATTTTATCCAGTGACAATTATACTATCAATGTATTTTTTTTAACTCGGGGGGAGGGGGGGCGAGAAAAAGGTTGCAGAATTTTGCAGTTTCCTAGCCAGTAAAGGCTAGTTTCACTTAGCTGCTCCTACTGCTTCTGATTGTGAGTTTCACTGATTTTCTTCTTTTATTGTTCCTCTGAACTTCCTTTCATATTTCAACTTACAGAAATCAGGGGTAGATGGTGCTGAGTTAGGTCTTTCAATTGTGATTCACTTGTCATGGCAGAATTTATTATTTTTTGTGTGTGGAGCCCAGTGTTATATTTACTTCTTAGCTGCACTGGCAGCTGCAAGCTTGTAATAATTCTAATCTCCAGAGCATCTTCATCATCTGTGCTTTCCAGGTTTTATTTCAATCTATAGCTACAGGTTATTGAGGTGTTATGTTGTTGTGTTTTTTGGCTTGTGGCTTTTGTCTTCTCCCAGAAGTCAGGCTCATTTTGTTAGATTCTTATCCTTTCAACTCATTAGGACCTTTGAGGATAATATATTTCGGACCTTAATGGCTACAAACGTCTTCACTAATAGAGCTTTTAATTCATTTGTTGTTTATTAGTATAGAAGTTCTGTAGTAATTGCTGGTTTCTACATCTTTTTCTGTCATGCTGATCTTATGTTGATGATTATTACATTTCTTCTTGGCTCTTCATGTATTTATTTAAATTAAAGCATAGTTTGTGCTAAAGTACATTTGAATTTTGAAGCAGATTGAGAGGCATCATGTACATGCTTCATTAGAATCAAAACAGGTTGGCTAGATTTACAGGATAGACAAGTCAGTCAGCCCTGGAGGGCTTTTTGTAAATAAAGGTTGCAAAGGTACAAGAATTTAAGAGAAAGAAGAGTGTGGGGGCAATACGGTACATGAAACAGAACTTCAACCCTTATCATAATCACTTCTTTTATATGGATGGAATCTAATAGCACAGGTGGTACTTTTAATTCATCACTTCATGCCATTTGTTCCTTCTTCTATATTAATTGATGATTTCTTCATCTCTTGCTGTCATGCTGATCTTATATTGATTATTGTTCATTGACTACCACAATGCTAGGTGAGCACTTCTCAGTGCCCGCTATGATAACTTAGTTAACTAGGTGCTCTAGAATTTGAGCAAGTTGACTTGTCTCCTGCAGTTACTGCACAGTGCTCACTGCAGATGATATTTCTGTAATGTGTAGAACTCAAAACTCTGACAAAATGAGAAGGTAATACTAGAGAAGTTAGCACTGGACCTTACCTCTATTATAAATATTAATGTAAATGGCTGTATGCCTACGCGAAGTCTTATAATCCTAGCAAATGTATCTAATGTCTCTCTTCAGCTATAGGTTTTATTGTAGGTCATGGACTGCCTTAGTCCTTCCTCGTGAAATGTTTAAAAAAGAAAAAAAAAGATATAGTTTTAGTCTTCTTTGACTTGATTCCACATGAAAGCAAGTGAAGATGTAGTTCTTCCAATCAGACCATGTCCAAAACTTCTTCCAATCAGACCGTGTCCAGGAACAGTAATATGCTGTTCTCTAGTAATCTACTACTGCTTAAAAATCAGTTGGCCTGAAAGTTATGTAGGAGTGTTGTGACCATTTGTGGTAAGGTTTGTAGAAGAGTGTGTGGAAAAGAAAGTGTATGCTGAAAGAAGTTCCTTGGTAGAAGCTTTTTGTAAGGAGAGAGGGGGATGCAGTGGAGTTTGGAAGTCAGAAAGAGAGGGCACACTTCGTTCCCAAATACCGAAGGCAAAGCTAATGAAGAAGTATAAGGCAAGCTGGTTTGGAGTGAGTGCAAAAGTCTTAAACAATGTTAATTGGAACCAATAACAGGATTAGAAGGAAAGAAGTGGGAGAGCGACCTCATACCTATCATATCTCCTGCCTTCCTTACTGACACCCATTGTCAGCTTTCTGTAGCCAGGTCTACTATTTGTCAGTGAACTCCCAGCTTTCAGTTGTTAATTTCCTTAGATGTAATTACAATGCTTAATGATGAGTAAACCCAGTAAATTTAATTAGTTGTATTGCCTGTGTGCACTTCATAAATTTGACATATAGATATTTTTCAATTATAATTGGGAGGAGAAATGCTATACCGTATAGTCTTTTTATATAGAGGTTGATCATGTAGTGGAAGTATTCAGGAACTCGTCTTTTTGTAATGGATGATGATAAGGCAGAAGACATCTGTTTTTATGAGTCTGCTAAAACAAACGTGCTATAGTTGATCTTAGAATTGTAGCATATTTTTGCTGAAATAAATGTAAATATAATTTGTGTTCTGAAAAGAAGTATGTGTTTTGTTACAGATAAAGGACGTTCTCTCAAAAGTTCAAAAAAACCATGTGGGGAAGTCACTGCTAACAAAACCTCTGAATTCTGATCAAGTGGTAAAAAAAAAAAAAAAAAAAAAAAGTCCCTTATTTTGTTTTCTGTGTTTTGTGGGGTGGTCAAAATTAATGCTTATGATTTTGTCTGTCTATTTTACAGTCACTCTTCTACTACTTAATATTCAATTACTAAATATTAATAATGCTAATCAGATACTTCCAGAATTAATGTTTTTAACAGACATTGTCTTGATATATGTACATACTAACTTTTAAAATATTTCGTAAATACATGCTACTGCAGCACTACATATCTGCACCCCTAATTTTATGTCGTTTGTAGTGATCACCAGAGAATAGTCATCTTATTTGCTGAGTGGGGTTAACTTTCAATTGATTTGTATATCTTTATTGAATTAATATTTGGACTTTTTATTGTAACACTGCAGGAAAGATTGGAAAAAATCAATGATGCTCTTCGCAGTGAGTATGAATGTCGCCGACGTATGTTAATGAAGAGGCTAGATGTGACAGTGCAGTCTTTTGGCTGGTCTGATAGAGCAAAGGTAAGGTTGCTGTATTTTTTGCTTCCTGTAGGTGGGAGTCTGCTACAGTTCCATAGATCTTGTTACCAAGTATATGTACTATGTAAATACACTTCCCTTACTGCTGTCTTCTTTCCAAGCAGTTTCTCATCCTGGATTGTAACATCCAAGTTGTAGGTATTGAGAAAACTGAAGGATTTGAGTAGGTGACACGGTCCATGTTTTGTGACTGTCTATAGCTTCATAAATATATATATTCTAGCATCCTTTGTTGGGGGTTTTCACTTTAAGTCCATACCTCCCTTTTTCTTTCCTATATCCGCCCCTCCAATCAAGTAAAGTAGGAGAAAACCTCAGCATTTCTCTGGAGATGCAGGAGGAAGACAAACACTAGGCCTTAACAGAGATTGGGTGCAGAAAGCGTCTTCCCACAAGGTCAGTGAGATTATTACAGTGACTGCTACCTATCTTGGGTGCAAAGCAACCGAATAAACAAACGGTCAACTGAACAGCTGGTGTGAGAAAAGCCTTCAGATGGCTAAAACATCCAAACTATTGGGGATTTTGTCTGCTGGTATTGTTTTAATCACAGTAATTTCATTTGTGATATTTTCTAGCACTCTGTATATTAGAAAATAGACATGACTTAACCAGTCTGATATTTCTGAGCTAGAAATCCATATTGTTTCTATCTAGCAAAGTAAGAAGATACTAAAAGTTTGTAACTTGATTAATATATGTGTGGTAAGCTGAAGGCTTTTTTTTTGCTCATGAACTGCAAGATCAACTTTACTTCTAAGAGAAGGTTTGTGTAGAAATCTTAAGATTGATAAGTCTTAAAACTTCAAAAGCTTTCTGAAAGTGATATTATAGTTTGGCATAGATATGTGCAAACAGAGTCTGCTCACTAAATATCACTGAAAGACATGAGTCTACATTCTGCTTTGCTGCTTCAAAATGGCCCACTTTAATTTCTGCAGGGGTTATGAGTGCTTTTATGGTACAAGAGAGGAAAAGAGGGCATTTACCTCAAAATTATCAGGAGATTTCACTATGTGTAACTCTTATAACTGAACCAATGCAACTATAAATTTTTAAATTTAAGGTGTACTTCAAAGATGTAGTTGATGTTTACTGATAACTCAGACTAAAATCTGATGTTTATTCCAAATGACATTAAAAACAATGAATACTTTTATGATAAATCAAGTTTAATGAGATTTTTAATGATGCCAAAGCAGTAAGATGATTCCTTTTCCTGTCTTAGAAAGGCTGTTGATGCAAAATAGCATGCAGTTAGAAATAACCCCATTACATATTAAATCTGTGATGAAGATTTACACAAATTGACCTTCATTTAAAATTGCATATGATTTTTTTGTACTTTTTCCCCTCATTTTTCATGTAAAATACTTGTTTAGAATGTCTCCAAAAACTTTGGGGGGGGATTCAAAATATTTTGGCATTGAAATAATTTTGATTTTTCTTTTTTTTTTTTTTTAAGCAATGAAGCAAGTTCTTGTCCTTTTTTAATTCATTAGCTAGGTTGCCTTCCCCTCCCTCTCCATTAAGTAGGTATTTATACCTGTCTCTGCTTTTGATGGTGTGTTTTGTTGTTTGTTTGTTTTTTGGAGGAGTGGTGGCAGTGTAGTTTTATTTTTTTCTGTCCCCCAGGGGGTTAGTTTTGCAGATTGAAATGGATCCATAAATGATGACGTAATTGTCTAGCAAAACAGCAGTGACAAAGAACAGCACCTGTTGTCTGGTCCATCCAAGATCAAATGTTTATTTACTCTGAAGATCGTCCTAGTTGCTCACAGAAAGTGTGTTTATTTTTCATCTTTTGTTAAACAAGTAAACATCAAAGTGAATTTGGAAAAAAATCTATTTTTTTCCCCTTCTCAGTTTCACTTTTTCATGGCTTGCACAAGTGTTCTGCTTCATTGATGCAGATTTTCACAAATTGACCTGCATTTAAAGTCACTCCTTTTTCACATTTTGGAGTGATCTGTTAAATATGGCTATTTAAAGCACTGCTTCAGACAACAGCATGGAGCCTAAAATTTAGTCTTAGATATGTTGCCAGTGGATACAGTTTCTGTTGTAATAAGTTCAGCATCAATTAAACATAATCAACATTTCCTTGCACATCATCAGAGAACAGAACTGGTAGCAACTGGCACCAAATTTTTCATACATCACACCTTGTGCTCAAACTGCAATGTACTGAGACCACTGTGTGGCTTACAGTGTGTGTTTGTATTTGTATGCCTCACAAGTAAGTAATGTCTGATTTTTATTGTTTAGGTAAAGACAGATGACATAGCACGCATCTATCAGCCCAAGCGCTACGCATTATCTCCAAAGTCAACTATAACATTAGCTCACCTTCTTGCTGCTCGAGAGGATTTATCAAAGATCATAAGAACAAGTAGTGGATCAACACGGAAAAATACAGTCTGTGCGATCAACAAGGTAATGTTTCTTCCTGGGATATGATAAAAGGATGTGGGAGTTTACAGACCCATCAAAAGTAATTCTGGAATTACACTCTTTGTTTAACATTTTTCTTCCTTTGTACAAGGTGGTTATAGCTGGTGCTTTTAACAAGAAAAGTTTGCAGCATTCCAATAAACACTGCATTAAGTTCTTTTTTTATCTTACTACACAGTCAGTTTTACAACCAGATTAAATAGTAATCTAGATGAGAAAGAACAGTGGAGGAAGTAGACAGAGTTCAGAAGTTACTTTTCCCTTCCTACTGAGTTGTTCTTTTCAAACAGCAGTCTCAGAAAGCAGGGCTACACTAGCCAGTTCTCAGGAAGAGTCAATGCTTAATCTTTCTGGACAGCTTGGCCTGTCCTGCCTTTTCACAGCAGAATCTGCTGAGTTTTAATCTGCCTTCCAGCAGGGTCAAATGCACCATTCACAAATAAGATAAAATAAGAATCATCCATTTGCTTTGGTATCTGTATTTTCATAGGAAAGGGACTCCATTCAGCATAAAATTATAGTAGCGATTGTTTCTTTTTCTTAGTCAACACAGAAACAGGATCACCTGAGAACTGTTAATTTTCCTTAGAGCTACTAAAGAGCAGGTAGAGTATACTTGGTAAAACAGGGGAAAGGAGGAAGGTTTGCTTCAAGTCGGTTTATACTTCATGTTAGGACTAGGGAGTAAATACAATACTTAACACAGCTGGATTTATTATTGATTGTTTTTTGTTGTTGTTCTTTTTGTTTGTTTCTATATTTGGCTTACAAACTTAGGTCCTTGAGTTCAATGGAACTGTACACCTCAAGTTAAGGATACGTGTTAGTCTTTCTGGTATTGGTGCCTAGGCATTGGTGCCTGGGTATTGTCAAGCACAGTAATGAAAAAGTAAAACACAAGGTTTTTTTAGTTTCCTTTTGTTGTTGTTGTTGTTAATAAGCATCTTTAGTGTATCGGTACATTACAAACCTCAGAAGTTTCTGTGGAAGTGACATTTAATTATTTGGTAAAATTGTTTGGTTTGGCTGTTTGTAATAAATAAACATAGTACTTCCTTCTGGACTATAACAAAAGCTTGCAAATAACTATGTTAGTTCACTATTTCAATAGTGAATAGTTCACTATTTAAATGGCGACTGTTTTCATTAATCTTTTATTTACAGACTTTCTTAAATGCTGTGCCCCATTTTGAAATCCTTTTAATTGTTTTGATCTCAAGAGTTCTGAAGTTTTATTTTACCATACAGGTTCTTATGGGGAGAGTACCTGATCGTGGAGGCAGACCAACAGAGATTGAACCACCACCTCCTGAAATGCCTCCATGGCAGAAAAGACAAGAAGGTGGCGGAAGAGGTGGCTGGGGAGGTGGTGGTGGAAGGGGCGGCTGGGGTGGTGGAGGGGGTCGAGGAGGAGGAGGTTGTGGTGGTGGTTTTGGAGGTGGGGGTTTCAGAGGTGGTGGAAGAGGTGGAGGTGGCTTCCAAGGTGGAGGTGGCAGGGGAGATTATGGTGGCAGGGGAGGTTATGGTGGCAGGGGTGGTTACGGAGATCCATATGGTGGAAGAGGAGGTGGAGGATACCGGCGATACTAAAAAAAAAAAAAAAACTACAACAAAAAAAACTGTAAATACTAAGAGTAACTGGCAAAATATAGTGGTGGTGTTTACTGGTAATCAGAAATGTAGCTATGGTACCTTTGGTTTAGGTTAGATTTAAGTATGACCATATGAATCATTGCTTTAGACCAACTGATGTTGTCATTGAATTCTTTTAGTTAACTGAAGAGAAGTTTTATACTAAAATATTATGACTAGAATCCTTGTTTTTCGTACTGGTCATGTTTTTTTTTTTATTATGTCCTCTTATTTAAAATAAGCCTCAGAAAACTGAATAAAAACCTTTTTAAAGTAAAAATAATTTTTTGATGTTCAGGCCTCTCTAATTATTGCATGTTGCATGTCCATTCCCTTGCTCCTAAAACTGTATAGTACGGAGAGAGAGAAGAGGAGAAAAACAAAACAAAACAAACAAACAAACAAAAAAACAAACAAACAAAAAAAAACAGGCCTAAGAACCAGAGGGAAACACTTTCAGAAGAATGCTGTTTTCAGGCTTTTCTCTTCATCCAGTTTTCTTATCAGACATGTAGAAGAATTTAGATGTTAAAACCCTTAAGGCTTTGGTCAAAATTATTCATTTAGGTTTCTTATTATTCCAAAACTTGTCATAAAAGTAATATTCTGAATTACTTCTTTAGAGAAATTGATAAAATTAGGTAGCTTTGTGTGTTCATAAATATATTAGAGACTAATTGAAAGTCAAAGTTTGTACCATAAAATAAGAATAATGGTGACTTTTTTTAATGTTTATTGTCATTTTACCTGTTTTCCGTTTTATTGAGGTTTCATAAAAGTATTTTAAGATCGGATTGAGCTGGAAATGTCTGCAACCATCATGTCCAGTGGGAGTTCATTCCTTTTGCATCAGCCTTTAAAAATAAAGGTTGAGTAAAGCTGAGCTTTCTGAGAAAGAACGTGCCATTTCTTCTTCTTTTCCATTTTTATTTTTTTTTCCCTCCCGCTTGGTAAGGTATCTCATACAAAAGTTGTTCTTCCGCATTGAGTTCTCTGGAAAAAGTGCAATTGTAATTTTCAAAGGCTTTTCTTCTCTTATTCTGCCAACCAAATGGTCTGATAACTTAAAAGAAACTCCATCTTGATATGATGTGGATATCTTCTCCTTCACACACAGTGCTACGCTAGGAGAAGAGCATCTAGGTGAGGAGTTAGATTTTGTATAATTACGGCTGTAAATACATATAGGCAAGTTCACGGCTGTCAGTTAAAGAAGGCAATTTCTGTTGTCCAGCTTCTTGAGATCTCCCTTGTTATGATGCTACCTGAGTAGATGTGGAACAGGGAGACAATGCCCAAGTGTATATTCATGACAGTATTTATCAGGATCACATTACTGCAGAGAGATTCAGGAAGACATATGATAAACCTTGGCATGTGTGTTGATGGCATAGCACAGAAACCTTCCAGCACTTCCACTGAATATATAACTTAGTCTTAACTGCAGGTTGAACTCTTAAGATTTGATTGTAGTTTATGTTCCACAGTTATGAGGTGTGGTTTTCTTGTTTTTTGTTTTTTCACAAATCTACTGTTAGTGTCTGTATTTGGTCTGCTTTCAAGTTGTTACCCTGTCTTCAGGGACACGTGCATCGTGTCCTCAGTTACAGAGGCAGATCTGTGCACGAATGTAAAGCTCTGTTTAAAACTGGGATTATCTATCACATCCTTTAAAAGCCTGTGTAAGATGTTATTAATTAGTTACCACCAACACGTTCAGTTGAAATCTTAGTCTAGATAACTTGAAAATTCCCTCCTGGAACTTCCCTGAATGATTGCTTGTTCGAGTGTGCTGCTTTATGATGGGACTGATGGAGTCTTATCCATACCTGGGGTCCCAGCAGGTGCCTACCAAAAAAGGGCAGTTTTCCTTGCTTGAACACATTGGCTTGGATGTAAACTTGGTGCAATGAGTTGACTCAGCTGGCCTAACTTCACCTACCTGCTAGCAGTATGGTTTCTTTATCACTTTTTCCTATGCTCATTTCTGTTGTCAGTGTCTGCTGTCATTGCAGAGGTCTTCATGGGTCATGTGGAAACATAGCACTGGTGTACTTGCTTTTGAGCTTGATTTTTGCCTAGTGCTACAGAATGTCTCACAAGTTCATGACGTTCTGGGTGAGTCTACTGGCCTTGGACTTGAGAAGTATTGATCAGCAAGGAAGTGGAAAGAGTAAGTTTTAACAAACAAAGCCTTAATTTTAAGTTTTGTTTCCTCATTCCAGTGATGTTGTTTCTGTTACAAGTAATTTCTGAACTGCAGCCAAGCATTTAATAATATCAAGGAAATTCGGGTGGTTTGTCTCTACATAAAAATTTCATCAGTCAAGATCTGAAATTGCACTGGTTTAGTTGAACTGTTTTAACTGTGTGTGTGGATGTGTCTTGGTGCTTTTATGCTCACCAGTTCATATAGTTTGTAACAGGGAAGGCAGTTTGGAATGAAGTAGACCGTCAGGTAAACCAGCTGTGTGCCCACATCCAATTCTAGCAGTTAAGTATGCCAATATCTTAGTTCAATTGTATTGATGTGGGCCATGTAGAAGACAACAGTTTAAATAGGAGGAAGTTTTGTTGGAGACTTTTTTTTTTTACTCAAGCCATTTCATTTTTTCTTGAATAATTCCAAAATGTGAAGGCAGTAGTAGAAAAGTAAAGTAAGCACCACCACCTTTCATAGAGGTATCCTTTTCTCAGTTTCCTTTACTGTCAGAATGTATGTTTTTATCAAAAGATACAATAATAGCATTAAAATAATTTTGAGAAGAGGTTTAAATCAATTTTCTGTTTCAGTCCTGACAAAAAGTATCGTCAGAACAAAAATTCTGTTGTAATTTTTTTTTCATATATATGTTTGTAAGCATTTTTGTGTTTATTCAGACTTAGTGAATGGTTTTGGTTGCTTGAGAATTGGGAAAAAAAAAAGATTTTTGTGTCAGGTTTTGAGACTTTTGTTAACAGCTGTAAACACTGAGGAATAAAGTACTGTATTTGAAGTTACTTGCATGACTGTATTTGAAATTACTTGCATCACTGTAGTGTGATTTGGATTCTCTATCTCATAGTGCTCCTGTGTTTGTAAGGAAGAATTCCAGCTGGCGATTTGCAGTAATGATGAAACTTGCTTTTTATGACCATGACCAAAATAGACAAGGCAGATAACAATACAGGAAACTTTCACCAGACAGGACAGATTCCAGATACATCCCAATTGTATTGTCTCATTTGAAAGTGTCGGTGTCCAAAAGAATTGGACAAAAAGCATAGGCCTACATGACTGTTACTACTGTCTTTATGTAGATTAAGGAAATAACTTCTAATTACTTGTGAAACTTTAAATTTTTAACTTCTGTAATTCTGAAATAGAACAGAACTTGTCTCCCCTGTCAGATATTTTGATGTTCAGTACCTCACATAAAAAACGCCTTTAAGATACAGTATTTTGAGTTTTGCTGTAAGGTAAATAGCAAATTTTCAGGCTGCTGTGATGCTGTCTGTGTAATAGCCAGCCTTAGTAGAAAGGTTCTTTGTCATGCTGTTAAATCTATTCAGAATTAGTAGAAGATCGTGCTTTGCAATACTTGGAACATTAGAGTGGCAGAAACAGTGTCTGCAGCGTCTCAACCACTAAAATACTGAAAGAATAATCTGCACAGGCCTAGCTTCCTGAGCATTCTCAATATTCTCAGGTGCAAGAGAGAGTAGAGACTCAGACACTAGGTTAGTCCAGCAGAAGTGTCACAGATAACAGAATCAAGGAAAATGAATTTAGGTTAAGATTTTTCAGGTACAAACACAGAGGTAATGTGCAATTTTAATATTTTTTCTATTATAAATATTAAACGAAAATCTTACACTTTTATATATAAATCTTTACAATCTGTACACTTTTTCAATCTTCTTTAATATCATTAAAACAAAAACTTTTCAAGTTGCTGTAGAGAACAGGTACAACAGAATAACAGACTGCTTCTATAATAAAGAGTTCCAAAGGGTAGCTTTGTTATTTTCAGAAGCTACTTTAAATGCGGTTGTCTTTAATTTGAATATTAAAAGTAGCTCTGCCATTTTAACTTTCATATTATTCAGTCTACTTTATCTTTAGAAGATCAGAATTTATACTTAAAAATAAACAGTAGTTGGGGCAGGAGTGTTCATTTTTTCTTCCTTCCCGTACTTACATGAAACACAGCTGAGCCTGGTGAGAGCATAAAAGGTAAGTGCTTTTCATTTTTATTGACAAGATAAATGGTAAGTGGTGTTCAATATCACTGTTTGCTGATAAGACTTAAACAGCATTTGGTAGTTTAACTCTATTTTTTTCCTAGCATAGAACATTAAGATTAACAGAGATGCATGTGATGTTTGCTCATAGCTTAGTCTGTTTCAGCAGTATCCCACTACAGTCTGTTTTTGCTATTAGCACAAGTCTTTCATGCATCAAAATTGAAGTTCCAAAAGTAATAAGAAGGAACTATCACCAAAACAGAACAAAACAGACAAAAAACATTGTAAAGGGATTTTGGCAAACAAAGAACCTGAAGGTAGTTGAAGAGCTCTCAAGTTTTCCAGGTATCAACCAAGTCATTTGAAGCAGGAAGCTTTCAGCACACATGAAGCACCACTTGTGATGTCAGATGTTCCTGCAAATAGGTGTTGTAAATCATTTAAGCTGTTTGTAGGAACAATAGGATGACAAAGAGAAACATTAACATTTACAAATATGGTCTTAACTCAATTTTAAGCATTAAGCACTAAAAAAACCCCTTAGTACTCTTAACGTAATAATGCTGGTCTTTGGGCCAGCTGTTGACATTAGGTTGTCTACTTTGGAGAGGGAGGGAAGGAAATGAACAAAGTATATATATGTATATACACATACAGAAATTCTATTAGAATCCAGAGTTCAGAGCATAAGCAAGCAGTTAGCTGCACAACAGGATTTACCAGTCTTTGTTGCTCTTTTTAGCTATTTTCCAAATACATGAAAATATATTCAGTATTTATCCTGTTTTATTTGTTGCAGAAGTAGACTTTTGTTTGCTAAATGCATATCAGAAGTTCTTGCTGTAGTCCTGCATAGAGGACAAATATCAAGAAGCTTACAGAAAATTGGCAAAGCAAATTTACAAACATGATCTGAAAGCCATTTCGACTGCTTCACTAATCAAAGTGCAATTACGTGTTAACTGTTAATAATTCAGGTTTAGTGTATGAGGAACAAAAGTTGCACAATCTTCACAGCTGCTATATGCATTTCAATTCTTTACATACCATATTTATTTACAGTAAATAACAAACTCCATTATTACTACTGTCTCCTTCCAGTCATGGAGGTACAAGCACAATCCAAATGCTAAACAAGGACTTAGAACCACTAAACTTCAAAGTAGTTTCCAATGTTGTCTTTTTTTTTTTTTAAACAATAATTAAACCATTCATATACTTGACAATTAATGACTGTAAACTAGAGATAGAACATACACTTACGCCACTTTGAACACAAAGCACGCATGCTATTATAATGGGTCAACTAAAAATTCAATCTATAATGGAGTTTGTAAAGTAACTTGCAAGTTTTGAAGAGCATTAAGTATAATTTATTAGTAAATATATTAATTTTAACTTTCTGCTGTTTACATGTTTGATGAGAAATGCCTGCTTGATAAATGCAAGTGAGTTTTATACAGCTGTAAGTGTAAGAATTACCTTGAAATGCAAATGCAATTTTAAAATTGACTATTTTGACAAATATACCAGTAACTTGAAAGACTGTTTTGTCATCTTTTGCCAGTATGAACACTTAATAGCATTAAGAAAACTAAGTTAACTCCCTAGCACCTTTTGCTATACAAAATTTATACACATGAGAGCATGGTCATCTTGACTCTTTATCTAAAGTGCATGTGAAAACTGAGAAAGATAATGGAGAAATCCTGGTTAGAGCTTTAAGATGTTAGAAGCTCCGAAATACATTATCTGTTGCACTGGGATTACTATACAGTTTCCCTCATAATATGGCCTTTAAGGTTTTACTCAGATGTTGCAACACTGGTGTCATTTGACATTATAAAAAAAATAATCAACTTTGTCCCATATTTATGGTAAAGGAACAGCAAGCTATCCTTTAAGCTGAATAAGTAGGGCTCATTTCCACAAAAGTGGAAGCAGTGTTCACTCTAAACTCTCAAGTCTTATATATTACCTTAACAAAGGTAAGCATTTGAGCAGCAGGACTACAAAGCTCTGAAGGAGTTTTAAAACATCTGTCAGTTTATCCTAACAAAGCCTAAAGAATCAAGTAATCAAATATCATTAGCTTTACTTATTTTAATATTTTTGCTAAACTTCAGAAATACAAGTCACAGTCCATGTAATGATTTTAATTGTTTTCAGACACAATGAGAAGGAACTCTCTCTCAATGAAATATTTCTGCAGTTTTACTTAAATGCTTAGCTTTATGGACCATGTTTCTACAAACCTGAATTTGGACCAAATCTGACGTGACAGTCTTATGAATAGCTATGTTGTCAGAACACTTGTAGAGTAATGTGTGCTGCCTGCAGCCAACTCACTGTGGAATCCATCATGAACATAAACTTCAGGAACAGTGTTGCTCCTTTTAAAAGCAATCCCAGAAGATTGGATTTTCATTGTGCAGATGGTGCTAAATTACCTTAAAAAGGTCAAAGGAATTCATTGATACACTTGAAAGTGTATTTCTAATACAGAAGTGTACAGAATAGAGAGCATTTCCATTTAAAATCCTTTGGACTAGCTCTCCAGATCACTTGGTAAAGCAGCTTTGTCACACCTTCAGTCTTTCATTCTTCCATAGGGATCTTCCCCTTTTCTGCTAGGAGCAGTCTCTGTGCTGTAGGTCATCAACTACATGATTTCTTCTCTGGATTGTAAGAGATTCGATTGTTTTATGTGCCTGCTCCAGCTGGATCTTTAAACCTTCATTGTCTGCCTTTAGAATATTTCTTTCCTAGACAAACAAACAAACAAACAAAAAGAGAATGGGATTTGATTTTAAATCTGTTTCAGGATTGTCTGGTTGTATATTTAGGTTGATTGGCTTAAACATAAGTTGAAGGTGTCTCTTAAAGATAGAAAAGATACTGCATGTAAGCTAGTAACATTAAAAGGATGAGACATTTTAGCTAACAATCAGTTAATGTATTAAGACTTAATCATTTGCAAATCATATATATATGCATATATACACAAAGCTATCTATAAGATGTGTTATCAGTCATTAACAAGAAGTTCCTCTTACAATCCAAAGCAGAGTCTAAATTAAGACATGTTTTAGAAATGTGTCTCTTTACAGTGCTTGATTACATAGTGAGAATCAACACATGCAAGAGATAACAGTAGACACTACAAATTTTGGAGCTTGTACACAGAGCTGATTTACCAGCATTGTAATCCATGAGGAAAGAAATACAGAAAACTTCTCTATGCATTGTTCATAACAGTTGTCTCCAAGGCAGGCTGGGATATTTACATTATTATTTTTTTTAATTTTAAGAAAATGTTAAAGCTTTGAACAGATTTCTAATTCCTTGTTTAGTAATAGCTGATGTGCATCTCACTGTATGCTTTCTGTTTATTCTATATTCTCTGTACTTCTAGGAATTTATTTTTTTTTTGACTAACATTGTTGTCTTAAACTTGTAGTAGAAGTCATTTTCTTTAGCCATAAATATTTTTGTTAAGGTAAGTGTTAGACTGGTTTCAATGTAATGCCTTACATAAATAGTATTCTGTCAAAGTTATGTTAAAACACTAATTCAAGTTTCCCAGTCCTGTATTACATGTGCAGAAGGCTGTTCCTTAAAATAACTTATTTTGTGGAGTAACATCCTGTCCTAAGCAATTGGATTACAGTCACATTCTTACTTGTCACTTATAAGGCTACAGGGATGAATGTAACCATAACAAAGGCTTCAAAATATATTCCCTAAGCCCTGTACCACTACTAAAATTTACATTTGAAGTGAAACATCACTGATGCGGTTAAAGCGGCTAAGAATTCATTATACCTCTCATAGATTATTCTGGCAATTATACTGGAGTACAGTGGTAGTGTGACATCTTCCCACTCAGCCACCCCACTCTTACCACTTTACAGTACTGTTGTACAAAGACAATTTTGTTTCACTATGTACATACCTGCTCAAGTTCATGGTATGAGGGTTTATAGCTGTGATGCTCCTTCATTTTCTGGCTGGAGTCCTTGTTTTCCCATTTAACATATGCCTTTTTGCGGCTTAGTAGTGGGCTTGGACATGGGGATGATGGGGTAGGCTGGAGATAAGTATTTTCTGGCATCCTTTCTTTCTTCTCTGTCTGCCTATGAGATACATCACCAACCAGCAGTACAGAATCAGTCTGTGTACCTTTATGAACCACAGCTGGTTTCAGTCTTACTGAGATTTTCTGAGCTGAGGAACCCATCAGCATAATGGTTCGGTCCTTGCTGCCTTCATTGTGTTCCACTACTTCTCCATTAGGAAACGTGAATGGTCCTTCTTCTTGTCCTATAGAACATGCATCATAAATTGAGTCAAGATTTTATCCCAGGAAAGGAGCACAACAGGTACAGTAATTAAATATTATTTTAATGAATAAATAAAACAATATTTGTTCTTTATTTTTACATTAGTAAATGTAAAATTGGTGCCATGGGACATCTTTCAATATCATGTTTCTTGGAACAATGCTGTGCCCTATCTCAGTAGCCTAAATATGGATTATAAAGAGGAAAACACAAGTCTTCTATCACAATCAGAGCATACCTGTCATTAAGCTCATAGAAAAACCTCTAGCTATTTATATGTTAATAAATTTTATACAGACCATTGATCTTACTGCTTGGGCTGGAGGTCTACTGGTTCTAGTTACTATGTTGGTAAAACTCTGCAATTAAATTAACCAAACCCTAAACAATACTGTACAACTCATCTTTAAAAGAAAAAGAAACAAAACAAAAAATATCTAGATATTTTGATCTTTTTAACATGACCTTTCCTCACCGTGGAGTTGCTCTTTGACCCCTAGTGTGCAGAGGTTTGAAGCAAGAGCAGATGTTGGGCTGCTGTCTGGAACTGAAGTTTTGGGTCTTCTTTTGCACTCTATCACAACCAGGTCTTTGCATTGCTTGTGGCAATTCATTCCACAATCTGTAAACAAAACAAACTTTGCATGATTCAGTGGCTCTGTTGTAGTATTTCAGGTCAGCTCTCACACTGTGTTGCTTCCAAAGGAAGCAGGAAAGTTTCTTTAAGATTCTCTACATGCCTTACCTGAAACATATGCTTAGTAACAACTCAACTATATCCCCTTGCTATATACACCTCAAACTCCTTTTCAATATAAAAATATCAAATAGCAACATATGGTTGTAACAGTTCTGACTGTAGAAGTTGCAGAGAAAGCAGATACATGCATGAGGTGGAAAACTGCAAAATACTTGTGAATCTGTTATGTTACATGGTTTTCAGAGAATTTGTATTGCACTCATCAGAAGAGAAGGGTCTGTTTATCAACCCTTGGGATTCAGTGAAGGTTTGCAAAAGTTTAGGGCTATCAGTTCCTTCACCTTTGCATTTCTTTTGGAGCATGCCTGTCATCCTATTCTTGTCACCTTCTCCCTGAGAGGCCAGATTAAATAGGTCCATAGACATAGCAATGGATCTTGGAAAAAATCAAGATGGTTTTTTGTTTGGTTGTTTTGCCATTCACCATTGGTTATAGATTAAATTTAACAAAGAATAAAGTATCTTACCTTTGCATCTGTATCCTTGTTTTATGACTCCCCAAAGCTGAAATTGAAACAAACAGAATAATTTATTAACATATGTCTGTGCACATTTGATACCTCTAGATAAAAATATTCACTAAACACTCCACTCACATCTGAAATTTGAGCACCTGCAGAGTACTTTGCTTTCATATCCTTTTAATGGTAAAAATCAAAATATGAACTATCTACACATCTTCAGAGTAAGGTAAACAGAATATTTGTATGCATGTTCCTTAATCACAAACAAAATAGCTTAACTGAGTCTCTAATGAATACATCAGCAGATCTAACAGCTCCCAATGAAGGTGTAAAACTAGAGTGGATGTAGAATTGTGCATCAGCACTCTTGTTTGATCCCAGCTAAGCCAGGTAGTGGTTGGAGTCAGTTTTACTAAACCTTCCTGTGCCAGGCACAGGGCTTGTGTGTACCAGGACATGAGTTCATATAATCATAGAATACCTCAAGTTGAAAGGAACCCACAAGTCCAACGCCTGGCTCTGCACACGACCACCCAAAACTAAAGCCATATTTCTGAGAGCATTTTCCAAACACTTCTTGAACTCCAGTAGGCTCAGATCCATGAATATTTACAGATATACATACATACAAATATTCTCAGTGCCACTTTCCTGGGGAATCTACTCCAGTGCCCAACCACCCTCTGGGTGCAGAACCTTTTCCTAACACCCAGCCTGACCCTCCCCTGTCCCAGCTCCATGCCATTCACTCGGGTCCTGTCACTGTCCCCAGAGAGCAGAGCTCTCTGGATTTGGAAAGTCTTCTCGGAGAGTGACACAGCCAAATACCACAAGGTAGGAGCCATGTTTAAACAAATAATAGCACTGCCAAGAGGGATTTAAAGGGTACATTAAATAGCTACACAGGCAATAGCCTGATGGTTGTAGTTTCACTGGTGTTTTAAGCAGATTCATTTCTGTATGTGACACAAAGTAATTATGAGATAAAAATAGGCATTTTTCTAGACAATATTAACATAGTTTACTAAAAAGTGAACTTACAAATCCAGCACAGTTGTCGCAGAAAGTAGGCCTTAAATAAGTGGTTTCTTGGAAGTTGTGAGCAAACCCAAGTCCTAATTTGGAATAGATTGAGCTAGCCCTCATAAAGTAAGCAGTTATTTCATCCCTGCTAATCAGACCTTCCCTGAAAATAAACAAGAAAAGGTGTTTGTGAGGCACCTCTTTTCTTAAAAACAATAAGGAGAGCTAAACATACCTTCACAATTTATAGTGGCAATACTTTAATTGGCCAAGAACTACAGCGATATCAGTAATTTTGTCAACAATTAACAAAGTCTACAGAAGCTTTTCTACACATTACAATTGCAGCTTGTAAGGATAAATGAACTACTTGTATATGAGGTGCAACCTCAAAACTATTTTAAAACTTTGAAATAACCATGTTTGCATTTTTCCATGCTTTAATGTGTTGAGAGAAATATTTTTAATTTGGCCAAAATAGACATTTACCAATTCTCTCTCTCTCTTTTTTTTTTTTTTTTTTTTTTTTTTTTTTTTTTTTTTACAAACAGGCCATCTTTGGAAAGTTCCTCAGTAGTATATACTGCATATCATTCTAAAAATATTTCTTCTTCTATTATCTCTGTTCTTACGATGCTTTTGTCAGTTATGTTTTCATTTCCATTTGTTGGTGAAGAGGATGATTTTACCATTCTAGTGACAGAAGTAAAAAAAAGTAAACAAACAAAACCACCAACAACAAAACAACAGAATAACACACACAGGACCTACAAAGTTGATAAGCAGAACTAGGTTAAGAGGTTTGTAAGTACTTACCAGTCTTTAGTCATTACACAAAATGAGAATGGAAAACTGGCTGCTATCTTTTCAAATTCTTCCTGAGAAATGTATCCATCCTGATCATGGTCATAATTTTTGAAGACAGACTGTGTAAAATAATAGTAGAATAGTTTATAACATGGACAGAAACTATTGAATTACCACTTCAGAAAGTCTTCACAGTATTCAGAGGATTCCTCTCCCACTTTCCCTCAATATCTATTCAACAGTACAACAGTTTTTTTTAATTGTTTTTCTTGCTTGAGTCTGAAGAAGCATTATGATTTCTTGATTTGTAGGAAGGTATAGATAAACCAACATAAAACAGACTGAACACTTCACAACACTAGCTCTTATTTCATCAGTCTTTAAGATCATCATTAAGGCACAACTTGTACTAATACACTCAGTTAATGCTGTCAGTGATGCTCTAGCCAAATCCGTGCAGCTGCCTGGGTTATTTGGTCAGTTTAATGTTATGTGAGAAGCAGCTGTATGACAGACCTATTTTCACTTATAGGGTGACATCACTGATTGTGTCTGGCCCTATTTTTTTCCCTGCTTTGTGTCTTTTCATACCTAAACATTGAGACTATAATTGAGGTGTAAGGTAGATAGTCCAACTGTACTTACATCCACCATCCTCTGAACATGTTTGCTGATGGTTTTTGGATCAGGTTTTGGGGCTACTCCTGAGGCCCAGTCTGCAACTACTGGTGGTCTGGAAGGTGTCAAAGGCTACAATAAATTGAATGGAACTTTATTAGTACTATGTTAAAATATTTTCAGTGTAATGCTTCCTCAATTTGTGATGATGAACTGTGTGATACAGGACTGCAGAAATGGCTTATCTGACCCGACATCATACTTTTGATAATTATGTGGTACTTCAGAGCAAGCTTTTCCCTCAACTGTCCAAAACAATGGTTTAAATTCTCACAGTTCACTGGCAACCCTGCAAATTCCCTCTTTTCCATGTTTATAAAACAAGAACAAAAACTGCACTCATAGGTTTGATCATTTGAGTCATGTAAGAATTCTTAACTTAAAAGAACCAATATGGTTTGTCAAGGTTGAGCCTGATGTCTCTATAAAAGTAACTGCATTTTTGTTTGTACTGTGAAAACCAACATTGGTGTTGTCTCACATATGCTCTCATTTATGCTTCATCATCATCCTATTCAACCATCAAACTATTTATGCTTTAACAGATTTTGCTCAGTCTATGAAGTTTATGCTAAGCCAAAAACATATAAAATAAAATGAATGCAAGGGATAAAATTTAATTGCTCAAAATTTGTTTTGTTAAGAATCTGGAAAGGCTCTTACTGCCGCTCGGTGACTTCTTGGCTCTCGTGCATATGAAAGCTCATAAATTTCATCTTCTGTGTAGTACAGATCAAGGGACAGCTGAAAACAAACACAATATTAGTTTAATCCCAAAGCATTTGCTGCTACTTGATTCATTTCTTCCTGGCACACATTAGTATATTATGGTGGGCTATTTTTTAATTTAGGTTGCACCACAGGAAAAAAATGCATTTGAGCTGCGTAGGCGTTGACCATGATTTGAAATAGGCACATTTCTATATTCCAGTATGTTGCTGCTGTTATCTGGAAATCTGTAACATTACACAGCTACAGCCACTAACAGGCAAGTGACTGAAGGCATAACTAGCTGTGTGTTAATAAGTAACCTGAAAAAAAAACCTGTTACTCCCATTATATACAGATAGTCTACCATGCAACTAAGCACAATTCCAATGAAACTGTCTGTCAACCATAATTCTCAGAAAATTCTCGTTTCAACATGTCAGGGGACCACACTGAACCAACGAGTATATGACGAGGATAAAAGATGGACTCTCATATGTTTAGTGAGAACTTAGATGTCAACTGCAGTTATGTAAAACAAGAAACTTTACACCTGGATAAATAAAGGAATATGAAAAAGTTATCAAATTTATCTCTTTGCTTATGGGTGTGCCCCAGAAAATGGTATAGCAAATAATTGGAAACAATTTCAAGTTAAGTTTTTAAGACTGGCAACATGACGCTTTTTGACTGTATGAAAATATTCACATTAGAAATGTGAAGCAAGTCTGAAGAAAATATAATGTTGAAATACTCTCTCCGTAACAAAATTAGTTTCAAGTTATCCTAGTATATCAATCCAGATGGTGGCACTCACATATATATAAAATAAGAAACCAATATACTGCGGAATGCAAATAACACATCAGACCAAAGCTGAATAATGTGGCTTAAATTTTATATGTGCAACAACTTTCTTGTGAATGACTAAAAGATTGCTGTTGTAGTAAAAGTAGTGAATAATTTTTGATTCCTGGGGAAATATTAAAGTACTTTCTAACACTCAAAAACTAGTGCAAATGTCAAGATATTTCTATTAATTATTGATTCATGTATGTAATCACTACTACCTCTTCAAACTGATTTGGCTGTTGTTAGGAACACATAGGAGAAAGAGTGTTGAGAGAAAAAAAAAAAAAAAAAAAAAAGGAACAAACAAGAAAATCATACAGCCTGGAATATTAGCAGTTGAGAAACTCCTGCTTTGAAATGAAGAAGTATTTCTTTTATGTTATGTCCTGTAATATATAGTTACATGAACTTGTGGCCAAAGTTCTACAAGCTTGTAATAGGCACTTTTATAAAATGTTAGTGAAAAAGATCTACTTCTAATCATTTGAGACAAAGCATTTAAAACATTTTACAGGAAGAAATTCACCACTTTATGTAGCTGTATGAGAAGTACTGAATAGCCTGTTTCAGGCCCTGGGCACAAGACCTTACACAAGTGTTCCCAGAGAGGACAAATAACCTTAAGCACATGAACATTCTAACTATCAGGTTTTCCTGAAACAGGGCATATAACCAGAAAGAGTCAGCAGGCTATCTAGCTTTTCCAATCTGTGAGACTTGTTAGGGCCAAACAAAACTGAGAAACAAGAAAATATTAATTTTGTTCGTAACATGTACTGACTAGAGATTACTAGAAGCACAATACAACTACACTTGACTGATCTTTATGTCAAACAGTTTTATTAGTATCAGAAGAAACTTGGCTAGAAGTGTGGTATGTTTAACCCTACACATCTTGAGGAACCCCTTTTATGTGCAGGTTTATATGTTCAACACGAGCAAGCATTATATGCAATCTTCTGCCTCCAAGGTGCACCCTAAGGAAGCTTTCCACCTTTTTCCCTATTTAGGCTTAATCAGCAGAGGAGTCAGGGTGCTTCCGTAGGGAAAGTACACACAGAATGTATGGTACCATAGTGAAATGTAAATAAATGTTTCCTTTCCTTATGTAAGTAATTGGGAGCAAATTTCAATAAACTTTAAAATAATAGTGTTCATGAGGCACCTCTACCCTTGCTGCCAGGTAAACTAACTTTTTCTCCTCTTCTGTTATTTTACACTTCTTTAAGGAAAAAAAAAAAAAAGTCTTAACAGTGTTATAATTAATGGAATTCTCTACTTAGTTTAATTTGAGAGGTACTTGAAAATCATTTTTTAAACAGAGGTATTTATCTCATCCAATAGACTTACTGTAAGCAAATGAACAAGGTCCATATTAGCCTCCAGGGGAAGTGGCATTTCCTGGAGTTGTATCAGCTCATTTATGTGGTTATACAGAGAGTACAGTTTGTATATGTTAATTTTCTTGTCTTCTAAGTAGTCTGGCATGGCCTCATGAAGTGATATCAAGTCTTTCAGGTGAACCCCAAGGATTGGGATCTTAAAGTTAGTGCACTCATTATAGGCACGTCGATAACTGTCATAGTTTTTGTAAGACGAAAGCAATTCTGTCATTTCATTAAACACCTAAAAAGAAGAGAACACAAATAATCAAAAGTGGTTCCTCCTTCTGTTCTGGGCATATATCACAAGAATTTTCCATATTCTTAAGTGGTTTGCTCACTGTGACTCTCAACATTGATTTAAAAATGTAAGGCTCCAAATGAAATCTAGTTATTTACCTTGTTTAAATTAATAATACATCTTATGTGCCTCATTTATAATGCCTTCCTACATTCCCTATTAAGTCAATTAAAAGAAAGAATCTTCTCAAATCAAGGGAATGCTTCTGCAGATAAAGCAGCTGTCACGTCTCTGACCTTCCTAAAATCAAGCATCCTCACCTTACAATGTGGAATGTAATTCTCCAACTTCCAGGTCACCAGCTGGAATGGACTGGCAGAGAAACCTTACACTGTGCTGTGATTCTATCACAACATGACCAGAACTCTTGCAGTTCAAAGTGGCACATCTGTGTCACTTTAAGAAGACTTTCTTCCTTGATAAGGATGGTAAATATATCATAACTTGTTGCAAAGACCAAACAAATCTTACGTCTAGCAATATAAACACCTTCCTTGCTTATAACTGTACAGGCACAAAACTGACTTTTAATGTTATAAAGTCACTGGAGCATTTATTTTATTTGTTTAGTTGGTTGGTTTGGGTTTTTTTTTTGGTTGGTTGGTTGGCTTTTTTGTGGAAGTTCCTGTCTAACCACTTGATTTTTAACCTTCACAAGTTAATCTTTTTAGTTAAAATTTAATTACTTTAGTAGTGTAAAGTTTATTTAATTACCAACCTTAATTTACTTAGTTTTTATTAGTGCTTATATACAATTTCTTGATGCAAAAAGTTACTCAAATCATAGGCACGTGCAGTACACTCCTCACAACGAGGAAATTTGTAAAACAACATGCTTCTAAAATAAGCTTGCTAAACTGGATCTATAGATCCTGAGATCTGCACCAGTGGGAAGTCATTTCAGTTCTATACTCCAGATATGCACTGTTCATTAAAGCTGTTTAAATATACCGTGATCAAAACAAATTCTTTAGATAACTTTATGAAACCTTTCAGGACACAAATAAGATAAAATAAAGTGTATTAGTCTCTTAAGACCAAGTGACTAAAGCCATTTCATAAAACCAAACCAAACCAAAACAAACAAGCAAAAAATCTTCACAGTTTTAGTAGCTGGAATCACAGCAAAAATATGTCCATTCTACAACTCACATGAATTAAAATGAATATATCAACTAACTCCCAATGTTACACTGTATTACAATATATGTGTCTTGGAGTTAAGTTTGTTCAAGTCTCAAATAGATAAAATCTGTCATAGGGAAAGATTAGATGAACAAAACTGGTCTTTTCAGGTTTAAAGTGCAAATGTCTGTGCTAGCATTTTATAGACTCAGGCTGGTGAGTGTTGCTATGGATAGCAAAGTTTTGTTCTCAAATATTCTAGGATCTAATTGTCTGCATTTGTATTTGAACGCTATTCTGTGCTACTCCATGTAAATGAAAATGCATCTTCTCAAACTCAAACAAAAAAATTGAGAAAGCTCTACAAATCTCTAAGAGAGGGTTGAAAGCATAGGACTAACTGGTGTTTGTAAAGATGAAATGACAACCAAAAAAAAAAAAAAAAAAAAAAAAGAACAGAGAGAACAGAGGGAGTCTCCCTTTTTCTTTTTCTTTTTTTTTTTTCTCCTCTTTCTATCTGTCAGATTTAACAAAGTAGGCTTGGTTTTTTGCATGTGCGCGTAGGCAATGACAAAAAAAACCTTAAAGTTATCTCATTTATAAATCAATACCAACCTTAGTTACATCATGAGGAACACATGAGCTTGTTTCCTTGAGTCTGGAAATGGAACTGTGACAGAGACCTCCTATCACTGCCATTAATGTATTGAAATTCTGCAACTGGTGAAGCTTCTGTGTTGACATAAAAACAGTCAGTATTTATTATTTAAAGGGTGAAATTGTTCTACATGAATACCCAAATTCTACATTTCCTCTATTGTTCAGGGACAAGTTTAATATTGTTCTTACAAGTTTTGTCCCATAATCCATAGCAGTTCATACAGTAGAAAGATAAGCAGTTTCAGCTTCAGATCTCACCAGCTGATTGAAAAGGAATTCTAGTTTGTTGGTGCAGTTTCTTCAGAATAGATATGAGAAAGCCATAGTGCCATTGAAGATAATGTAACTGAATACGTGGTATGAACTCACACATATGTACACTGTATATATGAATCAGAAGACCACTGCCACCACCTCTTTCCTAGCTGACCCCCCACTAGTAGCGTGGGAAGAGCATCTAAAGGGCTGTTACAGAGAAAGACAAAATAAATAACTGTAGTTATTTATTTATGTAGGGTTTATGTGGCAAGGTTTTGGTAGCAGGGGGTCATAGGGATGGTTTCTGTGAGAAGAATCTAGAAGCTGCCCCATGTTTGGTAAGGGCCCCACTGCTGACCAGAGCCAAGCTAATAAGCAATGTTGCTTTGCGCCTCTGTGAGAGCATATTTAAGACAGGGAAAAAAACGCAGCACCACACAGCAGCTGGGAGACTGAGAGGAGTGAGGAACAGACTTGCAGGCACCAAGGTCAGTGAAGAAGGAGGGGGAGAGGTGCTCCAGGCACTGGAGCAGAAGTCCCCTGCAGCCTGTGGTGGGGATCATGGTGAAGCAGGCTGTCCCCCTGCAGCCCATGGAGTACCACAGTGGAGCAGGGTTCCACGCTGCAGCCCGTGGAGTAGACCACAGTGGAGCAGGTGGACCTGCACTGATGGGAGGCTGTCGCCTGTGGAAGACCCCTGCTGGAGCAGATTCCGGGCCGGACCTGTAGCCTGTGGAGAGGAGACCACACAGGAGCAGGTGACCTGGCAGGAGCTGCTGCCCTTGGGGGACCCTGGTTGGAGCAATTTGCTCCTGAGGGATAGATCCTGTGGTACAGACCCATATCTGGAGCAGTTCTGGAAGAGCTGCTGCCGGTGGGAAGCCCACGCTGGATCAGTTCATCAAGGACTGCATCCTGTGGGAGGGACCCCACAGCACAGAGGATGAGAGTGACTGAGAAGGAGCGGCAGAGAAGAAGCGCTGTAGACTGACCATAACCCCCATTCCCGCGTTCTCCTGCGCCGCTTGGGGGGGGGGAGGAGGTGGAAGATGGTGAATGGGGGGGGGAGGTGCTTTTGGTTTCTTTCCTTTGTTTCTCACTTCTCTAGCTTGTTAGTAATAAGCAATAAATCTTACTTTCTCCCTATGCCGAGTCTGTTTTGCCTGTTACAATAATTACTGTGTGATCTCCTTGTCCTTATCTCAACCTTTGAGCCCTTTTCATCGTATTGTCTCCCCATTCCTCTTTGAGGAGGTCCCCCTCCTCAAAGTGAGAGAGAGGTTGTGGTGGAGCTCAGCTGCCCACTCGAGCGGAACCACCACAATAACACGTGTCAAAATTTAACTGACCTGTGCAACATGAATGAACTTGATGAACACTTCAGCTCGAAGCTGTGGTGTTGGTCTACTGAGAACCATTAGCTGCACCCACTGAGAGATACCATTGCAAAGAGCAATTGATCTTTCCATCGTTGGATTCTCCTTCACACAACTATTCACAATGTAGTTTTGATAATCTGAGAACTTAAAAGAAAAAAAAAAGTATATTAAAATTCATCTTCCATTTCATACACCTTGTGATCTGTTTGCAAATAAAGGTGCGCTTTACAAGTTAAATACTAAAGAACAAGATCTATCTTGCACTTTAAATATCCATAAGACTCTACTTTGTCAAAGCTATGTTCAGCTTTCTTTAAAGCAGACTTGCAGTAATTAACTGCAGAATGCAGAAATTAACTGAAAGCATCTTTTCTTGATGATTTGTATCACATCACTTGCATCATGTATATCCCACAAGCTTTGACTCTTATAAACCCTAGGATGAGCAAAGTTGGGGTTTTCCTCTCCAGTGGCTCCACAGATTGGTACATTACATTTAACTAACATTTGCCATAGAAACCTAGATTCAATCAATCTAGTAATTCAGTAATGGTTTATATTCAAATTATGTATCTACATCACACTTCTGAATTAAGCTGTACAAAAACAAAGAAGCAAGTTCAATCATATTTATATAAAACTGTGATTAAACCCATTAAGAAATAAGAAAGGCTATGGACTCCTTAATATTTTGATATGGGTTGTGAGATTGTTGTCTTTTACCAAAATGATCCAAAATTGTTTAGGGGACAAACAGTTTAAACATTCTTTGAAGCCATTCTTCCCATTAAGATTAAAAAGAAGCAATCATTTGTTTTTGTTGATGCAACATTTATCTGTTCTCTTGATATATCCATTAACAGGAATGCACAGAAATGTAACTAATCAAAAGATTTGACAGGAGATTTATATACTCATTCTTTACTATGGGTACTAATACTGACATCTTACCAAAAACTTTTGTAGCCATAGTAGATATGTATTCCTTTCTTAATGTCAGAGAAATACATGTATATACTGAATGGCACTGATCCTTAAGGAAAGGTCATAAATTGTAATACTGCTATGTTTCTTGCCCATTCTCTCTGTGTTTTTAACTTTGTTTCCCCCCACCCATTTAATGAGAACTATTAATACTAAAAAGCAGAGACAACAGCAGACACCTGGATTCATCTTATGAAATTAAAAATGGAAGAAATACTATGAGTAATAAGTAGAGCTCTCTCTAAGATTTCATAGCATGCACTTACAGTTATTGTTTGAATGGTGAACCATAGCCAGATTTGGCTGGATGTTGAAATTTAAGCAACCACTCTCTACTGATAATTAATTTTTCAACATCTGACTACATAATTATCAACTTTGTAGCAGTTTCAGTGCAATTATAAATCAGTTTGATTAATTTATATTTTGTTGTCACCAGCTCTCTCCTTCAGAAAATGATTTATTTATTTTTTTTTTAATGCTGAACAAGTTTATATTTAATACTACTTAAAGGCTCAAGATAGCTGTAAAAGAACTGTAAGCGGCATATACTGTAAAGAAGTTCAGGTACTTAAATAATGCAAGGGTCTGGTATTGTAATGACTAATTAAAGAGCCTCAACATTAAAGCAGGTTCTTATAAGAGAGCATAGGATCCTTGTATTTTATAGCTATGCATTAAAATGATTTCCAAGTGCAAGCATACCTGCAGTCATTACTTTGTGAACACCACTCCCTGCATTTTTTGCTGCAAGATACAAGGTGTCTCCTGGAAGATTTTGCTATGTGCTGTATATGTGTAGGGGATCAAGTATTCCTTTCTCATTTTCAAATGACTGAGTCTATAAGTAGTTATGCCAATGACTGATAACATAACAGGCCATTTGCAGTCTCGTTCCTGCTATATTCTGCCCTGTTAGAAAAGGATTCTGTGGCTTAGCATATTGTGAATACATTCTGCAAAGAGTTAATGATTAAAGCTATTTCTTAATTACACACTTTTTTCCTGATCTGAGGTTTCAGTAAACTCAATTTATACCAAAATGCATGCAGGTATGTAACTGTAATTTGGAGTACTATGACAAATCCAAGACTCTGACAGCAATCATACTTGCTATGCTCATTAATCACTAATTATTTTATGTCTGCACAAAGCCTTGAAAGCATTAAGACTTGTATAAGCTTTAAGTATTAGTACTGCCTACAGGCAGCATGTCTATGCATGACTTTGGTTGTACAGCTGTTTGAATTTAGCACAATACTTGAAGAGTCACGTGCAGTCAGCTCAAAATAAACTACACATAAACTACACTAACACATGACTGAAATTTGCAATCTACTGAGAGCCACCTTCCTTACTAGACCTCATTTTCAAATTCTGCTATTTTGAGAAAAAAAGTGTCTGATTTTTTCTCTGCTTTCAGTGTTATCACATTGACTTTGCAACTCAATTACATTTTGGTGTCTAATGTTTACTATTCTGTTTCATCTGTGAACTGTACCATGTTTGAATAAAAATAACGGATTATAAAAGGATGCAAGTGAGGCCAAAGTGTGTAGGGAAACTAGCATCTTAAAATGCTGTTTTCTCGACTGCTTACTTATCCTTGTTTTTTTGTTACACACACACACAAAAAAAAAAAAAAAAAAAAGGGAAAAAAGGCAAGCACAGTCCAGTGACTCCTTATGCAGAAAAGCCCTTAGCCACTGTATGAGAATGATGCATTGTTTCCTACTTTCCTATTCCAAAGGAAATTAACACTCTGGGAGCTTTCCAAGTTTCCTTCATACCTTTTCAGCTTGACTGATGATTTGAGTCAAAGGATGATGTTTGTTTCTGTGCCCAATTATACCACTTGTTCTAATAGGGACAGATTATTTGGAAGAAGATTGTTTATTCCTCTTCCTTCCAATGGACCCTGCCCTGACTCTCTTGCATAGCTACCATAGCTACTTAAAAGCTTCTACTCTCCCTCTCCCCCCCCCCCCCAACTGTAGGGAAAAGAAAGGTACTCAGAATAAGTATCACTGGCCAATTCAATTCCAGTAAGACAAGAAGGGTCTGGACACAGACATAGGCATATATTTGTCCATACATATAATTGTTAGCATAAAATTGAAAAAAATTCAACTCAGGACACTAACACTCTCTCAACAACAGTTGGATTTGGTCCATGCATATATCTGTATGGATATGGACAGCACAGACCAAGGAATATTCTTAACACACAGCATGCATCAGTATCCTTCTCTAGAAGACATGATAGTTTAGCCCTGCAGATGCAAGTTGAGCTGTAATCAGTCTGCTTGATTTCAGGGCCAGGGAACTTAACTACTTCATTTTGTTGTACTGATACACAGATAACAGTTTTCTCAGCTGCTTCTGTAATTGACCTCGACGTTACTAGCCCTCCAGCAAAACTGTTTTACTTGCACTGCAGGGTTAATCTTGTAATACTATTCCTCTCACATCTTTTCTACATCATTCCTGCTTTTGTTTTAAAATATGAAACAAAATAAATTACTTACTGATATTCTTCTGAAAGACTTAAATTCCAGATAGGTAAGGTGGTCTGACAGCTCCTCTGGCTCAAGGTGATCAAAAAGAAGTGAAACTTTCCGTTTCTTGCTGGTGTTAGCCTTTACACGCTGTGTCAGCTTTCTAGACCAGTCCCTGGAATTTCTTTTAGAGAAATTTTAAAAACAGAATTACCCCGAGTTATCTTCTGAAGATAATTTCTTTTCTTCTCTTTATAATACAAAATTTACATTGTTTTCATGTTTTACTGCATTAAAAAGTTGATTACCTGAATTTCTAAACAGCAAGCTTCTGTCACATATTACAGATTATATAAGAATACATTAGTATTACATTAATGAAGCACATAAGTACAGTACAACTATATTACTAAACAAAACAAGATCATATACTGCACTTTCCAAACTGCTGTCCTAACTTTGGCTTTATGGAACGTGTACAGTGTTCTTCGATTTATTAGGTCTTAACATATTTCATTGACCTGCATCTGAATAAGAATTATTCCTCCTATGATAGTTGTCTTCAGAGTAACAAAATTTACTTGAGTATGAAAAACTAAATATCATCTTTCATAAACAGATATAAAGTGCATGCCAAGTTCTGCTTTGTGTTTGCCTGTGTATTTCCAAAGTACGAATTTATAGTTAGGCAGTTCCACAGTTATCTTACCCTAACATAACAAGGAAGGTTCCCTTCCCAAGACAGAACTATGCTGTAGAGTTTTATGTACAGATGTAGGGTTTGTTCATGACAGTATAAGTCATCCTACAGCTAGAAATCACACAAAATAAAGAGTCTGACAATGCAATAAACTGTATCTTCTATCTTACCTTTGGCTTTAAAATGCAAACACATTTTACCTCCTTTATTACCCAATTAAAGTTTACTTTCCTTTTTCATCAACTGAGTCAGTAAGACCTTCCAAAACCATTAGGCCTCTACAAATTTTCTAAGTTCCCTGGATAGAATAAAATTTATCTGGTACAGAGCACAGTCTACACAACAGTTCAACTGAACGTCAGCCATTCTTGAAAGGCATTCTATTCTTCTATGTAATATATATTTTGACTATAATAAGGTATACATTCTTCTAGGATAAATAACAGTCAACTTATCTTATTACAGACTAAACCTAACCCACTGTAGGATCATGACCCTGTTGTACTGGAAAGATATTATATTTGAATAAAGGAAATTCAGAACAAAAGCTTGTTTTCTAAGCATACTGAAACTTCTGCACTCACATTTGAGTTGTGTCAATTAGACGACAGTGTAACTCCTCACCATTAGCTTTAACCAGTTCTTGAAATTCCTCCATAGTTGCGGATAGTTTAGAGTCCATTTTGAACATAACCCAAAACTCTGTAATCCAATATCTATTGTATGGTGAAAAAACAGAAATACAAAAATAAAGATGTTGCTTTACCATGAGTAAGGCTGAAACTTAGATAGTTGCTATAGATGCTCCAGTCTATCATTTGTTTTTGATCAACTTTTTGATCAACTTCAGGGGATAAACCATGCTTTTAAATGCTTCTGCTTTATTCTATCAGAAATCAAATATTCAAGGTTAAAAAAGAAGCTACTTATTTCTGTATATAGAAATTCTGTATAAAACTATAGTACATTTTTGAATGGAATTCAGTAATTCAATATTAAATCTTCTGTTTTCACATTAAATTTAGATAATATGCATGCTGATTATTTTCTTCATGATCTCACAAATATCTTCTATATTCCTTTAGAATTTGAAATAATTCAGTCTGAAAACACACTGCGCTAGTCAGAATTTTAACTATTAACTGAAGAAAAATTTACTATTTAAATTTGTTTGGTGGTGCACCAAATATCTTCTGAGAACTACACTTTTCTGTGTTGGGCATTCAAAATGTTTCTGTCATGTATTTTATATTTCAGTTCCCATATGTGAATTGTCACCCATTGTGGTAAGTTGAACCTGGTCAGCAACTAAACAGCGACCCAGTCACTCACTCATTCCTCCCTCCTGCAGCAGGACCGGGAGAGAATAGAAAGGGCACAAGTGAGAAAAACTTGTGGGTTAAGATAAAAAGAGTTTAACAATCGAATAAAAGAAGAAAAAAAAAAAAAAAAGAAAAGAAAAAAAAAAAAAAAGAATGAAAAAACACCACCAAACAAGTGTTGCAATGGCAATCACTCACAATCTCTCATGAGCAGACCGAAGCCCGTGCATTATTCAAGGTATAGCTACTTTGGAATGGCAACTCAGTTTTTATTGTTGAGCATATTGTTATATGGCATGGAATATCCCATTGTTCAGTCTCGTTCAGCTGTCCCAGCTTTGTCCCCTCCCAACCTCTTGTTCACTCCTTGCCTACTCTCTGGGGTGCAGGGTGGGAAACTGAGCAAGCCTTGATGCTATGCAAACCTGTGCAAACACTGTTCACCACAGCAACATTTTACCTGTTATTGTAAACACCATTTTAGTCATAAATTCGAAACACAGCACCATACAGGCAGGTACGAAGACAATTAATACAATCCCAGCCAGACCCAGTACACCCATACACATAAAGATCTGTGCTTGTTGGAAGAATGGAAATGTGTGCTCTCATGGATGCATACATGTATATACATCAGTCTGGCAGGAAGCAAAAATGTTCCCTGACCACACACAATAGCAAAGCACTCTGACCTAACAATCTACTTTGAGATTCTAGAATCACCATTTAAACAAACAAACACTTTCATAACTGATGCTAGTTATTTCCTATTTCATGTAAAGAAGAATTATCATATGCTAATCTGTTACCAGAGCTGTATCTTTATTTCCTCCTTTTTGTTTTCTCTACACTAAGATATCAAATTTTATCACATTTAGTCCAAAAGAAAAAAAAAAAAGTGATAAGCAATCCAGGATATTTCAAGTGACTAAGAACAGTTACTAGGGAAAATTACCTAATAAATACAATGGTGTATTTATTAGGTAATGGTGTATTTATTATGTATTTTGCTTAGTATTAAAGTAGCTGCAATATCCCACATCATTTTTTTTTTTTAAATAGACCTATATAATAATATTAGACACAACGCTACTGATTCCTGAACACTGTCAATTCTCACTGATGTTCAAGGTACAGCCTTATACAGAATCAGTTTGAAACTGACCCAGTAATTCATGCACTGACTTTAATGGATCTACACAAGGCTACCTGGACATTTTTTAAGTTGCTAAAGTGAAATTTGAAAAGATGAAGAAATGCAACTCTTTCTCTTTCAATGTCATCTTAAGATATGCAAAAGCATTCTTCTATATGGTACAGGAACAACTGCAGACTAATAGCTACCGTATGAGAATATTCTTACCTCACAAAATAGCATATCTTTACACATAGCATGGAAGATTTCTTTTCTAAAGCACTAAGATAGGTAGAAAACTGTTAAGGAAAATCATATTTATCCACATATGATATGAAATGTAGCATGCTTAATATTTCCCTACCTTTAAGTATAGTAGGAATCATTCTCATGGCATATTAGATTATAGTTTTATACAAAGGTATAGAAATTATGTTCCAAGATCACTAGCAAATGTTTGCTGTAAATATGACAACTCTGAGTAATACTGATGTAACTTCCCAAGTATAGACTGTTAAATACTGAAATGACTGCTTTGTACACATACTTCACAATTTCTCATAAAAATCACTTGCATATCTCACTAAAATTTGAAACAATACCAAATATATCAATTATGTTTAATTAATAAATACTCCAGTTTAGTATGAGTCACTGAAGCTTTTCAAAAAAGAAAAAAAAAAAAAGGAGTATATTTTCTTTTAAATATAAACAGCTATATAAAATACTCCTTGCTAATCTCACCCCTCTGACTGCAATAGTTTTCATTTGACATGCTCTGGTACCTAGAAAGAAACATCCATACTTTTAGTCTATTAGCTCTGTAAAACACATATTCTTATATTGTAACCAATACCTTATGAAGACATGGAAGATACATTTGGAAAAAATATATTATATGTATCTTCGGTATTCTGCTATAGATAATACATATATTTTCAGTACTACAAAAAATAATTTAATGAAAACACCTTGTAGATTCTCTCACAGATTGATTGAGATTAACTGCAGCTGAAATCTTCCCCAACTGAGGAGAGAAAATCCACAAAAAAAGTACCTGTATTAAGTGCTTAAATGAGACTGACAGTAGAGTTCATGAAGTCTGAAAAGGTTTCCCAAGTATTTTGAAGTGCTCTGAACAAACCACCTGAAATTAAATCATTCCTAACTATCCAAAATCACTCATGAAATTTGTGGGAAAATTTGCACGAGAAAGAATACTTGTAGAAAATTGTCATCTCCAGGTGATAAAATCAGACTATTTAAAAAAAAAAATGCTTTTGTGCCTTTTTCTTCTACTTGTATAGAGGAGAGAAAAATAAAGAGAAATCTGGACCAGTCCCAGGTTCATAGTATCTAACTAAGGTGCCTAATTTAATCTAACACCTGTTAGATATTCCCTAGGTATTTCTTCCACAGCTAATGGAGGGTGATTTATCCAACTTAAAATCTGAACTGGAATTTCATCTCTCTCTGTAGATCATAAACTAAACCAAACAGACAAAAACAAACAAAAAACAAAACAACACTAAAACAAAACAAACAAACAAAAAAACATTATACAGCCACAAAATTTGTAAGGAGCAAATCCATTGTTTTATTAGCGAAACAGTAGTATACCCCTAAATTAAGTATTCTACACTTACCTATTTTAAAATTGTCAAGTATATCTAATTTTACCTTAACAACAGTTGGATATTACAAAGGATATAGATCAACAAGTTTCTGGAGCATGTCTGCAGAGGAGATGAAAAACTGATGCATGGTCAGAATCATCTTTAGCAGCTGGTTGTTCTGATAAGCATTTCCTTCTAAATCTGAAAAATAAATAAATATATATATATATATATATAGGAATCTTGATACAATTTCATAAACAACATGCAAGAGGCTTCTTCAGAACAATAATTTTAATCATGCCTGTTTGTCTATGCTGTTTGACAGACAGCAGTTACATACCGACTTAGGAAGTCCATCTTTTTTGTGATAAGAGCTATATAACAATTAAAAAACAAAAAGCTTTGTCTCAAAAACAGTCAAGTATTTAGACAAGTATACATAATGATCTGAGCCCAGCAACAATAACTTAAATAGTTAGCTTTAGGCAGGTGAGATAACCTTTGAATCAATGAATTGAGGAGCAAGAGAGTTAAGGCTACCGAATCATATAAGTCAGTGGCATGACTGAACTCATGAAAGGGAATTGAGATATTCTTAAGTGCTTGTGAACCTTTTTCTGTTGCTGACACATATAATCCTGAAGTATACACACAGGTTAGGACCTATACCTAGAAATGCATGGAATGAGACACAATGTATACAGAAGTCTAGGGGTTAACTGATGCATACTTAGCAGTGGACCTAGAAGCCATAATGAATTTCCTTGAACTGTGTATTACAAGGATTTCACTTGAAGGACATTTTTAGACTACATTTGTCTTCTGGGTATTGTATTTTTTTTCCTTATTTGGAAAAGATCAAGGACAACAAATATATCAGAATGTTTTACAACGTTTCCTTTTCTGTTACACACACTTTAACTACTTTGTTAATATTAACAGGCAATGGTTGTGTACAGACTGCCATGAGACAAACTAGGTAGCTTGAAGTGGAATTAGACACCTTTTCAAAATGTATTTTTCAATAATTTTTAAATATTTAGTCCTCTATCAGGACAAATACAGTTGCCATTTAACAAGAGCAGTATGCAGAAGTACAGTAAGGCAAAACAGAAGAGGCGGGTGAAACAGCAGATCTGGAACATAAGAAGTGGAATATAATGGTAGAGGAAAAAAAATAAATCGCACAGCACAGAAAAAGGAACATTAAGCTGAGTCCACTCACAAGACAACATAATCTGTGTTAGTCACTGAGCAACAATTGCCATGCCCTTATACAGGGAGGTACCAAATGTGAAGAGAGGACCCCAAAACCCAGGGCTTTCCTTTTGATCAATACATTGGATCTTTGGTAGAACTAACAAAGCCTGATAGCTTCTAGATGTGTCTCCTCTATTCTTCACAACAGCCCTATTCACACCCTTTACTGCCCCCTGGAAATCTTTGCCTTCTCTTCCCTGTATCAATGCCACAAATCCCCACTCATGCTTACAGAGAGCCAACACAGGGCAGTACATGCTGTGACAGGACCCTTACAGTCAAATCCAGCCATACACACAGGAGGCTCACCCCACTGCCCCTACACCAACTTGGGCACCAAGGTGGATGTCTCCCTTCTGCACAGTCAATTCTTTACAGAGTCCTGTCTTTCCATCAAATTTTTGCATTGTATGATCATTTTAAGCTTCTTTG
Organism: Aythya ferina; assembly: GCF_964211825.1. Taxonomy (NCBI): domain Eukaryota; kingdom Metazoa; phylum Chordata; class Aves; order Anseriformes; family Anatidae; genus Aythya; species Aythya ferina. Next base: position 25,876,883 of record NC_140301.1, read on the forward strand.
ATAAATTCAGCAATTCCATCACTTTTTACAAATTTCAGTCAAAACAAGTTCATTAAATCTTTTCAGGTAAGGGGGGTATGGGTGGGAGAGGTGGTTTATGGTTTTTTGTTTGTTTGGTTGGTTGGTTTTTTAAAACAGCTGATGCAATACACACTAGCCCAATATTTTAAGGCAAACAGAAATGTTTGCAGCATCACAACAGAGCACACCACAACTGAGTAGTGGGCAGTAGCATCTCTTAGTGACTCAGTTAGAAAGGCTCTAACTGAAAAATTTAGGTGTGTAGAAAACATGGCTGTACGTATAACCTCAGTCTGATAAACTTACGGAGAGAAAGCACTGGAGAGTTAGGAGAATAAGTTGCAGAAAATTTCCTATGAGCAATTGCTATCAATGCAGAATTTAAGGCTAAGCTTTTCAAAAGCCAAACCTCCCTGCGCTTACACTAAGAAAAGTAAGATGATAAAAGTCCTGAAGACTAATCTCTGTAGTGTTATTCTCAGCCTCTTTTAAAAGAGTGACAGGTTTAAGTTAACAGAAGCACTTGCAGATATGTTTAGAGATTTGTGTGCTCTTTGCCACACTTCCAATTTTGTTTTCACGTGTTAGCTGAGCTCCAAGGTCGTGACAGTGCATTCACCACTCAAGAAATACAGAAGACTCTGCTTAGCATACGATTCAACTAAGATGATACGAAGAGCTTAAAAATACCCTGTTACCAACCACAGGCACATCCTTAAACATCTAGGGCTTTTTGGTAGCAATGTACAGGAACTGTTAGTACTCCTGCACTACAACAACAGTATAAAGGTTTAGTTTCCTTTCAGGGAATCAAGTAGAGCTAAAGAATAATAAGCATTTTGAACTGTATAAATACATGTTCTCTCAGTGTAGCAGATAGAAACCAGTCATTTTCTGTAGTATGGGATATACTAATTGTATTTAACTACCCACTGTTTGCACAGATAAGAGAGAAACAGGCCATCTGGAAAGGCTACACTGGAAATCAGTTGAGTCAGGACTCTTAATTGATGGCATAAGAAATTGCAATTGGGCGAAGAGAGTTGAGTAACTGGAAAGAGAATACTAACCAGCAATCTCCAAAAAGGGACATAAACTAAATAAAAATATTGACTTCTTAAATACAGAAGTTACTCTAACAGATCAATGTAAAATAAAAATTAACGTTGGTGAATAGTCATCTGCATCACGCTTAAAAAGTTCTTGAGCTGTCTTTTGACTTTTACTACAAGTTCTCAATTTTACAGCATGAACCAAAGTTTACACATCTCCTGTTCATGTTCTCACGTAATTTCATTCATTACTCAACAGAACCTATTACAACATTCATTATACAACAGATTTTTTCTGTTCTTATTTCTACTAGAACTATAAACAGTTTCTATTTCTACTAGAGTATAAACAGTCTGGTAGACCAGGTGTTGTGTGCCAAGGCACTGAGGACAAAACAGCAAGTTTTGCCAGAGAAGTAGGGAATTCACAGGAGAAGGCTGGGACATCAGGAATCATAACGTGTTTTCAACTCTTTAGTATCTGGCTTTTTGTACTATTCCAAGTGTTTTCAACAAGAGTAAAGTTCTTTCAGGTCTATCACATAGAGGTTGGTATCAATTTTCATCTTTTTTTTTTTTTTTTTTTTTTTTTTTTTACAAAACTTTTTGTTTTGCTATGGTTTACTTCTAATGGGTCTTGTTTAACCAGAAAAGCAGTTCAATGTATCCTTAACTTGAAAGCTGCAATGATTACATGCACAATTATTATTAAGTATGTAGAGCTGTAGTTAAATTACCTGCTTTTAAGACATGCTCAATATAGGTCACACCCTGCTGACAAGGACAGCAAATAACTATCTTAGCAGCTTCTCCTCTGTGCATATTCCAAACTCTTCTATCAAGACGTACAACAGGTACCACTTGGTACCATGTTCCAAAATGCACTTTTATCCTTTTTTTAGTCTTTTTAATTTTCTTTTTCTTTTTTTTCCTCCATATTATAAAGGTGCACAGAAAAATAGCACATTCTGCTTAATGTTAGGTCAATACACTTAATGGAACTGTCTTGCATAACAGAAGTGGATTTTTGCTTCAAAACATCCAGATCTAACTATCTTACAAGAGAGGTGGACTTTACGATATTTTACAGTAACATATAATTATTTTGCACACACTAATGCATTACCGTTTTGTGCTATCCATTCCTCCACTGCACCAATAATTAAAAGGTTCAATCTACACAAAGAAAAACATTGTATTACTGATGGTTTAAAAAACAAACACACACTGCAGCCACAAATCTGAAGGTTCCCAGTACCGTCCAGCACTGAACAGCAAACTTGTATGGGATTATAACAGCACACAATTTTACAAACACATCTGATACCAAATATGTAATGTCATATTCCTGCCAGATCTATGAAAGAAGCACTTTTCAAGTAATGCACTATGACTCCAGCTCAGTTGCAGAATTGTCACTGGTTATTTCACACCTCTGACCACTAGGTCACTTCTTTTTAGAAGAGCTAACCTGCTAAACATAGCCATGTGTAAGGAAGTTACAAAAGTCGTGGTAAACTATCTTTGTGCAAATGCTGAAGCCAATAAGAGGGCTTTCCTGACTCTCTTGCAAGACTGTCTCTGACTGCCTCTACAGCATTCTCTTGAACCTCCAGCAGTGCTTTTTTTTTTTAAAAAAAAAAAAAAAAGTTTGAGACTCATTTTCATTTCCGTTTGTATACCTGTTTCTAACCACACACCCTGCTGAGCAGAAACCACTAAGTGAACATTAAATAAAGTGGCATGGGTGTGTTTCAGTTAGTCAATTTACCTTAACAGAATGCTACAAAATACTGTATAAGCCTTAGCTTTGTTTCACTGCAGAAAAATGTAAGTAGTCCATCGGTTACATTCTTTTTCTCCTGTAAATACCCTTAATGTGTTGTTTTAATAAATAATCTCTGAAGCAAACAAGAAAGCAGGAAATGAAAATACTTTTCCAGTATTTAACTACATGAGTACAAAGAGCACAAAGAAATATAGGGCTGAATATTTTAGTATCCATACAGTAACAGAATGCCACTAAAATTATAGCTATGGAAGTTCCATTGCATATGTTACACTTAGAACAAATGAGAGTAAAAACATCCCAACCTAGGTGTATCAGCCACTCTACTGCACGGAGCCACCGGTTGGAGCATGTGATCTGTGATTTAGAAATAGGTGAACTATATCACTTGTTCCTAGAATAATTAGAAGAATCAAAGTACTCAAAAGCTAATAAGCAAGGCTGTAACAGTTGCCTGTTTTTCACCATCTCCTGGCAGCCACCAAGCCTACAGTAAATGTGCTTACTAGAAAAAGTATGTTCTATAGGCTGTATCGTTGTACTAGGACCTTCCCACTCATGAGGGCAATCATTAGGCAACAGGAAGAATGCCAAAATGTCTTAACTGAACTTAATTTTGGAAGAAAGAAGTTAGTTTATCCTAGGTCTGAGAGGCCTTTATTTCATAAGCATTTCTTTACCAGCCAGTTCTAACTCTATCACCTACTGTACAATTTGAAATGAATCAGAAGTGAATCACAGAACCCTGACATCACATGAATAGTGATTATACTACTAAGAATACAAATAACTTCTTGTAAGCTACCTGAAGTCTTCCAGTCATTATCAAAAGCTACCATCAAAAACAACACAACACAAGAAAGCATCAAGCAATTGCCAAGTAGTCCAGCAAAATGCAAAGCTGAAACTCATGGGTTGCTATATTAACGTTGCTGTATAATATTCTTCAAGACTTCTGCAAAGTGTTTTTTCATGTTGTTATTTTCCTGGTAACTTAAAGAAGATGGTGTGAGGACAGTGTCATAAATGTCTGTAAAGATTATTAAAGCAGCATCTGATAGCAAAACTGGGGCAAGTGATGTTTTTAAGGTTTAGCAGCAGGAAAACTTAATGAAACATACAGACCTGTGTTAAATACAGAGCTACATGTGGAAGTACCATGCTAGGGTTTAGTGGCTGAATTGAAATAGCTGTAAGACAGTATCACTGCCCCAAATCTTATGAGATAACTTAGAAAGGCTAGAAGGAGCTGAAACTGAACAAAATATTTCCTGAATACTTCATGGATACTTTCTGGAACTTGACCTCACAGATTGGAACACTATTCCCTGCAATCATTCTGTTTCAATTCAGTTAAAAACTTATACAACACATAATAACCTTACTATGGGCTTATTATTCCCTTTTAGCAAGGGAATTTGCTACCCTGCTAAGGAGGCAGTCATTTAACTCTGTTTGTTCAACTGATCAAATTTGGACAGAATCAGATTCTTAAGAAGCCATCCTCCCAGCTATTAGTTATGACTGTAATATCATAGAACAGAATCACAGAATGGGCTGGGTTGGAAGGATCCTTAAGGACCACCCAGTTCCAACTCCCTGCCATGTGCAGGAAAACTCCCACCAGACCAAGCTGCCCAAAGCCCCATCCAGCCTGGTCTCGAACACCTCTAGGGATGGGGCATCTAGAGGTTCTCTGGGCAACCTGCTCCAGTGCCTCACCACCCTCTGAGTAAAGAATTTCTTTCTAATGCCTAATCTAAATCTACCCTCTTTTAAAGCCATTAGTCCTTGTCATATCACTGCACCCCCTCAAAGAGTCCCTCCCCAGCTTTCCTGTATGCCCCCTTTAGGCCCTGGAAGGCTGCTATAACGTCTCCCCAGAGCCTTCTCTTCTCCAGACTGAACAGCCCCAGCTCTCTCAGCCTCTCTTCATAGGAGAGGTGTTCCAGCCCTCTGATCATCCTTATGGCCTTCCTCTGGACTCACTCCAAAAGTTCCATGTCCTTTTTATGTTGGGTAATGCCATCACCAAGAGCTGAGAAACAGATTCAAACTAAACTAGGGTGTTTACTTTTTGAGTCATAAATAGCCTTATTTGTTACAGGCAGGTGAAAGCTCAGTTAACGTAGACATCAGGACTAGAGGCTAATGTTCCCATTCCAATGCAGAATTGGTTTTCTGTAAGCCAGTGTGTTTCAGAACCAGTTTAATTTGTTGCTAAATTGACCAGTGATGAAGATACCAGTCTCTGTAGGTGACTTATTCCAGCACTTGACCATCTGTGTCAGAGTTCTTCCTGTTGCCTTAAGTTTTTGATTAGAAAATGTGAGCAGCTTCAGGATATTACATCCAACCCCCAGTAGAGAGAAAAAATACTCTGTTTTCCTTAGCAATGTATTTTTTTCTATTTAAAGATTTCTTCCCCCATCTTTTCTCTATTAGGAAACATTAATATTGTCTTTTTTAATTTTTCCTTAGAAGCCAGACTTTCTAGATCTCTGGTCAACTTTAATGTTTTCTGAACCTTCAGCAATTTACCCACTTATGAAGAGAACTTGAACAAAGTAATCCAGAAGACATCTTAGCATCAGAGTTAGCATATTATTTTGAATATATATGTATATATATATAAAGCTATGGCACACAGGATAACTGTATATATATGTTATAAATAATAAAAATAAGCATATGCACTCCTCTATGCATACATATATCCCCTTAGAGTTTTTGCCTTTTCTGCAGTACTACAATACCATTACATCCTTTTCAGTTTTAAAGTCTGTCTTCATGTTGATATTCTTTCTTGTGGAACAGCTGTATATCAAGTTCACTGTACTCTGCTTTTACAACTGATTTTTACAACTGATTACTCTAAGTGTACCCTAAGAACTTAGTACTTGTTCTTAGAGAATTCTTCTTCATTTCAAATTATTATTTTAGATGGTTAATGTCTTTCAGAAATGGTGTAAGCTAATTACTATGACCTTACAAAGATGATGCATCAATTAGGTAAAAGAATGGTACTCAGAGTAAACCAAAGCATTCAGGGAATTATTGCATTAAAGCTTTTTTTTTTTTTTTTTTTTTTAAATTTGGCTTAGTCTGCATAAATGCTTGTAGCCACTAGGTGAGTAATATATAAACTTATTTACACAAGCAATTGGACTTATGGGAAAAACCTCCAAAATTAAAATGAGAACAAATCAGTATTTTTACAGAGAGGAAAGAACCATACTATATTGTGATCAGTTGTGCACTAGCAGAACCCTAAATGAGACAAATAAACAGAAATGCTGAAAGAAATGTTATAAATGTGACAGTTCCCCAAGTCTAATTCCCACTTCAAACTCCCTATAGAATGGGAAGGAAAAAAAAAGAAAGCAGAAAGAAAAAAAGTTCTTCCAAATACTCATTAACAATGCAGATATATCCAAGACACATGTGAGTCTAATATGCATCCAAGAAGGATAATAAGACTGTTCTGTGTGCAGGTAGGGAACATTAGGGGCTAAAAGCCTCAAGGGAAAGCCATTATTCTCTCTCAGAAACAGCTTTTGGAAAGCTAAATCTTGCAGAAAGCTCTGGGTGGATAATTCTTTAAAATGAAAACAAGAGGATAAAAGCTCTTGTCAAGGGGAAATGGGATGATTCTGAGAAATTAAAATGTTCTTCAAGAGAAACCAAATGAAATGTGGGTGGAAAGCATTCCATTAGCCTTGGAAATTCATATCAAGTACACAGAACAAGGTAAAAACTTAACACTCCCCTACACACGCTAATATTCATTGTTCTACAGTATGGTTAAAGCATTGATCTTGGCGAGTGTAGATGAAAACTTTTAAATCAAGTACTTTTTTTCTATAGAGCCTAACAATTGTAATTTGAGAGTTCAAGTTTTTTCAAAACTTGAAGTCATCATACTAAAGGAGCCATGTGAAGTTTTTCAGCTACAGACAACTTCTGAATAATTCAGGTGCAATGCCTGGCAACACAGCTGTGCTGGTATAAACACAGGTAGCTAAGACAAACCAGACTTCCAGAACAGAAACAGAAAATTCTCAAGATGGTACCACTAGGTGACCACTCACCTCAGCTGCATGCTTCACACTTACTCATCCCACAGCAACAGTGTTTTTACAATGAGCTTCTATCTAACTACATGATTGATCCTGGTGCATCCAGTTATCAAACCCACAGAAGCATGAAGTCGGCTTCATTTGAAAGTGTGAACTGTAACAGAGCAGCAGACACAAGCAGCTTTCCTTTAGGTCCCTAAGAGATGTTACAGGTAGCTTAGACCCCAGTTTCTGGCCTTGACTTTCATTGCTTACTCGTACTTCTACCCTAACTATAAAGTTGCTCTAGTATAGTATTTCTGACTTAGTTTTAAATTTCTCTTAAATACCTCAGCTTCCCAGTCTTCGGTCTAACTTCTAGATATATTTCTGGAATTAACATTTACACACTACCAGGCAAGCTATCTTCTAACCCAGCAGATGCGGGCATGCCTTTGTCCCTTCCTCAGACTGGGACATATCTTATTCTGTAAACAGGGAAAAAAAAAAAAAAAAAAAAAAGTTTCCAAAAAGCTTTCAGCTTCACTACTGACTTAAAACACACCTAAGCACCATGCACCACTATCAAATACTTACATACAGAAGCTTCCCAATTGCTGATTCAAGCTAGCTGCAGTATGTCAAGTTTTCACCAGAGAAATTTTCTCGTATGTTCATGTGTAAGCTTTATTGGCCCCACAGCAGCAGTTGCTCTAGCACAGAAAGTGTCTCATGCCTCCCAAGTACTGTTGTAGTACATTTCTTAATATTAATAACAGAGGTATCTGATCATTTTCTTATTCAAAGTAAACACTGTTTGTTTTTTTTCTAGTGTACATTATTTAAAAGAATAACACTACATAGTGGAGACCAACATTAGACAGAGCTGATTAAATATAGCTGAGGAACAGAGCTGACAACCTCATCCTTATCCAAACCATAAATTTGGAAGGTGAAATATTTTCAAGAAAACGTAAAGGTTAACATAGAAAAAAATCATCTCACACTACAGTTCTCTGCCAGAGGATTCTGTATTTCAAAAGAAAGGAATTATGGCATGACCACAATATAGGTGACACTAAGCACTTTATTCTTCTTAACATGACCTCTATATACACATGAACATTAAAGCTGCAGTGTTTGAGGATTCCTGAAGTTATTTCCAATGCAAATACAATCTTAATAGCTATTAATGGGTGCTCTCTTACCTTTGCCTTTTCCCAGCTTTTGCACTTTCACATTCTGACCTCTTTAATGCGAGGAAAAAAGTGTTATCATGTTTAGAAAATTATCTTTTTTAATAAATTTTAGAAAATTATCCTGGGTAACAGAAACATCTACTGAACTGTGTAATACTTCATGGGAAGCCCCTTCTTTCTCAGACTTATAAAGAGCATTGCCAAAGTATGTATTTATACCTGGCAATAAACAGCAGAATACTGAAAGACTCAACATTAAAGCATACACAAACCAAACAAGTAAAACACACGGGGAAGCCTAAAGAGCAAGTGACTGATTTCTTGCTTCTACTTCATACATATGCTGTAGAGAAGAAAGAATTGAAATTCATGAAACATTCTCAAGAGAATGAATTATTTTCTATTGCTATCTAAGCTTTTGTGCACTGCAAATTAGAAGTTATATTGTTTTTCTGAAGTTACATTTACAGGTATGAAGATATAATTTTCTGTCATAGCCCTATGGTAACTATCAGTAAATGGGAGGCAGCTTTGTAAAGCAAGATGTCTAAGTTCTATGTATTTTCTTTTATTGTTTATTTCATGACTCAGACAACTATATTGAAAAGACCGAAGTCAAATTAGCTAATTGGAACTTTAAAACACACACAAAGAAATCCAGTTTAATTTCTTTGGGAAAAAAACCCACAGACATCAGTTTTAAAAAAAAAAAATCATTTTCTTTTTGGTACTATCACAATTACCATTAATAGTTAGCTAAATGGCACTTAGCTTTCTACAGAGCAACAGCTGCTCTTCTGTTCCCACAATGTCATTAACTGATCATTAACATAGTTTCTGTTGCCAAGCAATACTAAATTTTCTGCGCTGTATTTGACCAAATCACACCCAAATTACTAAACACAATCATTGATGCCATTGTAACACAGTATAACACTGTGAACAAACTTTAATCACTTTTTGGGGGGGTCAGGGACTTCAACATTCACTCTAGACTTTGGGAGCAGAAGGGACAAACATGAGACAAACAAACAAATGACTGGCTAGGCAATGCTAACAAAAAAAAAAAAAAAAAAAAAAGCCAGAATTCTGACTAAAAGGCAATTATATTCTATAATTTGGTATATTTGGTAAAAGAGTAAAGATAAACTTGATAAACTTGGTACTTGAACTGTGATTGTTTTATTAGTTATTGCATATTGCAACTAGACTAGAAGAATGTATTTATGTTGAGTAGAATTTTTTTCTTAGAAGACTCATTATGTTTTCGCATGATACTGATACAAAAGTGAGCTATAGAAATATGAGTTCACAGAACTAGACAACATTGCTAACATAGGTTGTTTTTTTTTTTTTTAATAATTATTTATTTTTGAAAACATAAATTATGATCAACTTGTTGATCACCTACAGAGACAACCAGCTCCTTTGACAGATGGTCTCAATTCTATCACATATTTATCTGGCATCTTTCATCCAGATCAGTCCTGAAGCAGTTTCCCAGATTTCTAAGGTTAGTTTACAAACACTCTCTTTATCCCACACTGAGTCAACAAGCTGGTTTAATAAGCTGATCATATACTGCAAAACAATTTGCATCACAGCCTAAGATTAGTATGACCATTAGAAACTGCAAATTGCACTAGGTTCACATGAATTCTATTAACATTACTAATTTATGAAGTTAAAATAATAGCTTTTTAGAAAAGTGGATTGCGGGTTTAAATCTTTTTTAAAATACAATTTTTTTCCCTACTGAAGACTGACAAACAATTAATTCCACTGCAAACAGTTTTTCATGACTGAGTTTCTACATAGAATTACAATACATAAAACATGTATTAATGTATGTGTATTATGTACACGTATAGATGTACATGTACTCTGGGGAAGAGAAAAAAACAAAAACAACAAGAACAACCAGTTGCTTCCCTAAAACCCTTTACTTACATCTCTCAAGAAACCACGCACAGGGACACTGCATGGTGACAGACACTTAAAAGAAGTTTCATATTTCTTTTTTCCACTGAGCATGCTCATCTTGCCCAGCAGTAACTGAAGTGCCTGAATAAGCAGGCACAGGTTAAGCATAGCTCTTCTATGTGCTACAGCAAGTATGCTTGTAGTGCTTAGACACAGAGGCAAATATATAAGATCCACACTCAAAGGCTGAAGACATAAATACTTCATAATATTAAAATTGTGACAGCTTAGGGATTTCTTAGCTCCTTTGTGACCCTCTGATGTTTTCAGGAAGCATTTGTAGAAATTAGGACTGTCAAGTATGCTCTTAGGAGTGTTTGTTAGGTAATTTTAAGTAAAATTTCAGGACTTTGCTGTAAACAAAGCAGGGAGGTAGAAAAATGACAATATGCTACAGATACATTTTGTCCCAATTGCTACAGACTTTATAAACATTTGTAAAAATGATTTAAATAAATGTATTGTGTGCTCAGGGGAAAGACCCTTTAACTCTATATAGCCTATAAGCTTTAATGCACATTAAAATAGTTCATTGAATCTTCAAAAGATGTATTTAAAAAAAATAAAAAATCAGCACACTTCAACATTAAATTCAACATTTACATGGTAAGATAGAAGCTTAAAGTCAAAGAAATAAATTGGGATCTCTTACCCTACACAGTGAATGTATAAATAGGGGGAAAGAAAACATCTGCTAGAACAGAAACTGTCTTACTACAAACAGTCAAAACATCAAGCTCGCAGTAGCATTAGAATAGCCATGGATAAAACGTATGATGAAGTATTGTTATTTCACTTCTATATGTAGCAGATACAGAGTTTAAAAAATTAAGATATAATTATTCAGTGAAGTGAACACTGCTGAAATATTTTTACTAATTTGTAACACTTTCTGGACTAAATATATGTCAACATGTATTTATGCAGTCTTGCAAAGATTATTATAAAGAAGAACTAGCAAAAATAGAGCTCCGCTACTGAGCGTACACTTCCTGTGTTCTACTGAACTGTCAGCATTAAATAGTCGATGTGGCCATGGAACAGCAAGCTACTATGGTGGTTTTGACAACAAAGTTGATAGTACTAGTGTCTTTACAATCAAGCAGTGATGTAGGAGACAAAGTCGTACTGACTTCCAGAGACCGGTCTGACCATCAAATAGTTTTATATACTACATAATAGGAAAACATGGATACGAGGAGTTAAAGCCACTTTTATAAATGTTTTATCTACAATTTCACTACAGAATCACAGTCACTAGCAAAGACTTCCTCCAGAATAAATTAACTCCCTCCTGAAGTTGTCATATTCTAAGCCAAGATTTATTAATTACTTTTTTTCCATGAATTCACAGCTTCAGCCATCTTGTTGCCAATTAAAAGAGGAAATTAAAAGTAGGTGTTAGTTAAAAGTAGGAGACCTTTCTGTTCCAAATTAACATCTCCGATGGAGAGGTTCCACCAAATCTAGCCCTTCCTTATGCAAGCTACATTTTCTAGTCTTTTCAGTCACCTTACCCTACCTCCTGCTCTTCCCCTCTATCCACTCCCCTCCCTCCTTTGATTTCTCTTTTCCTCTATTACGACTTCTTTCCTTCCATACAACCTTTTTTTTTTTTAATCCATAAATGTTATTGTCAGCTCCTACACTTTCCCTTCTTTTCAAAGGCAATCAAATGTAATGCATTCATTTACACTCTGCAGCTCTTGTCAATCTAGATCATAGCAGTAACAGCATCCTGCAGGTACTTGTAAAGCTGAAAGGTTTTCCCAGTCACATAGAAAATGTTTTAATCCCTGTCCTATCTAATCACATTTTTTCCTCTTTGCACTGTTGAGAGCTGTTTCAAGCCTCTACAAGCTTCTACATAGACTAAAAACAGGACCAATGTCCCTTTCTGAGAAACTACCTGCCTTCATTCTCTCATCGTACTCTTCTTTTCCTGAATTCTTGTCCTAGTCCATGTCCTGGCTTTTCTATTGCCTTTACTTTTGGCAATTCTTTTTTGGAACTCATCTTACTCATCCTGACGCAACCTTTCCATGGCTTGAAGAAGCCTCTTTCAGCATCTCCTTCTATCTTTGTTAATAAAAATCATGCTGTTGAATAAAATAAGCACTGGTGCTACACTCTTCTCTCAGATGTAGTTATCCACATGACTTCACGCTACCTCATATGACCCTCGCTGTTCAAGCTAAAGATGGCCAGATTTGAGAGGGGAGAGAGAGAATACATTAATCATTCTAAAGTACGTGTTCAAGTTGATTACACTGAATAAGATTTTGGTCTTTTCTAAAAAAGAAAATGAAAGTCCACCTAACTCTCAACTTTTGGAAACAGCAGGTAACCACCACCTTGTTGATTTTGGACTCACTACCTTGTAAATCAAGGTGTTAAATCCACATTCTACTGTCATTTTCTAACCAGCACTTTTGCAGACCCACAGACAATATCACAAACTCCAAGATCCAATCTTTGCTTCTTACCTCCTTAGCATAGGTTTTAGATTATCTCAGCTCTCTTGAGCTTTCTCTTGAAAGTTGCCTTTCTACAAAACATCCTGGAATTGTTTACAACACTGTGGCAAAATTTTCTCACTCATTATTTGAGCTTCACACATCCCACTTTCTCATTTTCCCCCTTATCCATACTGTAAGACAAATTATGAATACTTGTGCCCTCCACAGTTTTAAGTGTGGGTTAATTCTTAATGCCTTCTTGGTTAGGCCATCTGTCTGCTATTCCTCACATAAATGGCAGAAGGCTGTCAACTTCCCTTTACACACCATTTTTGACCGCAGCCTCTCTTACACATAATGTGGTTTTTTTTTCCAAGCTTTTATAATTGATTTCAGGAATATAAATTTGGCAGCATACTTTATAGAAAAACTGTATTTATAATTGTATACATAATACTAGCAAGTGCTGTATAGTATTAACATGATTAAGTACATATTCTGAAGTGTGACACATCAACATCTCTATCTACTACATACTGTATTTCTTAACCCTAGACAGTAAATACATCAAGGGCTTTTTTCCAGGAAGCAAATTAAAAATGTAGTAAGAAGATCTGTGCTTAAGTCTTGGAGGATTCAGCATTTTTAATATTGAAGTAACACTTGTTCAGATTACAATAATCAATTTCTGGAATAATATACAAAATAACACACAGCAGCATATTTGAAACTGAGAATACAACTTTAATCTGATTAGAATAAAGGGTAGTAGCTTTACTTAATACACTTAATATTATGCATGGGAATAAACTTGCTTAATCATTCAATATACTTGTAATAATTCAGCCTTTTTTTTACCCACTCTTTTTCTCCCTACTCCTCCTCAGTCTCCCAGATTAAAGTTTTTCCATTGCTTCCTTTGTTGGCATGACAAAATAAACATATTTTCCACAGCACTTTTGTTGATGGCTACAAAAACCTTCTCTAAGCAACTTTGTTAAATAGGTTATCTATAGTTTTAAGTTGCATTTTACAGTTACCTTAAATACTCAGCTTGGAAATTCCAACATATTTTAAGAATATGCATAATGTCATAGAAGACACGCAAATACAGACACACACAAAAAAGAGTCTCAGTGTCTACCGTGCACATCATGACTGTAGCAGTCCTTAATGAGCTTAACTATGCAACCCTTTTGAAAGATTCACATGCACTGACAACTGAACTGGACAGGTACACTTCTTATCTCTGTCACCTTAGTCCTTATAACACATGGATGCCCAGGAATCTGAGAGCACATGCTGATTTATATACTTCGAATATGAAAAAGTTATTAAAATAAAGCTAAGCAAAATAAATCAACCATTCAGTGTTTTACATATCGTACTTAAAATCAACCACATAAAAATAGATACAAGTTAGTATTGGTTAAAAAAACTCAATATTTTAACTGTACAAAGGTCTTACACATGCTTTAGATGTCTTGCCTCACTCCCAGTGAATCAAAACTTATAACTGATGTTTGTTTAAAACCTGGGGCTTTGTAGCAGTTCAATGAATACGTTATTTACAATAATTAAATGGAGGAGGAAAGGAGCCAGAAAGAAACAAAACAGTATTGATAATTGCATGTTTTGTCAACTTTTCCCAGACACGTTTCTCTGTACAAGTTTTAAGTATATTAAAAAAAAAAAAAAAAAAAAAAAAAAAAAAAACATTTCCAATGGATGCTAAAGATTAGTCATTGTTTATACAGTATTTATGTGCTGCAGTACTACATCAACGCTGTGTTACTATTTAACTGCACAGATTAATTATTTTTAGAGGTGAGTGGGTGTTTGAGAGCATTCAGTGTTTAAGGACTACTCTGCAAGTAAACTTTGCAAGATGCTTTCAGAGTAGTTCACATTACTGAAAGATACAGTGTTAAACAAATTACCTACAAAGTATTTGGAACCCTTCTGAGTGCTTCAGTACTAGTATATTTTAATCATATAAAAAAAATGAACATGTTTACTAATGAAAAAGATTGCAAAAGTAGACTAAGGATACAGGGTTACTGCAATAATCATCCATGTACTACAATTCTTATGGCAGAAAGAGAAATGAATGGCTTGAAAAAGAATTCAGCTGTGATTTTTATTAGGATTTTTTCTCACTACTGAGATACAACTTAAAATCTATACAGATAATGTAAGAGGCAATCCAACGTTAGTTTACTCATCTTAAAAATAGCTCTGCTCATTTCAAAATATTTAACATAAACACATCATTGACACATTATGAACATATTACAGTAACATAATGATTACTTGTTAAAGTTTACCAAACTGATATTCAAAGAACCAATTAAAAAAAAAATAAAATAAAAGAGGGAAAAAAAGCACAAACATAAGGAAGTACGAATGACTGGGGTTTGTTCTATTCTCTCAAGATAAAAATAAATAAATAATCACATCAATCTCTTGGCATATATTAACATGCATACAAAGATCAACAAACCCATAAAATATCCATTTACCTACTGAATGCATAACAATCAGTTAAGCCTTTCTAACTCTCTAGTAAATCAATGTAATTCACTAGTAAATGACCTAGAAATAACCAGTACAGAAACATATTCATACCATTCCAAAAACTCCCAGACACTCACCAAAAGACTGAATGCAGGTTTCAAGAAGATCTTCCAAAGTCGCCCCCTTGGCCAGGTGTCCCAGTGGCACCATTGTGACTTGGGTAAGGTTTGAAAGGCTGTGACAATGACTGATCTGCTTCAGCTCAAGTGCTGATTCAGGAACAGTGCTGCATCCTTGGGCAGGTTGCCTAGAAGAAAACACAGTAGCGAAGTAAGTACAAGATGAGTGAGTGGCAAATTTTATGCTACATGGAAAAGGGGGAGAAATTTAAAGGGCAATTAATTCCCTGAAGCTAGGTTGATGAAATACATAGCCCTCCCACTTAATAAGTACACCAAAGAGACTACTCAGTAAATTATTTTTTCTTCCTTCTAAACGTGGATTGTAGAGCACACAGTTATAGAGCTCCTTGAATGATCTCTCAGGTTAACTCTCAAGCAAAACAATAAGACTTCTGGTATGTTTACATTACTGTTTTAGCACAAGTTTAAAAAACAGCAGCAAAACTTTAAACTGTATATACAAGCCATGTAACAGGAACATCATTATGCATTAGTGTACCACATATTTTTGTGGTTACCAAAAGTAAAGAAGAAAAAAAATATAACTATAATCAAATATTACACATTGAAAAAACACAGACGAGCTTTATTAATAGTGATTTTCCAAGTGATTTTCTAAGTCCCCAAAATATCAGTGCAACTTTACAGTGGAGCATTTCACAAAATAAATAAATAAATAAATAAATAAAAATTGCTGGTGAGTTTGTATCCATTCTATACTATTATTTCCTACTAAATTGTTTTAAGAGTGCATACATGACTGAATTAATGGTTTTATTATGAAAGGCTTACAACTATAAATGAGGCCAAAAATAAAGCTAGTATCTAGTTCTAGGCTTGTATTTTGCTCATATTATCGTTTCTCAGAGCCTAAGAATGCATTAGTTACAGATAGTATTAAAATATGTTCATTACTTGTGGACATGTTCTTCTTTCTGTATGAAACATTAAAGAAGAACAAATATCATGAAGAGTGCTGAAACATTTTCGCCTGCAAATAACAGGAACCACTTCAAAATCTGACTTGAGAGCATGACAGCACGGCTCCCAAAAGGGCAACAGTCACTACTGTTTCCATAAAACTCAGGATTATTTTGAGACAATTCACACTCCACAATCTCCCTAAGGAAGTTACTGCAGCATCTTTAAGTTGCTATCTTAAGCTTTCATACAATTTTTCTTTGACAGAGCACTATGCAAAACTTTTTATTAATACACTGACAATCCTGAGAAGAAAAGGCATAGAAACGTATCCAGTGTGCATACCACATACAGGCAGAGACTGCAGTAACGACGCCAGCATCCCATACAGGTGGTCCCGAACAAATATGGAAATACGGATGCCTGGCGAAGACAGACTGGACCCTACCTCATGTCAGCGACTTTCAAGATTTCGCTTAAGTTTCTGACTCATTTCCACGCTGGAAAAGCCACAGAACTCCACGTGATGTCACTCCTCGCCCACCGCCAGCAGAGCGCAGCCCTGACCCCGCAGAGCCAGCGACCATCGCTCAGCTCTCCTGCGCTCAATCTGGCACTAGCTATGCAAAGAATTTTCTGTTCCCTTCCCCCTTTCTCTAATTTTCCCTCGTCGCTCTGTGATCTGACTTCCTGTTCTCTCATAAAGCAGAGCGAGGGCCCGATCAGCTTTCAGGGTTCTCTTTTTACATGCTCGGCCACCACCCCTCCTAGCTTCGTGCCGGGCCCCCGCAGCTCAGGGCAGAGGATGCTCGGGACGCGGTGGCGGCGAAGCCCGAGTTTTAGTGGGGGATATTTTCGGTCTGGGCATCCGAGCCGGCACCGAACAGCGCACAAAAGCAAAGTTCACGGCCCCAGATAGGGTCGGAGCAATGCCGCGGCCCGCTCGGCGGACCCCGGCGGAAGAGGCACCCTAAAACTGGCCAGGCGGTAGCGCAGCCCCCGGGGGCCGCGGAGGGGACCCCTCAGGGACCTCCGCAACACCCGCAGGTTCCCCGGGGGCGGAGGCGCCCCCCGGCAGAGCCCTGTCCCCCCCAGGTTCCGAGCGCCCCGCGGCGAGACCGGCGCTGGGAAGGGTGAAAGCGGGTCCTGCCCGCCGCCTCCTGCCCCCCTGCCCCGCAGCCCCCGGCCCGAGCGGACTCACCGGTTCTCCCTCCTCTTGCCCAGGGTCCCCATGTCGCCGCTAGCCTTGGCTCCGCCGCCCGGCCGGCGCAGCGGGGCGCGGGGCTGCGCGGGACGGAGGGGGTCGGGGCAGCGGGGCGGCCCCGCGCATCGCCCGCTCCCGCCTCGCCTCGCCTTAGCAGCTCGCAGCCGAGTGAGCGGGGCAGCCGCCGCCCGTGACGAGCGAAGGCGAAGATCTTATCGGCAGAAGGAAGTCCCGAGCCGCCAGGCTGCTCTTCTTTGAAGCCGCCGCGTTTACCAGGTACTGAAGCGCCCGCTCCTGCCTGGCTCCGATGCCGGCCGCGACCCTGCCTTGGGGGCAGCCCCCGGGGGCCGGCCCTGGCGGAGCCCACGCGTGCCTCCAGGCAAACGCTGCGGCCCTGCACGCCTGCGCCCCGCCTGCGGGACGTCCCGCGTGGGGGCCGGGGGCCGCCGCAGCCCCTGGGAGGTCCCGGGGGACCAAACCCTCAGCCCCTAGGGAGCGGCGCAGGACGTATTCAGTGTGGGCGAGCACCCGCGGGGAGCTGCTCCGTGGGGCCGTGACTCGGCTTTCCCCGAGGTGCTGGCGGCTGGAAGTGGAGGCTGAGATGCCTTTGTGCAGCTCCTGTCGGCTGCCACCTCACGCTGCCTCGCCGGATGAGATGTGATGTACCCCAGGCGTCTGCACTGCTGACTGTCCCGTTCTGGCCACTGATAGAAAAGAGAAAGAAACTCCTTCGCTTCTGAGAAGAAAAGGCCGGGCAGGAAATCTGAAAGGTCAGGCTCGTTGCACGTAGCACAGTTTGACTAAATGGGCTTGCGTTTAGAAGTATGACCATCTGAGCCATGCAAAAGTCACAAATCACTTAGGCTCCACCACTTTGAGAGCTCAGTTTACATTACAGAAGGCTACTTGGGCATCACATGCCGTTGTACTGAGATCCACACCGTTTCTTTGACCAGTAAGATTCAGATATTCTGAATAATTTGATACCAACAACCTGGGCACATTCTTCTTTAGGTCTCCAAGATGATCAAATTCACAAATGCACTCATGGGCATTTTCTCAGGTGAACTGCCACTATCACCATGAGTTGCATAAACCTGCCTGACCGTGCACAAGACCTGCAGGTGAAAGGAAAAGCCCTGCATGCAACTGGAAATCACATTAGTGATTCAGCAGGTGCCATTCCCCTGAGTGATACTGAGCTCATTCCCAGCTTGAAGATCACTGTGGTTTATGGAACACAAATGCACAATATATATCCAAGACCACTAGTCATGTAATCTGTGATATTCTCTGTAACACCTAAATTGTTAAGCCAATATCCTGGCCTAATTCTACTTCAGACAAGCCCATCCCAGCTATCTTTGCTTTTTCTTTAACTGTAGTTTTCTTGAGAAGTTCATGTGCATGTGTATACACACACAAATAAATGGGGGGTTGAGAGAAAGAACACTGTCCAGATTTGTAGTTAGAAGGTAACCATCAGTAAATCTTACACAATCTCATACAAAAATGCAATTGTATCTTACACACCTGTATGGCAGCCTGACATACTGACCCTTGAATGTAATGTGTTCCAGGTGAAATGGTCTCCTGCTGTAAAGTACATTCACACCTGTTTTTTGTCCTCAGAAGATCAGAGACCTGTGGAAAGGGAAGGTAATTCTCTTTTCTGAGAGTTTCTATCAGTAGATGATTGTTTTACAGTGAAACTTACAGAGCCATGCTAACAGAGTTGTAAGAAGACTGTTATGCCTAGGATAAGCCATATTGATCCTGAGGGAACACTTCTGATTCAGAAATTTTAAACCATTTTGTTCCGATCTCTGGGATATCTTGCAGCAGTCAAACTCACAAAATGAATTTTACCATTGGAACTGAGTGAAGGGATCTAGTTTTTGCCTCAGAGTAAGTCAGATCTTTGAAGTTCTGCTGTACCTTTTCCCCTTCAAGTTAGTGTGAGTTCACAAACCTAGCTTGCCCTCAAAGTGGAGTAAAAATAATTTTCTGAAGCCAATGGGACAGCTAGTAGAGCTCTATAAGCATACGAGTCTGCATGCAAAAAATTAATCAAGGAAAAAACCCCACCCCAACTAAAAACGATGCATGTTCTGCCATACCAATTCTTTCATTTCCCCACCCACTCATATTAGTTCAAGTGCTGCCACAGCCAATTAATGGTAAAAGAGCAAGACCGCATGTTTTTCCAGTAGCATTCACTTAGATCTGTTTTACTTAGATCGTTGTGAAATCACAGCATGAGTGCGAAGGCTCTTAGGTGTTCTCGTGGGATAATGAATGAGGTGGCTTCCTGCACTGATAGAGGACCCTGTTGGGTCATGGGGTCAGCAGACAACATCAAGAAGGCAAGCTAGACAATCTACTGTGGAAACTAATTCCAGAGAAGGAGAAAAGATTACTAATACAATTGGAAAGAAGGAAGCTACAAAGAACTACTGCTGGCTTAACATATGTTATGCAAATAAATAGTAATCAGAATCACTAGTTCTCTTCAGTTAGGGCCTGCTACCAATTGCATGTGAAAAAAAAAAAGAATAAAATCTTTTATCTGAGTTGTGATATGCCAAAGGTGTGGCTATGTGTGTGATCAGCTGATACAAATAGCAGCTGTAATGAAGACTCCATCTGAATGTGTTTACCTATTATAACTTAAATTTATAGCTGCTAGAGCAGTTTGCCTTAATATGGATGCTGACTTCAGCTGTAGCTAGTAGAGCATTTCTAGTGTCTTGTTCCAAGCCTGGGTCATAACTTTTCATCAGGATTATCTAGAGTTTGGTGTTTCTCTTTTTGTAAAAGTTGCAGTGTTAGTGGAGATTTTCATCCAATAATCCTGTTGAGGTTATCAGACAATAGTAATCCCCTTAGCTATTTTTCTCCTGATGCAGCTTTGCTAAAGGGGCCAGAGATGGAACGTCCACTTTCTGAAACAATGTGGCATATAGCAACGTTAGTTTTTTTGTCTTTAGCACATACATTGCAATAGCAATATCTTCCTTTGTAAGGTACCTGTAAGGCCCCCATTTTCTGAGAGAACAGAGGGAACTAAGCACCCAATTGTTGCTGCTTGTACTTAAGGGCCATAGATTTGTATACAGTATATGTAAGACATCTTAAAAAAATCAGTAGCTGTGCTACTAATAGGTCTATCTATCCAATCTATCTCTATACTGAGTTTTCTGCTGTAAAGGCTGCTTCTGTCAAACCCTTCAACATCCAGTAGTCAGCCTTAAGTAAAGCCTCCACTGTGAGGGCTTAACTCAAAGAAAGCCAGTGCAAATTAATTGATTGTCCACATGTCTTTAGAGAGCTTGAAAATATACGGGTAATATTACTTTTAGCATTGAAGATGTATGACGAACTAAATACAACTGATTTTCCTTTATCTGTGTACCTTTGAACATAAGGCAGAGGAAGGTCAGTGGAAAATGTGTAAAATTATATAAAGCAGTGTTGTACACCCATCCCATGCTTAACAGTGTATGTATGTTTTATTGCAGTTCTCATACAGAAAATGTTCTTGTATCATCTAGGTGAACAAGTGCTGAAAAAGATGAAAGTTTTTGATATCAGTGTGAAGATAAACTAGTCCCCTAGCATTCTGTTACTAGAAATTCTTTTTTTCTGTTATAGCAGAATGTTTTAAAATAAAGATTCTGTATTATTCACGCTTCGGGTCTGGTATGGTACTTCACTCATCTGAGGCAAAGTTGAATGCCAGAGAAGTAGTGTATGTGCAATAGGCATTTTAAATTATCATGGTGCATAGGAAAAAGCTAAGAATTACCCTGCCTGAGTAGACACCATGTTTAGGTCTGTGGTATCTCTCATGTAAGATAGTTTGTGTGTAAAATCTTCTGAATCCTTCATGTTTTTAAGGATGTCTCTTGTGCTTTTTTTAAAGATAGTAAAAGTAAGATAGTAAAATGTGAGGCTTGCTTTTTGTGAAAATACCTCTGGGATAATAGCATAAGCAACTGACTACAGCAGTTTAATAGAGCCCAGTCTTACTTAAACTGGACTTGATTTATTTTTTTTTTTTAAAGCTTGCAAACACACATTGTTCATAAGAAGTGTCAAATAAATATTCTCTTCTATGTCTGAGTTTATGTCCACATCATTTCACTATTACATAGTAAAATTGCATACTGCTGCAGGTTTCTGTATGATAAGGCACTTAAAATGTCTTTGAATGATTTAGTATCCCAGGTCAGCGAATAGGAATATACAGCATGTAGATTTTCTGAAATAACTTGAAAATCAGTACCAAATTGTCTTAAAATGCTTCAAGTAAATTCTGTATTCCTTCAAAGGGCAAATAAAGGAACACTGGCTTAGTTTCATTATTCTTAAATTTGTGTCTGATTACCATATACATTGTATAACTCCTGAATATTCAGCAGATTTCTTTGATAAGAACTGATGATTTCAGTAATTTCTTATGGCTTATGTTTTTTCAGAGTTACTCCAAAACAAAACCTACTAATGATTTCAGTAATTTATTGTGGCTGATGTTTTTTCAGAGTTACCCCGAAACAAAACCTATGCTCTGTGTTTGGATTACATTGTTTTCTTGAAATTAGATCTGCTGGGGGAGGAAGGGGGGAAGGGGACAAAACAAACAAACAAACACTAAAACAATGGCAACCTTTTCTTTCCTGTTCTCAGCATACACAGCTACTTCCATAACCAAGTAACTAACAAGCCACCTGCCTGTGTACATCATGCTTAGAGGACTGGAGCACCTGTTGTACAAGGACAGGCTGAGAGAGCTGGACCTGTTTAGTCTGGAAAAGAGAAGACTAAGGGGAGACCTCATTGAAGTGTATAAATATCTGAGGGGAGGGTGTCAAGAGGATGGAGCTAGTCTCTTTCTGGTTGTGCCCAGCAACAGGTTGAGAGGCCCTGGGCACAAACTGAAGCATGGGAAATTCTGGCTGAGTATGAGGGGGCACTTCTTTACTGTGAGGGTGACAGAGCACTGGAAGAGGTTGCCCATAAAGGTTGTGGAGTCTCCTTCTCTGGAGATATTCAAAACCTGCCTGGATGTCATCCTATGCAATGTGCTTCAGGTGATCCTGTTCAGCAGGGAATTGGACCAGATGACCTCTAGAGGTCCCTTCCAACCTCGGCCATTCTGTGATCAGGAAAGGGTAAGTGATTCCTGCTAACAGGACCACGGCATACAAAAGGCTTCTTTAAGGCAAACATAACACAATTGTAAAAGATCTTTTAGGGTCTGGCATTTAAAGTAAATGACGTTAAACAAGATGGAAAAGAGACAAGACAGGAATTCATGTAAAATCAAAAGAAGATCAGGAAAATTGTCAGATGGATCTCAAACTACTAGCAAACACTTCTTTGCAGAACACAGAGTAGAACATGTAGCACTGGGATCTTGCTGGTTTGGGATTCTGCCAGAGCATTTCATAGGTATTAGCCAGCCATGAATTCCCCACCATGCTCAGTGAACACTCAGGCTGATCATTACAGCTCCTGTGAGTCATTTTGTCAGTTCAGGTGCCACAGGTCTGTGGGATGCATTGAATGATTCCAGTCCTAGTAATGATCCATGTGGGTGTGAGCACGCCACATGATGGAACGTCTGTGGTTTTGAGTCTTGGAAATTATAGGCAAGACAGTTTGTAGGTAAAGGCAGCATTTTCTATCAGGCCAACTAGCACAGCTGGAAGGCAAGGTTTGGGGTAGACTTGGAACTCAGGTAGTCTGTATTCCAACTTCCTGCCCAAAGCATGACCAGCTGTGGGACCAGACTTGGTTGTGAAGGGCTTTATCTGGTTGAGTCTTGAAAGATTGGAAGTCTGAAGACTGCACAGTCTCTGTGGATAATGTGTTGCAGTGTTTGACTATTCTCATGTTTTGCTTTTGTTAAATAATAATAATAATAATTTAAAAAAATATATGTTTCCTTATACCAAATTAGATCTTCTCTTGTTTCAGTTTGTCTCAAAGTCCTGCCATACACTGGTGTGAAGAGCCTGGTTCCTTCTCAATAAGCTTCTCAGAAGCATTGTCAGTCTGTAGTTACATTGGTAATTACTCACATCACACACATTGATGTGAGTCCTCTTGGACACCTCGAGGTGCAGGATTCTGCCTTTGTCCTTGATGAGTTTCATAAAAGTTCTTGTCAGTACATTCCTTCATTCTGGCTAAGGCCTTCTGGGTGGCAGTCCTGCCCTCAAGCACACTGGCTTGTCCTCCTGGTTTGATGCTGCTTGCGAACTTGACAAGAATGCACTCTTGGACTGCTGAGGACAGTGTTAAAAAGGGCTGGTCCCAGGATAGACCACTGTGCTACTCACTGCCAGACTTGTTAGTGTACAACATGTACCCTCTGAGCCTAACCATTCAAATGGCTTTTTACCCATCTAGTTGTACACCCTTCCAGATCTCAGTGTCACAAAGTTAACACAAAGATATCGTGGGAAACAGTGTTGAAAGCTTTATTAAAGCTAAGAAATAGCAACATCTGGAAATCTGTCTACTTTATCCTTTATTATACTAGTTTGCCTAATAAAAGGCATTGTCTCTACCTACAGATCTTGTCTTACTTATGTCTGTAAGCCATTGCAGTTATGACAGTGCTACTACACAGAGATGCCCATTGGAGAACTGTAATCCAAAATGAAGAGATTGATTTGTATCATTGCGTTTATGGATGTCTATTGCCTTTAACTATAAAGCAAGGTACAATTTCCATCATAGCACCTCTGCTTCATTCGGATCATAGTGTGGATATGTAAAAAGAGCAAATAAGGAAGCATCAACAGCTTTGGCTCCAGAAGTTCGATTGCATGTGATCATTAAGGAAGGAGGAATGTACAAGTAAAAACATGGTCTGATGGCTGAGATAAATGTGATTTATCATTAGTTGTTCGTGCAGATAATTTGCAAGTTGCTAGTGGACAAGTCTTGCACTTTCAGCTATATATAACTAAACGATTGAAACAGGTGGTTTTGGTTTTAATCTGGAAGACTTTAGATAATGGAGTAAAATGACTTGTTCCAGCAAGGAGAGCAATGAACATATATGTTGATAATATAGGGAGACATCAAGTCTAGTAAGTTAGAAAACGCAATTAGCTGGTGGCATTCTGAGTAGGAGCATGCTTTGATTTTTTTTTGTCTCAGTCCTACAAGTAATATCTTGGCCTTTCTATTGAGTAAAGATTTTGTTTTCCTATTTAGAAGAATGCTGAAATACAGTCAGCACTGGTCATCAGCCTAGAAGGAAGACTTGACTACCTTGCATCAACGTGCAGCTGTTTCAGAAGTAGCACAAAGTGGGTTTGTCTTTGAGATATTATGATATTGCAATACAGAGTGAGAGGTAATGATATTGCTAACTGCAGTCTCTTCTGCATCACCAAAACCAAAAGTAGGTTTAATTCTAGCAACAAGGAAATACAAAGCTCATATTTACTGTAAGTGAGTCCAAGAGCAGTGTCGTCATAACTTCTACTTTATGTCTTACAGCAGCCCATAGCGCTTACTTTTATTGTCTTTCAGAAGTAAAATATTTCATCAGTTTTGATTCAGGTCACCAAGATGCTTATGTGTGCGTACAATTTATGAATTGATTTTGGTAAGAATTGTACAAAAATGCCACCTCCCCCCCCCCCCCCCCCCCCAAGCAAACAAACAAACTAACAAAACCCACTAAAAATACTGCAACATCTTTTTTCTTAAAATGCATGCAAGTGAAATATGGGAAGAAAAAGTGATAAACATGTGGTACCTTGAAACAAATTATGTCCAGAAACTGTGAGAATCAAGGTACAGAAAGGAAAAGCATAACAGTGCCACTGAGAATGCCTCTTTTTCGTTTACCATCTGCTTTAATAGAACAAAACAGCTGTTTGAACAGGATGTAGATAACATCATCCTCAATGTTCCTTTGTAAACATTTTCCAAGGAGACAGTGATTAGCTACTTCCTTCACAGGATATTTCCTGGTCAGCAGCAAGAGGCAAGACACCATTCACTAGAAATATATAAGTGTATTGTTTTAACATTTTTAAAGTGCTTTCACAGATAAATTGTTGTGGATCTGACAGTACATTTGAAAGTTTGACAGGATGAAAGTCAGGCTATGTGAAATGTATTTTTATTTTAATATATTTATAGCTTAATGTAATACTTCCTTTAAAAATCTGTTTAGCAAATAACAACTAAAATTGCAGTGATCCTTTGAGCTGGAAAGAAATGTAGATACATGATTTCCATCAGAGACAGCTGCTTCAAAATTTGCAAACAGTGCAAAATTTCATTTTGCTGCTGCAGGCTTGAAGGCCAGTCTTAATGATATTGCCTTCTTTATTAGCAGTGACAAAAGTAAGAGGTGTTGTGTGAAGAAACAAGAGTGAAAGATGAGGAGAAATAAGGAGTAATCACAGGGGTTTCACAGGATGTGGGTGTGTAGGGAGTGGTATTTCTCTTTGCTGCCTTTTCTGACTGATCTAATCTGCAGGGCAGAAAAGTTTTCCAAGGGGATTTCACCCTGAAGTGCAAGGTGGTGCTGATTTGAACCAAACACTGGATTAAGTGCTGAAAATGTAGGTGGACATGATACACCACATAGATAAGGTCCAGACTCTTCCTCTCCCAGGGGACTTTCTTTCCTTTTGTATTGCTTTAGGGGAAATGCTCTTTTCCCTTCTAACCTGGTTTTGCTTGCCCATCTCTCTCCTCTCAGTATGCTCAGTATGTGAGTCAGCTGGGGAAGAGAGGAGGTGAGAGGACAGTAGAGGAGGAGCAGCATCCCTCAAACCTGTTCCAGCCACCCATGGAGCTCCTGGTGCTGGAGGATCAGTAGGAAGCACAACAGGGCTGGGAACAAAGGCAGGGTGGATGCAGCTAGTGGCAGCCCAAGGTTTTCTGTCTTCTGTTGTTATTGATACAAGAATTAATGTAAGTTGGATGTTATTTAAAATAAAAGAATCATAGAATGGCTTGGGTTGGAAGAGACCTTAAAGATCACCTAGTTTCAACTCCCCTGCCATGGCAGTGTCTTATCTGTGGGCTGAACATGGTAAGCTTACCAGCCATATGTATAAATAAAGAGAAAGATTAATCTTTCCAGGACTCCATTTGTCTGTTATGTTCTCAGGAAGAGAATGTAAGACTTGTTCCTCAATTTGTTGGACTCAAACAAACCTTGGCAATAAATTAGGTTGGGAACAGAATCAGGCAGATAAATGCAGTAAGGAAATTTTTGAGTAAGCTCAGAGATAATGGGCCACCTTCATTTGTGGTCCATTGTGGCTAGATATAAAATGAATACAGGCAAATTGTTAACTACCTAGACCTAAAATCATGCAAGTTTTTTTCTTAACTCCTAAGACCTTTTCCTTCTCCTCTCAGTTTTGTCTCTCCTCACCTTCCCTGCTTTGAAACAACATGTATTGTTTCCTGTTTTAAAGGACCGCTCAGAATAGCAATATTGTCAAGCATTGCTGTTGCTTTCTGAATTAGAAACATTATCAGTTGCTGGCTTCAGTTTTAATCAGGGAGAGTAGTTGAAACAATTCTGAACAGAATGTAATTGCAAACATCTACCAAAAACGATATTCAATACCATATCAATAGTTGTATGATTTGAAAGTATTTAGGCACCGGTTCAACAAACACATTTAAACCCAATTATTTTAAAATTACAGGCAGGGAGAGACTTAGTCATATGCAGAAAATTAAACTGGTTTAAAAGAAGTCCATACTTGCTAGGAGCAATATAAGGGGTTCTTATGAAGACCTCGCCCTTCTTATGAAGACCTAGACATTGTTAGCTTCAGGAACTTAGACTCTAATTATTGGTGTCTCTGTGAACATCCAACCTAGAAAGCAAGGTACAGCTATCAAGATGTGCTGCACATGTCTAGTGCTAAGATGTCTGCCAGTCAGGTTACAAGAGGGTTAGGTAAAGTACCTAAGACTTCTTGTAGATTCAACTGGATGGGATTATGGAAATAGTTAGTTTGCAACTTTTTATTTTGTCAATGTCAAAATTTTATCAATGTCAAATTTTGTCAATAAAAAACAGTTAATAGTGCCCTTCTATAATATCTTTGAAAGCTTTTAAAATCCTGTGTTAGGAACATGAACAATGAAGTCTTATGACAATATGAAAATAGTTTGGTAGTGAAAGTTAGAGATTCTATTGCTGTCTAAAAGTGGTAGTTTGGGTGGGTTTTCTCTTCTCGCATCTACTTGTCCTATTTCATTGCTTCTTTGGAATTTTGAAGGCAAGGGTTGCTAATGGTTTTTTAGGGTGACTCACAGGTTAAAAAAAATGATTTGTGCCATCTCCTTGTCAAATACAAGCATATTTTAAAAATTGAGTTTAAAGTTAGTGGTATCTATCTTTGAAAAGTCAGAAAACCAAAGGGGAAGGGGGAAAAACATTGTCAGTAAATTGTGTAAATAACAAGTCAGAGTAACTTGAACTAATATTTTAAATGTAGGGTGGTTTGCATCACTTTTAAGAACATGACATACATTATGATTTTTAGTGCTAATTGCATCAGTTATAGAGTATTATTTAAAAATAGGGACAAAAAAATTTAAAGTTCTTTTCTACGGTAGAGGGAAATTACAAAAATGAAGGAAAATTGTGCTTAAGTGGACATGTCAGATTCTACCAATATTCAAATCACTATTTTTTATAAGGTGCAAACTGTGTACAGACAGGAAAGCTACTTAGGTGCTTTTGTCTCAGTCTGTGGTTGTGGCAATGAAAAAACAGTTCAGGCTCTAAAACAAAATAAGTTTTCTAGTCTGTAGATCCCTCAGCTTTTTTGCAGGATAGATAGCAAAAAATAGACAGCAGCACCATGTAGGAGTAATTGCTGATTGAAATTCAGAACCTGATACCTCTTTCACCTGGGTGTAGATCAGAATAGCTTTTCTGACTTGTCTGAGGCACTCTTGTATTTACACAGTAGTTACTGAGGCTTCAGTTTGACCCATCAGTGGGAAGCATTCACATACCACAGTAACTTCACAACATTGTCAGGACCAACGGAAGTCATGCATATGTAGATGTGCTAAACCATTTCATTTTCATACAGATTTTCAGCACTGTGCTATGCTGATAATTGCGGTGATAATGCCAAGATAAGCAGATGCAATGTGAATATGTTTGACATGGTTAAATAGGAAGTTGTTCCATTTTTGCTGCGTAGATTGCAGAACATGGTTAGGGACTGAAAGGAGCACTTGATTTATTTTTTTGTTTTCTTTTCATGTTCTACTTTATCTGCCATACTTACATCTATGCAGTTCAACTTAATATGCAGCCACTTTTTCAAGCATTGCATGTATCCCTCAAAACTGCTTATACCATTTACCTGATCCTCCTGTTTCCTGAAATATCATCTCAGTATTTTTGGTAATTTTGGGGAAAAGAGATGATTCAGATCACCCCAGCTATCTAACAAGCCTATTTCAAACATGGGCCTTCTATCTTTCATTTTTCTGCCATTTACCAAAAGATGGTGTTTTCTGTTTGTTTTAATTTTATTTTTAATTTCATCTGTTGTGAAAAGATCACCTTTTCCCTTTTTATTTTCTTTATATTTCATGTGTCTTTTTGGCATTCACAAACAAATTGTTTAACAAGACAATTATTCTAACACGATTAGCTTATAGACTATATTTTGGAAAACAACAAAAATGTCTCACTATACAAAGTCCTTGTGCTACTTTTTGACATACTATGCATTTTGCAAGCTTAATCCTTTTAATTTGTTGATACTTGCAAAAAATGCATAAAGGAATCTTTTAAATTGAAGCTTTTAAACTTAGTTAAATAAATGTCCATTTTATCTTTCTCTCACTTGTTTATGGGATGATAATTTCTGATTTTCTCACAGCTTTAATGTAGTTAATCCCACAGGACCTGGGGCAGGTAGGAAACTACCAACATCATCATTGTACTAATGGACATCTCAGTCCACAGAGTGTTTTATATTTCAAACTCTTTAGATACAATTTAAAATTCTTAATACCCTGGAATAGCTGCTTCCTCACCCTGGTGGCATCTAAAACTCCGTTATGAGACGGGTTGTAAGCACTCAGCAATGCTGATGCATCTAAGCCTCATCATAATCCATAGGCTGTTTGGTCCTCTGGCTATGTTACCTTAAAAACTTGATCCAAGCACTACTTAATACTTAATATAACAGAAATGGAACTCAATTTTCTCCCTTTCCTAATAAACTGTTTTGGTAGTTGGCCATGTTCATGTTTGTTGTTTGTAGTCTCTGTGGTTCAGTGGTTCTTTAATTATTGAATAGGAGAGAGTGAGAGCACCCTTTCCTTTTAAATATCCTGTAGCCTGCCATTTAAGATATTTTTTCCACTGAGATGTGGGAGTTAAGATTTAAATTTCCATGGACAGTGGAAGGAATTGAACCGAGGCATCTCATACCCTAGGAGAGTGCTGTGGCATGTTAGGCATTGAATTTAAATGCATTACAAATGTATTAAGAAAAGTGCTGCCTTCTCTGCCCTTTGAAAGGAAAGTCTCAAGAAGCTACCCATGGAGAGATTCCAAGCCTCAAGTAAAGGAAGTGCTTTCTTTCAACAGAGACTATGTATGTACCTCACATGAAGTAATTTAAGATATGGTATCTCAGTAGGAGTTATTTACCTACATTAAGCTGCTCCCAGCTCAGGATGCAGCCTATTGTAAATGAGTCGTTTAAGGTTCTCAGTTCTGGTTCCTTGGCCAAGCACCTAAACTTGCTTGTTATTGCTCCTAACTTCTAGTCAACACCACGTTTCAGTGGATCTAAACTGGGAGACACACACTCATGGTCACAAAAAAAAAGCTGTGGAAGAGCAAAACACTGAATTTAGATGTCAAAAATCTTAACCAAAAGCCAGCCTTCCTCTCTCAAATATTTCATCATAATTTAATAAACATGTCTGAAGCATGCTATTGACCTATGTGTTCATCTTTCCCTGATTACATCACTTCCTTGCATTGCAGTTGTATTACTCGTCTGAAACTACCGCTCTTTATAAATGTGTAATTGCAGTGATTGTGCAATCATCATCTGTATGCATTACTATAGCAACCAGCATAAATACATTCCCTAGCCCAGCCCATATAAAAAGATCTTAGAGTTTCAGCTTCTCTCCTTCAATTTTATGCATATGCTGAGTGAATGTGTGTGACACAATGGAAATTACATGCTTTGAAGGCTGCTCACATATGTGAGGGTGGAAAGTTAAATTCTACTGAAACTCTTGTCTCAAAAAAGGGAAGAAAAACTTCTGACCTGCTCAACAGGACTCAAATGAAGCACATGTATCCTCTCTCCAGCTTCCTTCACGTACTGCTGGCAGGGTACTCACCAGCTAGGAAGAACAACAATGCTTGTGGTTAGCAAAACAAGTTCCAATACGAGGCAGATGCTCAAATTTCGTATTCTAACATGAGAAGAAGTCTTTGCCCTCCTTGAGCCTTAATGAGGCCTTGCTTACGCTGATATTTTTGTAATGACAACCCCTAAGCCTTGCCTAATTTTAACATCTGATATCACTAACATAAATACTCTGAGTCATGAACACAGCTTTGCCCCAGATTTTGTCTCTCTTCCTTCCTTCCCCCTTTGAATACAGTATCAGGTAGTCAGCCTTGCACCTTGTGTTCCAGAGCTTTCTCCAGAGGTTCACCCTCCAAAGCACAGAAGAAATTTGAATGGTCTTGAAGGCTTTTCGTAAAAACATGATACGCGCAAATTGAAGGGAGAAATCCACATAATTTATGCATGTGCAGTTATTCTAGTTAATTATTTCATTATAAATACTGTCATATTTATTTGTCTTCCTTTAAGCCCCCATTACTGCTGGTGTATTGTTTCATGAGATTCTGTTTTGTTCTTGGCTTTTTTAATAATACATTTCTTAATACAGAAGAAAACTTGAAAACCTGGCTGAAGGGGTCTGCGCATTGTTCTGTTAATAACTAAATGGAAGTAATATTATTTCTACCACATACATTTTCAAGGGTCTATGATATTTACTCCCAGGCTATGGGCTGGCATTTACAATTGTGTCCCTATTTCCACAGTTTATGTAAGAATTACATTATGTTTGACACTACTACTCTGTGTCAAATTTCGATAACGTTTGCCAGCAGGCTCAAAACTTACTACTTCAACTCATGTGCATGTACCCATACACACCCACTGTGATTGCAGAAGTTTCATTTCCTTAGGGAACAAGACTGAAAACAAAAGGCAAAAATAAAGAACTCAGAATTGTGCAACATGCCACATAGATTCTAACAAGTGAATAGATTTAGTGTTTGGTCTCCCCTGCAAATTCTACAGGTAAAATGCAGCATGAGCCACACTGCCTCTTGGACTTAAATGCAGTTAATGTTGATTTCATTGTTTGCTATTAGTCACTTGTGTAATTTTGGACATATTCTCCTCTCCCGTTTCCCTTTTTGCCTGCTTAGACAAAGTTTGGTCAGGCAGGAGCACTTTCTTCATGCTTTAAAGTGCTTAGCCCGCTTCTGCCCACAAGAGACTGAAAATCAATTCAGATATGTAGTGCTGCAGCTCTCTAGTTGATTGCTATATGAATAACCAGAACAGACACGACATCTGAGGATTTCAGTAACCAGTACACCAGTGAAGAGAGATGGTCACAGCTAGATTTTTGAAATCTGCCTGCAGATCAAAGGAAATTTGTTCATTGACTTTGTGGACAATTTTAAACTGGGATATTTTTTTTTTCTGGATCATTTAAAAGCAGGAAACAAACAAACAAACAAATAATAAATTGTTCCTTATGAAGAATGAGTCCAAGTTAGTAGTTGCATCTACTCTTAACCACTCTTCTTAAGGATCCTTCTGTTAAGCAGCCATTTCTTCATCTATTTAGAAAATGTGAGAATCCTGTGAGTGAATGATGCTCTTGCTTATTACTTCTCCTTTTTCTAAATGGAAAATGAAAACAACATTGAGAAATTATGTCTAGTTTTGATGTCGCTGGTGGTGCAAGTGAAGACATCTGTAGTAGAGATTTTTAAGTGAGTTAAAAAGAGTTATAAAAGCCTGGCTTGTGCTGCACCTTACTGTAAACAGCTCAAGGGAGGGGCTCCGCAATAAGATAGTAAGCCTACACCACACCCTGCGTTCAGTTACTTGAGAAACACTGACAGGTTTTCGTTCACACTGCCCACCTGACATGCTGTTTACTTCTGCTTTCCTTTCAGTACAGTTAGTCTGTACTGAATGATGGATTAAGTTTAATGGCTATAAATAAGCATCCTAAGTTGTTAAAAAGCCATCCGTGGCTTAACTGTAACTGGGATGGACTCATTGGGCATGAAAATTATGTGCTGTGCTTTGAACTAATATAATGATGATCCCCCCCAGTCCTGTGCAAATTTTGAGGAACAGTGAAACTTGAGCTTAGATGTCTACCACTCTCAATTTGTATTAAATCAGTACTAAGTTCTGTATTGGCAAAGCCACCTCCTCCCCCCAGTTACTTAGATTTTCTTCACACACAGTGTATTTACAAAGGTCTGCTTCACTTTCATGCACTATTCTAGGAATTTCCAATACTCAAACTTCTGATAAATTTTTCTACCTGTTTGATAACTGATCAGAATTTGTTCTTGATCCATAGAAGGAACTTTAAGAAAAAACTTTGACAGCAAGATATGCTTATTACTTGGAGTATCAATTAGCAAAATACTTTAAAAATACCAACACCTATGCAAATCAGCCTGAAACAGTAGTGATGAGTACAGTTAAGCTGATGAATAGAGGTTGGAATAGTACAGAAAAGCAAACAGTTTGTCTGTGCTAGGAATGTGAGAACTGTCATTGAACAATGCATCAATGCTCTTTCATTTCAACCTGGAACTTTGTATTTATATGATACATTGCTTGAACATCTTCAAGCAAGATGTTAAGAGAAAGAAAAAAGTTTTTACTTATTGCTTAAGCAATTACTTCTATAATGTGTTTTTGTAGACTTTATAATACAATATTTTATACTCAGACTGCAACTTAGAAAAAAACAACACCCAAGTAGCTGGAATTCAACCTTGTAATGAATGCAACAATACTGTCACAAAACAGGATCTCTTTAGATTCCCTAGGTGGAAGGAAATTTTACTTTGAGGGATAATTCTAATCCCACTTGTTTTTTTTTTTTGTTTGTTTGTTTGTTTGTTTGTTTGTTTACTTGTTTGTTTAATGAGTTGTGATGAACTGTAAAGCAGCGTATTGTGCAAACTTTGTGCAGCTGTTAGAACACTGTTTTGCAAGATTGGGTAATTCCTTATATATTGAAGATCAGAGCAAAAGCATCAAGAAACTGGTGTCAAAGAAGACATTTAAAAACAGAAGATTAAACAAACAGCAATAAAACCAAATAAAGTGGCTTTGGGAGGCATATGCCTTCCTTGACAGTTTCTGTAACTTAGATAAATGATATTTACACAGACAGTTTTATGTGGAGCAGAGAAGACTCTTTCAGGTTCTGGGCAGGCTGAGATAGATATAATGTATTTTTAGAATAAATCTTTACAACAGAGATAAATGAGCTTACTGTATAAAAAGCTTCAGATGATGAATAAAGGAAATAACAAAATAGAATATATCACTGACTCAAAAAAAAAAATACATGGAGATTTATCCTTTCTTATCAGTACATTTATGAACAAAACTAATTTACTGAGCTTTGCACATTTATAAAATCCAGCTTGTAGCCTCCTGCCATTCATTAAACTTTCCTTATTAGACCTACTACATCTCTTAAAATGACTCATGCACTTGTATGTAGAATTTCAGTAACATCCTGGTTGCTAGGGGACATGTGATCACTCTGACATATAAAGTATCTGCTAGAAATAGTTTTTAACTATATAAGGAACAAATCTGTAGGGTTTTTTATTAAATAAATATTTCTGCCATTAGTTAATTATGCAAAACAGGATGCTATTTTAAGCCTTCAAATACATTTTGAGTATATTCAAATATATTTCAAGTATATTTTGAACATTGTACACAATCCCTAGTTAATAAATATGACTTTATTTTTTTCTTCCATTTCCTTAAACTTTTTATTTCTGCCATATGTGAGTGATACAATATTTTCACACTGGGCGATTTTCCTTGACTTACTTTTTTCCCCACTGGCCTACTCTGTCTACATTGTTCCTTGCCCATAACTAGTTTTTATCTTTTTTTCAAGACCAACACATAAGCATTACCCCGTGTTTGCATAGGGCTTTTAATATGTGGTTTTATATCTTCATCTTAGAACTAAAGCCTTGCTTATGCACTTGGCACTATGCTTGTCCCTGCATGAAATGCTTTCCTTCAGAAAATGGCAAGAATTGCAGGACTGATCAATTCTCCATTAGTGCAGCCTTCTCCAGAATTTATGTTCATGGATCCTGTGACATAATCACTTTAAGACCAGGGCTTTGTCTGTCACACTGCTATTTAATTTTAAATTGTGTCCTGAAATAATATGTTAAAGGAACATTAAACCTGTGAAGTGCTCCCTAAATTTATACAAATCCTTACCTCAGTCTCTAGGTGAACATGCATCATTAGACTTAGATAAGAATGTGTTAACTCTGCAGGATTCCTATCTGATGGCTGTGCCTTCAGCACACACGATAATCAACACTCTCTAATTGGTAAATGGACTATGATGTGATGGAGGAAACTAGCTAAAAGGAAGATAACAAGTGGCACTGAAAGGGAAAGTGCTCTGTTACCAGAGCATGACTGGTGGAGCTCTTCAGGGCTGAGTCTTTAAACAATTTTTGTTTTATCATTTTATAAGTTTAGTCTGTAGAGAAAAGTGCATGGTGATTGAATTTGCCAATAGCAAAAAATATGTCTATTGTTAATAGAGAAGAAAG
Source organism: Aythya ferina (assembly GCF_964211825.1). NCBI lineage: Eukaryota > Metazoa > Chordata > Aves > Anseriformes > Anatidae > Aythya > Aythya ferina. The sequence continues at coordinate 25,912,221 of NC_140301.1, forward strand.
CTGCAAGGTTTGGGAAGAAATGAATGACTGTAAGAACTGCAATAATGTATAAGGGATAAAATTTGATAGTATGAAGTGCAAATACAATGCAGGACTAAGAGCTGCTCTTGTTTGCTCACTGACTGGAAACAGCTGTGGTGGGGACAACTGCAGAGAGTGATTGATCACAGTGATTTATGAGTCACCAATATGATATGGCTGCAGAAAAGACAAGTGTACTAGATGAAATTGGATACAGTAGTGCCAGAAAGCAGTTGTACTATTTGATGTGCAGCAGATTCCTCATCTATGATAGTCATTGGAATCCAAGCTCAATGAGATGAATTCAGTGTGCAACACACACTAAGAAGTGTTATGGAATGAGGCGCTCCATTTTTATGCTATATTCTATCTGTCATAAAATCTTTGTTCCTTTAGCTGAATTATGAAAATCTGTTCTAAAGGAAGATTAGCACAAGAACAGACACAATCTATCCATGAATAAATTCAGATTGAGCATTAGAAGTTTTCTGGCAAAATGGTGAGTGAAATCCAGAGATGGCTGAGTTGTGGCTTCTCATATTCTGGGCAAGCAATCCAATAAGCTTTAAGACAAATTTTGAGCATTAGGAAAAAGATTAGAGTATGTGGTTGGTTGCAATTACAGGAAATTAGATTTTGTGACCCATAGCATAATTTAGGTCTGATTGTTGTATGGTCAGTTTGTTGTATGAACTGTTGTATGAACAGTTTGCAATTTTCTGCAGCATGTTGCTCTGTGAATTATTTACAGCTTATTGCAGTCTGTACTGAGTTCAGAATAATTAGCTTCCTTTTTGCAATTTCTGTTGCTATTACTTACTTAATTTTATTAAGGATTGAAAGAAAGACTGTTCATGTTGTATGCATGTAATACCAAAGTACTGAGAGTAAAACCCAGACAAATAAATGAGGTAATGTTGGGTATCCAATCTGAGATACCTACAATCTGATCTTCCAAGTATTTAAAAATATATATTCAAATCTTACTTATCACCAAATTTAATTGAAGAAACTCAGCTCTGCTGCAAGTCAGACCACAGCTGCCTTTTTTGTATGTGTCCTGATTGATACTTAAACTGCGGAACTGTATGGAAGAGGCAAATTAATATAAAATTAAAAAAGAGGCAAATTAATAGAAAATTCTCTGTTGTGTTCTATAACATTAGCTTAAGCTGTAGCAAAAGATCCATTGCTTTGCACCTGAGCTGTTCCTAGCAAGCAGAGGTGTTTATCCAAGCAGTGTTTTAGCACAAGGTGACTGTTAAAACGGTTGAAACTGAAATGGTGCTGATACGCAGCTTATGCAAAATATTTAACTGTACCACATGGTTGAATTGACACCATTCTTTTTTAGATGCTCTGCCCGTCATGGTTGTTATCCCCCAGAGCTTCGGTTTAGAGGAGAACCCCGCCAGGCTCTAATCCCACTGTGCAGCACCTCAGTGGTAGGGCCAGTCTGAGGCATTTCAGTCTTTCCTATCCAGCACTGACTACTCCAGTGCTGCACCTCACATCCCCTGCCTTGTAACTGCCACTGGTGGTGGGGCTGTGTTGTGAACCAAGTCACTCAACTGATCTGACCTATTTGTGCATGTTTTCTTTCTTTCTAACTCAAGTCAGTTAAATCATCCAGTTCACAGAATGACTCACAAAGTGTTGCTCTGGCTTAATCTAGAAGGGGGGCATGCGCTACCACCTGAATGCAGGAGTAAGCAACCTGAAGAGCTCATTAAGCCACTGTATCATAGAACAAGGACTTCTTTGTATGTCTGTGTTGGACACCAAAAGTGTGACCACTGCTTGGTGAAAAGAATTCAACTGTGAATCAATGTGTGGTAAAAGTAACTGTATTCATTACAAAGTTATCAAATGAAACAAATTTTTATCAGTGCAGGCAAATCCACACCATCATCCTGGTGAATTTAACAAGTCATGACTGATTATTTGTCCCATAGTATGGTTTACAGGTTGATCCCATAAGATTGTCATTAAGCTCAGACAATACAAAGTACTTGCTTTTAATTTTACTATAGGCAATGGTTCCATTAAAGCAGCTAAAATCTACAGAAATATCCAGCCAGTGGCAAACAGCAGCATGAAAAATTTCAGCCTAAATCATTGACATACACGATTTTTTACACAGGAGATAATAGAAATTTATAAAGATAACAACACTGACAAGATGTTTTAAAAAAAAAAAAAAGGCAAGAATATTGTTTTTAAGCTGTCATTTTACCCTGTCCTTCAATGATCTGCTTTGATTTTGACATAGCTCATATAAGAGCTATTAAAATCTGTGAAATTATACATATTTTTAAAGTGTGCTTCTGGGAAATCTTCATGCTTGTCAGGTACTGATTTTGTAAAACCTGACAAAAAAAAGAGAGTATTAATCTCATCACCAGCTACCAGTTTCTTTAACTTTCTTTCTCAGTAATGTGCAAGGAGTTTCTATTTAGTCAGAATTCCTAAACAGTCAGACCTGAACTTTTCTCGCACTCGAAGGTGCTGCAGCTTGCACAGGTGCCTTTGAGAAGTGTTTTCTCTCAGATGTTTATTGAAGTCATGGGTTTAAGCTAGAACTTGTATGTTAATGAACTTCATGTTATGACATTCTATTAAGCTCACCTGCCATACAGTTTCACTAAGGGAATCATTCTGCTTTTCCTACTGCTCCTTCAATGTGAAGTTAAAAAATTATAAAAAGTAACTGGAAATTTTAGCAGATGGGTTAATTATAATCAAACAATTATATTTCTTTTTGCATTTGCTTCTCATAACTATCACGTAAGACATAAGTGTCCATATTCAGCTCTACCTGGTGTTGAACAGTGAGCAGTAAATGTAGCACTTCAAGTTACCTTAATTACAGAAACTGGGAATGACTTCTTAAGGATGAATCAGTGCTGTGATCTTTTTTATTCTGTCAGTTTAAATATCGCTCACTGTTGAGGGATTTTTGAAACAGCAAAAATCCCATGTCTTGCTGTAGCTGAGCAAACCAAGCTACCAGGGCAACTATGAGAAATTCCCATGACAGTGTTCCCACATCGCCCAATTGAGGAATTCAGAAAAATATTGTTACCAGTAGCTGGCTTCAAGGACAAGGTCTATGTGACTGCTAATCACAAGGGGGTTGTTTTCTTGCAGATGGGGTTGTTTTCTTGTAGTTGTTTGTCTGAGTGCTTTTGACCAATAATCTTGTGTGAAATACTGTCCGCCCTTGTTAAGTTCACTATAAAAGTTAGGCTATTCGGGCAATAAAATGGAGCATGATCTGACTCTACTGGTGTCTGTCGTGCTTTCGGCCGTGCTTCCTGCAACAGCTCACCAGCTTGCTTGCTAACTCAACTATGGCCTTATATTGAGTCCAAAAAAGGCACATATGATGGAGTGATTTCAAATTAGTTAATTAACTAACCTAATCTAACTCAATTGTAAATACTGTATGCTGTCAACATTGTGACAAGTTTTTAGCTCAGTTATAGCCTAGGTTTATGCTTTATAAAGTACTTGTTTCTGGTATGAAGTTGGGGAAAAACTTAAAGTAGATAGTGAAACATGAATTCTAAATGTGTTTTTAAAATCCTGAGTATCAGCTGAAGTCCCATTCTCAATCCAGGCTTTTGTGTATAGGAATAACACCTGTACTTTAAGTAGTATATCCATGGGATGAAAAGTTATTTCCCTCTTATTCTATCTAAAACTGCAGACAAGCCTTCCTATAAAGGGAAAATGTATCCAGTAAGGCAAGTGTCATTGAAAATTCACATTTCTTTAACAGTTAGACTCCAATTTTCACATTGTATGGCACCTGATGAGTAAGACTAGACATTTTGTAAAGAAATTGTACAATTGAGAAGTATATGAAAGTCATTGAACAACCTAGTTGTGGAGTAAAGTTTTGTGCTGCATCCATCACTGAGTATGGAATACAAAAGCACATTTCTTACTGAAAGAGTTCCCAGGCATTGGTTCACCTAATGCACATTTTTTCCTATTAAAAATGTTGCTTTGGTTTCAGTTTTTTTTTTTTTTTTTTTTTTTTTTTTTTTTGTAATGCTCTCCTTCTCCTGTCAGAGTAGAAATTTAATTGCTGTCTTTTAATTCACAAATGTGTCCTTTGCGATATAAACAAAGAAATGATATACTCTTTAGAGAAGAAAACAACATCACAGCAGAGGAGGAGGAAGAAACTACATGGCTTTTCTGCTGTGAGGTGGTATGCCACGTGTGCCTAATGGGAAACTGCAGCCCTTCCTCAGTCCATGCCTAAAAAATTCTTTACTTTGTAATTTCCATGATTCACTGGTTACTTTAAACTGATCCACCTATGCATATAAGTAATACTTGTAATTGAAATTTTCAACTAAAAAATCAGCCTTACACTCTATCCTACTATCTAGGGTGACCTACTGTCTAGGGCATTCTGATTTCTGCACCAATATTATATACAAGCATTCACATGAAAGACCAGGGATGTGGACCTTTACCCAGCTCTTGGTGGAACAGTGTAACCAGTTGGGTGCATCTTTTGCTGGATGCATGAGTGCACAGGCATGAATATTATTTTCTTACACAGTGTCAAAAACAAAGACAAGAACATTATCTTCCTATTTTGATCTACTTTCACCCTCACAAGAAAAAAATTAATGTATATATTTGTCACAGAAAAAAGTACCCATTTTAGTAAGAGCCTAAGTTGCATAGCATTCAATATTTAATTACTTATTCAATAGGCAACTTCCACTATGTACCTTTCAGCAGCAGTGCAAAGGAGTAATAACTTTAAAGAAGCAATTTTCAGAGATTACTATAGATAAGTGCATAGAGTTTCAGATGCAATCAGCAGTGTTTCTGAGCTTTGCAGTGATTGATTAAAGAAGCTCTGTTACTCAACATTGACCCAAACAGGAATAAATATCCTCAGGCTCAGAAGAGATCTTAAGTAGACCTTCCATTTACAGCATGAGTACGTGTTGGAACTAAAATGGTAAGGGAGGAAAAGAACAAAAAGTTCTGTAAAGAAATGTCAAAAGCCATTAGAGGAAGAGGTATTAAAAAGGAAACTGTAACATATGGCAAAATGGTCAGGGACTGCTATGTAAAGAGAAATATTCAGCTATTAAATGAAAGTGACTGATTACATCTTAAAAGCAGTAGAAATTCAAAATTTATGAGACTTGTCTGTGAGGTGTTTTTGCTCTGGTTAAAAGCTGTTGTGTATAACAGTTACCAAAGCATGAACATTTGTTACTTATCTGAATTCAATTATTATTTTTAACTGGAAAAATACAAAACAAAACAAAACAACAACAACAAAAAAACATTGTTCATATATTGAATGTAGGCAATATCTGTTTTTTTGTTGTTGGTGGTGGTGGTGGTTTTTTTTAAGCTGAAAAATATATATAAAAATTGTTGAGCAGGTCTACCATTTTAATGAATTAGATTAAAAATACTAGAAACACCATGTGGTTTAATAAATAAGAGAATATATTAATGAAATGGATGGTTGACATGAGAATGATCACTTTTAGTCATATCACCTTAATGAGGTCATTTTACAGTTGATAACCCAAACCATTTAATACTGGATTAATTGATTTTTCTTTTCTTGAAGTTACTACTAAACAACATTCTTCTCTATTGAATCTAGTTAAATCTTTCTATATCCATCCTTATATCTCTATTTTATGTAAAAATGGCCTCTCTGAAAACTTACTATGTGGCAAGTTTTTAAGAACTGAAAAATTCTAAATGGCTTAAAATGCAAAATGTTTTTATGAACCTGAACCTACATCCTTGATTTTAGAAATGCTTTCTCTAGTAGAGAAACAAGCACACAAGTTTATTCAATCACACAGTATAGTAAGAGAGAATTTGACATGCCGGTTCCTCTTAACCAAAATAGTCTTAGCATAATGCAAAGGGTAAACAACAAGGCTCATTTCAAAATGAAGTATGAAGTGCCCATTAGGCACTTAATTCCTGTAGACTCTTTAGAAAATTCAGTTACAAAGAGTATCTAGTCAGGCATATGATGTTTTCTATGTAGCATAACATCATCTGTTGGTGTTTGACCTAGTTCTTAATCTCATATACTATGCATTTGATATATTAAAAATAGGTTGATATATAGCTATGATTAATTGCATTGCATTTGTGGAACAAATACAAACACTGGGCTCATAATTGATTTTTAATTGTTTTTTGAAATTATTCCTAGATATTGCCAAATGTTTAATTTTGTATTCTGTCATGATCCATGTTTACGAATTATTTAGTCTGTAGATAAGAATCAACATATAATGACAAAAAGCGTAAAAATAAAAATGTACAGAAGTAAGTTTCTAGTATATTTTTCTTAGTTCTGGTGTCTGTTTTGTATTACTGTTTTAAAGGTACTTAGTATATATTGCCAGGGGAATAACAACTCCTGTTTTACTGAAAGAAATGAGTTGTTTTTCTAGTTGTTTTTCTAGAAAGCACATACACCCCATTGGATGGATTAGAAGTGATGTTTTGCAATACAGTGGTTGCACAAAGAAAATAATCTTATTAATTTTGTCAATATTTTCATAATTTTGGTCTAAGTGGCATGCGGCTGGTAAGATACAAGACTGCTTTGTTCTTCTCAAGACTCATCCACATCACCGGATGGAGAGAATAGCTTGTCCTGTTGGAAGATCATGTCTTCACCTCATCTTCAGCTTGGTAAAAAGGTAAGGAGCAAAGTTGGACAAGCAGTGTAGGCAACAGATGCCTCAGCTGTGTTGGCCATGCCACATTGAGCAAAACTGATGAAATTTCTTTCCAAACTGACTCTTGGACTTGGAAGAAATGAATTGGAGTAAAAAATCTATAAACACACCTGTGATGTGCAGCATTGCATCCCTTGAGACATGCAAAGTAAAGGATTTACAGAGTATTTACAGTGATGCAGGAGTCTCAGGTAGTGAAGGCATTTAGAGTATATGTCATTCACTGCATGGTGCTCTCACACACAAATAAATGGAACCAGGCAGCTTAAACATTTAAGGAACAGTTTCTGGGAAATTACAAGGAAAATCAATTGGAAAAAATCAGGAAAATATATATTTACTAATCTAACTAAAAAGTCCAAAGTATAGTTACATGAATTAGGTAAGGGCAATAATGCCCAAACTGCTGCTCAGTAGCAGCAACTCAATCTTCAGTGCGATGCAATACTTCAAGAAGTTCTTGAAAAACTTTCCAAGCTCATGGACGTGAGAAATGACACCCACAATAGAATGATACCTTGGGTAGAACTGGGGTTGCACAACAACTGGCTTGTATCAGGAACAGTGTGACCAGCAGGGCTAGGGAGGTGATCGTCCCCCTGTACTCAGCTCTGGTGAGGCCGCACCTCGAGTACTGTGTTCAGTTTTGGGCCCCTCGCTACAAGAAGGACATCGAGGTGCTTGAGCGGGTGCAGAGAAGGGCGACGAAGCTGGTGAGGGGCCTGGAGAACAAGTCCTACGAGGAGCGGCTGAGGGAGCTGGGCTTGTTCAGCCTGGAGAAGAGGAGGCTCAGGGGCGACCTTATCGCTCTCTGTGGGTACCTCAAGGGAGGCTGTAGCGAGGTGGGGGTTGGCCTGTTCTCCCACGTGCCTGGTGACAGGACGAGGGGGAATGGGCTTAAGTTGAGCCAGGGGAGTTTTAGGTTAGATGTTAGGAAGAACTTCTTCACTGAAAGGGTTGTGAGGCACTGGAACAGGCTGCCCAGGGAAGTGGTGGAGTCACCATCCCTGGAAGTCTTCAAAAGACGTTTAGATGTAGAGCTTAGGGAAATGGTTTAGTGGGGACTGTTAGCGTTAGGTCAGAGGTTGGACTCAATGATCTTGAGGTCTCTTCCAACCTAGAAAATTCTGTGTGATTCTGTGTGTGAACAACAACAACAACAACAACAACAACAAAAAGGTGAGCTTTCTTCTTGGTTAAACTTTTACAGAACAAGAATTCTCATATTGGAAATTTCTCAGACATGACCTGAAATGAATGCATTTCTGAGAGTAGTCTTTTATACTCAGACAACACTGGGTGGCGTTGTGCAATTTATAACATTAAAAATTATTAGAATTTATCCAGATTTTTAAAAAGTTTATCGTCTTCTACTCCTCCAGGCCCTAGATTGTAAAAATGTTGGGAGTAACTCACTGCCAGCTTGGATACACACTTGTGCTGCAGTTACAGCTCCTGAACACACGGATGTGATTACATTATTGCTACCTCTCAAAGGAAGTGTTTATGTCTTTCTGCATAATTAGCTCCACTGAGAAGTCCTGAGAAGGAAAAGGCCTGGTTATCTTGTTAGACTTGTGGTTCAGCAGGGTTGGAGGTAGTGAGATAGAAGAGAGGGTTTTTCACTTAGTCATAAGCTGTGCTGGAGGCAAGTAAAATCATTAGTATCGACTGGCTGAGTGTGGGATTCCATTACCAGCAGAAAAAGAGAGATTCAAAACCTGACAGTGGTTTCAGAGAAATGCTGCTGGGTGGAAATTCCATCCCGTCCTGAAATCTGGCCCTGAGGGAACATGAAAGAGAAATAAATTTCTGTGCAGAGAAACAACACCCATACATCAAATGACACAACTAGACAGAGATTTGAATGAGATTCCTGATTGTATTGAAATTTGTTTTCCTTTCAGTTATTCTGTGCTTTATAGTTTCTAGCAGGTAACATTTATTATGAAATGCTACTGAAGAGGCACATAAGCAAGGACAGTGTAAACACTTACCTGTATTTAAGGAAATCAGTTGATAATCTAGATAATTCAAAAGAAAAACTGAAATACAAATAAAATGTGTTGACTTACTGCCTTATACTGTCCCTGTTACTTCTCTGTATTCACCTCATTAAATTTTAATGTTTGAGACTTCTGTTCAACGTTCTGTCATTCTGTTCAATGTGAGCAAGTCTGCTCACCTATACAGGAATTTAATGTAAGTACATTAAAATTTCTTTCTACAAGACTAACAAAATAAGGATATGCATTTCACAGGTATGACATGATAAAGCCACTGTGTCATTATTACTGTTCTGTATTTATTTGCAGTTAAACCTGGTCTGTACATTCTCTTATAGCTCTCCTACATATTTATGCTTAGATGGCTGAGAGTATAAACACATTACTGTATTTATCTTTTAAAAATCTGACATAAAACTGAAGAATCAGTCTTCTATATAAACCCATCTGCTCCCCTGACATAGTTATACAATACTAAAGTCTACAGGTGTTTCACTGATATTTTTTGAATCTTGTTTAGCTTAAATTGAAATGCTAATAAATGCGTGTATGAATATATATATATGTATATGTAAAGAAAGACATTTAGATGGCATTTTATTCTATCTTATATCACTTTGAATATTACAAAGCCACAAGGATTTTAATTGAGTTGCTGTTGATTACAAGTTAATTAGTATCATAATAAAAAAGAGAAAAATAAGCAAGAGTGCTGATCATAATGGATTAAAAGTGTTTGCATATCCACACCAAAAAGTTTCGAAAATCCTTAAATGGATGGAATCAGAGTATTTAAAACCTGAAATCTTTATCTGCACTTTGTTTCCAAAAGTGCCAGTCACTATGGGTATTTCAGTTTTCTGTACACTTGGTTTGTAAATCCAGATCTCTGGGGGGTGCCCATTAGTGACTACATTGATTATTCTTAGTGCTAACTACTGCTGTGCATCAGGTCCTAGATATTTTGATCTGAATCTGTCAAAATGGCATTTAAATTCAAAGAGCTCATAAAAACTCGCAGCCCCTTTTTTTATTTATTAAGTACTTTTCCAGTCAACTGTGTGAGATCTGTTTAAATTAGCAGCCCAGGTCTTAGCGGTAGAAGCTGGGCTGTAACATTCTGACTACTCAGGATGGTTAGGTTGCCTTCAAGATCATTTTCAGCACCTGAAGCCCTGTAAGCCCTTTTTTTCTCTCCTGTGTGCACCTTATCTTTCTATCCTGTCCCTCAACTGGCTCTCCTTTGAAGCAGTCTTGGTCCTCACCCTGGTATTGTATTTCCTAGGTGCAGCATGTGAAGTGCAGAAGGATATGAAATCAGAGACAGCAAGCTGTGGAGTTACTTCTAGTTGGTTTCCTGTGCTCAAGCCTTTGACACACAGAAAAGCTGCAAACACACATAGAAGAGGAGGGGCTAGTGGAAAAGCAACACAACTGACTTCCAACCCCAGCATGAAGGAAAATTCCTGGGTATTAAATTCAGAGCCTTTTAACGTGGATGGTTAGAAGGCCTGCGTTTAAGGGCATCCTATCATATCTCAGAAATGATATTCTCACCATTTTCACATAGACATGGGAGCAATGAACACTGCATAGCCTAAATACTGTTAAAAACTGCATACCTAAGATAACAAAGCAGTCTTCTGAGAATTTATTTTTTAGATGTTAAAGTCTGAGCTATTTTCATTAATTAATCTTCATCATTTTCATTAAGGAAAAAAATGTTTAATTTGGACATTAAATACGCTGAAGATTTGGCTTTGAAAATTGAATAAGTAACAAGGAGTTATCACCCAACAATAAGTAAATAATAAATGAAATCTGCTAAATACCACAAGCTACCTGTTGCTCTCTGCACATCGTTTTTTTTAATGTCAGTCATGTACAAGCAGTTATCCTGGCACCATGTGTTTGAACCTTGGTAACTGACTCAAAGAGAGTGGGAAGGATTTTAACTTTTCAAAAATCAGCAGGTGGAAAGTGAGTTGGTAAAGATGACAGTTGACTGAAAAAAAGCAGCTGCCTACTCTTTACCCAAATGCTCTTCGGAGCAGTTGAAAGTGAAAGATTTAACACTAAAGGATGGAGCTTGCTTTACTTCATGCTATATCATCACATCCAGCAGCATTAACAGCATACAAACGACAAGCAGATTATCTTCTTCACAGAACGTGCAAAAGACTTGCAACCCATTCTGCATCAGATAGGTTTTAACACAGTAACTGCTCTAAGCAGAGGATCTCTCAAAACGTAGCTTTTGTTCTGCAATTAGCTTACGGTTTTTCAAGCAGGAAATCAGCATCAGAGGTGGTGGTTTTTCTGCAGCTAACAAAACAAATGTAGGAATTGTTTGATCTTTGCAGGTTTTGAAACGGATATTTTTGTGCACAGTCAATGGAGAGAGTTAAGTATCTCTGTAGCTACCTGAAATTATCTCATAAAACTACAAGTAAATGGATGTAGAAGCTACTGAAACAAGAACTTATTCACATTCCAGTAATTTTGTTTGCCTATTTGCCTATTTTGAGAGCTTAAATATTTATGAAAGACGGAAAACAAATAGAAGAAATAATATGCTTGCATGATAATATGCAAATAACTTTGTTTCTTCTAAAACATGAAGGAGGGAAGTTTTGCTTTCCAGGGGGTTACAGGATGTAGGCTATTTAAAAAAGTATCTGACTGGTAAAGGGAAAAGGGGAAGATCAGTCTGGCAGCTGTGACACTGGAACTGATGGAACCCATTCTTCCACTGGAAAAATTTTCTCTGACACTATGTGCAATTCATAGTCTATTTCTATTTGAAATTTTTCCTTTCTACTTTTCCTTTCTGACAAAAATAGTTACAAATACCACAATCTTAAAGGTGCAGCATTTTTTTTTTATTTTGCTGCATTCCTTTATTTTTTATTTTTGAAGGAAAAATGGATTGTAAGCGTTTACTTGAAAAACATAAGGTACTCACAAAATATTGTAGCAATTTAAGAGTAAATTAAAATTGGATGGAGCGTGGGAAGCTCAAATGACATGTAGCGTTTTTACCTTGACAGCCTTTCACTGGAGGTGGAACAGCAAAAGATCTTGACACGTCTTGACACCTTCAAGTGGAAGGCAGGTAATTTATTTCAGGTGCAGTAAGAATCTAAACATAACGTAGTCATGAGACCAAAAAAAATAATGGATGAACTTCAACATTTCCTAGACAAGTGCTGATTTTGTGTATTTTTAGAAGCAAACTTCTAATATCAAAATACATTTTAAAATATCATGTAAATAACTTACATGTAAAAACAGTTAGGTGTAATTAATTAGAACTAGTTTGCCTAGTAGCGTAAAACTGGGAAAAATATGCTCATTATGGGAATTTGGAAAATGGAGATTTTTGGAAATATCAAATGAAAAACAGTGCAAAGTTCCAGACACCACAAAGAACAGAGAAAATTTAAGTATAGAGCAGTAGGTTCATATTTACCACTTTTGTTAGGTGTCTGAAGTAACTTTACTTTTTTTTTCTTCTGAATTGCTGCCTTCTCTTTAGTTCTCATTCTCAGTGCATTTAGTGTATTTCATTCATCTTTTAAGTTTTCTTCTAAAATAATTGAAAATAATAAATGAATTGATCCTGCAAAATTAATAGTTTTACTACCTGGAATTTTGAGTTTTTATGCTTAAGTGAGGCTGTTGACTGCATTAATATTAATTATGATTAGTTTTCAGTTATCTAAGTTGATGAGAAATGAGACAGTAGTTAAAACATACATAATAGAGTACTTAAGTAATAAAGCTAGAAGAACACAGAGTGAGATGTAGAGATGAAACTACTAACCATTGAACACTTAGCTGTGAAGTGCAGACATTTTCAAAAGCCTCGAAGTTCACACATACATGGATATCAGCTAGGGAAGCTGCATAGCTGTAGTCCATTGGGATTGCTTTGAAGCCATAAACCCTATCCCCCAGGCTGGGTTACACAGGACCACACCAGGCATACCCACACTGTAGCCTGTAGAGATCCTGTTCCAATACTTGCACACGGAAAGGAGACCTGAGCTCCTCTGCACTCGTAACATGCTTAGTCTGTAAAAAGGGATTAAGATCCACCCACAAATAATAGAAAGGTATCTATATGTGTAAGAGGTTTCAGTATTGTGGCTTTGTAGGTAATAAGACTACTTGTAACTTCATTCACATATAACCTTTATGACAGTGACATATCAGTGCTATTTATAAAAGTAACTGTAATGATAATAAGAGTAACAAATGTGACCTCACTACTGCCACCTACAATAATGCTGTGTGCTTTTAGTGCTCTGCTTAGATAACAGAATTTCTGTTTAAAAACTCTGTTTTTTTTTTTTTTTTGAGAAAAAAATACTGATTTTCTCTAAAAGTTTGTCAGTAAACTATTCAGATCCAAAAATGAGAGATAAAGAAGTTATCCTGCTGTCTCTTAAAACAGCTACCACCATCTAAATTGAGGTCTGTCTGGATTTTTCTCCATCATACTTACTAACCACTCCTGACTTGTGAGAACGTACTTGTTGTGTTGGCTAAATTATTTGAAGGTATGCTCTTCAATATGAGCTGGACTCAACAACCATTAGAAGTCTTTGTCTGTTACAAACATAATAGGATGAGGCCCTATCAGAGAAACGTATATCTAAGTCACACAGTACCACTGTTTTTACCCAGTTTGAATTACTGATACGTTATAAAAAGTAGGTTGCATAGGTCGGTGGGTGGTGAGTGAGATTGAATTTCAAGAGACCTGGATTCTGTTTTTAGCTTAGCTATTGACTGTCCTAGACAAGCCATCTTATCGATCTGTGCCTTTTCTACGTGAATACATGTTGCCTTCTTCTTTTGGACTCCAGGGTTTTCTTAGTATGTCCTGTCTCTTACTGGATTTGTGTAGCATCTAACATAAGTAGGCTAAAATGCTAGCTAAGTCCAGAAGGCACAAATAAATGTTTAAAAGGAAAGAGAAAGGAAAATAATGACGTAATGAAAATTAAAATATTCTTGTTCATACAGAATTATCTTGTCTACTTAAGGAAAAAAAAAAAAAAAAAAAAAAAAAAAAGTGGATTTGTATAAAGAAATCAGACTAAAAAAATGCCAGAGATGAAAAGAATGGAACATGAGTAGGGGGAATATATTAAGTAAACACACAAAATACTTATCTACTCACCTTTAAACATTTAGTAGAGAGAGCATTTTACAGATGGAGGTTTAAGAGCAGCCCAGCACCACACAGTAGGAGAAGGACAGGGTCCAGATTTCCCATCCCAGACACTGGGATATAACAACCCCACAACAAACAACTGGCTATGTAAGGGATGAACATGGAATGACTAGGGGGGAAACTGAGGAAGAAAAGCCCGTGTTTGCCCTTCAAAGTAAGTCTGTTTGAAACTCCACATCAGGTTGTTTCTAGGTCAAAGGGTGTGTTTTGATTACAGATATGCACTACAGAACCCTCCAGTGACATGTACCTACCTATGCACCATACGAACCTCAATAACAGTGGCAACATCAAGAATATTATTTACAGAATTTGTTTCTTCAAACACTGTGGTATGTTAAAATAACTTATTTCTGCCTTGCTGCATGCACAAATACCCCATTCCATGGCAGAAAGAGAATGGGGTTAAAAAAGGGAACCTGTAGCTTCTGTTCTCTGCTGTATTCCAATCCTCCTTTGAATTTGCAGATGAAATTTAGTTACAGCTTTATCCACCTTGAACACTACTGTAGATTCAACAACATGAGCCTCAAGCCTGCAGTGAGGCTGTTTCCTAAGACTGTATTGCAAAATGATATAGTGATCATTGTAGCTAATGATATGTTACATTTGTAAATTATTTAAATTCTAAGACAATTGTGAAAGTGGTTTGGGACAATTGATCTGTAATGAAGAAAAATACTTCTGTTACATTCCAATCTGTTAGTACCCTTCAAACTGATTTGAAAAACCAAAGGATACTAACTGTGTAGGCACAGCTTTAAGCCTAAAAACCTTTTTATGCAAGAAATTAAGTCTTCATCAGGAAAATAACTGTTGAAATCTTAATATCTTTCAATGACAACCACATTTGAAGAGCAATTTTATAGCATAATGATCCTTGTTGCATAATTTGGACAGGCTTTTGTTCTAATTTTAATTTCCCATACACAGCTTGCTTTACCATCTCTCCTTCCCACACTGAAAAGGAAAGATCAAAAGTCAGGAGAGCAAACATCAAGATTTGTGTCTGGAGCTAAACTTCTGAAGATTTCAGAATAGCTCCTGCTTCAAATATGCCGTGACATATCTGACTAAAGCCTTGGGTGCCTAATAAAAGACTTGGGCAACTGCATTTCATCTGAGAACCCACTTCAGGCACAAGTGTAAAAAAGCAACTTGTAAAACCCCCACTCGGCTTCCACTCAGGGCTAGAAGTATCTAAAATTCCTGCTCTTTGAATTTTATATTCTTCAGGCATCTAGAATATGAAAATGTCCAGAACGCATGCCAGAAAAGAGGTAAACTTCTTCCTTTCTACTTAACCTAATATCAAAGGTTGTCTGACATCTTGAAATTAGTTCCTTAATCTAAACCCTCTTTCAGTAGTGTTCTGATGGGCTTCCTCACAATAGGCCTACAGGACTGGGTAGCCAATAAAATAGATTATAATATTCTTGTTTTATTATCAGTGTAACTGCAGGAGAGTTCATACCCATCTTTCATGCAATTTCCTAGTAGTTACAGCATTTCCCAAGGAATGGAATTTTTATTTTTTTTGTTTTCGACGAGTGAACCACATATTGTTCTCCCATTAGAAAGCCTGTCTATCTACCAGATATTAGTCTATGATGATGAAGTAAGGGAAGTGGAAAGAAAGGAGACTTTCCACTACTTCTAATAAAGATACAGCAGAGGGAAGGAAAAAAGAAGATAAATTCAGTGAGTCAGGAAAAAAAAAAAAAAAAAAAAAAAGTAAGTGCAACAATATGACTCATTCAACAAGTTAGTATCAGGATACTCTGGCTGCCACCCCTGCACCAAAATAGTTCTTTTAATTTGTACTGAACTCTTAGCTGGATTTAAAAAAAAATTATTATTATTATTATTATTATTAATGTTATTATTATTAATAATAATAATAAAGAGCAGTCTTTGGAACATAGAACTAATATTTTTTCTTATTTTCCTTCATGTTCTCTTTCCCTCCCACCCAGTCCCCATTCCAGTAGATAAATAAGAACCTCTCTTCTACCGCTAACCTGGTGATTAGGGCATGTCAAGTGGTGAACAACAAGGATTTGAGCTCCCCTGAAGTAGAAAAAATAACAATACATACTTTTAAGTTTCATAATTAGTGCTTTATTCAAAAGGATAGAAGCAATGGAAAAAAGAAAGCTATGTTCAATTGTTTGGAAAAAGTGATTAGGACACCTGCCTCTAAAAGAGTGGCCAGAGTTCCCTTTTTCTGCTCTAAACAAAGAGTTATGCTTCTCATGAAGTGCAAATGAACACAGACTTCTGGATTCCAGTCCAGACAAAGCACCTAAATGCTCCCAAGTTTTAGGGGCTGTTATCTTCCATTAGCTGCCAGGCCACCTGGACCAAGACAAAGGTTTAGAAGATATGCACAGCTGTAAGTACATACCGCTAACTGTGGTTAAATATAGCTAGAAAGAGATTGGAATTCATGATAAGCAGATTGATTAAATGCATTTTTCAGAATATATGAAAAGAATAAATAGCATGTGTGAACAACCCAAAGTAAAAATGAAAATGCCTTCCAGTTTTCACTTTGCTAATTAAAGATGTCCAGTGGTCCCTTTTAACCCACCATTTAAAATGACGCAGATGAGGAAAAGGCGGAGGTGCTCAATGCCTTCTTTGCCTCAGTCTTTAGCGGCAATACCGGTTGTTCTCTGGATACTCAGTACCCTGAGCTGGTGGAAGGGGATGGGGAGCAGGATGTGGCCCTCACTATCCATGAAGAACTGGTTGGTGACCTGCTACGGCACTTAGATGTGCACAAGTCGATGGGGCCGGATGGGATCCACCCAAGGGTACTGAGAGAACTGGCAGAGGAGCTGGCCAAGCCACTGTCCATCATTTATCAACAGTCCTGGCTATCGGGGGAGGTCCCAATCGACTGGCGGCTAGCAAACGTGACGCCCATCTACAAGAAGGGCCGGAGGGCAGACCCGGGAAACTACAGGCCTGTCAGTTTGACCTCAGTGCCAGGAAAGCTCATGGAGCAGATCCTCCTGAGAGTCATCATGCAGCACTTGCAGGGGAAGCAGGCGATCAGGCCCAGTCAGCATGGCTTTATGAAAGGCAGGTCATGCCTGACGAACCTGATCTCCTTCTATGACAGAGTGACGCGCTGGGTGGATGAGGGAAAGGCTGTGGATGTGGTCTACCTTGACTTCAGCAAGGCTTTTGACACCGTCTCCCACAGCATTCTCCTCGGGAAACTGGCTGCTCTTGGCTTGGACTGGCGCACGCTTCGTTGGGTTAGAAACTGGCTGGATAGCCGGGCCCAAAGAGTCGTGGTGAATGGAGCCAAGTCCAGTTGGAGGCCAGTCACTAGTGGCGTCCCCCAGGGCTCGGTGCTGGGGCCGGTCCTCTTTAATATCTTCATCGATGATCTGGACGAGGGCATCGAGTGCACCCTCAGTAAGTTCGCAGATGACACCAAGTTAGGTGCATGTGTCGATCTGCTCGAGGGTAGGAAAGCTCTGCAGGAGGATCTGGATAGGCTGCACCGATGGGCTGAGGTCAACTGCATGAAGTTCAACAAGGCCAAGTGCCGGGTCCTGCACCTGGGGCGCAATAACCCCAAGCAGAGCTACAGGCTGGGAGAGGAATGGTTGGAGAGCTGCCAGGCAGAGAAGGACCTGGGAGTGATGGTGGATAGTCGGCTGAATATGAGCCAGCAGTGTGCTCAGGTGGCCAAGAAGGCCAACGGCATCCTGGCTTGTATCAGAAACAGCGTGACCAGGAGGGCTAGGGAGGTGATCGTCCCCCTGTACTCAGCTCTGGTGAGGCCGCACCTCGAGTACTGTGTTCAGTTTTGGGCCCCTCGCTACAAGAAGGACATCGAGGTGCTTGAGCGGGTGCAGAGAAGGGCGACGAAGCTGGTGAGGGGCCTGGAGAACAAGTCCTACGAGGAGCGGCTGAGGGAGCTGGGTTTGTTCAGCCTGGAGAAGAGGAGGCTCAGGGGTGACCTTATCGCTCTTTTTAGGTACCTCAAGGGAGGCTGTAGCGAGGTGGGGGTTGGCCTGTTCTCCCACGTGCCTGGTGACAGGACGAGGGGGAATGGGCTTAAGTTGAGCCAGGGGAGTTTTAGGTTAGATGTTAGGAAGAACTTCTTCACTGAAAGGGTTGTGAGGCACTGGAACAGGCTGCCCAGGGAAGTGGTGGAGTCACCATCCCTGGAAGTCTTCAAAAGACGTTTAGATGTAGAGCTTAGGGATATGGTTTAGTGGAGGGCTGTTAGCGTTAGGTCAGAGGTTGGACTCGATGACCTTGAGGTCTCTTCCAACCTAGAAAATTCTGTGATTCTGTGAAACAAAACAGTTGAAAACTACTTAAAATTGTCATTAAATATATGCATCACTTAGGCTACATTTTGCTTTGTATGTCTTGAAAGTAAAACCTAACCACAGAATTGCTATACTGAATGAGAGTAACAAAGACTGTTACGAATATCTTCTCTGAGAAATGGAGTATCCTAGGAAAATTAAATGGAGTTAAAAGATTATTTACCTTGAGGCTAATTATCCTGAATTGCTTAGGATGTCAATAAAATACTGAGCAGTGATTCTATCTACTGTAGGCTACTATTCACAGAACTACTAAAACTTTAAGTTTTACTGATAAACAAAACCATAATTTATAGGACAGTAATTTGAATTCTGGGAAATGTTTCCTGGGCTTTTGAATGTATTATGCACTTTGGTCCTCTCTCAGAGTCCCTGTTGTAGTACATGTATATTAAGGTGGAAATATGCATGATCAGCTTGTGTGTTAGCTTTAGACGTTTAATATTTCTGTTAAATATGTTAAATATTTAAACTGCAGAATGCAACTCCTATCTTTCTATCTTTTCATTTTGATTCTTCCTGGGTATCTGTCTTCTTTGATGTAAAGATATATACATATATAAAGACATAACTAGCACAAATGCAACCTGAACAATGTGTAGAGGACAACTGGGAATTGGAGTAAATAATTCCTAATTGAGAGATTAGGAATTATCTTGCCAGGAAGAGGCAAGAATGAGGAAGGATATTCAGAATAAACTATACTAAAAGACAGACACTGAGGACACCAGCATGTAAATGCCCCTCATGCAGTTGATTTTCAGTTTCTCTGGGTGGTATGGTCCAGCATATCTTGCTGCCCTGAGCTCATTTGGTTGAAGAGGTAAGGTAGTACCAGAGTGAGGGATACTTACACTCTTTCCCTCCAAGTTTTGAGTTTGTTCAGTTTGTTCATATTTAGGAGTAAGTTCTGTTTTCCCTTCTCCTCATAATGTTACTAGCTTGTTGAAGAAGCTTGTTTCTGCTTTCTCTGGCTGAGTTTCTAGTTGTCTCAGCTACTGAATGTTCTGAGTGGTCACTGAAATTAGAAGGTTAGTAAACATTTGAGTTCTTTTTTAAAGCTCTCAGTTCTGGAGTAGCTTCCAAAGTTCACAAAGTCCTATACTAATTTCAGGTGTTTTTTGTTGTTGTCGTTGTTATTGTTTTTTAACTCCTAAAATGTAAACATTTACATGTAGTGAATAGTGAAAAAGGGTGTGTGTGTGTGTACAAATACATTTGTAAATTACATGTTGGATATAAAATGACCTGTAAACCTGACCGACCTCATGACATGAGTTATAACATTTACTTCATTCAAGGGTTTTCCCTGTAGCCTCTGAAAATTAGAATTATTTAAAATGTCAGAAGCTGGTCATGTCAATTCTTAGACAATTTTGCAGGAAAAAAAAAAAAAAAAAAAAAAGTCTAATAGCTGTTTTTGCTCTATTTTTTTTAGCTCAATTTTGAAAGAATGTAATAGATTGTTGGGATGCTAGAACTGGTTCCTAAATTAAATGCCTAATTCTTATTTGCAAAGTATTTTTCTGTCTCTAACTGTAAATAAAGCAGAAATGTGTTAAAATAGTCACCTAGAGGATATTAAAATACTTGATGTTTTTGACAAAATACTTAAAGCCACAGTACTATCTAATGCAAAATATATATATATATATATATATAAAAAGACCTCCATCACTTTTTAGATGACAACAGAGAACCCTAAATGCAACACTTACTATCATCATGTGTTTTTTCTTAGTGAATTCTGAATGGAAAAGATTTTACATGGAATTAAAAAATATTTATCAGATCACAGCTCCCTCTTGTGTAATTTGTCATTACTACAGAAAACTAAGTCGGATGGTGATTACTTAAATTAAATTCTAAGATATCTACTTTATTTCTTGGAGATTTTCCCTGTTGTGGGACCCTTGAGAAATATTCATTTTTTATATCATCGCATCTACAGTCAAACTGTGTTTGTATGTGTTATAAATAAACTAATTTATATTCTATAATATTAAACTTGGGCTGTTTTACTCATTTGTCTCATCTTTACTCAGGCCAGTAAATGAGAAAGTAAAAATGAGTAAATGAGAAAAGTAAATGAGACTATTTTGTGTTTGATATATTTCACTAGAGTAATGTTAAAATTTGCAAGGATGGGGTCCTATATCTATTACTTTTACTCTTGTAATTCTTATCAGTGAAGTATCTTCAGGGTTTGGAATTTCTTATTGTCACATAAATGAAGTGCCAGGACAGATAATAATACTTACTTAGACTACACTTTTATATATATACCACATTTTATATATATACCACATTTACAGGACTATTAGATGTGCTCAAGGACACAATGATTTTGACATCCATAATCAAAATCTTGGGGTTTTACGTGAGAAAAAATCACGTCCAACCTGCTATTTATTATACAGGGAAGGTGTGTGAGGACACAGTGAGGAATAGGTAAGCAAGCCCAAGTTTAGACAGTACAAACAACCCCGGTGCTGGTGGTGACACTGCCACTGTGCCCGGCAGTAACGGCGGTCCTGTGCACAGTGATGAGCCAGGGGAGGTGGCTCTGCACGCAGCAATGCTCATGTGGGACAAAGTAGCATCGGTGGTGAAAATGGGCGTGAAGATCTTCACGGTTTTCTTTCCCCATTTATAGTGTCACTATGGCCAACACTGACACCCTGCATTCCTCCCTCCCTTGAGAATTCAGCCCAGTCGCGGAAGCGCTGCGGTTTGCCGTTTCAAGTAGGGATTTATTTGAAAACAAACAAAAGAGGTGGGTGACGCGTGCCGGGAGCCGGCTGGGGACGCTGGGAGGAGAGGAGGGCTCGCGTGTCGTCTCGTGTCGTGTCGTGTCGTGCAGCAGCCCCGTCCCTGTCCCTGTCCCCCGGGCGCCCCCTCCTGCCGGTGGCGATGGCGGTGACCGTGGCAGCGGGCGGGCACTGAGGTAACGCCCGCGCTTCGCCGCTGGGGGGCTTGAGGCGGCGCTGAGGCAGCCGGCGCGAACGTCCGGAGGCGGTGCACGAAGCAGGCGCTGCCGGCCCAACCCCTTCCAGCCGTTGGGCGGCCGGGGCCCGATTTCGAACGGGAGGCAGCCAATGGGAGGCGAGGCCGGGGCCGGCGCTGGGTTTGAGCCCGGAGGCGGGCGGGGTGGCGGCGGCGGGCATGGCGCTGCGCTGGGCCTGAGGGCAGCGGCATGGCGGAGCGGCGGCGCGGCGTGCAGCGCCTGGCTGTGCTGCAGGAGCTCCGCGCCTCCTATGGCATCAAGGTGAAGGGCGGCAGCTGCCCGCCGGCCGCCAGGACGCACGGAGCGACGGCCGCGGAGGTAGGGGGGCGGCGGTGGTGGCCCGAGGGCGGCGCGTCCCGAGCCCCCGCCGCCATTTCGGGGCGGCCGTCGCCAAGGGGGTGGGGGGGGGCGCGGGTGCTCTCGTCGCTGTGCTGGGCGGTGGCGGCCCCGTGTGCTTCAGGGCCGGTGCTGGGTGTAGGTTCCCTGCTGGAACCTGCTTCATAAAACGTGGAAGTGGCCCCTGTCAGAGCCTAACCGAGACCCCCGTGCAACGGATACGGCCCAGAACCGAGTGTGCCCAGCACGGGCTTTCTGTAAGACTGCTTCCGTTGCTGTGAAGGCGTTACAAAGTGCTGCGGTAACCCTTGGTCAATGTCAACTGAAGATGTTGCAAAAACACTCAAAAAACGAGGGAGTGAGAGTAAAGATAGAATGGATGCCCTCCCCCGTGTCAAAATCAACAATATGAATGTAGACTTTAGTTTTATTACTGGAAGAAATATATGGACTGAATAGGTATGTATGTGCATCATGATAAAAGATGTCTGTAAATCTTCCTGTAGTATTTTAATATACGAGGGAGAAAATTAAATAATAAATGAGCAAGGTAAGAAAAAGCAGAGCACAACATCTGTTTTGCTTGGGCTATTCTATTTCAAAGGAACAGGCATTGTTTCAGTTCAGTTCTTGAAACAAATCATGACTTCTGATATGCCAGCCAAAACCCAGTGAAGTGAGTGATATCAGTTATGAATTGTAAATATAGAATTGCAAGTTGCTGGAATTCTCTATTAAAACATCTCATAAATACAGAAAAACATTATATATTGGAGTTAAGCTCCCTTTTGTACTCAAGGGTAGCAATCTGGAATACGATGACAGAAGCATATGTTGCTTCATTTCCCTTATCTGTCATGTGATGTTTGTTTTCTGGAGGATAGATAGGCCAAAGGTGGCCTCATGGATTGGTTAGTTACTGATTAACTGTTGTCTGAATGTGGTCAGCACTTTGAATTTCGGGCAGAAATGACTGAGAATTTGTATTCATCTCTGATAACAACAATATTGTGTGGACTGATCAGGCCCTTTTGGATAGGAGGTGGTGGGGGAGGCTTGCTCATGTTTTCTGTTAATTTAAATAGAAAAGAGGTAGGGTAAAGAAATAACTTGTATTTTTAAATCAAATTGTGAGCTTCTATAACTGAAACAACTGTGCAGTCACCTCAGGTAAATGTTTAAAAGAAAACAACATAAAAAAGGGCCCAAAAAAACACTGTAGATGCTCATCAGTAATAATAACTGAAGACATTATGTATTTTTTAATGCTCTGATGTCATCTTGTGAGGTGAAACTATTGTAAAACTGAATGCAGAAGTTCAGGAGAGTTCTCTACAGTCCTTCCTGAAACATCAGTCTTGACTGCTTCAGATGATGAGAAAAATTGCTTTTTTTTTTTTTTTTTTAAGGTTGTTTCAAAGTTGTGTTGATTTGGTTTTACTTATTTATACTTATTAAAGAAAAATGGGATTTTGTCAATTTGAAAAAGTGAGATGTGATTCCAGAAGAGTCTGTGGATAAATACCCTTACCAATTTTGTGGCCTTATAGCAAAACTGACTCCTTGTGAAATAAAATATGCAAAACATACTGCAGAAAAGCTTTCTATTATTTCACAGCAATCTAGTTTGTTATGTGTAACTAGAATCAACATAGGCTCATGTATTTAGAGATGAAAGTTTTTCCTGGCAATATCTCATATTTGAAAGGCTTTCTTTTTGTTTAAACTACTTTTAAACAAAAAAAAAATACCACAGAGTACTCTGTAGTCTGTGGTATTACGTGCATTTCTGTAATAAGTAGTTGGTAATTCTGTCAGTCTTTGAATAACACTGAGTTTTATCTTATAGGGTAAGATCTTTGGAGTATCTTTTCATGTGTTACCACAATCACTTGTGCCAGGATATGGGTATATTCCCAGGTAAATTAACACTGTATATATGAGAGAGAGCAAAGAAGTGTAAATCTAAATAATAGTGTACTCATCAAGGGGAGGGTGGGGTATCTTTTTTTTTGCACATCTGTTAAATATTATAGGGAAACAACAATAGTTTCAATTGGGGGAGGAGGGAAATAGAGATTAGATGGGGGGGAATTCGGATCCACAGCTTCTTTATTGTTACTGGGGAAAACAATCCTATGTATTAAGTTTTATCTATTTATTATAAAGCAGTTTTTCTGGGAAAAATATGTTCTGAAGGTCAGAAGTATGTTGCTCTTCTTTCCTTAGTTTTCTGGTTGATGCCTGTGAGTATCTGGAAGAACATATTAATACTGAAGGACTCTTCAGAAAATCTGGATCTCTTGTTCGTATCAAAGCCTTAAAGGTATTCCCTAAAGCTTTTTTTTTTTTTTTTTTTAATTATTAGTGTTTCACTTGATCATCTGTACATCGTAGTTTTTTGGATGCTTTTCAGTCATATCTGAGTTCTAACATTGGAAGTAGACTGGTAACATTATCTGCTTTAGAAATGAGTTGCTGCATCTAGTGCAGCAACTGGCAGACTTGACTTTTTTTTTCTCCTGGGAAATTGTTCAGCTTTCCAGATTTGGGGGGGGATGACAGGACACACTTGTGACTGAACAAATCTGCTAGCAGGTATACATACTGGATGCTGAGGGTATTTGTTTAACAGTGTTCTCCCAGAAGGATATGTACAGGGGAGAACCAGTAAATAAATACAAGTTATCAGATAACATCATCTGTGTCTTTCTGTAGATAGTGTAATTAGGTAAAGCGTGACAAGGCTAAAAGTAAAAAATGGGGAAGATCAGACAGTCTTTTTTCTGATACAGGTTAGAGAATAATACATAAAGTTAGAAATCTGACAGTATGTTGAAGACTTCATTTCTTCTGAACAATTTCAGAGTAAACTGGATCAAGGTGAAAACTGCCTGTCAGCTGCGCTACCATGTGATGTTGCAGGGCTTCTTAAACAGTTCTTCAGAGAGCTGCCAGAACCGATCCTTCCACCTCATCTGCAAGAAGGCCTTTTTAAAGCTCAGCAGCTAGGAAACGAGAAAAAAACTGCAACTATGTTGCTTTCGTGTTTAATGACAGACGGAACAATTGAAGCTTTGCGGTTCTTTTTCAAATTTCTGAGAAATGTGTCCCTAAGGTCAGTGTCCCTAAAATGATTGTAAGCAACTTGAAGCTAGGTTAACTTTCTTTTTCAAGCAACTGCTGTAACTTCCTGTGACTTTAAATTTTTCTTACATGCAGTCATTTACTAGAAGTTGGGCATGGTCTTCATAAATCCAAAGTGTTTTCTTATGAAACCTTCTTATGCTCGAGACTATTCCAGTCTTTCATAGCTGTATTTCTTCCTACTCTGGAAAGCAAAAGGGGTAACTCATGAAACTAACATAATCTGATACCCATCAGTTTTTCTGAGTGCAAGGTATGTATAACACGTTGAATTCAGTAACAGTCATACAGATACCGAGCCTAGGGTACAGAAGCATACACATTAATTTTGTAATGTGAGTACCCAAGTGAATAACTGCATTTTTTTTCAACTGTGTTTGTTATTTGGCCTTTCTCTCTGTAGTGCTTATGTCCTGATAATCTGCATTAAGAAATATTTTTGTCTCATTAAGATCCAATGAAAACAGAATGGATAGCAGCAATTTGGCAGTGATTTTTGCTCCCAACCTCTTGCATGTGAACGAAAGTGAAAAGATGTCAACCACCACAGAAAAAAAAATTCGCTTGCAAGCTGCTGTTGTGCGGACATTTATTGATCATGCAGAAGAAATTGGTAAGTGATAAACGTTTATCAGAATGTCATCTTGCATGTACTTGTATACAGTTTTTTCCTTATAGCTTTTTAAATAATATTAAAAAATATTTCTTAACCAATTCAGGACAGGTACCAGAATTTATCTTGGAAAAGATTCCTGCAATGTTAGGTGTTGATGCCTTTCAGTCTACTCCCTCACTGAGGGGCCATGAAGACAGTGAAAATGAATCTCCCAGTGAATGTAAGAGGAGGAAGCACCGAAGTGTTGGGGGTAGGTATGTCGTGTGAAAGCTTCAGCGACTGAAAGTTTTTTTGCAACTTTAGGTATGCTGACCCTTAACAAATTAGACTTCTAGAAGCACGATACTCCTGTGTAAGCTAGAAATTGTCAAAGAATCAGATATAATATGCTGATATGTCTTCCTTCAAGAGCTAGTAGTATGACAGCACTGTCACAACTGTGTATCTTGTGTATGGGATGAAGAAATTCAGGGAAATACACTATCAAATCTGCGTATCTTACATACATGCAGGTTATGAATCATTATTTTTTCTCTCAGTCCACAACGTTAACTTCTAATCACTTGCCTGCCATCGTTTTTCGTTTGTGCGATACATTATTACTGAGCTCTAATATACTTAATAGAGGATAAATCAAATTAGTTTCAGTGAAATTTAAACCAACCCAGTAAGGATTTTTTTAGTTTTAATCTTTCATTTTTAGGCAACACAGATGTAACAGATTTATACACACTTTTGTTTTCTCATTTTTAACAGCTCCAGGCTTAATTGTTTTTAAACCTAGATGGATGAGAAGATGGTGTTTTGGTTGTGTTTTTTTTGTTGTTGTTGTAATGCATAAATAAGGCAAGAACTGTATGAATTTCGTTGAGACTTACACATTACACTTTTTAAAAAGATGTATTACCTTGAAACTAAGAAGCTATGCGTGTCATTAGAATGTCTGCTAATATTAAAATACTAAGAATACGTTCTTGTTAAGCAGCAGAAAAGCACTAAAGCTACCCACTTGTAGAAACTCAATGTGAGTTCTTACTGACTATTTTCCACTCTATCATGGATTTGTTCTTTTATTTGTAGTATAGCTATTCAATAGGTTGTTTGAGCTAATATGGACAATGTCCACAGTATGGACAACTGGTTAACTGAATGGTTTCTGTTCTGTTAGACTTGGTTCTAATTATTATACTGATCTTGTATGTATTGCTATAAATATATGAATATATATTTAGCTCATATACTTGGAATATTAAACCTGACAACAGTTGACATTAACACTTTACTACTGTATATGTTTAGCCAAGGCAAGCTTTTGTGTAATATGCTTTTTTGTTTCTTTGAAGTAGCAAGATTTTCCAGAGTTGCAAAGTGGTAAATGTTCATGAATGTTCAAATTTTCGGAAGCAGCAGCTAGAATTTGTAAATTCTATTGAATATATCCTGGTAGGAGTCAGCTTCTACTCTTTCTCCAGATATAATAGAACATAGCGTTACTACACTTCATCTTCTTTCAAAGATGAGTGTTGAAAAACTTCTTGACACCGGACACTACAAAAGAACTACTTCAGCCTTATAGTTTGCTGAGCTTTGCAATGAATATATGGAAATACAACTGTAGGATGCAGTAGCACGTAATAAAAATGATTCTGGTTTACTCTCTTAAAAGCAGGAAAACCAATAAGAGTTCATGCATACGTTCTACTGGGATTAATTTCTCAGGAAAAAAAAAAAAAAGGAAATAATTATTAATGGAAAAGCAAGATGAAAAGATGAAAATTTCATACTTGTATTTGGGCCTCTGCCCAAAGTGCTTTTCAAGTACAAGAGGACTGCCCAGTAAAGTCTGTGAGAAAGTCTTCAATGGATAATTTCTGGGTGTGCCTACAAGAAATCAAGAAGGCATCTCTTTATATTGACCAGTAGAATTCACTACGAAAAAAACTTGCTGCCTTTGCATGATTTTTTTTTTTTTTTAAAGGGGGAAAAAAAATTTAAGTTTATTGTGAAAGCAACAAAAAAAGGCTTTAGGTTTCTTCTGTACATAAAACAGCCATTTAAAGTGATTTGTTTTATATCTCTGAAAGAATACAAATTAAATTTCAGTTGAAACTAGAGCAAGTCAAATTTCATATTTGAATTTGATTTGCTTGGTGTGTCTTGCATTTCAGATATTGTTAGTGGAGCATTGAATAAATTTAAATCTAACAGAACACCCTCCACTACCCCTCAGCAAGACAGAAGCGGTAGGTACCGGTATATTTGTACTAAATAAAGCGCATGCAGTATCATCTGGATTTGTACACTATATTCTACAAAGAAGCTCTAGAGCTTGAACTGAAGATAAGTGATTATGTTTAAATTGGGTAAAACTTGGAATATAGTTGCATTTTATTGAGGATACTGCATTTAGTTTAGTTCTTGGAGCAGCTATAATCACTGCAGCAGTGCGCTATGGTTCTAGCATTAGAATTTGCGCTTTTTATCTAATGCACATTAAGGCTTCAGTGCAGTAGTGCGATACTTTATCTTGAGAATGAATTTTCACTTTTACTTTCAAACTTACAGAAAAATGACTATACTTAACTTCTTTTTTCTAATACCTATATTTTATTACTATGTGGTTTTGGATTTTCCTTTCTGGTACTCTAGCTTATATGCGAAAAAAAAAAGGGGGGGGAGGGGGAGCAAAAAAGCCTCCATCAACAAATGGCTGTACCTGGCTGCTTTTGCCTGTTCAAAATGCATGCACTTTTGCTAAGTTTTTACAACCTCTTTTTGGGGTTAAAAAAAAAAAAAAACAAACATACAAAAAACACAAACCTGTCACTAGTAAACTGTCACCCTTTTAAGCTGTTGTTGAAAACTTTGGTTTTCTTAATTTCAGTCCTTTCATCAGTGACTCCTGTGGTTCTTACTCCAAGTACCAAGCGTAAACTTCCAGCTGATTGCTCTCAGGGCTTGTCCAGCAAGAAGAGGCGATCTTTTAAGCCTAATTTTGCTTTTGAGTTGTTACCAAGTAGCATTTTCAACAACAGCTTGACACCAGCATCAGGTATAGTGCCTTCATTTTTTTCTTTGCTGCTTGAAGTTTTTATTTTTCTGTAGCATGCATTTACTTGCAATCCAACTTCTATGGCTGCTACAAGCACCAGCCTCACTTAAATAAAAGCAGAAGTTGAAATAATTTCAAGTCAGTATTGCAGAAAATAAGCAAAGTATGTACTCTATTAAGACTCTTTTTCAGTGTATTATCTCTAAGTCCTTATCTGAAAACTTCGTGGTTATTTTAAGATCATGTATTTTGTTTCTGTAGTTCACTTTGAAGCAAGCCCTTCCGTGTCTCTTGAGTCATCTCAAACCTCATTATCTCCTTCAACTGGTGGTGAAAATCATTTGTCTAGTACAGGGAACAGAAGAAGTAAAAGACTTGCAAACAAAAAGTTATACAGGTAATTGCCTTAACTCAGAAGCAAAAAGCAAATTGATCTAGAACTCTTTTGTGATAAAGTGTTAAAACTTCTTTTGGTTTTCAAAATTATACTTGTGGGTTTAAATCATAAGAAATCTTTATAGTATTCTCAAAATCACTATATGTGGCAAAATGTGACTCAAAATAAGATCTGGTATAAAGGCCTCAAAAGAACTTTCCTGGGCCTATTAAAAAAGCTTGGCATGAAGGTAATAGAAGAATTCAAACCAGAGGGAATAAAATAAGCATAAGGATGGTTTCATTCCTCTCCTTAAGAGTTTTGTGTTACTTTTTCCCTTCTGTCTTTCCAGGGCTGAATCAGGAAAAACAGGTTGTTTTTCTCCAAAGATTAGCCGAAAAGAGATGGTTCGTAGGTCATTACGCTTGAAGTTTGGTTTGGGGAAAAGCAATAGAGACGTAAGTATGCTGCTGTTGTTACAGTACAAATTTTAATGTTATAA
Source organism: Aythya ferina (assembly GCF_964211825.1). Taxonomy (NCBI): domain Eukaryota; kingdom Metazoa; phylum Chordata; class Aves; order Anseriformes; family Anatidae; genus Aythya; species Aythya ferina. The sequence goes on from NC_140301.1 coordinate 25,941,654, forward strand.
AGTTTGGGGCACTGCTTTTCACTAGCTGGAAGGACTTAATTGCTAATGGTAGGACCACAGCACAAGTAGACCTGCTATCAAGTACAAGAATCTGTAGGTTTATTTCCATAGCAGTAACTGATTGTCTTATTGTTTCGGGTTTGTCTGTGGTGGTGCAAGAGGCTGATGGGGTGCAGCTGGGAAAGCTGACCTGAATTCACCAAAATAATATTCCATGTCCTACAATGTCATGCTCAGTGATACAACTGAGAGGAAATATTTTCAAAGTAGCCAATAGTTGGGGATTGGCTGGGCATCAATCATTGATGGTGAACAATTGTTTTTGTATCACTTCTGAGTTGTGTGGTTTTTTGTTTGTTTGTTTTTGTGGCAGATTTTATTTGTTGACTGGGTGATGGACATCTTTTTTGTGACATTATATTTTTTTCCTTGCTTCTTCCCTTCTGGTTCTCCACCAACCTTTTTGAGGTAGAGCAAGCTTACCTGACAGTTTGAGTGAAAACACTGATCAGTAGTTCTCACAGTTCTTGAACCCCTTGTTTTACAGAGGCTGTGCACACAATCACTATATTCAGGGTGTGGTTAAGCCTGCCTTGCTGTAGGCAGGCTTTTCAATACTTAGGTCTACAGAGAGCTGAGGAAAGATGAAGTATGACCAGAAAAAAGCTGCTATGGCTATTTTGTACAGCCTTTTTCTAATGGCTCATCTGTAAATGAGATTCCAAACTTACAAGTTTATATAAGGCTCTAACTTTTTTTTTTTGTTTAAGAATATTGTATCGGGATGTGCAGTTGGTAATAGATCTGAAAATATTGGAAGGCGTCTTGCAAGTCAACAAGGTTTGGAAAGCACAGATGAATGTGCAAAAAGAGATGTACTCTTCAGCCCTTACATCAGTGAAAAAGTCTGTAGGAAAGGTAAATACCTCAGGATGTATTACACTGGAAAAACATTTGTAAAGCAAAAGTAATGTTATGCTAGGAGGTATAAAAACAGTTGGTGTGTTTCTAGCTAGTAAGGTAAAAGCTCACTGAATGTCAGTGTCTCCTGGGGGAAAAATGGTTTAGCTCAAGCTTCTTGTGTTTTTAATGAATGTTAGTCTTCTGCTAGTTAAGCATGATGAGATGTGACTTTAGTTCTTCATATTGTGACCTCTTTTTCCACACCTGAAACTTCAGGGTATAATGGTACCTGCTGCTTTGGTAGCTCTTTTTTTTTTTTTTTTTTTTTTTTTTTTTTAAGCAAGAATTTTGCCTATACTGGTCATTTTAAATTGTAAGACCTTATTCATAAACACCTGTGATATTTATTTTTAAGGTTCAAAGAATGTGAGCAAGTCAGAAGAAAACTTGTTAACTCCAAAATGCCATGATAAAGTAGTTCACAGAATGTCATGGAATAGTCCTACTGTTACAGATTCGCAGGAGATCAGCTGCAATGAGGGAATTTTGCCAGGACACGCTGAAACAGGAAACAGTTCTTCAGAACCTGCTTTTGTATTTGGAAAGCCACCAGTTGTTCCAGATGAACACAGACCCACAGCTGTAGACAAACAAGACAACAGGTTAAAACTCTGTGAAGAAGAAAGTAATTTGACTGCTGAAACATTACTGAAAGTTAAACAAGCCTTCTCTGAATCTGGAAGTAATCTTCAAAGTCTGATAGTTGATACAAAGTCATCTTTTACAAATGTACCAGGTGAAACATTACATGAAACTCTGTGTCTCACAGGGCTCAGCCCAGAGAAAGAATTGGCAGCTGAACTTTCTGGAAGTCTAGCAACTGCAGACTCCAGAGAGCTGTTCCACCAACGGAACCAATCTTACGCTATTGACAAACAACAATCAAACAAAGATGCAGGTAAAATTTTGGAGAAAAGAAGCTTCAAAACTTCTATAGAGATTGAACTTCAGGTCCAAAAACTAGATGTAAAAAATATGATAGAACAACTTCCTGTGCCAGAAGTACAGGCCAGGGAAGATGAATCATCTGTGCAGAACAGTCCAGCAAAAAATGGCATAAATAAATTAGATTCCTTTGAAAGAAAAGAGGAAATAGAGTTAACACATTCACAAACATCTGAAAACCATGTATTAAAATGCTGTAATTTAGAAGAAAATACTGCTAAACTTTCTGGGTCAGGACAGCTTCCTGCTCTGCAGTTGCCTAAATCAGGGTGTGAAGGCAACCAATACTCGCAAGCTGAAAACCTTGATAGAACTTCAACTAAAACATCATCTGTTTCTGACCACATACAATGGTTCAACAAGCTTTCCTTAAATGATCCAAGTTCTGCAAGTAAATCTAAACCACCTCTTAAATTCCAGCGTACTCCTGTTCGACAGTCTGTACGAAGAATAAATTCCTTATTGGAGGCTAACAGAAGATCTGTAAGCTCTCAGATGGTTAGAGGTAATGATGTTGGTTCACCACTTGTTAAATCTTTGAGCTGTGATTCTGCACTCTCCTACTGTGCAGAAAAGCTGTCTAAGAATTCCACAGCTTTTTCACTCAGGAGTGAAAGTACATATGACCAAGCTTCTGCATCTCATAGTCAGCTTGACTTCACATCCAAATCATGTCATAGATGTCTAAATCCATCAGATAATCCTGATCTTTCTGTAAGAACGACTGGAATCTACGAACAGAAAGAGACTGTTCTTCCATCGAAGTCTGTTCTGGAAGATCTAACCAATCATGAAACTGTGAAATCTAGTTTAAAAGTTAGTGCAGATGTAAATATTCCAGGTTTTGCTCCAGAAAAAACTACTGTTGCAAGAAATGCTCCAGGAAAAGAAAAACTTCGTTATAGAGGCTCTCCAAAGAATCCAATATCTAAAGTGAAACTGCTACCAACTGCAAAACCAGTAGACTTATAAGATTTAATATGATTGCTAAATGGGCTTATCGTAACTTGGATAACCTTTGGAAAAAAATTTTTGTTTTCTGATTTACAAGTTATAGACTTGTACAAATAACAATTTTGGTTTTATGTTGAGATTTTTTTTTTAACTTAGGCTTTTCTGTAACTGCTAGTTCACCCAAATGGATTTGATTTTTTTTAAGCGTGTTTTTACAAATGTTTGCATTAAAGCTCGTACTTGATTACCTCAGCTTCTTAAAAGCATGCTGCGTGTCACAAAACAATTTCTGCAGCATTTAGACTAAATACCAGTTCACAAAAAAAAAAAAATCTCAGACATTTAAACTGAACAGATGTGAAGAAAAAACTTGATGAATCTTGGTACATTTGCTTTCTTTACTTCATAGTTTCAAGTGTATTGTAGTGCTACTCTGATATTTAAGTTGGACCTTACACCAGCTCTACTTCTGAGACATTTTTAATTTCCATTGGAGTAAAGTGGGAGTACAGTTTTCTTGTTAAGTAAATGAACTATATTTCGACATGTACAAATACTGGAAAATGTGCTGTTTATTTGAGCAATGGAAGTCTTAATATTTCATCAGGTGATGTGTTCTGCAATACATACTATGTATCTTCAGTTGTGAGCAGTGAAATGTTTTAGTACAAAAAGATAATCTTAACTTATTTTTAGAGCTGTATGATAGTGTGAACTAGATGGTGCAGAAGCAGAGTTTAGATGCTGATTATGTTGCAAGGGAGATGAATGTAAGAAGCCATAGTCTGTTAAAAGTTGACTTGCACAAGCAAATGTTTACATTTCTTGGAATGAAAACTGTTTGTCTGTCATCGGTTGTAAAATTATTTAAGAGTAAACACTTAAACTGTTAGCTTTCTGTATGTGCAAATTCTTTATTGGCAAAATACAAGAGCTGAAAGCACTGGATGCTTTTGGTTTTAATAAAACCATGGTTTTTGTCCCTTTTCTGAGCCCATTCTTCTTTAGCGACTTAGAAATACGACTTTGTTGTCATATAGACTGTGGGATTTAATGAGTCAGTCTGAAAGTGCTCAAGTCAAATGACTTCTGGCTCTCCTGGTTGTTTATCAGGAGATACGTATTGGTAATTCTCATTACCAGCAAAAGGCATGATATAAAATAACCTAGCAAGAGTAGGCTTTTAAAGTGATGTGTTAATGAAAGGATTTACTCTCATTGCTTTCTGTTCCCCCCTCCCCTTCTCACATAACCACCGATTCACAAACTGGATTCTTTCAGCTCTCATGGAAAGCTGAGGCCCAAATGAGTTGCCCTGCTGTTGCTACAGTGTTGTTGTAATCTAACATTGGGAAAACAGGAGGAGGTAAACAGCCACTACAGGGTCCTAACAAGATTGTCTCGTGTTACTGCTAAGTATTGAATGGGTGAGCTTCATGAAGTTAAGAGCCCATGTAACAGTTCACCATCATCTAAGGAGGAAGTTACTTCTCCCTGCTCTCAGCTATATGCTCCTACTCTGTCTTTAGTTGGCAGTGACAGCAGAGTGAATACAGCCATCAGAGCACCACCTTTTGTATCATTTCAGCTGAGAAGTCCTAGGAAGGTAGCTGCAAACTCACAGCTGGTGAAAGGGAAAAGAGGTATGTGATGAAAATAGGACAGAAGGAGGTAGAAGTAATGACGTGAGGAATGAAATGAGTTCTGATCACTTCCATAATAGTAAGCAGCTATGCCAGTTGGTGTTTGAAAGGGTGAGGTTTTTCTGTCGATTTAGTATTCAAAATATTTGGTACTCGTGGCTTTGACTGCATTGTGGATGGAGCATCCTTTGTTTTGGGTGGAGCTTTGCTGATCAGGGGTTCATAGTTGGAATTATTCTTCATGCTGTCCATTTTAAGCCATCATGCAAGGAGTGTAATATGCACTTTGGGTTTGTGAATATATGTTGCTGCCTTTAATTATGATTCAATAATCGTGATTAAATGTCCCTATGGTCTTAAATACTGGAAGATATTTTTCTTGTGTAATGCCAAGGTACAACAGTTCTCTGCAGAAGTCTACCCATTTGCAACTGATCAGTATCCTGACGTTTCTTGTACTTCAGAAGCCTTAGGTTTCTAGGTTTAGTTATCTGAGACATGAGGTATTAAAATGCAAGTTCCCAGTTTTTTTCCATTGGTACTTCAGGCTGTTATAGAGCTGGGGGTGCTGGGAGCATGAGTATTGCTAACTTGGTAGCAGTTAAAGAACTTCACTAACTAATGGTTTTGAGACCCTAAGCAAGCCAGGAAGTAGGATCACTTCTAGAAGACTGGACTAAAGCAACCATGAGGCTTTAAAGTAAGTGAGAAAGCAAGCTGGCCTTCAATTAGTAGACCTAAAGTACAGGAAAGAGAGGGGGGGTTGATACCATCCCTTAGCATCAAGGTGACAACCTTCCCTTGTGCTTATCACCTATCACTTGAAAGTGGTAAGTTTTGTTTTTAGACATTTTCCAGAACTGCTTAGACATACGTGATTTTTATTCTTTTATTTTTTTTTGTCAACATGGTTTGAAGAAAGGGGTTAGAAATACTAGACACCCAGTAGAAGTCCCTGCTGCTTAATCCTGCAAGCTACTGAAATGTAAAAATGCACTAAGGCCAAGCAAAGGCGAGCTGTCTGCATCCAAAGGTAGCTCCTGCATCTGCTGTGTTCTCGTAGGTTTTCTGTAGATACCGCTCCTCCTGAAATGGAGGACATCGCCAGCAGCTATTACTTAAAATAGCCTTCAGAAATGATTGTTTTGCTAAGTGCTATTAAATGACAGACCTCACTTAGCAAGATCCCTTTATTGTCTTGTTGTTAACCTCCGCTGGAGATGGTGTTTGCGATGTGCTTAACCTGGAGCCCTGCGCCCGGAGCATTTTGCTGTGCTGCTGCCTTGCAGCCCCGTGATGCTCCAGCCCGGCGTTGAGCTGCGGATCCTTTTATCCAGGGAAGGGAAATCTCAGCGGGAAGCCGGGCACAGCGCCGGCGATAAGCCTTGTGACATCCCTCCAGCACGGTCAATCCACCAGCAGCTTCCAGCTTATTTTCAGCTGATATTGGAGATCTTCCATAGGGCATCTCCATCCGAGCTTTGTGCCGTTTTTTGTGCCCCCACCCAGCGCCAGGTGCCGGGGAGGCGGGCGGGGGCTGGGGCTGCAAACGGAGGATGCGCGGCCGCGGAGCCGCGCCGGGATCGGTAGGGAGGTGAGTGCGGCTCGGCTCGGCTGGCGGCCTGCGGGCAGCAGCTGTCCCTGCCCGGGCTGGGAAAAGGTGGGGGGCCGTGAGCGGGACCCCCCCCCCGGCGGCTGCCCGAGCCCGGAGGTGCAGAGCGCTGCGCTGGAGCCCTGCACAGGCGCGAAGCGAAACAGTCCCGGTGTGGCTTTTTTTCGGCCATTTTTGCCTCAAAGTCATTTTCAGGTGCCTTGTGCTGGCTGCAGGGAGGAGGAGGAGGAGGAGGAGGAGGAGGATGGGGGGCTCCGTGTGCCAAGGGATGGGGAGATGCGCGTTTTAACCGCGCTGGCAAAGGAGCGCTCAGAACAAAACGCTCTGATTGCAATTCCGCCCGAGACAACAGCAGGGTTGTTGTGGTGGTGCTGATTTTATTGTTTGGGTTTTGTGCCTCGTTAAGCTACCCACTGCAGCCGCTTGGTGAAAGGTATTCGAAGAAGTCAAATGAAACCTCTTTGTTCCTGGTGATGCATGCGAGACATGGAGCTCCTTGTCCTGAGGCAGAGATAAAAGCGGGATGCAGGCTGTTCGGCTGTCCCTAGCGCTTCGTTTAGGGGCAGTGCGAGGAGACACGGCTCCCAGCTGGAGAAAGCTTTGCGCCGAGCCCAGGGCTCTGCACAAGAGCATAACAAGCGTACGGGGGTGGGGAGCGGGATGCTCGGTACACGAAGCCGCGGATCCATCTTGTCTGCAGTGGCTGGGTAAGGAACGGTACAGGGAGACGCGAATTAGGAAACTGATTTTGGCAATTCACTGTTTTCTTTTAGAGGGGAAGACCCTCTCCCTTCTGTTTCCCTCTGGCCCCACAGATTTTCAGCGGGCCCTGTAGGCTGTGGTAGTGAGCCATGATGTGCAATGGTGGGATCAGAAGAGGTGTTCCCAGCATATATGCCAGACTTGTTTTCCACTTCCATTTATAATCATATTATTTTCTTTATCACAGGCTACAAGCGGCTACCAGAATGACACATGCCATGCTTTGTAACGTGATGTTCGTGCTGGCATTTGGATGGGCTTCAGCTTTCAGCCACAGCCCCAGGACCCCGGACAGGGTTTCTGAAGCAGACATTCAGAGGCTCCTCCATGGCGTCATGGAGCAGCTGGGTATTGCCAGACCCCGTGTAGAATATCCAGCACACCAGGCTATGAACCTAGTTGGTCCACAGAGCATTGAAGGTAGCAAATTTCTGCTTTAAGTCATGGTGATTTATTGATTTACTTTTGTATCCTTTGGTAATAATTATTGTCTTGTATATGTGTATATGCAGAATATCCTGAACTTAAAATCACAGGTTTCTTCACCCTGTTGTTGTCCAACCGTCATCAGTCTGTTACTTTCCTTAAAGTGATGGTTTTAACAGAAGAAATAGTGTTGTTGTTGTTTTGTTTGTTTGTTGTTTTCTTTACAGGCTTTGTAGAAAAAAAATGCATTGTCTTAATAGTATCTGGCCTCTAGTATCTCAAAACAATTATTTACAAAACATTCCCCCCCCTCCCCCCCGTATTGTGTATAAATATATCCCATATATTTTTCACATGAAATATATGTTAACTGTAGAACCCAAATCTCACAGATTTTTGGAAACATTTGTGGACTGGAAGAGACCCACCATTTGCGGTGTCGTACAAGATAAAATAAAGGGAGAAAACTCATGGGGGTGGGCGAGTTCCTACTTTCCCCAGAAGTCTATTTTGCCCTGGGGAAAGGACCAGCGATGTGGTGCACAGGGCTGTGGGTGGTGTGGAGCCCCAAGCTCCAGCTGCAGGAGTGAAAAAGACAGAGTTTCTTTCCTCTTTGTGACTAGCAGTCGCAAATCAAGACTATGCTGCTCTGATGAATACAAAGGACTCAGGTTCATTTTTTTGGCCAGCATTTCTAGTCTCAGTGGAAGTAAAGTTTCCTTGGAGTCTGTTATAACAATGCAAACCATCTGAAATATCTGGCTCAAATGTTAGGGTATTGGGATAATGTTGCAAAATGCATTGCTATTTGTATTGTAATAAACTGGCCTTTATTTGGGGATTACAGCAAAAGGTTGAAGGTATGCAACTCAGAACATTATGGTTAACATGCAGGCATCAAAACAGAACAGAAAACCTCAGCCCTTCTCTGTCTCGCCATTAAGCCAGTTTGACATACCGTAGCAAATAGCTTGAAAGTTCACAGCAAGTCTGTGTTCCTTGTTTTCTTCACATTCAGATCTTACAACTGTCCTAGCCAAAGAGATAAAATTGCCCTAGTGAAGATGAAGAAGAGGACTAAAACTGAATATGCATCTCCACCAGATAATTGCAGACCTAAGTTTATATATTTTCTAAAGAAGCTTTCATCATCATCTGCTTTTCTGCAAACATATGTGTGAGAGAGAGAGAGTAAGCTTAGAGAGTAAAATTTGGTCCATGCCCTTCCCTCTTTTACTCCTTTATCAATGTTGATATGTAGAGAAATTGGGACAGACTAGTAGTTCTGGTAATTTTCTTGTAATTTTACTCTCCATCATCCTCTTTTCCTCAGTTTGTTTGTTTGTTTGTTTGTTTGTTTAACCCTAGAAGTATAAGAAGTAGCAAATTTCTGACCCCTGAGGTTTTGTGTGTAAACATATATATTGTTATTTTTTGAAAAGCTGATGAGTTGTGTTTGAGCCTGTTATGAAAAGTAAATATAGACCTAAGATAAATATTTCATCTCAGCTGTTTGCCATTACTCTTTAATTACAGTGTTAGCAAGAACAGATTAAGACTCTCTTCTCTTAAGTAATAAAACTTTTCTGATACCTGTGAAAATATAATAATATTAGTCATCCACACAATCTACCACAAAAAGCAGGTTGCACAACCCATTTTTTTATTTAATTTTTTCTTCCTTTTTAAAATTTAAATAAAAATATTCCTTAATATTTTATTCCTTAATATTCCTTAATATTAACAATAAAACTGAAAGGCAACCAATCTATTTTTTTTTATTATATTTAACTTTCTACTTTTGATGAGATGAGAAAGACTTTCAAAAGAAGATTCAATTGTAGATGTTTAACAGCTTATTGAGAAATCTTTGCAAAAGCAGAGATGAATGACAGCAATCTGTATAGAAACAGACATGCAAATCCAGCCTTCATGTCAAACATTTCATAAACTCTTCTGTGGTAAGCTTTTCAGATAGTAATCTCTTGCTCTTTCTTCGATTTCTTGTGGTGATATATGTCTATTTATATACAGTTATATAGATGTCTGATGAAATACCTGATTAGAAACTTCAGCTTAAGAAAAATAATACTTTTGAATGTTTTGAAAGTGTTGGTTCCAGTTAACATGATCTTATGGCATCAAACATAACATTTTCTTATCCTGCCTTTTTAAAAAGTGCATAGAGCTCACCAAATTTTCACTGTGTTTCTTTTTAAATGTAGACCATGTATGACAGGAAAGCTAATCCAACAAATCCAGCATTTCATTCCCTACCAGTGATTTTAAATATTACATTACGAAACACTTCAGAATTAACAGCACTCTATTTTATCCTCTTTGTATATTTTTTTTTGTATAATTGCAGCAAAAATTACATGGCGGGTTTGACTTTCCATTAGGTGTCTACTTTGGAAACAGAACTGCTAAAATGGCATGGTAAGACACATTCAAAATAGCCTAGTTTTGCAAGAGATGTGTAATACTTCCACATACGGTATCTGTCTGAAAAGCTGCAGTTGTGGCTGCTTTCCCCGCTGTCTGCCCACTAATCTGTTATTGCCAGGAGACTGACATTCCTGACCTCTGAGCTGCTCCCTTCAGCCAGCGTTTTCTAACCGAAACAAAGTAGGAAATGGATTAAAGCAAAGGCCTTGTCCCTTGGTGAGGAAGGCTCCCATGAGCCGTTGCCCCATTACAGGCAGAGGAAGCGTAGTGATTGGTGCAATAATAATATTGTGACCTTTTTGAACTGGCTTTTTTGGATTGGTGTAGTGCGTTGTTTTTGTATGTTTATTTGTTTTTTGATGTCATATACAAATATAAGGCAAAATTCCATCACACGATTTAGAAGCAGAATTTCCCCAGAGAAGGCACTCCAGTCTCCGTTCTGCTGAACAGAACTTGCAGGACTTTGTGGAATAAGGTTTCTGACAGTGCTGAGCTCTTAGATTTCACCTGTGCATCAGATGCCCCTTGGCCAACATACAAGGACTTGAACTGAGAAGCAGCAGCACAAGAAGCGGTAGCATGGGGTGTGATGTTTAAGCCAAAAAGCCTGAGCACAGGTGTTGGCTGACACATTGTCTGCGGACTGGCAGAGAGAGGACTTGCAATTAATATTCCCAGTGGTACATGTATAAACAGTAAACAATTTATGCTCGAGCTACAGAAAAAAATAACTGCACATGTTTTTAGATGACATCAGCTCTTATTCTTAGGGATTCACATGTGGGCTTTCCTCAGTGTGTAGTTACACAATCATCACTGGCCAATAATTGTGTATGCAAGTGCTTTTAAAAATCTACAATATAATAGAAGAGAAAACTAAGAGGGAAGGAAGGGCAGAAAGATACGGGCAGAAGTACTACAAACTCAAAAACAAAGGTCAATGGGAGTTTTCTCTTCAAATCAAGCGGGGAGGCAGGGACTGGAGTATATCACAGCAAAACAGGAGTTTCATGCTAAATGCTGTCAGTACCAAAGTGATAATTCACCAAATACTCTCATGAGGTGCTCTCTTTCTTGGGAATTTTTGCCCAAAAGTTGGGGAGAGTAGAAATGCATATGAAACTCATTACCTGTCAGAAATTCTGAGCTGCCACGAGTGTTGATGTCTGTCCATTTTTCACTCCATAGTTTGCAGTGACCAATGTGGGCAGCTAAAGTGTGCTTCATCCCATCCCACTGTCATTATCACCAACCCATGGACCATTCTGGAATGCAAATATTTCTCATCTTGATCATGTCTTGCACCTCAGAATAATAATTTAAAAAGTCACAGTTTAACAATTCAATACATTTATTATGTTCCTACAGAAAACTGTTTGGATCATGTTTTTCCTAATAAAATGTTTTTTTGGACATTGCTCCACCAACTGTAGTGTAGACCTGAAGCTGGGTTGATAAGTGTGGCTGCCATCACCTTCAATAAAACCAGGATTACAAAAGATTTTCAAAAGGCCAAGGTTTCACCAATTACATGTATACTTTTGCAAATGAGGTGCTGTCAGGGAAAAAATAAGTTGTTTAGCTTTGGAATTTGGAAAAATATTTAAGCTGCCATAATATAGACAAGTTTATGCTAACTGCCTTATTATAATGCAATCTTCTGAATGATTATCACAGTAACCTTTTCCAGCTGAATAAGATCTTAATTTTATACATAAAAATACTATCGCTGCTAGTTCATAAACAGATTTCCTAATTATGGCCATTTTCCAACTGTGTTATCTACATTTTTTCCACTGTTAATCATCATATTTTGACTTTAAAACACTAAAAAACAGGTCGGATATGTTTCAAGGAACTATATATGGTCTTTCCTTTCCTTTCTACCTCTTCCCCCAAAATAAAGGTTAGGGTTTACTTGGCAGTAGTCAGTAAAGTCACAAGCTTGCTATGTACCAAAGGCAACTAGAAGATGCACATTTCAGAAAATAAAATTGTCAGCATGCTCTCTTTCCTGACTGACCAGATCAATTTCTTCATGATGGACAAAAACAAAAACAAAAACAAAACAAAACAAAACAAACAAACAAACAAAAAACAGACAAATAAACAAAAAAGCACCAAACACATACAGCTTGTTATTTAAAAGACGAAGTTACTGCCTTTTATGTTGAAATCTGGTAATACCAGTCTACATTTTTCTCCTTCCTTTATGTCTGTCCATTTACCTGTTATCTCAGGTAAATCTGCTAAAATAGGAGTAGAGTCTAGCAGATGCCTGACAGCAATTTCTTGGCAGATTAAACTCTGTGCACTCTAGTCTTGCCATCACCGAAGGAGACTGAAGGTTCTGAGGACAATGGGAGTGAGCGGCGGCTTTCACCTCCCAGGGGCCATACTGGCTACCAAGGCGACATCAGTCCTCATCTGCTGCTGGAGCTCTCTGAGCTGAGTAGAAGCAGTTTTCAGGATAAATATATCACAAAAATGTGAATTAGAAAAAGATACACTGGAGTGGCTTACCAGTGCTGCAGAGAGGAGGAAGAAATACGTAAAAACAACATATAATTTTTTAAAATGAGAATCTGTGTTTCTGTAGTTACTGTTTTGCTTTATTACTGCATGAGCACCACTATGATATATTCAGGTTTCCTACTAAGAATAACAGGGCTGCATCTATGTTAACAGCACAAAATAATAGGATATATGTCTTCAGCTTTTCAAAAACAGGTGCTTTTTTCTGCCTGTCAGAGTTCAAAAAGTAAGAGACTATGTGATTTTTTCTTTCTTTCCTTGCATATTTATACATTTAGCCAATATTTAGTGTTTTTGAGGGGCAGAAGGGATGAAGAGGTGAATCGTGTGTGGTTTCAGTGCCCAGATTAGCAACATCTCTCGCAGGCACTGGGGGGCACCAGTAGCCCAGCGCGGGCAGTTCAGAGCGCTTCAGAATGGTAAAAGCGAAATCTTTTACTTTCGCAAATATTGTCTGCTTACATTTTCGTTTCCTCCTGTACAATCCAACATGACAGAAAGCTTCTCAGTTGATTTTTTGTTGTTGACTTTGGCTTGGTTTGGCTGTTATGTTTTTATTTCTTAAAAACCATCCAAACAAAATTATAGTTGTCAGAGGTGCTGGCGTGACAGCTGAGAGGCTAAAGGTTTCGATCTGCAGAAGAGTCCTAATGTTGTCAACCTCAATGAAAACACTCAATAATGTCTCTTTAATCCTGATCTTTTGTAGGAATAAAAAAAAATAAAAAATACAGTGTCTCTTCGGGAATGAGCAAGGCTTTTCAGCCTCCTGCAGAGACTTCTTATAGCTGCTGAGGAAAGGCTGGGTTTCATTTAGTTATTTAGAAAGGAAATATATACTTGTTTCTCATTTTAGAAAAAATAAAAAATAAGTTAGTTTGTTTTTGCCTGAATGAGATTATAAAACTCAAGGAGCCTGGAAAATTTTGTTGATATCTTCACTAAGAACTAACGACTTATCAGCACAGGCTACATACAAATGTGCCTTGCATAAAATGTACATTATGAGAAAAACATGCAGAATATTCACATATTACATTTTCCAAATAAGATGGGCAGTGCTGAATTGCCTTGCTGTCTGCCCTGTAACATGCCTACAAGGCTGCTACTTTCTTCCCACAAAAATGGTTCAATCCCCTTGTTGCTTGTGAATGAACCTGGTGAAACTAAGACAAAAATGACTGACCACTGCACTCATTTGCTGTTGGGCTACTGTGTGCTATGCCTGTGCCCCAGCACATTTGCACGTCCTTGGGTGACTGGAAGCAATATCCACTGACAGAGGCAGGGGAACAGAACATCTGAGGGTCAGCAAGCATGACGATGGTGTGGCGGCATCCCCTCTGTTCTCGTTTACATCCCCTGTGCCAGCATCTGGGGGTAGCAGCCACAGGAGTCACTGGGCTGGCACCGTGCCGCTGGGCTGGGGCAGACCTCCCACAGCCAATTTTGCTGCTTCGGGGCCACTTTGTAGTGTCAATTTGGTGCACAGAGACCACACAATGGTTTGGGATTTGGATTATTGTATCTGTTCTATAGAGAAAGTCCTGCTGCAGTTAAAACATACAGTTACATTCACAGTGGGACTGCTTTTGCTGAAGCACACATGACTTTAATCAAACACTGTGTTATGGGCCTGACATTTAACAAAGAAAATCAAACCCCAACATCACTCTACTAGTCTGTAGTCTCTGCTTTCAGGGTTGGTTTTGGTTTGGTTTTCAAATTAATGAAAAAGCCTAACAAATATTATTTCAAAATTTAATATGGCATCTTGGATTTGCGACATAAACTGAAAATGGTAAAGCTGTACTTTTTATATATAAATATGGTAGACATCTGGATTTGTATAGATCTTATTAAAAATATTTAACATTGTCTTTGCATTTTATTCCAGAATTATAAAGTCAGATACAGCCAGAGATAGAGTATCAGGAGGTGGTGCATGTCTTAAGAGAAGCAATTTAAGATGTTAATTCCTGAATTTAAAAGCTAGGAGCCAAATTACAGTGGTGCTTTATAGCGGGTTTTCTTCATCTGAAATTGCACATAAAATAGTTTATACCTATATATCCATAAACAGAAGAATAACAAGATTTGAACCTTTATTTTTTTTTTTTTATTTATTTTATTTTTTAATTGTGTGTGTATGCAGTCTCCTCTTTTGGTGGTGGCAGGAGGGGGTTCAGGTGTCACTGTTGTAGAGAACCAAGAAGATAAAGTAAACCCAGCTCATGAAATTTCCCACTAACTTTGTGACCAGCTGCTGTGCAATACAGGCCTCTGCTGCTATTTGCAAAGCTATCTCTGAAAGTTACTACCAAAGGAGAAATCAGTTTGAGATGGGGCCCTTTTGTGGAAGAAAGGTGGCAGGTCTGCAGGAATTAGAAGTAGATTCTCATGTACCTAAAGGTAATTAATCAAATAGAATGGGATTAGGCAAATGTTTATATCCATTATTGTATTTTTGTGCATGTTAGTAGAGGGAAATAAACTGAAAAGGGAGGCAAGAAATCTGAGGAGGAGGTGGAATATGTTAGCTTCTGTATTGTCTATTGCTTTACAGTACTACTGTTTTCTAGTGTTGGCAGATGGTATGCAGAAATTTAATACAAAATTGTAAAATTTTATCTAGCAATGAAATATGCTCCATAAGTATTTAAAAATCTGCCAGTGAAGATTGGCCAAATTATGATGAGCTCATGTTTTCTAAGATTTTTTCCCTGCTTGTCTTTCACAAGCATAAAATAAGTCCTTGGGTGCATTTATTAGGATTTATACCTTATTGCAATTGTTCTCACAGTCATGTGCATTTTCCCTGCTCCCATCTGGATTTTAAATTAACTTGCAGTAAGGAAAGATTCCTTAATTTATTTGGTTCTATGAAAAGATATTTTAAAAGTCTAGACAAAGAGGAGATTCTTGCTTTTCTGGATTGTGGTGTAGTGTGCAGAAGATAGGATCTCTGGCATGCTCCAGAGGTTTCCAGAACTATTCTCTTTGTGCTTCCCGTTGTGAATGCTTTCAGCAGTGCCCTCACAGCTGCTTTGAGAATGAATGGGAGGAGGAATGTTCTCAGCTGCTGAGCGGGAGAGAGAAACAAACCAGCTTCTCCCCTTGGGATGCTTGAGTGCATCAGGTTATCCAGCCTGGGTCCCTATCACAGATCGAAGAGCAGTTTGGCCTAGTCTTACCTCACCCTTGTGTCTCCATTGGGTGTCAGTGCTTGTACTCAAGTGCAGGAAAACCTGCATCTTGACTCAGGCTGTGCTGGTGGAATTAGTGAAGAGAAAGGCCTCTGTATCTGTGGTTGTGAGGCTGTACAGCTCACCAAAACAGAGACTTGGGAAACCTGTAACCTCACACTGCTGCTGTTGATATGATAATTTCTGGGAATTAGAAAACCTATGCTGGTTGCACTTGTCAGAGTTTGCAGTTGTTAAGCAAAGCTTTGAAATGCTTCTGGTGAAGAACCAGCTGGGACTTTGTGCCATCTGCATGAAAAATAGAATTGAAGTGGATATGAATGTGAAACAAGCATGAAAACTTCATAAAGTTCAGTGGAACAGAGGATAGAAAACATGGTCCTGTTCTAGGTAAATCAGCTGCTTCTGTGCTTCCCATTGTAGGATCCAGAGGCATATTTTGCTGTATGTTGGTAGTGATATATCTTTTGGACTTCCCACAGACCCATGTCAATGCCAGTGAATAAAGTGCTCTACTCCTTAGCTGGCACATCTGCATTTACAGGATGGGAATAGTGTCCCATACCTTGTGAGATAACGTAGATCATCTGCTTCCTTCTGTTGTCTGTTTTCACAAAGCCATGTGCTGCACACATCATCATTAGATTACACTTTATATGCCAGGAACAGGCACATGTTTCTTGCTGGACATGCTTTTCCTTGACCCTGCAGGTTCACAGTAGCTGGAAGTCAATGCGGAAAAGGCTGCTAATTGCCGTAGGCTGCACTTTGTAAAAAGGCTGAGCTTATCTACACGGTGAAGTGAGAAAGCTTTCTACTCAGGCTGAAGGCAAATTAATATAGCCATTACAGAACTGCTGAACAAAAGGAGACAGAAGAGATTGCTTTGGTGCTCTGTCAGCAAGTGAACTGCTAGATATTTTTATTGTGTTTGCAATTTGAATAATGAATAATAATAGCATATAAGCTACTGTTATAAATTCTTTGTGAGAGAGGCATGGGCGTTGTTTGGTCCCAGCCATTTCACAATAAAAGCGTTTTGCATCTTAAATATCTGTACTGTTTGTAATTAAAATATGGGATAAAACTGAATCATCCACAGAAAACAAGGTCAGTAATTGTGTGATGTGTGTGCTAAAGCTTTACAAAATACATTGAGAGGAATTTGTCCCTCTGCAGAGAAAAGGAAAATTAATGTTTACAGTTTAAAGAAACTTTATGCCATTAAGAAGAGAGGAAGCTGACTCTGGAATCTGGGATGCTTTTTTATGTGCAGTTGTAGTTTGCCTGGGTTTCCCCAGGCATGCTCTTAAATGGCTAAGGAAGTTGGCTAGATTTGCTTTTTTCCATTCTTGGTTCTCTTGTGCACTTTCTCCTTCCCTGTTCTCTTATTTATCAGCTTTTGTGGAATAAATAAATGTTATTGTTTCTAATTTCTTCTGTGCCACTCATTTCCTGACCTTGATTGATCTCAGCAACAAAGAGTAGGACTTTAAGATGAAACTAGCTGAAAACTCAGAGGGGGAAATGCTGTAAAGTTTCCAATTATGTTAGAAAGGGTAAGAAAAATGAAAAAGCAAGAAATGCATTTTTTTTTTTTTTTTACATTCATGATATTTTGGACAGTTTGAATTAATCAAATTACATTGTGGGGACTCTTGCAGATAAGAAATGAAATGAAAAAGGTTAGTGGCTGATGTCCCATTTTAAGGTACAGAAGTATCAGAAAGCATACTGATGAACTTGCCTTTGATTAGGAATTAGACATTACTTTTGAATGCAGCAGTGACACAGTAAAGGTAGATAGGGCAGGATGACTGGTGTCGGAAGTGCAGGATAGTATGGAAAGCTGTCACAATTAAAGGAAAAAGCTGTTCCTGGACCAGAGAGGACACACTGGAAAAGGTGTTGAAGATTTTCACCAGTTACAAGAACTAATAGTCTAGATTAACAAAACATTTTGAAAAGAAGTAAAGATGGTATCGAATCTCTGATTATCATCTATTTAAATTTAATGAATTAACTTACAGCAGAGAAATAATATACCATACAGATCTTGGAGACCAGCCTGGGATGCTGCCTGCTAGAGTTCTTCAGACAGTTAAGTTTGCTTTGCATGCCTGGCGAAATTCAAGGCAGCTGCAAAGAGCTGCCAGAGGAGTCTCCCCATGTGAAGAATTCCTCTCCAGCATCACATTTCCCTGTCTATCATTTCCTGTACTGGTCATCATGTGAGAGAAAATGGCAAAAAGGGTGCATGTCAGACAGATTCTTGGTACACTTCATCTCAAGCTGGCAATGGCTCCCTGGGGAACCTTACACAAGTGGGATAAGGTATACCAGTCTTCCCTTGCAGCTCATACTTGGCGTTTGTACAGCTCAAGATGGATTGAAAGAAGTGCACTTCTCATGTGGGAGGACTCTTCCTCTATGTGTCTAGGAGGGCTTGGGCACTTTAGAAATCTAAATGCTTCATGATATTTAAGAGCAAAAAGGTGAAAACTAGAATAGCAAGCATAACTCTGATAATAAAGGGCTTTAATTTGGGACTTGTTTACTCACAGCTGACACAATCTGTTCCATTTTGTTCTTCTGTGCTAAGATTGGCCAAAGAACGTCTTTTCTGAATTTTTTAATGGGGTAACCTTATCTACACAATGAAGCAGGAAACTATTCTACTCAGACTGAAAACGAAACATGTCCCATTATTTGTCTTGAAATGTTTTACAAAAGTTTTACATTTTTTTGAAGATCAGTTCTTACTGGCCTTATTGAAATGACTTTCAGGGGGTAGTGGTGGCTGGTTGTATTAAATAAGAAGGATTATTTCTGAGAGCAGATGTCTTTCAGTTGTACTTTGTGCCACTAACAGATGGGTAGCAGCAACCAGAACTTCAGCTTTTCCATCAGATCTGTTTTATCAGAGGAAATATTCAATACTGGCAGGAGACTAGTTGCTCTCTGTCCTTCCTTTTCTCCCTTTTTCCCTTTTCCCTTTTTGTTTTTTTTTTTTTTTCCCCACTTCTAAGAACAGAGTGGTTTTGTTGTCCTCCGAGCCACAGAGACAGTATTATTGCTACAGAGAAATGAGCTAAAATGTGTACTTTAAATTTTTAGTCATTCCAAGTATCTCTAATTGAGATGATAGTAGCAGTTGGTGAGATAATTAAAGACTTTTCCAGGATTATATGAATGTGGGGAGCAATTGATCCATTTCTTCTTTTCCACTCTACAACAGTTCATGACCAGTACCAGAACATGGCTACATATATGCATATGTTTCAAATGAAATCCAAAGCTTAGTTATGACAATACAGACCTCAGTCCAAAAGACCTAAACTTCTAGTTTATCCTATAGGGAAGTAAAATAACCACATGCTTACACAGATATCCCACACATGAAAGGGAGCTGATTATTTTTGTTTTACTTTTTCTGCTAGTACATACTGCACAAAGCCAGTTCATACAAGAAGCAAGGAGAGAGGAGAAAAACATACAGCTCTCTAGCCCATCCTTTCTCAGTACAGGACTGTTCTCTGTACCGTCCCTCTGGGTTTCTCTAGTCCAGTTTCAAACGATATAACAATAGTGTTTCTCATGCTATGCTTGGATAGGAAATTACAAAAAATTCCTCAATATTTAGTCTTCTTGTCTTTTTACTTCAGTCTCTTCCTCAAGGTTTGGTAGAGACCCATTTTGTGCTATTTTTTTACACGGTAGTGTCTATGTTTGTGTTACAATATTTTGACTTGGTAGCTGCCATATATTTAAAATGTTGCTTAATATCAATAACATTACAATACCAAAACTAATGCAGTTAGTGAATAACTGTACATAATACTCACATTTGGTATATTCATAGCATTTCATTTTTATTATTGCAGTCTTGACTGAATGGACTATTTATCACAGCTTATAAGGAATGATCTTTGCTAACACTATTAAGTCACTCAAGCGTGCTAAATTGTGGCACCAGAGCAGGTGCTATTGTATCCAGTTCTTTTGGAAAGAAAGGAAAAACCCTTAAATGATCCTGAACATTTATACCTAAAGGAAACAATCTTTTATATTAATATAAAAAGATTGTTTTGTACTCAGTCAAAAGAATTCTTGGCAGTCAGTTTAAACTTGCCTGTATATATAGCACGCTGGAGCCTGCTAAGTACCTCTGTTTTCTTTATGGATGAAGCCTTGGTGCCAAGAGGTCTGCACCACATGCAAGTGTAGATACGCTTGTATCTGATGGATTGTCCCATAGTGAACCACATTGTATACAGGATGTTCAAACATGTATTGATTATGTGGTTCTTTAGTTTACAGCAGAATTATAATCTGATGCTTTAAAGTACATGTATGCAATCAATCTTCATGTGAAGGATCTCAGTACAGAAATATTTTATGCTGTATATTAGATATTTGAACAATACCATTAGAAAAAAATGTATATTATACATTTTTAATGTATCTCCGTAGCATTATTGTGAATTTATACAGTTCTTTCAAGCATCATCTTTGTGTTGACTATGAACTGTAAATGTATAATAAAGTTCATAGTGTGTGTAACTATTTTCAGGTTTTAGTACCACATCTCATAGTCAGCTACATGAGCTACAAACCTCATATAACACAGTTACAAAGTTTTTATAGGACTATGTTTATGTTTGTTACAAATCTGTAAAACTTTCCTTCAACATTGCATTATAGAATAAGAAATTTGTATTTGAGGGGAAAAATAACATTTTGATTAGATTTTAGTCCGTCATGCAAATAAAATTTAAATATATATGCTTAAAGACTAAGTTGCTTCTGGTACTATGGTGCCAACTTCCAACTGCTTATTTGTGAAATACGGAAAACTTGACAGAACTACTACTTCTAAGTGTAGAAACAGATACAAAATTTCTTAAGACTGACTTATGCTAGCAATTTTTGAGAGGGATTATGTTAGTTTACAATGCCTAGCTGCATAAAAAATGCAGCTTATGCTGGTAGTATTTATTTGTAATTCAGGACAGGAGTACTTGAATGATTCTTCTGGAGCAGCTTGCATTTTCAGAAACTTTATTCCAAACTTTTGGAGCTATGATAATTATATAAATTGAAAATAATACTTTGTTGATAAGATGATGATCATGTTATTTACCTAAACAGTTTTATCTGCATTCACTCTTTAACTCATATTTTTACATCACTCAAATTCCTTTTCCTCTCATTCACTGGTAGTGGAATCTCTCAATGGACATTACATTTTTAGTCCTCACTATATACTGTTTTAAAAACGTTGTGCTGTCACACAACCATCTCAGTACTCAAATATACATTAGCTGTTGCTGCAGTATGTGTGGTGTTTGCTTTATGGCAGGACAAAGAGCATACTTGAAACTACGTTTTCATTTGTCTAAAATGCAAAAGAATGCTGTATTCTTTGAAGTACTTAGAAAACTCCTCAAGCAGCTGGGTTTTAGCATTTAGATGCATTTGGCCAGTAATGCATGCACAAAATATAAAATACAAAACAAAACAAAAGCCCTTGAGCACATACATAATTGTAGAAAAGAATATAGAGAGATTGGACTGAGCTTGGTTCCCAAAACTCTTGTGGAAGACCCTGATTATCAGAGGTGAGGAGCCCAAGGCTGAGGTGCATGGGAGAAGGAAGGAGAGCCACAGCCTGCTCCCCCTTCCCCAGTCCCACTGGTTGCAGCATGCCTGTTGTGTTGCACTTGCCCAGGAGCAGGAAACACCTCTGCCTGCCCTGCCTGGCAGGGTTATGGAGAGCTGCTGCATTACCACAGAGCTGCGCGCTGCCATTGTGACCTGACAGTCATGGTGCCCTGTGTCCTGCAGGACAGGTATGAAAGCTTGAATCTAGTACTGAGCTAGTAGACAAAGGTGTAAAAGTCACTGAATGTGATGTTTTGTACCAAAATGACTGCAGTGTAGGTGTACGTGCACAAGAATGCCTTGTATACGTCCAGTGTATGAACTCTTAGTCACTTTTCACTGTTAGTGCAGGCAACTTAAATTTGCATTTAGGAAACAGTTTGATTTTAAAGTCATTTTTCTGGCTGTATATAACCAAATTTGATATGGTGTATTGAATCCCTTCACATGACTGAATTTATTAAAGTATAAATAATATGCAAGGCTGTAAACATAGTATTATTTCCTTTTACATTGTCATTAATGTGGCATGATGATATCTTGCCACATCTTCTTCAGTTATTACTTGCTTCAGTGAATGATAATATCATCAGTGAGTGAAGATTATATAGTAAATATTTTAAGTTCCGTTACTGACTCATGTTGCTTTGTCTTTGCATTTTCTTACCTATAAATTATATAGTTAATAATAATTAAAAAGGGGGGGAGGGGGAGAGGGAAAGAAACCCTGAGATTAATAAGCAGCCAACTTTGTTTCCTAGTTTAATTTCTTGTTACCTGTTATTTGATTTAGGTCACATGGTGATATTTCTAAAAGAGACTTTTGAAATCTAAATTGGATCTGTCTCTGTAAAAATTATACATATTTTTAAAACCTAAATCTGGATTACTTAGAGAAACTAAAGCATTTATACTTTTCATCTTGTAAAAAGGCTGTGTATAAATCTTCTTTGCTAGGTGGTGCACATGAAGGTCTCCAGCACTTGGGTCCTTATGGCAATATCCCAAATATCGTGGCTGAGCTGACAGGAGATAATATACCAAAGGATTTCAGTGAAGATCAAGGATATCCTGACCCCCCAAATCCCTGTCCTATTGGAAAAACAGGTAATTCTGCTGCAGCCTTCGTACCTCTGCATTGACTGTGCTACTGAGTCTTCCAGTGATGTGCTAAGCAGTACAACAGTTGATCACTGATGTGTGTTTCCTGTCTTTTTGTACCCTGGGAGAAGAACTGTAGAGCAATCAGTTGTTTTATATTAGATTTTATATATATATATATATATATATATATATGCACCTTCTCTATCGCTATATGTCTGCTAGAGAAGGTGAGATGGAAGAAATCATCTTGACCTTGGAGTAGAAGTTGGTGAGTTTTGTGATAGAATCTTGTTCCTGAGGGAGTTCATTTTTAGGCTGGCCCCTGAAAGAAAAAAAAAAAAAAGTTACTGTTCTGTACAGATGAGGTTTACCCTTATTTTGGAGACTTTCATTGTGCCAAGAAGAATGAAACTGTCTGCCCTGATCTCCAACCCAGACCATGAGTCAATATTTAAGATACCTTGGCTCCCATCCATGTGGCTTTATAGCTCACTGAGGGTGCATCCCCGCCAAGAAATGGAGAACTATGTGGACGTACCCCAACTCATTACAAGCAAGCTAGCTCCAGCAGAGTAGCAGTGCAGCTGGGGAGAGTGGGAGCGGTGGTATACCTGAGACACTTAGCACGTCCCTCATTTGGTCGGACCAGTGTGTTTCCTAAGCCATACACATGGCTAGTGCTCAGTGGTCTCTCAAGCAGCACTACATGTGCATGATATAGACATACCCTAAGGAAATAGATCTTTTTTCCTGTTACTTGAGCCAAGGAATGATTTCCAGTACAGAAAATAGTAGTAAAATACCCATTGGCTGCCTTGGATGCTGGAACTCGGAATGGGAATGAGCACTCTTTTTTTTCTGTCGCTTTTTATTTGTGAGCTAAGAGATCCTTTCAAAATCTTTTCTCTTCAGTCTTCATTTATGCTCTTTGGTAATGCAAAACAGTTGTCCACATTTTTATTTAAAAATATTCTAACTAGCTTAGAACTGATTTAAAAAATTGTCGTGAGAAGCTTTGCAAACAATGTTTTTACATTGCATTCAAAACATCATATAATGAAAGAAATCCAAATAGCCATCCACACTGATTTCTATTACAGCCTGTTTGGTGATAATGGCTGCATCACTTCTGAAGTAGTCTCATCTTCCATTTGTTCAATATAGCTGCGTCTGACAGGTTGCAAATGATGTTTTCTCACACACAAAAGCACATAGACTTTTTATCTGCTGTGCTTGTCCAGCAAACTTCTGTAAGTGATTAAATAAATAAAAACCTGGCATCCAGAGAAATGACTTTGAAAATCCCTTTAATTTTTCTTTCTTAGGTGAAATAAAAGTTGCTATCTAGACCAGTACAGTCAGATAGGAGCATGGGGAGAATTCCTCGAGAAGTGCTGCCTGCTCAGATAAACTCTGCCATAGGTACGCTGAGGGCGAAGATAGCATCTACTAGGATTAGAGTAAAATGTTTTTCAGAGCCTTAAATGGAAATTCAAGTGGTGACTGTTAAAACTGTATTATGCATACAAATTACCGGAGGCCTTCCTCAATCAGGTCTGTGGATTTGCTTAATGGAAAACAATTTTTCCAGTCACTGTCTACATATGCACATTCCACAGGAGGAATACATAAGCCTTGAGCACTTGAGTTTGAAGACTTTTTGATTAGCAGTCGCAGAGGGCACACATATGTCCAGCTTCTCTTTGTGTTTTCTACCCAAAGCAATAGACATAGACAATGTGAGGAGGTGAACCACATTTCTGTTGTCACCTACTTCTCTCCTGAGATGGCCTTGTCCCTGCTGAGACTGAAATAAATTTTAAGTGCTCCTAGTTAAAAAAAATATTAGTTTAAGTGCACAGAAACTAAGTGCGCAGTTTCTGTCTGTTAGCTAGCATGGTTACTTTTCCCACTTCTTACATTTTTTTCTTCCTAAAGAGAAAAGAAAGAAAATGGGATCCACTGGAATAAACCTCCTTAGGTCATTTAATTAATTCATTTTTATGTTAGGTCTTTACTGTTTCCCACATCTAAAGGAAAGAAATGATCCACCTATAAAGTTTTGTACAAGATGATCACACAAGAATGGAAGGGAAGGTCCAGTGTTCCTTCTGTAGTGTCTGTCTTCTGGTGGATGCATCTGCTTGCTGCCCAGTGTCATGCCCAGTGTGGTGGCATCTCCTTGGGTATGTCTGTGAGCAACAGGGATTGCAAGTGCATGATGCTGGCAATGAAAAGAGAGCTTCAAGAGCAAAACTCTATCCAAAGAGCTGATCTGGCCTCAAGTTCCTGAATTGTTGTTTAATCTAAAGGTCACTTATTTTGGTAAAAAGTCCATAAGCAGACTTTTAAAAAAGATATTATCCTTGACATGACAATGTCTGCAAAGCCATCCATTGTGATAAAAGAGATTTCTACACTCATCAGATTAGTATCAATCTGCACAAATACCCTTAGCATACAGCTTCTGCCACATTGCATTTTTAAGGGAATGTATGACGTGTAAACAAATTTAATCTATTTTTAACAAAATAGCAAACCAGAAATGGAGCCCCACAAATAGCTAATTAGTGAAGGAAATTCTGCCTTTGCTTACAGACTCATTTTACCATGAGCTTCAAAAGTATTGTTTAAACAATTTCTATCACTTCCTGAGGGCATTTAAAAATTAAAATAAGATCCCTTCCAAATCAGTGTAACAAGCAGTTCCATGTAAAATTAATCTCAATCACTACTTTAAAAGAAAAACAAAAAGGAGATGGGAGAGCTTGGAAAATAAATTTTGTTAGTTTTGGAGTTTCAATAAATTGTGGGGTTCTTCAATAAATATGGATCCTGACAAACTCCTTTCAAAAGATAAAAAAATAAAATAAAATTGTATTTCCAGTTGTCCAGTTCTTTATATGCTTTTTTAAATTGCAAAACTACATTTAAAAAGTTTGCTTCTAAAAGTGGATATCTGTGTTTTAAAGCTACTAAGGACTCACTGCTTTCTAACATGCCTTTGTAGTCAATGATGGGTGTCTAGAAAACACCCCCGACACAGCGGAGTTCAGCAGGGAATACCAGCTGCACCAACACCTTTTTGATCCAGAGCATGACTATCCCAATGTGGGCAAGTGGGTGAGTTGATATTCTTGATATGTTGATATTCTTGCTGCTTGTGAACCAGAGTTTCATCTGCTGCTGCCTCAGATACTACAGAACCACAAGGAGAATACTGGGCTGATTGCTGGTAGAATTATCACCCTAAAGGAAGCCTCTTAAAAAGATGAACTTGCCCTTACAAATACAGAAATAGCGGCTAAGAAAAATGATCGATGAAAAGCCCATAAAAGCAGAAAATAGAAACCCCTGTCTCATTATGTCCCAAAGCATGACAGCTATGTATGTGCGTGATAAATGCAGCAAACCACATTTCAAAATGCGGTGCGCCTGTAGCCAAAATCAGCTCAGCTTGTTATCATGAGGCTCCAGAACATAAGTGGGTTCCTGGGCAGAGCCTGGCGCAAACCAGACTGGGGCGGGTAAGCAGTGTGGGAGGGGGCAGTTTGCCTTTGTGCTGTTGTTTTCCCCTTCCACTGCTTTTGGCTTGCATAGGAGCAGAGCATCAGTAGGCTCTATTGGAGCTATTTTATGGTATTTTTTAAAAAAACTATTTTATACATTGCATATAATAGATACAGTGAGCTACACTAAGGGTAAAAATCTTGCTTTACACATACAAGGACTTTAATAACTCCAGCTAGACTATTTCTTCAGGCTAGAGGCTCCAAAGAAAGCTCTGCCGCTTAATCTTAGATTACATCAGTTAAATGTCCGATCCCAAATCCATCTTCAGGCGCCAGGAAAACAATAACAATGATCATAATTTATGCTGCTAGAGCAAATCATGAAATCTCATTATACATTGTTACAGCACTTTACTTAAGATTGCCCTAAACCCGTGCTCTCTAAGCGTATATCGATAAATAGACATGTTTGGCAGCCTCTTCTCCGGCTGTAATTGTGAGACAATGATTCATCGTTCATGATCAAACCAATGTAAGATTTATAGTCTTAATTACTTATGTGAGTGCTAAATTTCTACAGACAATCATGCCAAAAATCCAAATTTTGGAAACCCCTGTTGCATTCTAAGTAATTACCATCAAAGGTTTTCATTTTAAAAACACCAGATGGTGAACTTTATTATTTATGCCAGATAATGCTGTTAGTTTTCTTATTATTTAAAAGTAATTTACTTTCATAATGCCACTTTGAAGACTATAATAACACTTCTGCAAATCTTTGGCCTACAGCATTATTTCAGAATCAATGTACATACTGTGTTGTCATCAGCAACACACATAGTTAACAAATGGTAGGTAATCCTTAGCGAATACTGGCCTTTTTTCATTTCTCCATCCATCACTACTAATTTAGGGAATAAACTACTCACATGTGGATTAAAAGAGATTGTTAGGTCCCAAACAGTAATCATATCTAGCTTCAGCAGAGCCAAGTCCCAATCTTTTTAATCAGAGATGAAACAGCTGGTAATGTACATGAGTAAATGTTCTGCCGAGATCCAGGAGTATTGCCCTGACTGCCTCCTCACTGTATATTACTACACATTAAAAAGATTGGGAAATACAGTGGTATCCATTTTTATGGCTGCTTTTGTTATTTTTCCCTTGCCAGAAAAAAATGAGAGCTGAAAAGCACTCTAAAAATTAGCTATCTGAGACTTTATAAAGGAGAAAGAAAGTCGATCAGATCTTTCTCTTAGGTCACTTACTGTCATCTGGGCGAGGTCAGGCATAAATGAACATCCCAGGGGGGTCAGGGGTAAAAAGAGAAAGTTCAGCTTTGTTTTCTTAAGCCAGTATCAGTGCAAATAGTAAATTGAAAGCAACGATGTTTTTCAACAACACTTTTTTCTACTGAAATAGTGAATAACATTTCACTCTCAGGGTAGAAATAATGCCAGTTGTGCTTATCAGCTAGAGAGGAGGGATCAAACTCAGTAGAAAGAAATGCAAATGGGAAGCAAGAAGGAAAACATACCACAAGACTGATCTCCTTGTTAAAAGAAGCTGCCCTCTCTGGCTTCCTAATTTTACCGAAATCCTGAAACTAGTCACTTACAGATTTCATTTTATTCCAACTTCAGTTATAATGAGCAGTGTTAAGTGCATCTCACTTTGCCAACTGACATTTTAAAATAGCTGGCTGGCAATGGTGGTTATTATTAATGGTGGGTTCTGTAGGTTCGGTACCCATCTTCAGTTTCAGACAATAGATACAGGTTATTGAATTCAATGTAGTATGCTTGATGTAATAGCAATTATCATGCTTGATATTCCTGATGGACTGCAAATTGACTAATGCAGGAATAAAAAAGCCCTCTTGAAAGTGTGCAACCTTGGTAATGCAATTTTCCTTTTCACTTTTGCTTAATAATTGTGCAAGCCCACATTACAGAGCTGCTGATCATTACTGACCTAAACAAGTTTCAGTGACCTCTGAAAGATTGAAGGGTAAATCTTTCTGGCACTGGTTGCAATCATTTTAGTTCCTGAGTTCTTCTGCCCAAATCCCAACCTCCAAGTACCTGGTGGGTGCAAGGGAAGCTCCGGAAGCAAGAGGGAAGCAGTGATTCCTTGTGCCACTGCTGTTCCTGCAGTCCTGAGGCCCTGCAATGTGCCAGGAGTTCCCCTTCACTCTCCTCCCAAAGCAACATCTCCTCATCAGGCGTGCAGCTCATCTCCAGCTGAGGCTCATTTTTAGCTGGGGAAGCTCTGTGCCTCCACGCCTAAGAAGCCCCAGGCGCATGGTGAGAACAGCGAGTGCTTCACAGGCAAAATTCAGCAGCCGATGAGCTCAGGGCCTTACACCACGGCACACATTTCCAGAGCTGTGGTTCACCATTCATGCATACCCGTAGATCATGCTTCATAACCCCCTTTGCTTTGCACTGCATGCAGTGCTTAAAAGTAGTAGTTACGGTCTTAAGGCATTCCCAAACAGACAAGGCACATATGACCTTCCTGAGCAGGAACACTTCAATTGTAAGGAATTTTCCAGAGGGACAGGAATGTTAGCTTCAGTAGTCATGAAATTGTTCTTATTTCAGCGACGTTATTTTTCCTCTCATGAAAAGTATAGCCATATAGTTTATGAAGAGAGGCTTCAGTGGCACTTTGTTACTACAGAGAATAATTTACACGTTTTTTTTAAATGTTAAATTTACGTTTTCCCTAAGTGAGTTTGCACAAATGACTAACCAAGAATGTCTCTCTTGGCCAACTTCATCTCTGTTCCCTTTTGGCACAGTTCGGATAAAATAACTGAGGTTGGGCAAGAGATAGGCCTTGCGAATTTTGGGCTTAATGAACATGAGAAGTACAAACCAGACAATTTTGGCAGATGTCATTGTAACACTTGAAAATGTTTGTTTTTTCTCATATCAAGGCTGTGCAGAGGGTAGAAGTGTTTTGGTGAATTTGTCTCGCGCTAGAATTACACTTTCTATTTATATAATCAACGTTAGGTCAGTTGTTTATAGCAGAATTAATGGCTTTGTTTATACAGTGTTCTGCTTTTATACATCTAATTCTTCTTTCCTTCCATTTTCAGGTTAGGGTCTTGTTTTGTTTTTCTGTATAATACACAACTGAAACAAAATGTGTTGAGCATGTGTGTGTTATTCCAGACTTTATTAGAACTCACTACTTGTATGAAATATAACAATATGTGGATGCACTCATATAAACCATGGTCAGAGGGTGTTTTTTTGTGTGTGTGTGTGTGTGTTGTTTTTTTCTTTTCTTTTTTTTCTTTTCTTATTTTTTTTTTTTTCTCATCATCATAACTTTCCTTTCTGCCAAGATGTTTTTGGCAGTTTTTAAAAGGTTCACCATTAAAAATGTTATGGACCAAATGGTTTTTAGAAACTTTATTGAGGGCACTACTTAAACAAAGGAAGAATTGGCGCTAAACTCATTTCAGCAGAACTTTGCACTGGAAAGTGTTGATATCTGGAAGGGAATAAGCAAAGACAACGAAACAGTAGGAATCACACTGACTGTAGTTTTTAAAATTCATTAGAAAATCCCTTGTAAAAGAAATATTTTTGCTTCTGTTCTCATCACCTCAAATCTATAGAAAGATGTATCAGAGTAACTTCTCTCCCTCCCCCTCTCCATTTTTTTCTTTTTTTTTTTTTTCTCTTTTTTTTCTTCTTTTTTTTTTTTTTAATATATATGTATTTTTACTATGTATGTGGGACATTATGTGGGACTTCCAACCTATATCATTATACAGGCATGTACTTAGTGTGCTTCTGCATTAAGCTCAAAGATACAGTGCAACACAGTGGAAAATTACTGGCTTTTTAGTTGTTGATGAGACTGACTGCTCCTGAAGAACTGAAAATGTTTATCTGGATATTTCTGCTAACATTCTGGATATATTTATCTTTCCTGTAAAACTACACACCCATCTAAACTTGCTTATGAATTGTTCATATGCTAATATTTAATAGGAAGAGTAGTATTTTTAAAAGAGTGTAATGAGTTTGATGGCTATGTTTTTTCCCCTTCCAGAGCAAGAATTTACTCTTTGAGAAGATTAATGGTGGTCCAAAAAGAAGAAGGAGGGTAACTATCAGAATAATTTATTGTCCCTCTATCATCTACAGAGCTAATAAGAACTAAAATCATACTGCTGAAAAAGAAAGTTAGCCTAATGCATCCATGTTATACCTTAGGTAATGCCTGAAGGCAGGGAATGTCTGTGATAAGCTACTACAGCAGGCTTGGTGACTGTCACTGAGTACAAGATGTAATTCGCTAAAGCCTGTTGCATTCTGAAGATGCACTTCAATGCAGAGCATTTGTTGACAAACTTTGTATTATCTGTGGTGATCCTGATTCCATGAAGCCATCTGAAATTACTCAGATTTCTTTAAAACGAAATAAAATTTTTCCTATTAAATGTATCAGTAAAACTAATTGCCACTACCCATATGTGTCAGTATGTGTTTGGGTGTAAATGACAGCAGAATTGGTCCTTAAGCCTATGAAATTCAACTAACTTGCATACTGCAAAGCGGCTCAGAATTAAACTCCTAGCTCTGTGTCCCACTTGCTGGGCAGACAAGGATGAATGGGTTGTTACCTTGCTGGCCCTTACACCGAGGAGATACACATACCACAGAGAATTTTTGCACAGTTCGTGTCACTATATTCTCTTGTTTTTCAGTAGCATCAGCTTGTCTTTTATCACTTTCAGACAGAGTAGCAGTCTTTAGCTTTGCTGCTGGTGTATTTTTTTTACAAGAAGAAAACGAGGCTTTACATTAAGAAGCCTAGTTCTCTGCCAAAAAAAAAAAAAAGTAGCTTTGTAAAATATGACAGCACAATTTATACTGTAAATGAAGTAAACTTGGGTTGAAATAACTGAAGCATAAGTGAAGGTGATTTATTTATTTATTTATTTGTCTGTTTAACTCTCAAACCTAAAGTTCTTTCCAGAAAGGGAAAAGTCAGCTGATTTCTTACTGATTCACACATAACTGGTAATAAACGCTGGTCGATTATAGGTAATGACCTATCTTCAGCTTAGTGTCTGCCTTCCATTTCCATTTGATTTTCAAGTTACATAAAAGAAAATGAAAAAGTGTGGACATACTATATTTGGTCTCAAGTAAGTAAATTTTACTCTGGAAAGATAAATATAGAACACCATTAGAACACTCATTAGAATACTATGTTAAAGTATGATTGGTGAGATAGATACATAAGAAGAAATAGTACATATACACATTTTCTGTTCATGTGCTGAGTGATATAATCAAATATAAGGCAACTAATGGCTGTAGAGACGTGACAGACCCTGTGGGCAGGAATAGCCCAGAATTTAAGAGGTGAAAGTGTCAGTTTCTTTCTTTGCAGCAGATTTTTTTTTCTTCTTAGCATGGGTGTATCATTTAGGTGTGAATTTAACATCATTTAAATTATCTTACTGTTTTGAGAGTAATACTGTAGTGGTTGCTAATGCTGTAATAAACTATTTGGAATTGTCACTGTATCAACAGCAGGATAATCTAGAGATGACAGCAGTGGAACGGTGTTTTTTTTCCAGATACCAAAAAGCCCATATGACACCCTCTTAGCTGCTGTGCTCCCTGTCACTCCTCTGTGCCCTTCTACACCAATGGAATTTACTGAGGACAGTTGCTGGCAACAAATTGCTCTTTTGGGTCAGGACATCCCAGTGTTAGATTAGAGCACATCTCCAAAAGTCCCATGTCTGGGGATTTTGGGGCTGTCCATGGAGAGGAAGGGCACTGTACAATGCTGTACAATGCTATAGCATAACCATCAAAGGGGGTCTATGGGATTATACAAAACCACAAAACCTAAGTATTTGTGCATAAATGTATGTTTATATAGATGTATATAAATATACATCTGCACACACAGGCATATACATACATACGCAGTACTTATAGCAAAGGTATGTATTTACTATTTGCCACTGTGTTAAACTTTTGCAGCCTTTGCAGTGGAAGACAAGGAGGTGTACGGGGTCCTCTAATTTAACTAGTGATTCTCACTTTGTTGAATTTCTATATATGAGCACTATCTAATACCCTGAATATGACAGGAGTTCTGTAACAGAGTCACACTGTACACAGCTCTGAGCCTACAGCAAAGGTATTCCTGAACCACATTGCTTTGAATTCTACACAGCTGTATGGGATTAAAAAAATTTTAGCCTTATCAGCCAGAATTTTTGCATTATATTTTGTGTTTTCTTTTGTCTGTTGAGGATACTTTTTTTCTTTTTTTTTTTTTTTTTTTTTTTTTTTTTAATGTATTCTCATTCTCTTCTACTTTATTTCAAAAAGTAGCAAGCAAGTACCATTCCAAAAAAAAGACCAATTAATCTTCCTAAGAATCTTCAAATAATTCCTAGAAGTTTATGCAACAGCTGAATTTCACTAAATTAACATTAAACAGAACTTCTTTTAACAAACACAAACAAATCATTTACATGTGTCTTATTTTTAACAATTTAGAGCATTAAATTACTGTTAGTTTTATTTTCAAAGATTTTTCCACACTCATTTCTGGTTCTTAATACTCTTATGTTTTCACTTGTAGCAGGCAAAGCATTCAGAAACAATAAAAAACAAAAGGGCTGCTCTGCGCTGTGATCAAGTATTAATGATAACTTCCACAAATATGGACAAACTCAGGAACTTAAATGCAAATAAAAATAAATCCAAATATTTTCCAGAGATTTGACAAATACTTGCGATATTTGAAAAGAAATATTTTATGTATATTTTAAAGTTTTTTTCTTTGTTTGTTTTTGCCTAGCTTTGAACTCCTAGGTTTTAGTGAAAGAGACTTCTCAAGAAAAGTACCTATCTCTATATCTCTACGATAGAGAAGTCTGATGAGAATCAGGAGATACTAGAAAATTTGAATTCCTCTGAAGTTTATCCTTAGAGAGGCAAATAATTTTTATTGTCATCAAAAACCAGCACACTATATTTTTTGTCTATATTCATGGAGAACATGCATTTGCATTTTGCATACATGGACACAGTGGGTGTAAATAATGCTTTTTTAATTTTAAAACTCCACAAAGCTGATTGATACTTGCAGATACAATTAACACATTTTAATTAATTGGTACAGATAAAATTCAAGCAGAGGCTTTCTACATTACCATGATGTCCAAACAGTTTTGAGACAGGATCTGTTCATCTTCAGTCTCACGTTGTGCTGCTTACATGGCGCAAAGAGAAGTTAAAGCCTCGCCAGGGATCTTCTTTCCAGCATTCCCTTGTTCTGGCAGTGGTACGAGGGCCATTTCCTATGCCAAAATTTTGCTTGGCTCTGCCTCTGTGCCAGCAGTTTTTTATCTCAGCATCAAGAAAGGGAGCAAAGATGGGTTTTCCGGTGAGATGGGCTGAAGAGAAGACTTAGGTTAAAAATGGTGTCGTAGTATCTAGGTCCATCAGGGAGCAGTGATTTAAGCTAAAGGTTACCTGTACAGTCACAGTGAGTTCTGTCCTGCCTCAGGAGTGAGGGGATTAGATCTGCTGCTTCTCTGTTGAACTGGGAAAGGAGGAGCGGAGCAAAAAGACAGTGTTTAACCCAGCCTGTCCTGTACTCTGTGTAGTCCTCCTCTACTTGTTCACACTGTGGGGTAGGTAGCAGTTTTTTGTTTTTAGTGGATTGGGTTAAATTCTCACTCACAAAAAATGTATTAGAAAGCATAGCACTGATTGACTTTTAGATTTTACTCCCTGGGAGCAATTTTTGTTCTTCATCTGTTAATGTTTGACAGATATGAAATATATGTATATATCCACTTTTCCTAGTTACCTTTTCTGTATTTTCCTGTTTCTAATAAATATTAATAATTTTATGTTTTTTTTTTTTTCAGAGTGTGAACCCATATCTGCAAGGACAGCGACTGGACAATGTTGTAGCGAAGAAGTCTGTTCCACATTTTTCTGATGAAGACAAGGGTCCTGAATAAGTACAATAAAAATGAATGATGAAAACTCATGCCATCCATTGCTAGATCGTAATATTGCTTATATATAATCATCTATTAAAATCCTTGTGAATGGCAGCATGTTTATTATTTATATAATTGTAGATGAAAAACAGCTGTATTTATAACAGTATGTTCTCCTAGATAACAAAAATATGGTTCTGCTTTTCGTTAAGCTATGGTAAAAGGACATTTCTGTTGTTTTTATTTTAGTCATGGAGCAAACTTTTAAAATGTTAGTCATTTTAATAGCTAACGTGAGGTAAATGGTCTTAATGAGCAGCTTGTAAATAGGAAGATGTAAAAAAATGCCCTGTCTGACTCCAGCATTTAATCTTAAATGTTACTATGTTTGACACATGAAAATTATAGTTTTATGTTTTGTTCACAAATATTGTTACTTAGCAAAGACAAAGTATTTATTTTACCCAGAGAATTTTGGCTTTTGGTCTATTTTAATAAACATTTAAGCAATCTACAAGGTTTGCAAAGTGACGTTTTCCAAAATATTTCATAGGCTCATCTGTCTCAGTTATTTCTGTGCAAATTTAAAAATTAAAAAGCTGCTTTTTTTATTCTGTCCGCTGGAATACTTTTCTGTTAGTTTTAATCATTCCATGTCCACAACTTTCCTGAACACTTGTGCATTTTCCTTCATTATCAATAGCACTTTGGGGTGGAAGTTAATCTTCCCCTCTGTTCTTTTGTCTTAGTAAAGGCAGCATTTGTGCATAATGAAGTGCTTAAAGTGTCCCTGGGATATAAGTGAAGATGGAGACAGTTATCTGTGTTAATAAGGTTGTGCCAACATCCTCTGAATACAAATCCAGGATGTGCAGGTCATAGCAGTTGATGATCTTCTAAAAAGTTTTGATACTCCGATAACACTGGTAGCTATCACTGCTCTTGAAGTTACTCCAAGAGGCTTTAAACTGCCCTTTTTCCCCTAGGACCTGAGGAACTTTATATGGCAGCAAACTGAGCTATGGATTTCTTAAAGATGAGAATACAAAATTAAATAAAATTGTTGTTATTTTCAGGGTGCATCTGAAATAGTACAAGCGAAACAAGCCATGTACATGTGGCATTGGAATTATAGAAAATAACATTAGCTTTGAAATTCAAACCTATGAAAAAAAAAAGTCTAGTTTTCTTCCCTGTCCTACAAAGAGACAGTAAAATAACAGTGACCTCAGATAAAACAGATGAGACAGTAACAGAAACTAAAGGTCCTAGCTACGTATGATTAAACTTAACATCACAAATATGACTTTGTATGGTATTTGCTTTTTCTTTCCTACCAGTAAGTAATTCACAATAAATTATGTATGCAGAGAGTTGTTCCTCTCAAGTTATTTATGGGTGGATTGCAAAACTCGGTAACATTCTAGGCTGAACTATAAAGTCTTTCATCATATTTCCTCTTTAAAAAAAAATGTTGGAAGAGAAAACTAAGAGAGTATGTAATGCCGTGGGGTATATAATTGCATGTGGCAAGAAATGGAGGAGTTTCTGTGAAATGTTGAGCTCCCTCAGTTTCCAGGGCCTTAAGAAGGGTGGGAGCACCCCGGCTGCTTGCAGGGCAGGACTCATGCTCTCTGTTTATTTTAATTTGCACTCCCACTTAGTCTTCACTCAGGTACTGAGAGCTGCAGAGGTGCAAAGATTGTCTACAGGACAGAACACATACCATGTTATGAACTAAAAACCAGAGCCCTTTGGTACCCAGTGACCGAAAGTACACCAAATTGCCATTCCTTCCCCCTAGCCCCACAGCCAGCCCCTCCTGCTGACAAGGGGGCTTTCACTTGATTTCCACTCCTCAGAAACTGGTGTTTCCTCATCTAGTCAACCATCTTATCTACTTTTAAAGTAATTTGAGCTACATTCTGGCCTTATTAACTGCAGTAAAATCCATTTTAATCACACACAAAAACAAAAGAAGAAACAATGAAGGTAATTTATTTCATTTTTAAGCTCTTCATATGGACCAGCACATAATAAAAGGATGTGTATACGGTAAATGCGGGGCTAAAAAAAGGGAGGGGCAAAGAGATAATATTTGATTAATGGTATCAGAGATGATTTCTATAAATACTTCACCCACTCACTACACCCACTCTGTGCTGATGTGACAGGCACCACAAACCACCATGACTGAGATTCCTCTCTGCTGGAGTCTGAGGAGCTGCCCTTCCAAGTGTGGTACATCAGCACAGAGCAGGCAAAAGATAATTACACAACTTACACATATTCTTGTCTTTAAATACAGCCTCCTCCTCCCCCCCTCAAAAATAACAAAAACAAAAACAATCAATCAATCAAACATACAAACAAAAAACACCCATCTTTACATTGCACAATGCAATGTTGTGTTTTACAGGAACTGTCTGCTAGAATGAAAATACATAGCAGTACCAGTCATGAGTCCATCAGACAACTGTAGTGTTCGACAAACAAGACTGAAAAACAATACTGTCAAATTTTGATAAAATATAGCTATGACACCATGATAATAAGATTAATTATTCTAATTTGAGTTTCATAGTAGAGCTATGTTTTTGAATTGGGATTGGTAGTGCCACAATCATTACAGATCAAAAAGCAACCAAAACATGTCTCCCAACAGCAGTCCAAATTTTTTTATGTAGTTTTATACAAAGAATGAACAAATTGCTGGTTTATTCCAATCAACGAACAAAGACACCAACTAAAAGAATAAGAGCTGATGCCACAAAACAACATACTAAAGGATATAAGTGGCTGGTCATTCTCTCATGTGTAATCACTCCTTTTTGCATTAATAGTGCATGTGAGTTAAGAAGCTTGTATATAGCTGTCATTGTTTAGAAATTTCATTATTTGGAAAACAAAACATTTTTAGACACTTTAAAATCTGCAAGTATGTTAATTACCTCTCATATTTCAGATATAACTTGCTTGAAGAAGCTATACAAAATAAAGTGTAACACCATATAACACTGGTTTTGGCTGGCTATAAAATATTTATGACCCTATTAAAAAAAAAAAAAAAAAAAGTGTAACAGCAAAATCTAGGTTATATATTTTTATATACATGTACTCACACGTGTGGCTTTGTTTTCATTTTTTATGCTGTACAAAAGGTATTCTTTTTAGAAGATAATGTAGCCTTATAGTAAACTCAGCATTAAAAAATACAAAAATGTCAACCCCCAGAAGAAAGTAATATAAAAATATTTAGTGAATTATTTCAGAGGAGAAATAATTATACGATTGATTCTATTGGCACATTTGGATTCATCTAACAAATCTATGCTGATAATCTGTCCAGCAATTCACAAGCAAACCAAAGAAAATTGGAACTAGATGCTGGGGATGTGGTGTCAGGCTTCTGAGAGTCATGTACAGGATTGTAAATTAAGCTGACCTGAATCTTATTTTATTGAAACACAATGAAACATATTAATCTGCTAAACTGATGAAGGACATGGACAGAAAGATGAATACCAAGACAACTAAGTTTTTGGATTTGTTATAGACAAAGTAACATTCAAACCTCTTTTGTTTCCAAATGACGACAGGAGTTGGGGATGAGGAAAAGTACTTTTTTTTTTTTTTTTTTTTAAGATGAAGAAGAGTTGAGTCCATGCCCTCAAACTAGATCTCTAACCAGTAGCTCTGTGAAAGCGTTGAAAAGGCTTTATTTTCATTTTCATGCTGTACAAAAACAAATGTTTCCAACATTTAAATTTTTTGGAAAGAAGAAACAAACAACAACACAGCAACACCAGCACAAAATAAACTTGTACTCTTCTGGCCTTTTTGCTTGTAAGCTTGTTAAAGGAACTCTCACCTCATTTATAATGCTTTATCACAGGTCCTGTGAACTGATTTTTATGCAAGTATTTCTTTCTTACATGCAAGTCTGGAATGTCTGAATCATTAGGACACAGTGTTCAAAGATGAAAAATTCTTAGACTCATATTCATGGAAGGAGAAAAGGAAGGTGTGAAGATGCAGAAGATGCTACCATGACCAACAGTAAATGCATAAAAAAGTGTAATTTCACATGACTAAAGGGGAGATGAGTGTGTTCACTGTTTTATTAGCTAAGTGTACACATAAAAAAATTATATATATATATTTGAAGTCATGCAATTATCTTCAACAATCTTAAATAAATATCATGCTTGATAATCATCTCATATACTAATCCTTTTTAATTACTGTGTCCCTTAAATGTCTGTCTGTTTATGGTGCCTAAAGCCAAAGGCAGATTACAACTATGACTGGCAAATGGCAAGTTCCATTAAAGTGCTCAGCTACTGGCAATGACCTACTTAGATGAAAACTAAATAAAGACTAAAAAACAATGTAGAAAAAGAGTATGGAATTCCCATCATGAAGGCCCCATGAACCACAAATAAGGTAAACTGGCACAAGATTTTGTCCTAAGCCAAGATTTCCAACTATGAGACCATGAAAGGGTTAAAGGAATCATTTCCCAGGTACATATGTATGTACATGGTCTACCACACTCAAGCTTTCTGCTGTTCCATGAAGAATGGGGTTGAATTCTAGTTCATCATCCCAATTCACCATGAGAAGAAGGATGTAATATCTGCTCATATTTGCTTTATTTATGATGCTAACTGCTTTGCCATGATTACGTGAATCCTGATGGCTGGAATAGCTGCTAGCCATGTGTTCAACACATGGGAGTATAACAAATCTTAAATGATGTGAATGTCATGGCAGCATCATTACCAATTGGAACTGAAATAACTTTAAAAAAAATGTTGTGTCACCGTGTCTATTTTTTGTATATGTGGCAGAAGTGCAGAAGGGATCAGAGATAGTAGGAGTTGAGAATGGCTTCCAGATTTAAAGATCAGGTGGACCTGAATAATCTCTTCTTATTTTTTCCTATAAGTCCTGTTAACAAAACATGCAGCAATGCATGGGAGTCTTACATTTACTTCATCCTACTCTGTTCTCCAAGGAAAATAGTATTGGGAGTCAGTGGCTAAATTTCATTATAAACTGAGTGAGGCAAAAGAGAAAGCACAAAGTAAAATAATGTTGAGAGGCTCAGACTATCCCTCTTCCCTTAACCGGTATCATTCATTTATAGATCCTTAAGCTCTGATTTTAAATGTATAAAAAATGACAGCTTTTATTCCAAATGTTTGTTCTGACCCTAACCAACTTGTAACTTTCTTGGGAGCCACCAAAGACCTCCAGACCTCCATCACAAATATATATGTATATATGTATATATATGTATATATATGTATATATATGTATATACATATATACATATATATATATATTAGGTTTGAGCAAGAGTTAGCTCACAGAATGGGCATACAGTTTTAATGCCAAATTCAGTCTTAGCCTGTCTTAATTAATTCTTTACTCTGAAAAAAAAAAAAAAAAGATAATAAAAAAAAATAATTGCAGTTTTACAGAGCATTACCTACATCCTAATGATCAAAAGTCATTTAAAAGTGGCTGAAATTCAAGTGGGATAGCCCCCACAGAGAAGTGTGGCCCTGAGTCATCATCCTAAGGCAGGCAGAACACCTTTCCACATTTGGAAAAAAAAGAAAATACTACATCATGTCATTTCATATTTCCAAATGGCCAAAACATACCCATGAAAGAAGATGTCAGGTCATCCAGAGATGCAATGACAATTCAGCATTGGTTAAGTTAAACTCAAAAACAAAACAAAACAAAACAAACAAACAAACAAAAAAACCACACAAACACAAAACAAAAACAAACAAACAAAAAAAAAACAACTGTGCAACCAGAAACCAAGTTGATTGCCAAACTTTCG
This sequence comes from Aythya ferina, assembly GCF_964211825.1. Classification (NCBI taxonomy): domain Eukaryota; kingdom Metazoa; phylum Chordata; class Aves; order Anseriformes; family Anatidae; genus Aythya; species Aythya ferina. The sequence continues at coordinate 25,981,311 of NC_140301.1, forward strand.
GTTGCTCCAATGCATAGTGTGATGGCTGTGATTTATGGGCCTTAAGGCTGTGTTACTGCACTTGAACTAAGAAACTCATTTTTATTGCTACATAAAACATTTATCAAATAAAAAACAGTCATAGCTGATTTAAGAAAGTTCTTAAAAGGTCATTATTCTAACAGATAAGCATTGCTGTCATAGTTTACACATAGTCCATGGCTATTATTAAAATTCCCAAACAATCCTTTGACTCAGCTGCCACAGGGTTATGTGCATACACAGGTAATGTGTGTACATAGTTTAAAAAGCAGAAAAGTTTGCCCTGCTTCTGATTCCTTATAGCTTCCCCTTGCTATTATCCAGTTTTGTTGCAGCTTATTTGATGGTCATGGGTCTGAAGTTATGGGATCTCAGAATACTTGTTTTCAAGGTGAACATACACTCATGAAACCAAATGCAAGCAATGTGTGTCAAAATAAGGTACATTTCTTTCAATTTAAAATACATGAGTTATCTCCTGCTCTGGTAGTTGAGGTGATTTTCTAATTTCTGTGTCTCTCCAGCAGCATTGGCTATTTCCTGCTGTGCTTTTGTGTTCTCAGCAGCAACCTAAGAGCCCTGAAAAGGATAAGAATTATCCACTAACTTGAAGATAAGATCTTCATAGACTGTCCCTAAAACATTGGTTGCTCCTTACAAACATATTGCATCTATTTTGTTGTGTATCTGCAGGTTCTCTAAAAGGCTGAAGTCTAAACATCTGCAAAACTGGGAGCTATCTCCAACACAACAGATGGGAAAACAGAACCAAAGGGATTGAATGCACTAAAGGCTTAAATGCCTACAGCGGGACTTGTGTGGAATACAAATGCCAAAGTCCAAGAACACAGCTTCCTAAGTCCAATTCCTGAGGAAGCTAAAGTATATACACAACTATGTTTTCTTGTCAGTAAAATACCTCAAGTACCTTAATTTCTACTTTTGTACTTGTCTAGGACTGTTTGAAACTTGGTGAACCCACATAGCTCAACACCTATTTCAGTTCAAAACACAGCCTGAATTCACAAACTTGGCGATTTCTCCCCTGCAGGGGGAGAAACTTGGAACCACCTTGGGTAGGACCCACCTCAAAAGCAGAACCAGGCACAGCTCAAAACAGCACAGCAGAAGTAGACAGATTAATTTAAAAAAAAAAAATAAAAAATGTCTGGAAGGGGTATGGCAAAAGATTTAAAGCTCTAACAGCATTTTTTTTATTCACTATTAGCATCCCAGTGAAAATCTGATCTTGCAAACATTGTCAGGCATAGGGTTTGCTGGCCAAGTGCTCCAATGATGCTAAGGAGCCCTGTTAGTGTTGTTGACAGTACAACTTCTCATAGAAGGATGTCTTGTTATAAGTATTTGCATTGTTTAAGCCAAAGGCAGAGTCTTTCCCTCCATACTAGCAGGAATAAGTCCTTTCAAGGTGCTTGTTTTCAGGTGGAATTCCGCCTGTATAAATATTTAGGGTCAAATACTAAAGTGGTTTTCAAAGCTCTCCTAGAAGGTGGTGGTAGTATATTCAGATGAAGAGGAATCCGGATGTCGGATAAAAGAAAAAAATTGATTTGATATATTAAAGCACAAAAGTATTTGGTTTTCCAAAATACTTATCTAAATTAAAAACAAAGAAGTTACATTTGGCTATGATGGATTTTCTTTATCTAGGAAGAAGGTTTTGTTACACTTGATCGTAGTAGTCACTTCCTCCCAGAGGCTTTCTAAAGAGACTTTCTAAACAAATTGTTCAAGTTTTCTAAACAAATTGTTCTATCTCCATTGTGCTTTCTATCTCCAGATAGCTCGTGCCACCACCTGGATTTATTTTAACTAATTACATCAAGGAAAAACATGCTTGTCTCTGGTACATTTTTACATCACAATAGCTGTCTCAATGCAAAAAATCTGATCCTACAGAAAAGGCAGAGACAAAAGAAGTCATATACTCTAAATCCAATAATTTACTGTATTAAAAAGCAGGGTTTCTTCTTTGCCTGACAACACAGGAAAACATCCTATTCAATTCTGTTTTTTCTTTGATCAGATCAGAAGAACAAGAAATTGCTACAAGTTTTTATTTTTTTTGTTAAATGTGCCTGATAGCTTCTGGTGACGCCAGCTCCCAAGGATTCTTTCCTTTAGATGTTTTATTATATTTTTCAACAGGAAAAATATGTATTTTCTACCATGAATTCATATGTTCATTTTGAAACCATGACAAGAAATAATAATACCTTCTTCACGAAGAGTCTAGTTCCATCTGGTTCAGAACCAAAAAGCCCTGCTGCAGTCTGATCTGAAGTGTAATTGATTTGGTCACTTGCAATTTAACTTTGCTTACGTCTTTAGTGCATTAAGACTTCCTGGGGAGAGGAAAGAAAACTGTTTACATTTTTAGACTTTTTAAAAGTGCATCCAAAATCTCAAAGCGTTTGGTGTCTGACTAATTATGAACACCTAGAGGATAGCTTCCGAACTATTTTCAGAGCCTCTCCTAACATCAAGTCATTTTACTCTTTCCCGGGCACTTTGTTACATGTAAAAATAAACATAATTTAATAAAACTGCAAATGAAAGCAGCTGATGAAGAATTTATAGGCAGTGTGGTTAGTTACAGAACACAAGATGACAACTCTTCCATGATTCTGAACAGCTCCACAGAAGGGGAAGAATGAGGTCTGTTGTAGCTATATTTAGGGAATAAAGTAAAAGAACTTGAAAAATTCTAATTAGAATTCAAGATACTGTGATAAAGGGAAAGATCAATGAATAAATATCCAACTGCCCTTAGCCAAACAGGCTAAACAGGATACTTTTGACAAGGAAACAGAAGAAGCAAAACAGAGCCATTGGAAATATCAGGACAAGATTTGGCCCTAGGCTTGCCTGTGTAGTTTCCCAGAAGTGATTTTTTTTGGCTATTTTTGAAAGAGTAAATTTTTGGTAACCATACAGATTAAAAAATAGACTTTTTTTTTTTTTTTTTTTAAATTTGTACTTTGTTATTATTGAATTGTATTTTTAATTCTTCAGTTTGTAAAGTTTAGAATTCAGACATACACATCAACAGGAAAAGACACATATATAAATCATTTGAGAGTCTTCAGAAAGGCTTGCCTGACTCAAGCCCCTTGGATTTAATGCGTACTTGCTTCATTTTATACACTCTGAAAAGTCCCACTGAAAACGAAGTAAAGCATCTGGCAGGCCCCTGTAGGACTGGGGTCTGAATCTAAGTTTAGCAAAAAAAATCAAAATGTGCACACAAGTCCACCTTCCTTAACAAAGCACTTAACTGTGTGTTTGCATTTAGGTATATATTTAAAACACCGTTCAAATCAGCAAAGTCTGCTGCATTGGAGCCTTATCTTTAGCAGTTCTTTTAGATAACCACAAGTAGTTAAAACACTTCTTTGTCTGCCTTTAGATTTTTTTTTATTATTTTTTTATTTTTTAATTTTTTGTCAACAACAGTGAAAACTTGGCTTATTCCCTGGAAATATATATATATTTTTTTTTTTTTTTTTTTTTTTTTTTTTTTTTGTGGAGAATTGCAGAAGCTAAAAGGCCTTCTTCCCCATTAAAAGCTCTTAGAAATTTCAAAATAGATGCATTCAGGCATATAGAGAGAAATTATTATAAAAAAAAAAAAAAAAAAAAGATTAATTTGAACTCCCTGCTCCTCTCATTAACTACTTATTTCATTGGAAGTTTGGTACTGAACCAGCTTTTAGGATTCGGGCCAAAATGATTCTGGCTCCTTTGAAAACTCTGTTCTCTGTTCCTGGGGAAATGGAGTCACAAGAAAATCAGCATGAGTGAAAGAAGGGAAAAGGATGAAGGAGGGTGGGAGGGTACTTGTGCCTCTGACATGTCATCTTCTTGACACAGAGACCATCTAAATATAAAATGTCAGCGAGAACAATTTCTATTTCTTCCTACCTGCCTCCTCAGGAACTGTTGCTTTATATTCACTCAGAGAAGTGGACTAGCTGAAGTGGACTAGCTGAAGCAGTACAATAGATTCACAGAGCTCTTTCCTTTCTCTAACACAGCAGTCATGTTTATTACAGTAGATTTCAACTATGAAATGCAGAACTTCCACACAGTCTAAATAAGTTTTCGCAGCCAGAAGAGGGCTGATGCTCCTTCATTCCTGCAAAGCCACTTTTTTATCTGGTGTTCCGTTTTTACCTAGATATTGCCAGGAAAAACAAAAAGAGCAGATAAGATTTGAATTTAAAAAAGCAGGCAATGGGAAAGAAGAAAACCCAAACCAAAACAAAAGCCTTGTGAACCTTCTTACATAACAAAATTGTTCTCCTGCTTTGTACTCCCTTTTCCTTTGCTACAGGCAGTAAGTGGTACAGTCAGGAAAAAGGACACAGTTTCTTAACTTCTAACTACCTTAACTGCGAGGCTAGCATCACGTGCTCCATGGGTTTTGTACGAGAGTCCCCATACTGCAAAAAAGAGCAAGCACTCTTCTTTGAGCCTGGTGCAAAATGGCAATGTCCCGAGTTACAGTGCCTCCACCACAGCAAACTGCTTTGCACCACAGCAAGAAAGGGACTGCTTTGCCAGAACTGGGTAGGGGATATCTATACATGTCTTAAAAGTGGATGTGATCTGTTTAAAGGTTACTATCAACATGTGGGATGCACTACAGCGTGGGAAGGGAGTCTTTTAGCTTTGCAGTGTAACTGGAAACTGTATTTCATAGCTGTCATATCCCTGGAGTGAAATATGTAAGCAAATAACACATCAAGCTCCTTCAATGCCTCCATCCATAATACCCAGCCACAGCTTTAAACTATAAGGGCTTCTTAGACAAAGTCAGTTTGCTTAGCTGAGTCACTTCTGCTATCATGTTGCTCCAGAACCATCCGGAAAGCAAAGCATATCAGCAAACACCTCCTACAGGTTCATGAGACAGCCCTGACACAGAAGAACATGCAAAGCAAAAGCATGAAGGCAGAGGAATTTTCAATGGCTATTTTATGGCTTTCATTTTCTTGGCAAATTCTTCTATAGTCATCAAATACATAAGATGCATAAAAATATATATATAAATAAATTAAAAAAAAAAAAACTGTGAAAAGAGTAATAAAAAGTTTAGCTTGACAAATGATATTTCCTCATTTGGCATGAAAGTTTATACTTGTCCAACAGTCAAACTTCATCCTAATAAAATAAGCTTTTCCAAATCACTTTTGAAAAATAGTCACATATGGACTGCATTACATATGTAGGTGTTTTGAGGCCAGAAAACATATTTTTGTTCTATGTCTGCAGCACATAGTACAGTGGAATTCTGGTCAGTGACTGTGGCTCCTAGGTGTGGAGATCATTACAAGCCCACAACCTGTCTCTACATGTATTATATTCTAAACAAGAAAGGTTTTCAGACATACCAGGACACCATACTTTTCAGGGCTGGATCCCAGACTTTTAAAATGCTTAAAGCTAGTGATTTTATCTTGAAGCCATTTATTCTTATGATTTCTCATGTCCTGTTTCTGAGCACTCACAAATGAAATGCAAGTATATTTCTAGATTAAGTGACATTTTGAAACAACAAAATCAAAACATTTCATTAAAAAAAAAAAAAAACACAAACAAACAAAAAACTACAAATAATCATTTTCCCTTGCTTACTTTTTTTATTCAGCCTATAGAAATCTACACATTAAAATAATGATGTTTGCTCGACCTAAATCTAAAATGTTGTGTTTTTTGTTTGTTTGGTTGGGTTTTAATGAGTATTATATTATCCAAATCTTTCTTCTCAGTCTGTGAGGTGGGGCCTCAACAAAACAGACATTAATTCTAAAACTCAAATAAAAGAATGATTTAAATTATTTAATTAAACAGAATTTTGCTAAAGTGCAGCACAGTCCGAAGCTTGATTTTCCAGTACATTTTATAAGAAATTTATCACAATTCACATTAACTTCATCTTTTTCTTGTATTATTTTATATGGCTTAATATGAAGTACAATGCTGAGATAAAGTTCAACAACTCATTTTTTTTTCTTTTTTACACATTGATCTCTATGAGAATAAAAGGTAGAGTGCCTAAGCAAGAACCACAGGACTGGTGTTTTAATAAAGTGTCTTGAAGTGAAAGTACAGAACATCTTTCTTTATTTTATGTCACTTATTACTCTCTGCCTGAATATAAAGCTTGACATTAAAAGTGTTTTTTGTTGTTGTTGTTGTTGTTTTGTTTTGCTTTGTTTTCTGTTTTTTTGTTTTGGTTTGGTTTTTTTTTTTTTTTTTTTCACATGGTTTTTCATTTGTTATTTCTGGATACATCAATACCCCACAGTGAACTTCATTCTTTGAGTCTGTTCTGTGACAAAATGTGTTTTCTTTTCCAGGTAAGGCTAACAAACTTCCACGTGGCCAATAATGTAGCAACAGGCCATTTCCATGCACAGACCATCCAACATGTGATGCATATGACCCTTGGAGCATAGGACTGCCTATGCTCCAAGTCATAAACTGCTTCTGAGATGCTGCTCATCTTCCCCCTCTTGAAAGTCAGGAAAACCAGCTGTTTACACCACCATAAGGTTGGCAGTCCCTGTAACATGACAGTATCTCTTGTCTCTCAGAGCATGTCCTGCAAAACGCGTCTGCAGCAAGACACCTCTGCAATGCACACATCTCCTGTCGCATCAGGTAACACCCATGCCAAGCCTCATTGCCTTGCACCTCTACAGGACAGCTCAAATCCCCCCAGGAGGGCAGGTGGTGAGCACCGTGAATGTCAGAGATTGCTCCTAGCTCAGTTGTAGAGCTCAAGGAGAAAAGTTACAGTTGTGCTGGTGAGAAAACTTCTGAACACTTTGCCCCCTTATTCTCACAAGATTTGCACAAGCACCACTGTAATTTTAAAGGGCAAAAAGTGCAGCTGAACATCAATACCTCATGTATTAACATCTATATGCAATACAGATGCATACATTTGTATTTTCTACTTCAAAATACATGGATAGACTGGCTTGGCATTACTTTTCTTGAATGTTACCAGCAGAGAGGAAATATATCAAGTTGCTGCCATACAAAAAGCACTAAAAACATTAGTGATTTTTTCATCAATGGCTGAGTTTTATGTACCCTTTTAGTTTTTCTTCTGTAAATTAGTGCCAGATTCATGGCCCTATAAAGCCAACTCCTTCCTCTCTATAACAGAACTGTTCAAAACACCAAGGCAGGCGGCTCAGATGTGCCTTGTCTCTCCTGCGGCTTACCTTACTTCTGACCTGGAGGAACATGTCTAGGAGTGAGAGGCATTTGATTTCTGGGTATATTAGGGCCAGATTCTCTGCTGGCATAAGTCAGTTACATCTCCCTGAAGTTATTATAAGCTATTCCAATTTGCTCAAGAAGAGGATCTGGCCCCTGTCAGTCTTTGGCTTCTCTGCAAAGGCTTTTAATAAGGCGCCAACTGTCCTGGCAATGAGGATGTATTGAGTAGTGCTCAAAGTGAGCAGTAGCAGACAGGAGCTCAGCCCAATACCATTTTTCTATGGAAGAATTAAGTACAGCACTTCTTTTAAGCTTAAAACAATTCTTACTGTTCCACTAAAACAAAGAACAACTCACACAGCGAATACCACAGAGAAGTGGGAGAGGAAATTAAAACAAGAATAAAACAAACAAACAAAAAACAGAAGGAAAAAAAAAAAGCAAGTGGGTAGTTGAATCCAGCCAGGTTGATAGTGTGTGCTATTACTACCCCATGGCATCAAAGCTATTCATCTCAAACCTATGCCACAAAAAATATACATATTCCCATAGGCCACAGCTGTACTTAACAGTTACATGAGTTTTCCCCAGTTGTGACTGAGCTCCAATTAGCAGCACTGCTGAGCATCAACAGAATTCCAAGTGTGAACAAGGTGGGAGGAAGGGGAGGTGTTTTCTTTAAAGCAGAGGGGGCTTTTCAGGCTGGAAGATCCCAGAACCTCATCTTCAGTGGGGATCTGACCAGCACAGCCAAGCTTTTGGAGTAAACTCTAGGAATATTTTGTTAATGAACCCAGCAGTAGAAGGAATACAAATTTCCCAGCTGGAAATGATCCGGGTACCTGATGTTAAAAGAACAATGAGAGAAAAAGCTGTCTTTCCCCTACCTACCTCAACCACAAAGAAATAAAAATAGCCCTAAATATTTCTTCCTATTTGCCATTTATTTTTTGTTTCCACCATCATTCATCCAAAGGAAGCAGATATGGCTATAATTATTTGCCTTTTTGGTCCCCATTTGGCTTGTTTTTCTGAATGAGCAGACAAACTCTCGCAGGAATAATTCTACTTCGCAATGCTCAGAAAAAGCTGAAAAAAATATCTTGCTGGACCCAATATGTTAGTGTCTACTTGAAACGCTCCTTATGGATTAAACTGAGTGAAAGAAAACAGATGGGAAAATACAGTCACAAGAAACCAAGAGAGGTCTTGAGGAGGGAGCATACCTTCTGCACCAGAACATGCATCCAAAAGGGATTCTTGGTATGCTGACATCCACTCCAAATCAGCAGCTCCGGCTGGGTGCTTGAGTGCAGTGAGGTGCTGGGAGGAGCTGACCATCCTGCCACAGGTGCCCAGGGTATCATCATCTAGAGGTGAATGCCAGGGTGGCATGTAAGCTGCATCCCAGAAAAATACAGCTGAGAAGCGGTCCACAGGCCGGCAGCAACATGTGGCAGTGTGTGCAGTGCCAGTGCCACATCAGGCACCAAAAGGAGCAACCACAGAAAAAACTTCACCCATCCCCATTCCCAGAGCGGCACCAAGGGGCAGGAGCTGGCAGGCGCTCCCCTAGACCCCAGCCCAGCTCGAGGGCAGCTGTTCAGAGGGGCGCAGCCCCTCTCCCTACACCGGCTTCGCTTAACAAAAGAATAGAAAAGGCGCATAAAGTCTGTCGACATACTGAGAGGTGGGAATTGTGACTTTCTCTCTGGATTCACAAAGGATGGACCCCAGTTAATTAAAAACATCTATGAAGTCCAATAGCGCTTTATAGAGCAAAATAACGAAAAATCCAAAAAAATTCCCAGGGCCTCTCTTTCCATCCATCTAGATGTCACTGACTGTGATTCTTTGCCAATAATCCTTCCCCCCTTTATTGCATTGAACTTCAGTGGCCCCTGCACACCAGCACATTTTCTCTCTCATGCTGCCATCTACCACTGCACCACTGCTGCTTCTGCAGCATTTGTGTGTGCTGCCGGTCCCGCTACTGAAGGGATTTTTTTTATTATTATTTATTTTTTACCAAGTTATAGCTAAACTCGCATGTGAGTTAAAGCCATTGATCCAATTTGCTAACGAGCTGAGCCCTCACCTATGCAGCGGGCACCAAGTGCGGCCACGGTTCTGCCTTAGCGATGAGCGAGCTGATGCTACCGGCTCTGAAAGCTCAGGAAGCTGGCACCGTGCCTTGGCCCGGCATCCTTACAGCAGTAGCCCCTTTTACGTGAGTTTCAACTCGTCGTTCCCACCTGCAAAGCCGGGGGGCTAGCACAAACTCTCCATCCGCCAGATCCGCGGTGCTTCCGCGGCGGGGTTTCGGGGGCGCGCGGTGTGCGGGCTGCGAGGCGCGTCGGGCAGCGGGGACCCGACGGCACCACCTGCAGAGGGGACAGCCTCGATGCCCAGCAGCCCGCAGGAGGGGACGGGCCCCCCCGGTGTCCCGGTGTCCCTCGGTGTCCCCCGGTCCCTCCTGGTCCCCTCCCCGGTCCTTCCCGGTCCCTCCCGGTCCCTCCCGGTCCGAGCTCCGCAGTCCGCCCGGCGCCGCTCCGGCGGCAGCCCCCGGCAGCCCCCAGCAGCCCCGAGCTGCGGGACCCTTGGGGAACCCCCGGTCCCCCGAGAGCCGAGTGATGGCAGGGGAAAAGCCCACCCGAGGCGGTGGGAGAAGCCCGTCCTCGTGCAACAGCCGCGAGCGCGGCTGCGGACGGCGAACCGCGCTTTAGCATCAACCTCTGCACGCCCGCTGTTTTGTGTTATTTCATCTGGAAGCTGCGTGACTCCGGGCGTGTTTGCAGCGGCCCGGCTGGCAGCGGTCGGGGCAGGGAGGTCGCTGCATCCCTCCCGGCCGCAGGACACCTCTCGCCCCGGCGGCGCCGGGCAGCACGGTGGGAAGGGATGAGAAGGGATGGGGAGCGGAGCGGAGGCAGGCCGGGGAGTTAACGCTTCTTAAATGTCATACTTTAGCGGGGATGGAAAATGTGAATTTTCTGTGCATTCCAGGAACAATTCCTTGGGGTGGTGACCTTTAGCACCGATTCTCTTAAGAGAGGAAAGTAGTCGAGTGTTTATCTGCATGACTGAAAGCTTTCCCTAGTGGAAGTTCAGGGAAGTGTTAAAGGGGGCGGATAACGCGGGATTTGGAGTCGCTTGTCCAATGATCTGGAGGGGCTTGGAGCGCAGATCTCAGCTGGCAGACATTTAAATGGGAGACAGCTCGGCGCTGCTGCAATTTGTAGGCAGGATCCAAGGCTCTCCCTCTATGGACTCCCGGGCAGCGCCGGGCTCACACGCCGCCCGCTCCTCCGAGTGACACCGCAGGGCAGAAGCGCACCGAGCCCCAGGCCCCGCCGAGGAGCCGCCGCCGCCGAGCCGGGCCCCGCGAGGAGCCGCTGCCACGCAGGTGAGCCGGGCCGGGCCGGGCCGGGCCGGGCCGGGCCGGGCCGAGCCAGGGCAGAGCCGAGCCAACCCGAGCCGAGCCAAGCCGCGCTGCGCGCACTCACAGCGGGGCCGCAAACGGGTCCAGCAGCGGCCGAGCTTGGCCAGTCCGTGGGAGGCAAAATGTGCATCCCTTTATCCTACCTTTGCGCTGGGGGCATGGGGAGGTGTCGTTCGCCGGTGCCCAGCAAAAGCTCCGGCCGCCCCGGCTCTGCGGAGGATGCCCGTCAGCGGGAGCGAGGCTGACACCGCTATTCCCGCCGAGTACCGGGGCCGGGGCGCCGTGCCATGCCTCTCGCCCGGCAAACGCAGGGATTGCAGAAGCCCCGTTAGCTCTGCCTCTCATCTCCGCCTACAGCATCCCTCCCGACAAATTGGATGCGGCGCCCACCCGAACCCGACACGCGGCCAAACCCCGGCCCGGCCTCTGCGCGGAGCGGGGCGGAGGCAGGTCCAGCTCCAGGTGCCGGCCTCGCCGCCACACGCCCCGTCGCGTCGGGTCCCGTCCTGTCCCCTCCCGTCCCGTCCCTTCCCGTCCCGTCGGGTCCCGTCCCGTCGCTGTGGGTCGCCCGGGACAGGCGGCGGGCGCGGGGGCCGAGCAGCGGTGCGCCGCGCAGCGCTGCGGCCCCGGCTGCGCGCCCGCTGGAGAACCCTCAGCTCCCCTAAGCCCGGCCCGGCACGGCACGGCACGGCCCAGTCTCCCACCTGACTTCTGCCGCCTCGACGGCTCCGCGTTCCTTCGGCCCTCGTCGCCTTCGCGGAGCTCGGGCAGGCTCGGGGGGCGTCGGTGCCCGCGGGGACCCGGGCAGAGCAGGGCCGAGCCGAAGCGAGCCGACGGGGTTGTTGGTGGGGCACAAGCGCCCCTCGCGCCCCTCTCGGGCCGCCGCATCGGCCCTGGCTGCTGGTGCCGGGGACAGGGTAACGGGAGAAGCTCGTCCCGTCCCGTCCCGTCCCGTCCCGTCCCGTCCCGTCCCGTCCCAGCAGGCAGCGCCCTCGGAAGCGCCGGGCCCGGCCGCCCCGCAGCGGGCTGCAAGGGGACTTCGTGTCGGGGGGCAGCCAGCGCCGGGGGCCCCACTTCCTCCGAGCCACTGGGGTCGGCGAGCCCGAGAGCCGCTGCAGTCCCGGCCGCTCCTCCTCGCGCCGAGAACGCCCAGAAGCAGCCGGCTCCAGGCGGCGGGGGCTGCACGCAAGGCTTCGGGGGCGCCCACGCCCGTGTCTGTCCGTTCCTCTTTAGGCTTCAGCCTCACGCCGTGCCCCGGCGTTTGCTTTCCCCTCGGTGGGGTCGCTATCCCGAAGACCTCCTCCTTGCTGCCTCGCATCGCTGCCCCGGTCCAAGAGTCCTGTGGTGGCAGTGGCACCAGCCGTGCCCAGCGCTCAGCTGCCCTCTGATGCCCTGAGGTGCCCTGTGGAGACATCCCTCCTCAGGGGGAACTCTCAGAGGAATCAGGTTTTGGGTTTTGTATCTGTGTGGTTTCCTTTTTCCCCTTGTACAGCTGCCCGCACTTACTACGTGTCTCGGGGAAGGCATCTCTGTGACTCAGACGAAGGAATTATCAGAAATGTGTCCAGATTCTACCAAATAGAGATGTTAGTTTTGCTACCTTGATCTCAGAAAGAAAAAAAAAAGGTTCTGTGGGAACTGCCACCACCATACAAAGTATACTTTTTTGTGTGTTTAAAGATACAAATCTAGGAACTATGAAAACATTGCATAAAACTATTTCTGTAATTCATATATTATGAACAAGGCATAAAATTATTCCAATCCATTGGGACATAAACCATTTCAGTTTTCTCAATAACCAAAGTGTTGTGTTTTGCCTCTTTGCTTGGCTGGTATTTGAAGCCCACCAAGAACATTTATTTTTCTAGGTCTTCAGCAGATTATTTTTCATGTTTTCTGTGAAGCACATGAGTCCATGGCTCATCATAATATTTTCCTACTAAATATGGTTCACAGATGAAATTATGGGCCTGCTGAGGTCTGTGAGAATTTTGCTGTATATTTCAACAGAACCGGGACTCCATCCAGTACTTTTAAACAAGTTGCTTTGTGTTAAAAGTTTCAGTGATCGCTTTACAACTCTGCCTGGGAACTCATAGGGAAGTGCCGTTTATAAACTGACATTTGGAGGTCCTTAATTTATAGCAGAAAATGTATAAACTGCAAAATTACAGTTTACTGTATTGAGTAATAACCTGGAATGTTTTACACTTCCATAGAACGGTTACTAGTATTAATCTGCAGCATTCCTCATCTGCCGTAGACTAGTAGATCCCTGGCTCTAGATAATACACATATGAGGTGATTTGAATGTTAGGGTCCAATTCTGCTCCTGTTTGAAGTCAGCAATAAAACTGCTTTTGGCTTTAGGACTGAGTGCTTACACATGATAAAGAGTAGAAATCAGCTCAGCAATGAAATATAGAGGGGAAAAAAAAAAGTTTTTTTGAAGTATTTTGTTACTTTTTGAAAATAAATGTTAATGATATCAGATCTCTCAGTGGATCTGAATGAAGTAAGTGGGACTTGAACGAGGTGTTTTGTCTGTGGACATCTGTATGTTCAAAAGATTCTCAGAAAGGTTTCTGATTATGCCAATGCCTCTGCAGCCGCTATCAAGTATTGAAAATTCAGCAGAAATTTGGCCTGTAAGATTTTACAGCCTGATTCCTCGCAGCTCCTACCCAAGCTCCAGAGTTATTACTGCTTCAGAATTATGGCTGTGACAAGGAAAAAAAATCTGGAGAGACTTTTTGTAAAACTTTGGATATGGTAACACTGATTTAGTCACTTGCACACTGTTGCGTGTTCTTTTTTTTATATATATATTTTTTTCAGTAATAAAAAAGCTGTTAAAGAAACATTTCTCAAACACTAAATTGCAGATTGGATGAATCATTCTAGTTCCTAACTTAAGCAGAGGTGCAGTCTTCTCTCATAAGCAAATGCATTCATTGCCTCGAGATCAGATATAGTGCAGAATCCAGGCACTGCATTTTGGCTGCTATCTTTACTGAGGCATAATATCTCATTTTCTTTTGTATTTTGCTTTTCTTTTTACTTTCTTTAATAATCTTATTTTTTTTTAATAACTATTTGATTAGTTACTATTAAAGGAAGTCTGGGCTTGAACTGCCATTGAAGGTCATGAAGTTGACAGAGCCTCTTTGGTGGGTCTATGTTTAAACTGTATTTAGTCTTTAGTGTTAGGATTATTTTTTAATTTTAGATGCATATTTTGGAAGTGACCATAACAAGGCTTTGGCTGAGCTGTTAATTTTCATTTGAATCATAATCGCTTTTTTGTGCATTTAATATAGTTTCTGCCTTTGAGGTTGTAAATCAGCTCAGTGAAAAAAAGTATTTCACCCTTAGTTTTAGGATAATATTGCAACACATCCCTGCATTTCCTTAGTGTTAAGTATGTGCATCTTACAGACACATGATCCTGGGATACATATCATGCAACAGTAGACATTACCATCAGATTTTCCCCAAATTACCATCCCAAAGTACCTTTAATTTTCACATGACTGATGACTATGTCATAGGTTGCACGCTTATGGAAAAAAAGTGAAGCAGTGTGGAGATGATCAGTTCTAGAAATAAAAGTAGAACAGGAATACACATAGTGGTGAAACAGCAACTCAGAGTTATGGGACACTAAACAAATACCTGAAATTTCCTGGCACTGCTTAGAAACTAGCAAATTATTTTCAGTTGCATGCAATGCCTTTTATTTATTTATTTATTTTTTCTTTCTAAGGTTCTGGCACCACATTGAGTAAATAACATGCATATTAAAATACTGTCTAAATACAGTGTGGGTATACAGTCACCAGAGAAATAAGAATAGTTTTGGAAGGAGTCATTCTGGTCACTTAAGGAAATAAGCAGTATTTTATAACTACTTTTTAAAAAATATTTTAAAGACAGAAGATGGAAACTAAAAAGAAACATGTTTAAGTAACATCAAGACTGCAAAAGAAAAGGGGAAAAACAGCAAATACGAAGTCCAAGCTAATGCTTGAAATTCAATTGCATTGGTCTTCAATTAGAATTCCCAACTCTTTTTTTTCTGTTCTATGACAGAGCCTTAAGCTTATTAAAATAACATGCTCTGTACAATATTTCATTTTGATATTTAAAGCAGCCCTTCCAAGTTGCCTGTTGGAGTCGGTAGTAGCATCATTTTTTACACCCCTCTCTTGAAGTCTGAAGCTTCTTCCAAACATGTGACATGCTGGTACATAAGCCTAAATGAATAAAATGAATCTGTACTGGTAAATAACCCTAAATAAACAAAATGGATGCATATTATATGTATGATAAAATACATATTATAAACACCAGGTACACTGACTAGTCTGTAGACAAATACTTACAATACCTCCACACTTAAACTCCCCAAACAAATCTCTGAATATAATGGGAACTTCCTATGGCACTTTTCCACTCCAGTAGTTCCTTTCCCAGTCCATTTGGTAAGAAATGCTTTTTGAACAGCATAATAAAAAAAAATTATTTTCTCTGTGTGAGTGGAAAGACCTAGTAACAGAGAAATTAACAGGTATCTTGCATAGTAAAGCAAGATACTATATGCATAATTATATGCATAAAAATGCATAGATACTTATCCTGAGCCTTGACTGAGTCTCTAGGTGGTCCTTCCAGGGCTGGCATTTGTCTGCTTTTCTGCCCTGCTGTGTGGTCTCAGGCCAAGCAGATAAAGCAGGACAGGACAGTGCCCTTGATTTCATGTATGTTGGCTGCGTAGGGTAGTAACACAAGCACAAGTTTTCAGGTCAAACAGTAATTAATCCCTTACCAATAAAATGAGTTAAATAAGGGATGTGACAGCAGCGCACCAAGCAGGTAGGAAACACCAACTTCCTCATTTGTTCTTCACAATTCTTCCAGTTTTTAATGCATGGGCCTCCCACTTCTGGTGGCTTCTTCCAAGCTCCCCATGGGGAGGGTCTCCTGAGAGCCTCCCTCCCCCATATGCCTTGCTTATTGCCACATCCCTCTCTTTCCAAAACAACATAGAGACCACAGGAAGGGGGAAAAGCATGACAGGTGATGAGTTGCTTCCTGGCTTGGTGGCTTCAGCTGACCTAGCAGCCCATATTGCTCAGTGCTTTTTGAAACAGCAGAACTTGTGGAAGGTAACTGGGTCATAAAGACTAAGAAAGGAAAGAAAAGCTGCTTTTATGCTAGTAACTAGGTTTTGGAGCAGGAGTGCAGTTTTAAAGAGTCTTGTTGTCTCAACTTACTGCACTTGAAGTCTTTTTGTGCATGCACAATTGACATTCTTTATGATATTGATGTCACGTACTTAATGTCATCCATGAAATTCTGCTGTTCTCATGTCTTTTCATTATCCTGCTGGATATAATGAATAAAACTCAGAGATCTATGACTGCATTTCTATAATGTATCTGTCAAGGATTCACAGTAATATGTGAGAAGGTGTAATTTGAAATTACAGGCACACCTCTTTCAACCTATACCTAAATATCCACTTATGTTTGTTGCCTATCTTGTTACACATTTCTTACCTTAGGTTTAATTACATTCAGACTCAGTGGACCAGTTCAGAGGTGCAGTATGGCAGAGCATGGGCTGCTGCGTTCAGACAGCAGGTGGATATAGTCTGCACATATGGTCAGTCTACTTGGACATGTGTTATGCAAGAAGAGGTACAAAGCTTCTGAGTCTGACTAAGGGACACGCAGTTAGGATGCATGCCCTGAGTCAAAGAGTCCAGTCCTCTGGTGTTACAGATAACTATATCATTTAAATCATTGCACAGCATAAAATCTGTTCTTCCACCACTGTAAATCAGGAGCAGTGCTCCTAATGTCAGTAAGCTATAGGAAGGGAATAAAAACTCTTTAGAAGGGTAGTATACATGGATAAAGGAGCTGGAAAAAGATGTATGCTACAGTTAAATTCTGTTTGGACTTATTGTAGCCTCTGACTTTCAATCACCATATATGAAAGCTTTTATTACTTAGTAATTTGGAAACAGCTTTCCCGCTGGTGAAGGCAGAGTGCTCATCTTTTATAGGTAAGTGTGCACTCCTGCACACTTGTTTTGTCTGTGCGCACACACTTCCTTTATGGAGCTGAAAATTTTCTGCATACCTGATTTCCGTTGATATCTGAAATCCACAACTGTGCTTTATTTCCTCATCTTCCTCTCTATAGGATGGTCCGCACGCTGTATGCCATTGCTGCTGTGTTTCTTCTGATGGGATTTCTGGTACCAACAGCAGAAGGGAGGAAGAGGAATCGTGGATCCCAAGGTGCTATCCCTCCTCCTGACAAGGAACAGCCCAATGATTCAGAGCAAATGCAGACACAGCAGCAGTCGGGCTCCAGGCATCGAGAACGAGGAAAAGGCACCTCAATGCCTGCTGAGGAGGTGCTGGAGTCCAGTCAAGAGGCACTGCACATCACTGAGCGCAAATACCTAAAGCGGGATTGGTGCAAAACTCAGCCCCTCAAACAAACTATCCATGAAGAAGGCTGTAACAGTCGCACCATTATCAACAGGTTCTGCTATGGCCAATGCAATTCCTTCTATATACCCAGGCATGTCCGCAAAGAGGAAGGTTCTTTCCAGTCTTGTTCTTTCTGCAAGCCCAAGAAATTTACCACCATGACTGTTACTCTCAACTGTCCTGAGCTTCAGCCCCCTAGGAAGAAGAAAAGGATCACCCGTGTGAAGGAGTGCCGGTGTATATCTATCGATTTGGACTAAGCCGAAAAAAATATTGTACCGATTGCACTCTGACTGTCCGCAATCATTGTCAGTGTGAGAGGGAGTGGCATGAAACAGCAAAGCTTCGGGGCTGGACGAAACTGAAAGGAACCCAGTGAATTACCTAAAAAAAAACAACCAACCAACCAACAAAAAATCAAAGAACAAAATGGATGTAAGGAAAGAATTGGCATGAGTTTGGGTGTAAGAGTGTACAATGGATGTGTACAAGCAAATATATGAATGTTCACTCTGACAAAAAAAAAAAAAAAAAAAAAAAAAAAAGGAAAGAAAGAAAGAGTCAACAAGGGTATTAAAGATTAAACAATCTATTTACCCACAGTCATGAATTAGGTTTCGTAATGTAAATTCACATTTTTGCCACTTACTGGTAAAGTGGAGCTGTGGCTTTTGCTAATGTTCACCTGCCATGCTATTTGCTTTTACTGTATTATGAGAAACATCAAAGTGAGAGGACAATATATTTGAAAGCATGAATCTATTCTTAAATATGAAGTAGGCTACAAGCAGTTATGGCATAGCAAAAACATCACTGAAAATAGCAGCTGTATCAAGAGTTTGTAACGTGCTTCTTCAAAAAAATAGCTGTAATCCAAAAGCCGCTTTTGGAGAACAATGGGGGAAATGGGAGTGTTGAAAAGTCAGTATAGGTGGATGGAAAACAGAACCACAGCTGGTTAGACAGCAAAAGGCCAAAGTAAGTAGACAGGAGGAGTACAAAAGGGAGTAGAAAAAGGAAAGATACATAAATAGAAAGACACGGAGGAAGAAATATTGTCTTCTGTTTACGTTTTGCTTTAATTTATATACCTAGTCATATATTACATAAATTAAAGAGAAACTATATACAAGGCTATTAAATACACTTCTGAATTCTAATGGCTCTCCACATCAATCCAAACCCATTCTTGTGCCACTAGATCCATTTGATGTCTTGTATTTCTGGTATCAGTTATTCCTCATATTACATATATATGTATATGCAGTATCTTTTATTCATTGGTATCTATACATACATACAATGAGTATGCATACTCTATTGTGCGTATCTGAACTCTCTCCTTCTCTTTTTCACACGCATACATAAAAACGTACATACCGCAGCACAAAAATCTTGCTAACCATGATCAAGTACAGAATGGCAGTAATTTAGTACATAAAGAGCAAAGCAAAAATTAAAACAAGCATCATGTGACTGCAAATGCAATAACCACACAAGAGACAAAAGACACGACATTCATGACTAGTAAACATTGCATTGTTATTGTTATTTTAGCTTTGCCACAGGCATGCAGTTTGTTGAAAAAGAGATGCAGAACTTTGCCAGCAATAATCCTCTTTTTATATCTTTTACCACAGACTTGCATTTAAACAGGATTTGGACTAAGTAAAGAGAATTTCCTGAAAATTAAGGGCTAACTGCCCCCTCTCATCTGGGGGGAAAAACACACGAAAGGGGACACGCTACTTCCAACAGCCCAAAGACACTCACCTGGGAGACCAGCCTGCATCATCTTTCCTTCAGGAGTAGGAGCTCAAACCAGACCAGGGTGGAGGCACTTGGCGAGAGCGCAGCCGACCCTGTGCAGCTGGGTGGACGTGGGGCCACACGACCCCGCAGGCAGTGCCGCTGCCCCGGGCCCTGGGGATGTCTGGGCAGCCGCTGTGGGCTGCAGCCACCCTGCACCTCAAGCAGCCTTGTGCCTCCTGCTGACACCTTTCCAGGCACAGGCGCGGTGAGGGCGCTTTCTGTCCAGGCAGTGAGGGCACCGCAGTGCTGCTCACCTTCCTATGCCCTGACAGAAGGCCCCCTGCAAAATGGCGCTTCCCTGTGGCAGCCCTGTCCCAGTCAGTGGCACAGTGGGGCTTGCCCACCCAGGACTCATTTTCCCCTTCAGCAGCAATGCTCTTCTGTCACCACTATCAGCATTGCTGTTCTTTCTCACACCAAAAGCCTCTCTCAGCCACAGGGTGATTGTTTTGACTGGATTTCTGTCCATTGAACTCTGAGGAAGACCACTCTGCTCTGAGTAACATGTCCACAGGAAAGAATACACAGTGGCACGTCACAGATGTGTACAATGTGCAGTCATTATATTAGAAGCCACCACTGTTACATAATGTCTCATGCAATTATTGGCGATATCCTGTGTCTCTGCAATTATTATATTTTTCCTATAAAATCCACAGCTACAAGGTCTGCATTTATAAGATTGAGAGGTTGCAACTCATTGATTCATATTATTTAAATGCATTTCACCTGGTGTACTCTCACTCAGCAGGTTTGACACATTTCTTCATGGATTTTAAAATCCAATTTTAAAATCTGGAATTATAGGAGGTAGATTTCCACTGTGTGGAATGTGAATAGTTAAACAGAAAGATATGGATATTTAATGTTATTATTAATACAAATCCTCTTTCATTGATAATAGGCAGAGGTTGTTTTCCTTTAAATTACTTTTTTGAGTTGGTTTGCAGGTGACAGGGCCAATCTCAGCCTTTGCTGAAAGATTTGTACTAGCTAGTGTTTCTGTTCAATAAATGGGCACAACTTGATAAAGAAATTGTTTTATCCAATTGCTGTCAATAGAAAAACTCCCATTATCTTTAACAGTGATGGGATTTCATTTTAGGCTGCTCTGTCCCTAAAGCCTTAGACATGAAGCAAAGCTTTAGACTTTACCGACTCCTTTATTTAACATTAGGCTAGCATTCTGAAGGAAAACCGATAAAAGTGTTACAAATCCTTATGTTCCAAACAGCCTGTGCACAGATCACAACAGAACTCCCCTGAAGGCAGATCCCCCCCATAACTATGTAAATTTTATACAAAGAACTTTTATGAATTGCTAGTTATTGCCTGAGAGTAAGAAAGTTCTGCTAACTTAGAATTATACAAGATATTTAATATCAACCACAATATGTATTTAAATGTCTGCTTTATTCTAAAAACAATGGACTATATAACCTAAGGCTGCAGTATTTTCATGCTCGGTCTCACAAAGCAAAACTTGGTTTAAAATGAAGTTTTAATTATTTTGTAACTGAATAGAATTGGAGGTTTTTCTTCCCAGCATTTTGTACGTCATTTTAACTACTAGTAACAAATAAATAAAATATCTTCTTCAGCCCATGTCTATTGTTGGTTTTTATTTTTTTAATTTTATTTCTTCCTTAAGTTTCCAGCTCTTTCTGGATCTGTTGTACTTTACTCTGACTTCTGTGGTTTCTCTTAATTATAAAAGGGCTTACATTATGACAATGAGACACAGAGACAAGCAATGGCACCATCATTCAACACGGCTACTTCAATAAGGTTTTAAATGAGATCTGTCACTTCCCCCTCACCCTTTCACAATTTATAGAAGGAAAATCTCAATCTTTACTCACACTTTTCCCCTTGTAAACCATATAGTGACAGTTCAAAATATAAATCAAACTCAAATTGTTGTAGAGTTGGAGTTGGGCTAAGCATGCCTGCCTTACACCTCACCTCAGTTCTGTGCCTATTCATCATTGCACTCCCACTTTTTAAAAAAAGAGTAGGGAACACCTTTGGAAACAGAATTTTACAAGCTCTCAGTGAGGACAGAGAAGATGAAAAGATGGAATTATGAAGGAGCACAGGAAGAGCTGTAATTTCCTTTCACCTTCTCTGTCCCTGCTGACTGAATTTGAACAAGGCTGGTGTTGAGTAAAGGCTGCTACCACTGAGGGCGGATTGCGGCCACCCAGCTGGGAGGAGATAGCAGCAGCACTGCAGATGCTGTCTTTCTAACCTGATGCTCTGCCAGGTGTCCGGAGGACTAGGTCAGTCCTTCCAGAGGTCTTCAGTAGTGGTGTCGTTTTCTGTCCTTGTGGTGAAAGCTGCTTAGATGGGGATCAGCATCTCATTGTACCATGCTGAGGACAGCCTCTTATTGCACACAAGCCTTTAAGCAGTAACATAGCCCTGCTCTTTTTCAGACTTGCACCTTTTCGTTCAAAGGAGAGTCAATGACACAGTTGGGCCTACAATCCCTTGAGTGCTCAGCATGTTATGGCACACAGGGGTAACCAGAAGCAGATGTCCAGCACCCAGCTGTGAAAGAAGACATTGCTGCTTTTTCTTTTGAAATAATGGAGCTGACCAGTCTATGGAGTACTGATTCTCTGGGTACTTTAAAAGCTTTTTCTTTAGTCTCCTCTATTTATTTATTTATTTATTTATTTATTTATTTATTTATTTATTTATTTATTTAGGGGATATGGTGTGGGGGGGAGGAAGCTTCTAAAATTTACTGAAAGGGAAATAGCATTAAAATCATCATTTGGAAAATGCATTTGACCTTTTCTGGTTGGAGATTTAGGCACAATTGCATGGAATAAATTTCCATGAAGAGACATGAAAATATATCTTTATCTGAAGATTTAAAACAGAGAGAACAACCTCCTGGGCTTATCTTTCTAATACTTTCTAGTACTATGGTCTTATTATTTATATGCTAACAAGCTGAGGCAGTCATTATAATTTACATTTGGCCTTCATACCAACTTCGAATTGAAGATATGTCCACTGTGAAGTCCTGCGTGCTTTATAGATAGTTGCACTGATCAAAAGAAGATGAGAGGGAGAGAGAGAAATCACACACCTCAATCAGCTTTCAGGGGACAGATAGAAATAAGGCTCTTTTTTTCTCTCATCCCAGCGAGGTAGGCTAGATTCCTGTTCAGGATTTCTGTATGTGCTCTGCAACCCATGTGTTGTGCAGTAGATTTGCACACATGTGATAAGACTAAGGCATCAAGAGCAAGTTGGGCTGGCTAAGCATATGTGAGACATCTGAGCAACACATGGGTGCGGTAGGTGTGGCGTGCTCTGGACGGGTCAGTGGAACAGGCAACGCTGTGGCTCCACTCCAGCTGCCTGTCAGCAGTGCTGCCTGCCCGGAAAAAAGGGCATCATGTCTCCAAAAATGATGCGGTAATTTCAGCTTGTAATTCACCTTCTCCTGAGCAAAAAAATAAATAAAAGACAAAAGGGAACACTGGGGAACTGTAGCCCTGGGGACTGATATTTTGTGCTACCCAGCAGATAAGCCTGGCTTGGAGCTCTTAGTTCCAACAGACCTCTGAAAGGAGAAACACCAAGTCACTGGCAGAAGACAGAGCCTGCAATGCTGCTTTGCTTAAACCAGTATACCACGGACTGCTCCTTCTCTTTTAAAACAACACAGGTCTTATTCACTCCAAAGAATTCAAACTTGCTTTAGAAACTTACCTAATAACTGACATACATCAGTCACTTAGTATCGGAAGTAGAAGGTCTGAAATTATTTCTGAGTGGCTGTGCTTACTTGGGCAACTGCACTAATCAAAGGGAGGAGCTGCACAATTTAAAATTTTTGGGAATGAAAAAAATAATGTATATCTGGACCTAGTATGGACTTACACTGGGGGTATCACTGCTATGTATTTTTAAAAATCCTCAGATCTTGGCCTTAAAGTATCAAAAAGTTTAACCATAATAATATTTGGGCACCTTGCTTTATTTTTTATTTATCAGGTAAGACTTAAACCAGAAATACACAGCAACATACAGGTATGGTAACAAATCTCAGTAGTGCAGATTTTTGATGCTACCTTGTAATGCAGCTTCATAAAAACATCTGAAGCCTGTCTGCACTGCCTGCCTGGGAATGTAGCTGATGACTTTAAGGTGCCCTTTGACAATGTGTGGCTTCTGGCTGCCTGAATTCCTCCCTGAGCTTTTATGGGTTTGGGGGGAGGAGTACAGAAATTCTAACTGTCACTTGCTCACTCTCTTATTATTTTCTAAAAATATTGAAAATAAAATTTTTAAATGTTCGAGGATCAAGATGTGAGGATCAAACTATATATACTGACATAAAAGAAGAATGTTTGGGATCACATTAAAAAAATAAATTTCTAAGTTGCAAGAAGCAATAACTCCTCTTTGCTTTGATACAGATGTAAGTCACATAGCTTGGGGATGAATCAAATAGAGAAGTTACACTGACTCCCAATAAAATTTCTGCAAATAAAATTTGAAATTGCCATGTTTGCATTTCTTTTTTAAAGAATGCCTTATGGAAACAGCTATATTCCAATTCATATTACAAGAGATCAAAAGAACAAAGGTTAAAATAATATCTCCATCTCTGGAGTCATTGAGAACTATATCTTAACCTTCTGTCTAGTAATACCAATATGGAGTCCAGCAAGAATGCAATTGGAAAGAATTAATGTGTCAGTTACAGTTCGTCTGGGACACCAACACTAAAATTCATTAATCATAATTTTATAGCTATTGCATGGCATCACTACAGAGCACTGTTAAGATTGTTTGATTTATTTAACAATGAATCTGCAGACCATTATATTGTTTTCTCTTTAAGTTAAACTATACCAAATTTCTATAGTTCATAATTAATTTGTTGAGGACTAAAGGCACAGTTATTTTTATATTTAAAAAAAAAATAATATATATATATATATAAGTATTCTCAATCTTACCTCTATCTTAGTGTGTTCTTCTTTTCAGGTAATAAAAAGTCGTGCTATATAGATATAACATACATATATTTGTCTCTAAAAAAAACAGTATAAAATGCCTAGTAATGCATTAGATATTTTTAATAAGCCTCAAGAATGCACATTTGCCATGTTTAAACATAAAATTATGGGCCAGTATCCCAATCTTCTTAACACTGTACTTCATGAGTGATAATTGTAAAATAAAATCAACAGTGATGGTAATCACAACAGTAAACATGAATAACTTATTTTTAAGAAGGGGGACAGGGTTGTGGATACTCAGTAAGGTTTATTTCTAGACTTTTGCAATTAATGGCAATGATGAAGGCTAGCTGAACCTCTCTCCCTAGGATCTGAAGGACCTTGAATGTCCCTTGGGAAACAGATGTGCATGAGGAATATATATGAGGAACATTTTTTTCCACTTTTGTTATTAATTTGTTTCAGCTCCAAATGAATGAAGAGGCTAGATTTTGGAAGCTAAGTTAGATCTAGCAAATAAAAAGGAGAAAGAAAACTATGTGTGCAATGGAAAGATCTTACTGAATGGATCTAAATCCTATGGTAGGTAATTTGATCTAATTTTTGCAGAAAGGCAAATGCCAGATGTTTGCTCCACTTTGATCTTAATAACACTTTAGGCTGCAGACAATAAGATTGGTTTAAAATTTATTGTCTCTTTGATTTCTCCATTCTAATGCTTTTTAAATTCTTTACACAAGACAGATCTATATATAGGCAACTGGGGTGGCATCAGAAGCGTTGTATACTTAAGACATTCTTGAAAACCTCACTGTGGAACAGTGTTTGCTGTTTTATGCATCAAAACAAAGCCAGATTTTATACAGGCGACGTTCAATTTTCTTTTATTATAATGTCTCTTTTTATTTTGCATATGAAGTTCTGATGGTTGCATCTGTGGCACAGCTCCTTATATGCTTTTATCTTTCAATAACCTTATTAGAAGTCAAGACAATATATTAAATCAACATTAAGCAGCAGGAGTTGAAAGGAAAGTTCATCCATTCTCTTGCATAGGGAATAATCTATGTAGATCTTCAATTTCACCTTTACATTGCTTTTAGGAATATTTGTGTACAGAATATGTTTTAAAAGGGTAGACACCAGTGAAAGCCTCTGAGGAACCATATCTTCCTTGCCTTCAGTCTTGCCTTCAGTTTGGATCTACAGGCTCAAGGATGCCATTGCTCTGTGTACATGAGTTGAACTCAGACTAAGGCAGTTTATTAAGTCGTCTCAGGTTTCTAGCAGAGTATCTTATATATTCACTTATATAATACTGAGAAACAGTGGAAAGCAAGTGAGGCTGAGGACAAGTGATAGAGACAGAGTAATGGTTTAAAAGAAAGAAATAGAAAAAAAAAAAAGTTCTGGTGTGCAGCCTGAATATCTTATCATAATTCTCTGGCATAGTTCACAGCCATCTGTCCCTTACATCCATGCACAGTGTCTCTAAACAATTGTTTTCACTCTGCTCAGCCCAGTAATCTGAAAGTTCAAAAAGTCAGAGTCAATTTTTTTCTGAAGGAAATTCTGACTTTTGTCTGATGATGAAATTGCCAGTTGTTAGCCAACTGATAGAACAGCTACCCTGGCAGGTTTAATTTCAGCTGGCAAGTGTGTTGAGGCTCCCTACTCCTCTACCACTAAGTTTAGTTCTTGCAGCAATGTTCTTTGTAAAACAAAAGAAAACTGCCTTTATTTGGAAACAAATATTTTAATTCACTACCAGGAACAAAACATTATACACAGGTGTATGGTAATAAATACTCTCTTTCCTATCACATCACTGTGACAAGTGAGAAGACTTCCATCTTCCATGCTCTGAGAGACTGAAGCTTGGTAAAGCAAAAAATGTCCCCCAGTGTGAATTGCTTAGGTTCAAATGCTTCTTCACAACTTTTCTTCATTATCCTTGCCACATCTCCACAATGAAAATGTCTTTAATGTAGTCTACTCTCTTTATTTATCACAAGTACGCTGAAGTACTGTTTGCATAATTCCAAGGCATCTTTTGTCAATCTTCTCTTAGACACAATACACCACCTGTGCCATTAGAAAAGACTGAACAACAAAGTCACAAAACATAGAGGTTTAAATGTCATTTGATTTCAATTAAGAAGAGCGCAGAAGCACCGGTTTGCTAAAAAGGCATGATATTATGAGACTCCAAAAAAAGTTTTGCAACACCGGCCTTTGTGCATCATAACTGAAAGGTGTGCAAATGCTACCTAATGTGAAAATGCTACCCAGTTTAATGGAAGCCACACAAGGAAAGATTTTAGTCTCGACATTTATCTTTACCAACACATGGAACCGCCTTGATCTGTTTTACTGTTGGTGAAAAAAGAAGGTAGTGTCTATTTCACAGGATAGAATAGGAAGTAAGAGTCAGTGTGATGGATAGTGGAAAGAAACAGAGGGCAAAAGGAGAGAAATATGTGCATCAGGTACTGATCTCAAAGATGAGGTCTAGTCTGCTGTCAGAATGTGCATAAATAGCTTATTAATAACAGGGGTGATGCATTGGCATTAGTGTGAAAGTAGGACTATACTCAGTTAGAACAAACATATTATGTTGTCAGAAAAAAGACATCCGGGTAGAGTACAGTTTATATTTGTTCGATATAAATAGACTACACAAGAACAAATCAAGTACAAATCAATTCCTGTGGAAACATTAAGGCATTTTCCAAGCAGATCACACTGCAGTAACCTCTGCCATCTCTGTGGCAGTGAATCTGTCACATTTGCTTACAGGGAGTTTATCTATCTGCACTTCTGTGTGGCAGATAGACCCCAAATAAATTTTAACCTCACAAACACATTTACCGGTAATAATATAACTGCAAAAGCTCTATGTTCTTCAACTAACATCACTCAATGGGTGGGACAAACCCTGCTTTATGTCCCAGTATAGGGAAAAACAAGGGTTATCAGGGAAAATTTGCTTTAATCTTCTATGATGATTACATCATACTGTTGAGTGCTCCTACATTTAGTAATGACATTCAATTCTGTCACCATTTTTCTCTTCACTTAACCTGCCTGCTTAACCAGGCAGCTCAGTTTCCATCAAGGCTGATATATTGGAAACAGGAAGAAGAAAAACACTCGGTGAGGCGATGCTGAAGCGAGGAACTTTTACGCTGAGGAGAACCCTCTGAAACGTGGGTACTGGTGCTACTTGCATCTTGTCCTTGCTGGCAAGAGGATGAGCTCAGGAAAGAGTGCAATATCAGAAATATGTCTGCAGTGTATCCTTGATGTAAGTTCAACAGTTTGCTGCTTTAATCTGTTGCTGTCAGTACCAGTACAACCAACATCTCCTGCGGACTGATCTGGTTTATTGCTCCATTCATAGATTTTTATTTTATTTTATTTGTGATATTCAGAAAATGCTTCATTCAGAGTTGCAGGTCTTGTTTGGTTGAAACACCTAAGTCTCATCTTCAGTGACTTTCAGTAAAGGTTTTCTTTGATCTGTTTTTTCTTTTCCAAATAAAAATAGCATTAGGCACCAAATTTCAGTTCTGGGTTTCTCAGATTTCTGAGGCTTGCACTAAATCAATTTGCTGCTGAGAGGCATGCTGACTGATAGCAACCTAAATAGCTTCTCTGGTCTGTGGATTGTGCCTCTAAGAATAAACCAAGCATAGTTTCTATTCATATGAAATGTTACAAAGGAGCAACAGACTGTAGGCTTTCATCAAGGCTCATTGTTGGTCAAAATAGCTTGGAAGCTGGGGTGGCAGCTCTAATTTTTCTAGTTTCAGCCTTAGTCTGTTTGGCCTTGCAAAAAAAACTAACCTTATAGTACAACCTCAGACGGGACTTTTTTTTGCAGAAGGCAGAAGCTGCCAGAGCTTATCTGTGGGGCTACGTTTGGGGATGGACTTCCACAATGCAAGACCTGGAGTGCTTATTACCCTCTGAGTTGAAATCGGATGTTACTCCCTGAGGCATGGGTCAACACGTCTGTCATGCATAGACGAGACTGTCTGCTCCTCTCAGTTGGAGAGGGATGTTATTTTCTTAAGGAGCAGGATGTTATTCCTAGAGGTCTGCCCCTTGGTAGGGTCAAGAGTAATATTTTATGGTTAATGTTTATGATTAATTTTGGCTGTGGCCTTTCTTTTCAGAATTTCTATGGTGTCAGTTCAAGTTGGTAAGGGGAAAGCTTGACAAGGTTAAGGCATGAACCATATACTCACTTTTCCTTCCAAAGTAAATACTACAACAACAATGCACATGGGAACCAAGGAGCACATTCCTAAATCAAACCATAAAATTCACACAGGGAACTAAAACAGTAGGATTCAAGAGGATTTTTTTTTTTTTTTTTTTTTTTAATCCAAAGGATACATTTTCAGAAGGATACCTAGGGAACTAGCTCAACACAATCCCAGGAGCAAAAAGGGCAGTTTGGCATCAGATTTCTTGTGCTCACATTACTTAAAAATTAGTATTGTCTTTGCCCCTTTTCCCTCAAAAAATATCTGTTAAAGAAGTAAGGTGAATGATTCTCAGCTGTTCAATACTGCTTAAAGGAAAGGACATGCTAGCCTCACAGTGTGATGCAAGTTTATTTTGAATGTATGTTAATCTTGCTTTTGGAATACATCCAGATTTTCTGCCTGGATTTGAATAGGATCTTTAACCTTCTATGCAATCTGTTCTCTTTTTAAGAATCTTCTCTTTTCTCAGCTTCTGGAAACTCTGATTTCTCTTCACATTTTTTGCTTATGCAATTGTTTCACAATAAACTTGAGGTTGGATTTGGTTTGATACTTTAGAAGATACTTAACACCAGAGAGATGGGGAATTTCTTTTAAAATTTTAAGGCATTCTTTTTGTTGTCAGGACAAGGTGTATGGGTACAAAGATTTATTCTTCTGCTATTGTTAAAACTTCCAAAATAGGTTACTGCACATAAGCCATAAAGATGATGACTTCAGAAGTGTGTACATGAAGCAATCTCAGAACTCTACCTTCAGTGACCTGCATCATCGTTTTGGAGTTCTGGAATGCATCATCAAAGCATAGGGGGGAAAAATGATCATTACATGAGAACTTCTGATGATGATTTTAAATTAGGAAAAAAAGAGAGGGCAAAATTCACATGGTGAAACACCTTCTCTCTCTCTCTTTCTGCAGTCAGAGGATATATCTGACATCGTGCTTTCCTTTCAAATTCAAAGAACTTGGAAAAAAATAATGAATATTTAAAATTACTGAACTTCAAACTCTAAGAGGAATTATGTTTTGGGTAATCATCCATCTCAAACATCAAAAGCACTTTGTGATAATTAAAACTCTATTATCTGACATCATGAATGCATGTCCTCCTTTGAATATTTGCATCATATCATCAAAGACAGGGTGATTATGACTGCTTCAAATCACATATAAAAGTTAGCACAGCTAGCCTTCATCAATACTTCAATGGAAATCAAAAATGCTCAAAGAAAAAAAAAAGCACAGCACACTTCTGTCTTTTTCATAACAAATCAATGGCACAAAATAATGCTACAGACACTGTGAGTAGGATCAGCAAAGAGCATCATCTTGCCCTCTTTTGAGGTTAATGAGAAATTGAAGATAGAAAAGTAGGAGCATTTTATGTTTCCCTTAACTCACACTTTTGAAGTGTGAGTTTTGAAGGTCTTTTGAAGAAGGTCTTAACTCACATCATCATATGGTGATTTGTGGCTCAAGCTTTTCATTAAGACATTAGTTTTAAATTCTACTGCTTGTCTATTTACATAATTGTAAAGTTCTCAGTGGTTGATTCACACTATTTTGATTAGCTATGAATCATGTAGTAGGCTTTGTCTGTGACTCTAACTAGTAGAGTTGGAAGTAAAAATCGTTAAGTGCTAATAAAAATTCTTATAAGTATGATCAATAAGTATGATTAATCTTATAAGTATGATTAATTTTTTCTCAGAAAGAGTGGTCAGGCATTGGAATGGGTTGCCCAGGAAGGTGGTGGAGTCACCATCCCTGGGGGTGTTTAAGGAAAGATTGGATGCGGTGCTTAAGGACATGGTTCAGTGGGTGACATTGGTGGTAGGATGATGGTTGGACCAGATGATCTTGGAGGTCTTTTCCAACCTTAATGATTCTATGATCTAATAATCTGGCTGAGAATTTTGCAGATCTATTAGTAGAGTTAATTTCATAAATCATTTCAAAAGGTTTAATCATTTATTGCAGTCCTGGCACTTAGAGTTTGAATACATTTCATCATTAGTAATGAACAAATGTAGGAAATAGATGAATGTACATTCAATTAACAAGGGTTTCTTAAACAGGGAGACAGAAAGAGAAAGACAGCAAAGAATTACAGAAAGGACACAATGCCAAACGAAAAAAAAAAAAAAAAAAAAAAAAAAAGAAAAAAGAGAGAGAGAGAAAATAATAGTCTTGTAACACTGCGAATGAAGAAATTATTCCTCACTTACTCCTCACATTCTTTTTAAGAAGTTGCAGAGGGTTTTTATGAAGGCCCAGCATGCTTAAAGTTGTGAAAAGTTAAAGTTGTGAAAGTTAAATCACCACTCATTTCTTCTGATGCTGTCTTCAGCTGTGATCTGTGAAGCCTGTTTCTCTCATCAGAGACAGATAATACAGTACCATAAGATCAAATTTGAAAATTCCTAAATTTTCTTGTGTGGGGGGACTAGGTGTATGAGAACAACTGCTAGTATTACTTCTAGCAGTAGCCAATACATTAACCTACATGGAAACCAGAAGCTTCTGAAGCCTGTGCATCCACTGTCATATAGAAAAGACTGGACACATTTATGGTTGTTTGCAAGATGCAAAACAAACAACAACAACAAAACAAAACCCTAGAGCAAATAAAGCCAATGAAATGCAGCAAACATGCAGCAAAAACAGGACTTGGCAATTGTCACATTTTTTCATCCTTCCAAAGAAACCAGCACAAACTGAAAGGCATATTCTATTTAGCTGTCTCTGTGTCTTGTTCTCTTTGCATCTGGAATCCCTTGGTTTGTTGACTCATGGTATTGGGCCTCTCAAGACCAAGGACTGCTTTGTTTGACCTGGTGTATTCATCAATATTTGCATTGTTAATTTCTTTATTTTGCAAAGCACCTTGTCTCATGAAAGAGGTTACACAAAGAAATCACCAGTCTGCTTTGATTAAAGTTTTCTCAGAAGTTAATCTAAAATTCTACTGTCGTCAGCTCATTTGCTTTTAAATTATTTCAGTAACTACAGTATTCCAGCTTTTGATTTTGTGCAATCTCTTCCTGAAACAATGGATATATGAAAATTTCACTACATATTAGTGAAGTATATGTATATTTATATTAGATCTATGGTTGGATTAATTTGGCCATATAAATAACATAGCTTCTGTTAGAAGTATATATATACATATAAATATACACACATATACACATATATAATATATAAGTGCATATTTATAGGTATGTTTGTATATTTATAAACAAAATAATTTAGGAATAATTGAATGCTTTTATCTACAATTTTAACTCATGGATAAATAGCTGTAACATCTATAGGTATGAAATGGTGCATCTCTGAAATTACTGAATTGTATAAATCTTAACTGCTTATTAATTGGAAGAAGACAATTCAACAATGACAGCATTTTACAATAGTCTACCATAAATTCATTCTGTATTTATGAAATAACACTTTTCAATAAATCCAAAGATGAAATACACTAACAATGAAATAATGAAGAATTCTACAGCACAGGGAAAAAAAATAAGGTTTATATCTGATGACACCTTTGTATGTTCAGAATCACAGAGTAGCATTCATTTTAAAACTGAAAGATAGGTCCAACTATTTTGAACTTCTATTAAATTTTGGTGTTGTTGCATAGGTTTATTCTTGGAAATTCACTTCAAGACACTAGACAATAAAAAAATAAGAGAATGAAAGACAGCAAGTGTCTCTCTAAGTTGGACTACTTTAGCTTAGCTAATTTTTATTAGGATAATCATTATACATGTGTTTTGACTTTTCAGTGTCTATATAGATGTTTCTCACTGTGGTAATTTAAGCATCTGTCAAATCTTCCCAATACCCATATGTTCCTTCTCTTCTACAGGAAGTGGATTGTAAACCATTCTTCATGTTTGGTTAATGCCTAAATCTTGTTGATTATTTCTATCTAGCATCTCCAATTCATTTACATAGCCAAAATTTTTATTCAGGTTCTTGTCCTCACCAGTCTTAATACAGAGTCTCTTCCGTGATGATAAATGCAGCTTTTAAAAACAAACAAAGAAAAAACATACATACAAACAAAACCCACTGTTTGATCATGTCACTGTAGATTTGTTGAGTATTGCCACTGATTCCCCCTTTTTAACTCAAATAGTTTGTCGTGATTTTCAAGGTCCTTCATAGTGCATCTCTGTCTTATTCTCTGTTGACATGATCACTCCAACCTCTGGTAACAACTTTCTAACACCCTTATGCTGTTCTCAGAAACATCTAACAAATCACTTTCTATTTATTTATTTATTTATTTTTGTGATACATGATGCCAAACCCACCTCAAATATACCAGTCTTCAGAAAGTTGCCTAGCATCCTGGCAAAAATGCTTCCAGTTTCTG
Organism: Aythya ferina; assembly: GCF_964211825.1. Taxonomy (NCBI): domain Eukaryota; kingdom Metazoa; phylum Chordata; class Aves; order Anseriformes; family Anatidae; genus Aythya; species Aythya ferina. The sequence continues at coordinate 26,014,014 of NC_140301.1, forward strand.
TACTCCCCAAAAGGTCATGAAATTACTCTATAATTTTATTTATAAATTGCAGCTGTTCCCTATTCTGACTTCAGAGAAATTGGGAAAAAAAAATCTGTAATGATGTACAGTAAGGTTTTCTAGGCTATCAATCTAGAATACTACAAGTAACAGTAAAATATAGGTAAAATGATAAAGTAATTTACATTTTTTTTCTTAGTTAATGGAGCTCAAATATTAGTGTCTGGAGACATTAAGGACAGAGACACTTTGAGACGCTATTTTAATATTATTTTGTGGGCAGCATGCTTTGATTTATTGAAAGTCATTTAAGAGCTTTTCAATATTATGTATCTGGAAATGTGACAAGTTGCCAAAAGTAGCATGAGAACTAAAGGAAATCCACATCCCCAGAAATGTGTGCAAATTGTTTCAGACACAATCCTCCCAAACATTTATTAAAATATCTTCAACAAATTTACATCTGTAACCTACTTATTTTAATGCTTTGCAGATCTCCAAAATACTATATATCTTTTTAACAAGTGCATTGAATCTGGAATATTAACTAGATCAGTGAAGTAGAATAAAACCTACGGTATCTCAAGAATATATTTTACACAGAAATTTTAAATACAATTGATAAGATGAACAAAAATAGAGGAGTAAAATATAGTATTTTATTTACAGACAATGGTTCCTTAAGAATTTAGTTTAAAAATAAATATTCAGTTCCATTACAATAACTTTTACAAAGTTAATCGTTTGCACATTTTGTTTTTGAGAAAATTAAACCTTCAGTTACATAGTAGAAACACACACACACGTGCTCACATACACACACACACACACACACACACATGTAATTACAATGTAAAGAGAAGAAAAAAGCACCTGAATCTATTTAGCTTATTCTTTTTGCATATTTATATAATATTTACCCAATAACTACTCAAAGGACTTAAATTCCTGAAAATAATATACTAAACTACACTAATATTCCATTTTTGTAGTACATTTTGTGGTATGAAAAGTGCAACATTGAGCTCAATTCAAATGACAGCAAATATATTACTGCTGAGTGTATGTGTTAACATAAAGGCAAAACTATGATTTTATTAAAGCAAATCACATGCAGACATGAGAGACTAAACCTTGTTATGTCTGTGAAACTTGCTAGGTACACACAGGATATTAATAGCATTGCAAGAGAATTTGCCGTTTTGCTATGTCTTCAAAGAGAAGTTAGAGAGCCAAAGAGGCCCATATTTTGATGTTTTTGAGTTAGATTGAGAGAAGAGAGGGAAGAGTACCAACAACAATAATGTTCAACAGTGCAACTATTCAACTTAAATTGATTGGAAAGGAAAACAAAAAAATCTCAAAATAACTAAATAGAAGTTGAAAATCATACTATAATCCTACTAAAAACACTTTCTAGAGGCCAGCTCTGATTCCTCCCAAAATAATCTTTCTTTATTTTTGCTTCCTGTACATTTGAACATGGCTATGCTTTTAGCTTTGTACTTCAGAAAGTAATAGCTGAGTGGTATTCTATATGAAATGACAGGTTGTATTTTCAAAATCAAAACATTGAAGTTTAAATCATCTTTTCAAAGAGACTGGGGCACTTAGAAGCATAAGACTCACGGAATGATTCCAATGTGCTGAAGTTACTTTTGAAAATTAGATGTGGCCTTTTTATGTTGCCCTGTATGATATTAAAATTTTACTCATTCTGTTCTCACAGTACATATGGTTTGCCTGTAGTTTTTCTGGACAGGGGCAGCTTTTTTTCTATACCTGAAAAACATTGCCATTATAACAAATATGTATTTTCAAAAAAACCTATAAAAGTACATGCTGCCAGCCATTAGCTGGGTATTCATAGCTTTGCTGAGGACTTGTACAAGAAATGGCACTTTTCCCTATTCCCTGTAAACAGTCCTTATCCAATTTCATCTTACATGGAGCATGGGCTTTATATTTCTTTGCAAGAGATATCAGTGACATTTCAAAACCAGTGCAATATGACAAGAATGTACTTCATTTGCATTCGTCTTTTCTGAACTTGACACCTGAAAATCCTCTCAAGCTTTTCCCTTTTTCAAGTTATATGCAGATGAAACTATGCTGTTCATGCTACAGTAGCTAGCAGATTGGACCTGTTGAGTATGCACATGGATTATTTCACCTGGCTAGTACTCAAGGCCCCATAGAAGCTTGTCCAAGACAAGCTGGCTTGATTACCTGATATAAAATCATCTCTGAATCAAAACAAATAAAATCCCAACACTTTAATAGGAAATTCTGTGAGGATGGATTTCTTCAAATCAAAATCAAAATCAACTAGAAAGAGTGAGCTTTGTATATTTTAATGTTTTTTTTTACCAGCCTCTTTGTTTTCAGGTATGTTACAGAGTCCTTTTATTTGGCCCATTGATAAGTGGGTGAAAATATGTATAAAACATAATGCAAAAGACACTCAGAGTTCTCATATCACACATATTTTTGGTCTAAAATAGAGCAAAAGCCTTGGTTACATAATTAAATGCACAAGTTCTGCCTCCTACTCAGAGACAGGCTTTCTTGATGTAAAACAATAAGGAACAGAAATGCACGAAACATTGTACTGATTGTCTAACCCTTTGAAACTGAAGCTGTTTAGGTGAATTACTAAGGTTCAAATCATGCTCAGTAAAGCTGAGTAAGTCTTTAGTGTGGTTTAGAAGCTAAATGACCTCTCTTCACCCAATAGTTGATTTTTTCTTGGTCATTTAGCAACTAGTTTTGTAACTATGCGACCTTACTTTTAATAAAATAAGGAGAGTGGGGAATAGGGCAGGAGCTCCTCGGGTCAGTTTGTTGAATTAGAACATTACAGGGAATCTTTAAGGAATGAGATTCATACCTGAACCTTCCAATTTCTTTACAGCTTTCCCAAAACATGGTAGACTGTAACACAAAATGAACAACTGGAATGAAAAGGAATCAGAAGAAGGATTGTTTTCATGCAGAATGGAAAAACAAAACAAAACAACAACACAGTTTTGTTCCTTCACCTTCTTGTCAGATTTGAAAGAAGTATAGAACAGAACTGTGATCTTGCTCTATTCTTTGTATGAAATGGTATATTTCCACCTAGTCTCAGATAAACTCACACCAAAAAAACTTACTCTAAGAAAGTAAAACAAAACAATACAACAAAAAAAAAACTATAAAAATAACACGGCTTTTACCCAGTGCATAGTCATTAGCTGCTAATGGAAATATATCCCTTAAACTACAACTGGCTAAGAAATAAGCAGCAGGTGCCATACAATAAATATGTTAATTTACTGATTATAGATGCTTCAGGCAGCAGGAAATAAAATCACATTTTTTGATTTCTACACAGTTATGCAGTTTCTGTAACATGTTATCTCTGAACGGTTGCATAGGATGAGCATTTGCCCAGCAATAATGGAATGTATTTACAGCATGCCAAATGAGAAAGTGAAAACTAGAAAATTAGAACTACAAGCTTCATCCTTCTGGGAGAAAGCAAATGTATCATTTGGGTTTTTTAATGAGTAATTCACATCACAGAATGTTGACCAAAATTTTGCTGCAGATTCTAAAAATGATTAAAGAAAGACTTTCAAATGGTGAACAGATATTGCAGCTCCTCTTTTTTAAAGTCACTGTATCTTAACCTATAAGGATGCTGTATGCCAGAGTCAATATCGTACATGAATCTGAGGCCATGTCAATGCTCTTAAGGATTTTACTTTTATCAAGTACATTACAGTTCATTAGGAATCACAAAACCATCCCACCCTCATCTTCAGGATTATACTGTGCCCCAGCTAACTTGTAACTTCAGTGAAAACAATAGTTATCAGTAATGACAAAATTTCGCAGCATCATTTGCCCTAAGCTACAACTACCTGTTTATGATTAAATGAGGCTGAAAACTCAGGTGGTGTGGCTGCTAAATTTTTCTTAGGAAAAATTTTTCTTTTAGGAAAATATGAAGATTCCTCTCAGGGCAATACATGGAAATCTGAAATGCAACTGCGTGTCGGCACCTTGTTAATGGATCTCTCAACAGTTTTCACTGTAGTCAACCTTTCAGTGGTCACAGCACAGTAAAAGAGTAAGAAAATATACACAATCCTGTTCATATTAAATTATATGAAAATAAAAACAAAAATACAGGCACAGAATTAAATTCATATATGAATGTAGCATTTCAGAAAATCCATATAGCCTCATTAAAGAATATATACAAAAATTCTGCTATTTTGGAAGAGCCTGCTAGCCTCTACTTTAATCTGGAAATATATGATCTCTTTCCCCTTTGAAAATGTATATATCCCTTGACTGTATTTTCTAGTCCCCCTTCCAGCAGTCCCTGGGGCAATCTTGGCTCAGGGAATTGTACTGCAGTGTCACTTCATAGCAGCTGTGGTTTTAGGTGTTGATGGCCAATGGCAAATATTCCATGCAAACAACCTCCATTCTTCAAAAGCTACCAGAACTCCAGTTAGCTGTTGAGGCAGATTCCACCCCACAGAAAAGAAATCCACATCCCATACAGGGACAGCTCAGGAGAATCCTCATGGCAAGATTCAAAAAGAGATTTTGTTCAGTTCCATGACCCCATAATGTCCTCTACAGGTATTTTTAACTGTGGTTTGCAAGAATACTCATATACATAAAATTACTTGTGTACATAAGAACTTACGGTAACAGCTTGTATGAAAAGGCTTTGTATTTCCTCAGTATTAGATTGGTGATTTGAGAATCATTTCTTGCATTATGCTCTACACCACACTATTTGTGATATTTTAAATTCAAAATCACAACAAAGAGTTGCTTGGATATGAATATTTTCTTTTAAAGATGACAAAATAAATATTGTTTCATTGGGTCTTTTGACATACTTCTAGATTTTTCTATCAAGAGGGACTATATGATCTGGAAAATCAATGTACATGGGATTCAGCTTAGCACATCTGAGCTGAGTCCAGTAATTTGCATTAGACTACATCAACCTTTCAGAAAGATTGTCCATCCTGATTTGAAAGCACCAGAGAAGAATGGAGAAATCACAACTACGTTTCCTAACTGCTTTCTGTGGTTAACTAGGCTCATTACTAACAGTTTAGAATTTACTTCTAATTTTTATTTCTCTTCTGTTTTTAATTTTCAGACTTTTTTTTTTTTTTTTTTTTTTTTTTTTTGTGATACTTTTCCTTGCTAGCTCAAGGAGCCACTTAGTTCCTAATACTGTCCCTCTTTGAAGCAACTTATTGACTACAATCAAGTTATCTCTTAACATTCTATCTTTACATTTATATGCAAATACATAGGCTTATCTTCATAAGAGAAAAGCCAAAGAGAACTCTCCAGATAGCAAATCCTGAAACCCATTATTATAATTAATAAAGTATAAAGGAGTTTAAAATGAATAAATAATGAGTGAGATCCATAACAAAATTAAACAAGATCCAGACAAGGCCACGAATAAGCAAAAAATACATGGATATGATTTTCTGACACTTTAATATTAGCCTGGTGCCTAAGCACAGATTATAGAGCTGTATTTTCAAAAACACATCAGTGCTGTAATGAGATATATATTTCTTACTTGTTGGGGTTTTTCAGGAATTTCACACCCACATAAGATTAAGGCACCATCATATCAATATAAATACAGTATTCCACTGCCTCATATTCATCAGGTAGGAAAGATGTTTAGATCAAAGTTAGAGCAGAAACTGCTATCATTTTACTAGAATATCAGGGCAGTAAGAATCCTGTGCATCATACAGAAAACAGAATATTTTGTTCAAGTTCTATGTAGAAAACGATTAGACTGGTCGGAGATACCCTGGCTGTTGGAGGAATATCCTCAGCAATTCAGAAAGTTTGAGATCTTGTATAAGCTTCCTAGAACTGCTGATGCTCAATTATTTTTCTCTCTGCTTTCTGAATATTCCAACCACTGAACTTTCATTTTCCATATGTACAGAAACCGAAGAACACACAGTTTCTGTTTTGTTGAAAAATGTCTAAGTTAAATACAGAAGTATATATATTATTCAAGCTTTACACTTACAACCTTAAAACACATGGTAAAATACATATGAGTCATGGCAAAACACTGGGGTAGTTCTCATAGATTAATAAAAACACCATGAAAATATAATTTGTACTGTAAAAATATCTCAAAGATGCTAAAAATTCTTTCATTTTACTATCAGTAAGTAGTAACATTGTAAATACATTAAACAGCACTTCACAAATTAGAGATTTACTCACCTAAATTGAGTTCTTAATTAGTAAATTAATTCATTGGCAAATTAATTTGTTAGCAAATTGATAATCCAGTTTATAAATTAGCAATGTATACATACCATTTTTTGTGTAATAAGTACCTACTGAGCAACATGGATTTTGATAGTGCTTTGCTTAACAGACCGTACGAAGCTTGGCAATAATAGGACAGTAAATAAACAAAGCAAAACAAAAATTCTCAAGACAGATCTACTTTGTGGTCACAGAAGCAAATTCCATATTGTGTAGAGGTATTTTAAATTAACTAGCTTGGAAAATGGTAACTGCCTTTTTACAGTTGGTTGGCTTAATTTAGTCCATTCTTTACTTTTACTTCCTTGACAACATTGTAGACATTTACCAGAGACTTCTGTTCCCTTCTGTCTTTTTATTTTCTTTCTCTTCCCTTTCTGTCCTCCTTTACTTCACTCCTCAAATTAGAAAGATCCAGGTAAAGTCAGGCACCAAACTAAATTTAAGCTTAAAACATAACTTTTGGTGACACTTGGTGACCTCAAGATGAATGCTGGTTGATGCCTATTTGTCACATCTGTAGCACCTAAGCATTTCATAATTTAACAGTTTACACAGTATATAATATCTGTTAATATCTCTTCTTTAATTCAACAGTTTAGTTAAGGTCAGCAAGTATACCATTCGTCACAGTTTGATGACACCTCTGGGTACCTGTAGGGGTGTCAGTGCTATATTTAGCTGATTAATTCCATCCAAGAGTCTTAAAGGCTTGAATACGAGAATGAGTCAAATACTCTAGATGCACTTTTTTTCTACTTCACTTAAAAACAGTGTAACTACTAGTAGACAATTTAAGTCACGGATGAAATTGTAAGCTAAACCTCCATCTTGAGAGAAAGGTTGCAAAAACTGGAGATAAGGAAGAAATAATGCCTCTGTGCTACATAAATTTTGAAGACTTCTGAAAAATAGCCTAAAAACTTTGGCTAGTTAATAATCTGAAAAAAAAAAAAAAAAGTTACAAATCTGATCAAGGAATGCTTTACATCAAAATTTTTAATTTTAATCCCTTTTTATATACATTTTTCAACATTTCAAAATGAAAAGTCAGTTTGAACTGAAAAATGGAACTTCACATGTAGAAATTTCAAAACAGGCTATTTCAATAATTTAAAAACTTCTTGCCATAATATATTTCTAATGTGAATTTATAAGATCAATCCTTTTTCAGAAACAGTGTTACTCTTGTTGATTAGTATTCCAAATAAAACATTTAATTGAAAAATTCCCAATTAACTCAAATTGCAATATACACTATCTTCGTGATAGGAAACCATATGAAAATTCAACAGTTGTTTGCTTAAAGACTCATCAGAAATGCCTTGCTTGCTCTTGTTCTTTGGTTGTTACAAGTATTATTGCTCCTGTTTATCACTGACGATATTGGAAATACATAAATGTACTTTATCTATTTGGTGGAAGACAGAAAACTTGGAATCATAGAACTAAACTTAAATCTTTGTAATTTATTTTTCTGCAATGGGAATAATGGAACTAAAACTTAGTTTATTTTTGTTGGTCTATTATTGACTGTTTTCATAAGAATTATGCTTACACTTCTCAAGTATATCCACAGCAGCTAGAAACTCCAAAACATACTGGGCATTATTGATTCCCTTATTTTTATGTATGCAAGAATGATAGAGAGACTCATTTAAGAAACCTGTAATATATGAAATCTTCAAGCTACATTCACCAACAACTGAGCAACAAGTGTTCATTTCTATTGATGAAATTGTCTCATGTGTATCCTTTCTGTTTACTATGTCAAAGCACTAATGCTTTCCCTACAGTATCTTTTGTACTTTGTTCTTTACCTAATTTATCTTCCTATCCAATTTCAGATACCATTATCATAAAGAAGGGGATTTCTCTCTTATGGACAAAAGCAGAAGCATATTTTCTCCAGTTTGTTCTTCCTACTTATAGGCCATTATCGTGCTTGCATTTAACTATCAATTTTCTGTTTTACATTAAATTAACTCCTGCTTCAAGATCTTTGCTTCTAAGAGTCTGAATCCTTAAAATGCAGTAAGAATCTTCAGGTAACAGCGGATGTTCAGTGAATTTTTTTTCAGGCTCTGTTACTTCACAGGCAATGATTACAATGTTACAGGATGACAGCAAACTTATTTCTTCCTCAAGTTTTACTTTTAAAATTATATATTATATATAATATATATATTCTGGATACATTCTTCATATAAATATACCAGGACAAGACCAGGCTGCAAAATATATGTTAGAGAGGTCTTATTAATTTTTTAAAAGAAAGCTTTCAATAGAATTGAAAGCCAGAGATTAAATGGCAAGCGTATAACTTCATGGAGACACACTGTTATATTTTAGTTCAATGAATCATTTTATGGAATTGGTAGTTTCAATACATACCAAAATAAAAATATACTTCTTAATCATTTTTCTTTTGGAGCTCAGAATTTAGGAAACGTTAGATTAAAACCATAAAAATAATGAATCAGTTATGCCATCGATCATACAGCTAAAGAATTTGAAGCTATTCCTTTTCATGTGCAAAATATTGCTTACATTTCAATGTGTGGCATAAGCTGAGGCTTCTATAAAAATATTTATAGTAAAATACAGAATAAATCTATAACTATATTTAATCAATTTTAGAAAGGTGCATCCAATACTGAAGACACTGTAAAATTACTTACTGATGAAGTAAACAAAAAAATATTATGTAATAGTCCTTTGTGAGCTGAATGGCATATTTGCTCTAATCTACACAAAGCCCTGTAAATAACCTACAGGTTGTTAGTCATTACTTAACCCAGCATCTAAAATTCTCATTTTAGCTTTTCCATATTATTGCATTACATATAGAGTACTTTAAATAACCATTAACAACCAGATGCATTTTAAGCAATGTGAGGAAGAATTACAGAAAATCATTCTGAGTTCCCAAGTAAAAAACATCTTAGAATTCCTTCATCTGAAAGTACAAACTCCTTTGAAGGAAATGAAAAATCTTTAGTAGATTGTCTTGGAACAGATCAGCAAAGCAGAAATCAATAGCTAACATAAGGTGCTCCCTGGGCCATGAGTGTAGTAAAGTATCATGAAAAGTCTTAAGACACACTATCATTTTCATCTTTCTTCACTCAGTTGGCAGTCACGTTGGCTTCCTTCTGACGTAGTCTTTCTTTCTGTTAAAAAGAAGTGCTTTATTATTCTTTCCTCTAATTTTCCATCTTCTCTCAAGTTGCCATAAGCATTTCTAGAATAGCATAGTCTAGAATACTAAGAAGTACAGAATGAGTCACAGTAGATTAGAGTTCTCCTTAAATCAACAAACAAACAAACAAACAAACAAACAAAAAAAACACAAAAAAAAAACACTCCTGGAACACTCAAGGGAGACTCTCAACCACTGCATTATTTACTGTAGGGAAACTAAGGTTGCTTTATCTACAGAGTTGTCAAATACTGTGTGTCTTTAAAAATACCCCAACTGATCAGCATCTCTGTGAAGACTAAAGAAATTTATCTACAGTGTCAATTATTAGTCCTCTTTTTGTGACCTACGAAAAACCTTGGGAAACAGCAAGGAACAAAACAGGGATTCAATCCCTTCTACCATTATTCAACAAACAACATTTTGTAAGGTTTTGAAGAAAAGAAGACCCGTTGGGCAAATATATACAGTGAGCCCCAATACATTATATAGCATGAAAGAAAATATAAGAGACCTTATTGGCAGAGGGGAAATAACCAAAAAAGCAGCACTCATTGTATTTAGTTATCTTAAATAGCAGAACCATGCTTAGGCGCATCTACACCATGCTTTAATTTTAATTATTGTAGGGCCCTACAGTAATGTAGGGCATAAGCCTAAAGACTTTTATTTGGGAAGAATAACAACCTGCTATGCTTAAACAGTCAAAGGATACCTTATCAGACTTCAACAAAAACAAAAACCCACCATCATCCTGAATGACAAGAACAGTGTCACAAAAAACATTCTGAATGTCACGCTGAGAAACATATCATACCAGGCTAGCTGTAGGATTGATTTTCTTTGTTTCAACTTTCTTCTCTGCAGTCAACTTGCTTACTGATTGCTGAGCCACTTTAATTCTGAAACAAGATATGTACAAAAGACATCTTTAAGTTCAAAGAAATTAAAATTGCTCTATGTCTGCTTGTTATATACTTTATCTGTAAGAACCATCACCACCAAATTTTTTAGGCACATTAGCCAAACAAAAGGCTAATTACTACTCAAAGGCACTTTGTAAAGTACCAAAAAGTAGAACAGAGTACATTTTCAACTGAAGAGAAAATCAAAAGCACAGTTTGTCTGCATTGATCACTGAAAACCCCACTAGGCAAACAATTTCTCCCTTCTTGCAGGATCTGGGTTTTATGGAATATCTTTCTCACCCAGACAGCTGCAGTATGAAGGCAAGATACTCCTCTGGAAAAAAAAAAAAAAACAAAAACAAAAACAAACACAACCACAAGCTAGCTGGCTAGATCTTTTGTATATATAGTATATACTATTTTAGTGGGCCATTTGCCAGGCTACACATTTTATTTCCTTTGAAAACCTTGAAGTGAAAGCATCTGCCAGTTTTTTCCTCAATGTTTTCCCTGTTGCTTTACATGGAATTGCCTGGCCAGTCTCACTGATGTGGTGATAGGAGCAGGGGCAATTTAGAAGAGGTTCTTGCCTATGGATAGTTAAGGCAGTCTTGTGTACATCTACGTACCAATCTGCTAAATACACTACTGAGATCAGGGGAAAGATGATCACATTTGATTCCATTATTTCTATTCTTGCCTTTTGCTCTTAGGGTCTTGCAGACCCTAAGTCCTTTGTTTCTCCTGGGATTCAACGAGAAGAACCCAATCAGAAGTTTTATCAAGAGAAAAAGGAGAAACAGAAATGGACAAAACAAGTCTTTTTTTTTTTTTTTTTTAACAAAAGCATACTTCATTCTCCTCTTACAGAGAGGAAAGGACAGGGGAAGTTATGTGCTAAACAGCGATAAAAAGGGAAGAAAATTCCTTGGACTCCTGAGACAGGATCTGGCCAGCTATCAGTGCCTTTAAAATGCTGATGTTCTAGACACCTACTTTACAATTCTATATAGAAATGTAGAGGGAAAGAAGTTGCAAGTCAGTTTTTACAAGCAAGAACTCAGAAACCCTGTTTTCACTACTGCACACAAAATCAGTCTTTTACTATAAACAACACATTTCTTGGCACTCTGGAAGTGAAAAATTGTATTTTCTTCTCTTATTTTTTTCCACTAGTAGAAATAATTGTTATGGCCAGTCAAAAAGTATTTAAAATACCATGTCCAGTTCAAGCTACTTTCGACACACTCAATTTTTGAGGAATTTTGGAACAAAAGCAAAAAGGAAAGTGGATTATAGCTGCTATTACTGATACGTATTTCCTTGCTGTAACACCAGCAGAAAAACAGATTCTGGACATCTTTTAAAAATACAGAACGTATTCATAAGTTCCTCATTGTGTTTATCGAAGTTAAGTGTTGGAAACTAACATTCCTTGTCTGAGGTATGCATTTTAGAAGCTTCTCCTAGGTAGTTATTGGTGTTGTCTCACTTTTCAGAGCTTAAAAACAGCAGGAAACAGTTACACTACCTTTAAGTGATCTTATTTCCAACTCTGTTTAGCTACAACATTGATTCAAGCTGTAGCACACCCTCAAATATGCCAATACGAAATTACTATTCTGTACATTTTTAAACATATCTGCACTCTTTTTAGAACGTAATTAGTTTTCCCTGTTTCCACAAGTAAACAACTAAGCTGCAACATACAGTTCCATCTTTTTAGTTTTTTGTTAATCACTACAGTTTGCTCCTTTATGATAGATGACAGCAGCCACTGGACATGGCATGCCATTCCTCACAGCTAAAAAGTTTATGCAAAGATGATAATGCATGTCAAGTGACAGTATTCGGGTTTAGCACAATCATACGGAGGGATCAATTTCTAAACTCTTCCCTATCTCCACCACATTTTTATTTTCTATCACATTCTAGGATTGTTTTCTGAATAATTTTTAAACATTCAGTGTCTACATTTTCATCTGAAGGGAGAATTCTAGGGATTATAAACTTTTGGACTTGAAAAGAAAATTACGCTTGTCACTGATTTAGGCATTGCTCTGTGTATTTTATTCCATACTTGCACCACTGCCAGGAAACCTGGAATTTTTTAAATAGAATGAATAGCTTGGAATACAGAATAAAAATAAACCAGCTCACTAACATGATTTGAATCATGTGATATTTGGCTCATAAAAATGACAGACATTATATATTGCTCTTTGGTCTCCTAGGGAGTAAAGAAATTACTTGGTTAACGTATGAGTGATAAGATTAGCAGGCATTCTCAGAAACATAAGTGCATAATTTAAGATGAATGTAATTCTTTGGGATTTTAAAAGTAAAATAGTTTGACTTTAACAAAACGGTTAGCTCAGTAATTACATCAGTGAAACACCACAATGCAAAGGTGTCTAATAAATAAAAACGAATCTTTGTTACACATGGGTAGGATACTAGGACTGGCTATTGTGTCTGGAAGCGCTGTCCTTGAAAAGAGAAAAATGAAATGGTATGAAAACCATCCAAATTCAAAATCATCCATTTGTTTAGTGGCAGAAGCCTAATCTTTCCCTTGTTTCCTTTCATAATCTTTCCCTTGTTTCCTTTCATTCCTTTCCCTTGTTTCACTTTCATGAAAAAACTTTAGAAATGAACACATAACTTACAAACACACAATATCCTTTATCTTCATCTAAAAATGAATATATGCATTACATTTGACTGACACTGTTACTGAAACAGGTAAGTAAAAATAAACAAATCACATAAAAAACAATTATCTAGTGACTAGACAATTTTTGTTAATAAAACTTTGGTAAGCCTCTGCTGTTCACTCTTTTTTTTTTAACTACCTTTCCCTAGCACAAATAAAAATAATTACATGTTTGTATAAATCATATAATAGTGTAACTTTATTTGAAAAACTTTTATTTTTTTCAGATTATACTTTCAGAAATATATTAAAATCAAAATAAAATTAGAGATAAGTTACAGAAAGAACTACATATAAAGTACAATTGAAAGGATAGAACTAAACTAACAAATATTCTCTGATGTTGTCTTAGACACACATATTATGTCATTAGCCAATGTGCAAACATACCACACAATATGCTACTATTTTCAGTTACTATTGTAAAGTTGTTCAAGGTAGTAGATACAGCTTATGAGAATTTATATAGATGTAAATTGTTTAACTTCTTACAGAAGTATAACTTCCTCAGCTACTTTTAATTCTTCAGCAACTACTTGTTCAAAGTTGAAGTAAAACAAAAGCTTAGTGACAAAGTCAAAATGTAAGTTAAATAAATATTCTATCAAATTTCCCTTCTTACTTGTAACTGCAGTTATATTAGATGATAATGAAGGCAACCAATTTTAACATTGTATACTTTATAGAAATTTGATGAAAAAGAAAATAGTTTTTGAAAATAGAAGGAATGCCTTGAAGTCTTATGTTAAATACAAGGCCCAACAAAACATCTTAAGATGACTTTTAAAAACATTACTGAAACATTTACTACAGATGTACTGGACTAAGGAGTTTCTTAGTGAAAATGAGTGAGGTTTACAAAATATGGCTTTAAAATGGTTACTCACTTTATGCTACTTGAACTCATTTGTTACTTACGTGTTACGTGAAACACCACACAGAAGTTGGGAGAAGATGCAGAATTTTACATAGTAAAAGGGCTCCCTAGGGAGGTCGGGAAATCAGTAAGATAGTACAATAACCAGCAGGAAAGACAACAGGTACTGATACATTCTCTAGATTCATGGAAGTTCAGTTAATATACATAATTAGTCTGACAAGAGTCTCCTCAAGAGCCTTATCCTTGAGAAACAGGAGCAGAATCTAGCTCTGAGACAGAGCTTCACGATTTTCGACTTGCAGGCATAGGCTGAAAAACATGAACCAAACATCCCACCAACTACTATATACCCCTTTCTTCTGAGTTTTTGTTGTGTGAATGAACGTACACAGGAGCAGCTCACATGAACAGGGCCACAACCATGAAGGAGAGTTTGGAGACGTGCAAAGGAACAGGTGGAACAAAAAGTTACTTTTTTTTTTCCTGTATCAGTATAGAATAGCATAGGAAGATGCATTAGCTTGTGTAAAGACTGACTTGTCTTTACAGAAAACAGATGAAGATTTACTTCTGTCAGGGTCACCTCAGTGGAGACTTGCTTTTCTAATGCATGTTTTATAATCTTCTCAAGTAGAGTAGGTAATAAAATCATAGATATTCCTCACACATTGTGTTTTGGGCAGTATTAATCAGTGAATGACATAACCTAGGTCTACTTACCATTCCAAGACATTAAACACTAATAGCTTTTGGTGTTTCAGTGTGTTTCAAAGGAGAAAAAAGAAGAATTAAAGAATGTGAATCAATTCAGCTTTAAAATCTGATTAGCTCCAATATGGATGCATTCAAAAGAAACACTACTCTCATTCAAAAGTGAGCAAAGGAGGTCAATATACCCTAATTAATAAAGAATATGTGGTGTCAAATGTAATACTGAGCAGGATGACACAGTACCACACAATATGGAAAACAAAACTGAATGAAGTGACAAAAACGTATTCTTAATTAGGGGAATCATGAGTCTAATATTGTGTATGGATCTTTACTATAATCAATGTGAATATAATTTATTTTTGTCCTGCCTGTATGTGGCAGGTACTGGCTTGAGTCAGACAGCAGAAGGTGTGAGCCGGCCCATTCTGTGCTCCAAAGCCCACAGTCAGGATACACAAAATCCCTTCTAAGCAAGCCAGTTGCTACTCAGGTATGTTCAACCCTTACTGGTGTGTGAAAACAGACAAAATGATCTGGTTCTCTCTCAACTCTTGATAGTCTGGAATAATCCATTCTCTTTGCTGCTATAGCTCCTTCCCTGCAGCTGGTGGATTATGTGGATAGCTGAGGGTTATGAAATAGCTTGGAATGATCACTCCACTTGAGCTTTCCATGACTTGAAGTTCAAATTTCTCCCATAAGACTGTGTTGGCACAGGAATAGTTGTGCAATTCAAATCTGATATGGGTGGAGATGAACAAGCAGGGGCAGCTATGGTTAACATCAAGTTTTCAACCTAGAGCCAAGCTGCATACCCATCTCAGATCCTTAAGCTCAGCTAAACAGTGACTCCCTCTGAGAGACTAAGAAATATCCCCATAGCTCAAATACCTTTCATGTGTTATATGCCTTACTGCTCTCAGTCATATGATAATTTCTGTATGCAGACCATAAACTAATCCTTAAACAACAGCACAGCTTCCTGAAAACACTGTAAGCCCATAAAACATGGCAGCCTACACTTCAGTCTTCTGTGTATTACCTGGCCTGGCAGATTATTTGATGGAGTCCTCGGTTAGCTTCACAAACAGAAGCCTTCTAACAGACTTCAAAGTTTGAACATTGTCCACTTTTATTACTGTGCTGTACAATACAATTGGCTATTCAAGCTTTCAGTCAAGCCTTCTGAAAAGAACTTCATCATTATTGATCAAATCTTTAAACTGTATTTAGAATAAATGTTCACTAATTCAGTACATACATAGCAAAACGTATGTTATCAGTGGAATTTGTCTCCAAAACCTCTAATTGCTAACACACTTGGTTTGCTTCTATTTTTTCCTGGATCTACTGACAGTACTTTGATTATCTGTTTACAGGTGAGAAATTTCAGCTCTGTAATCACAAGAAAAAAAAAAATCTAATTCTATGCCTTTATGAAAGCTATTGCTAAACTAAAAGGAAACGATAGGCCAAAAAAGGCTGCAATAGGCTAGAATAAAAACATGCTTCAGTCCATTTGAGCTGTATACTAACAAATACCTAGGAGCATGTAAGGATAGCCAAAGCATTCAGTGATAATCCCCAGAATACTTTTGCAGCTGGAAACTCTATTCACATTTCAGTCCTTCATAGATTTTTCTAATATGAATTTGTAGTGTCACCATTCAGAAGCAATGCAAACTTTTGACACCTGGGACATCTGGTGGCAATGTGTTCAACAGATTAAGTATGCCTACTGTAAAGATGCATCATTGCATTCGGCTTAAACCAGTCACTTGCAAGTTTCATTCGATGCTTTTCAGCTGTAGTATTAGATGAGGTATGTAATGATTATTTCACATTTGCCCTTCATGCCTGTACAGTTCTCTATTGCATCCTTTTCATTAGGTTCTTTTCCAAGCCTATAAATCCCACTTTATTTAAACAGTTCCTTATGCAGAAGCTGTTCTGTACCTGATCATTCTTTCTCTTCTCTCTCCATATCTTGCTGGAAAGGAAGGGAACAGAACTACACATAGACAACTGTAGATTTATATAATGATTCAGTAATGTTTTCCGTTTTGTTGTACATTTGTTTCCTAATAACACTTAAAAAGAAACACTGCTTTTCTTTCCAAGAGCAAGAGCCTTAGGGCAGCACCTTGCCAGATCTGCTGTATGGAAACTAGCCATTTCTGTTTTGCCACACAGGCCTGTAAATCATAATTATCTCCCTGATTTGTCCTATAGCTATACTTTAACCTCAGAAGCGTGTAAAATCTTCCTTTTTTTCTCTGTCTGCATTGCTAAACAATTTGGTACAACTTTTTATTAATTCATGTTGCAATTCATCAGCCACTTCAACTCTGCCTTTCTCATATAGAAAAAAGACTACATTGGCCACGTAATTTCTACTCAAAATGCTTATAGAATGTAGCCATGTAGAATGCCACATTTTTCTTTTTTCTTCACTCAACCAGATAAGCAGATTTTATGATAGCTGGATGATGCCTTTTTTGCAGAGTTAGACTAATGCTCAGTACAGTGTGTTCTGCCATAGTACACTTTGATCAAAATGGCTGCAAATCTAGATTCTCACCTTTTTTTTTTATTCATTGTCTTAGGTGACAGACACATGACATTCATTAGACAAAGGTTTTGAGGGAGTGAAAACTGGCAAAAGAAAAGGATAGGGAAAGGATATAACTTCCCTGGTACTGAGGGGAGACTGCTTAGCATTTCTCCCTTTGAAATAAGAACACAGAGAAGTGTCCCAGACTTCACCAATGCTCAGCAATATTTAACCTATCACCTCCAACTCAGTAGGCCAGATTCCAAAACTACTGTAAAATATATATGGCATGAATATTATTGCACTACAGTGACTATATAATATGTAAACAAAATATATGATAGAAAGATCTGTACTGTTTAGGGGTTCCAGACAGGATGTTACCATCTGTGAGATACATGTACTATAGGTTACAATATAGCAACACATTATTGAAAACAACAGGTTTAGTTACTTTTCCATCAAAAACACATTAATATGTGCAAGATATGCAGACCTGTAACTACAAGCATTCGTACCAAAATCACTTTGGTTCATGCAGCCACTGCCTCTAATGCCAGCATTTTTAATCAGATTCTAGCTGCCATCTTCAGATACATGGCAAACCTTTATTGCTTAATTTTGGCTCTGGTACCTTAGAGTTCTTGGTATTTTTCAATTTTTTATTTGTTTTTCTAAAGAATAACAACTTGATTTAGTAAATCATGCACACATTCTTTATCAAGTAGTTACTTTATATTTGTAATATCATTGGAATTCCATCTGGCTTATGCATTTTCTTATTCCAAGTACCTGTATAATGTTTTATGCTTTTCATTAATATGCTTGTAATGCTATATGCTATAATATTATGCTTTTCATTACTTTCCCCATTCTATGTCTTCGAGTTGTGTGCATGTGCAGAGAATCATGATAGGTATTACGATAAGATAGGAAGGTTATGATTATAATATGTTAGAAATGTTGGTACTACAACTGTATAACACAGCCTTATGTAAAATTTCCCCATTTCTAGAAGATATAGTTATGGAAATTCACTTTTAAAATCAAGTTATAAAGTAAATCTGATAATCTAAAACTTGTATAACATCTTGAACCAAAGATTATTTTTCCTCCTTGGTGACTGTAATATTGAAAATGAAAATACAATTCAATTCCTCTGTGGCAAGTGTTTCTGTCAAGTTTCAGTCATTTCTAAGGTGCAAAATAGTCTCATAGATTAGCTTACTTGATGGTTAAAGATTCTAAATATTCTGTTGGCCAGCATTTTTATGAGCTTTTGCAATTCACAGGGTATCTCTTATGATCATGTGGTGTTACAAACAAGAACTCCCCAAACTTACTCTCTACATGTTCTGAAACAGTGAGCAACCAATACAACTCATTCTGTATTTAGTAAATTAACACCAGAAAAGAAAAAAGGAGAAAAGTATAGCCAACTCCAACTTACTATAATAAACAAATATTTACTGGGCACTGTTCAGTGTCTTTCTTACTGTTCAGACATTTTCCTCTTTAATATTAGCAACTTACACTGCTACATTCAGACCTTTTGCTTTTTGAATGTGTTACTGCTTTTGTACCAAAAAAGTCACTATAGCTTTTTTCACAAGATTAAGTTGAGACCATCAACATGCTTTGTGACAGAGATAAAATTCAAGAACGAAAAATGTGTTATAAAGGGACTTTTCAAAAATAGGACTTGCCCTATTTTTAAAATGTAGCATGTATTTCTCTTCATTAAATAATGATCATGTCTTCTCCAGCCATTGAGACAAACTTTGTTTCTCTTTTTTCTTTTCTGATTTCTGTTCCTGAGCTATGAAATGTTAATATATGTTCTATCTGAAAGAAATGGCTTAATCCAGTATGGCAACTATGCTGTAATCTTACTTTTGTGTAAGATACATGGTATGTACAGTGTAAGCAATGAGAAAAATTATCAGCAATAATTCCTTTAATATGTAAGTATTGTTAATATGTAAGTATATTCCTTTAATATGTATGTACATATGGAATATGTAAAGCATAAACATAATGACAATCCTTGTCACACTTATTCTGCAAAACATGCAATCACATTTTGTAATGAAAATAGTCACTACAAACTCCTTTGTATTTTTTCTATATTTATACTTTTCCCCTACATTGAGACTTGTCTAGAATATTCTCTTGAAATATACTTTAGCAGATCTTGAATGCTTTAACAGATTTATGGGTAGGCATTCCCATAAATTAAATGTATTCAAGTTGTTATTAATACACATTTTTTTTGATTCTGAATGCACAGACATACCCACTGAAAATAAAATGAATAGTCTAAAAAAAGGAAGTGAGACTGGAATTACATGTAATCTACCATGGTATAAGTGCACTGTTGCCAGAAAAATATACCTGCATTTTAGTCTTCAATTTGGCTAGTATCTTAAAACTTCATAAACAGAAGAAAGCAGAAAACTTGATGTACCTGGATGCACATTTACACTAAATAAAATGTTCCTTCATTTCCTTTCAGATTTTCTTCATTTTATCTCTACAGTCATTTATTTATTGTATCTATCTAAGTTTGTTAGCTATCTGCAATTCTGTCTTGCTTTTCTAAATGGTGTGCAAATTTTGTCTAGGAAAGAGACAATGATTCAACTATATCTTGCAGGCAGCTAACTTATTTTCATGGTAGGTTAAGTGCAGGACAGCTCAGTTAAAGTGTTTCCCTTACTTTACAAAAAAGCCTCATAGAAATCTAATTAGATTTCTACAGTTGTGTTACATTTAGCAGCCAAGTGGATTTTAGACAAAACAGGCTCTTGCAGCTGAGGTTGTCATTTTCTTAAAGGTGGTATCCTTTTTTCATGAAACTCAAATATTTTAAAGTTTCTGTTATGCAACCCAAAGTAGCTTGTTTTCAACATAAAATTTTAATTTTGGAATAAATCTTTTGATTTAGTTTTACTATTATGAATTTTAAGCTAATATGTTTTTAACGATAGATTTGGTATGGCATACCATAATTAATGTTTTAATTTTCTGAGCTGTATTTAATGAGAGAGAAATTAAAACCCAATACTAATATTAACATAACTCTATAAACAATGAAATCCGTATTTAGGTATCTACATTCTAATCTAATCTAATTTAGGTATTCTACAGCCTAATTCAGATCCATTTTATGCTTCTGCAGCTCATCCTGAAATTTGAAGAGTAAGATAATTGTAAAAGTATTTACATAATGATGTCAATACTTCAGTTTCAGAACCCAAGACTGAAAATATTGACTTATACTGTCGATTATTCCTCTTTAAAATTTCCTTCACAACAAAATAATTGGTTGAAGATAAACATTTTTATTTTTTATTTTTTAATTACAATCTCTAAAAATGCAAAACAAATAGTGAATCCAATTAATTAGCCAGTTAAGGAAGACAGCTGTCCATTCCTGTCATACTAAGGTTTTTAGTTACCAATGTGCACAATGACAATGGCTTTCTTTCAAAATTTCTTGGACAGCAGTTCATCAACTGTTAATCTCATACTTCATAAAACAGGAACCTTTAAAGGTCATGACTTCACAGGACATTTTCAAATGATTAAGATAGTTTTCCCATCACTCTAATTTACTGAGGTTCTTCTTTTCAGTAGTACATTCAAAGCAATTTAGCATAATGAAAACAGCTCTTCTGCCATTCTAATTTACTTATTACACAAGGCTCCTCATTTCAGCAGCACATTGACTCGATGAATCACCCAGATTTTGAGTGTAAAGGACAATGCATTGTTCTTTTGACATTAATGAAACTTTACAAAAATAATTTGAAGTGAACTCTGAAAAAAAGTCTGTATAACCCAGAAAGTATCACTACTTTGAAAAAATATACTAACTGGCATTCTGCATTCTACTGATACTGATTTACATTTATGAATAGGACTAAGGGTATATATTAAAGGAACTGATGAAATATTAGTTACATTTTGATTTTTACATTTTATTTAAATTGTTATTAAACAATAAGAAGTTCTCATCTCACCCTAGTAGGAAAGCACAGAACATAGTAGTTTACTTAGAAACAAAGATCTCTTAAATATTGTTTTAAGAAACTGAGTTTTGTTACAATTTCCAATATAGCATTAAAACATTTACAAGGGACTTTAAATCAATTTATCTGAAGGGAGAAATTGTATCCCACCATCAAGGTGCTAACTACAGAAAAAAGAATGGATGTGTGATCTAGACTTTTTTTTTTTAATCCATTCTTCTCCAAGGCATGACAATGTTAGCACTTTTTAGGTCTTTTCAAATGAATTGAGATATGGTAAACATGGTTCCCTTGTAGTGGAAGTGTTTTTTGTTTGTAAAAGATTTTTAGCTTCTTTAAGAAAATCAAGCAAATAATTGAAGGGTTTATATATATTTTTTTTACTCTAACTAATAAAATCAGGAGTCTGTGGTGAGATCTAGCGGCAAGTAGTTTGATGTCCTCAGCAGGACACCAAAAGTCAGAAGTGGTGCTGTAAATCCAGTGTGGGGCTTCAACACAGTGCTAAGTGTGGCCTGAATCTCTGGGGCTTCCCTTTGATGCAAGTGCAGTATATTAACTGGAAAAGCATTCACTTTTATTTGTCTGTACTGTCTGCGACAGCAATATCGCCTCATTTAGGCTAGTTCAACATGAAAATGCACAGAAAAGCAATCTGTTACAAATTAGCACAGCTCCCCTTTCATTTTACTAGCTAGTAATTGGAAGGGGTTACAAAAGTGTAATTTATCAGATTATATGTGTTTATCTTTTTGTGGGGACAGCATGCCTTTGGTGAATTTTCCTACGCACCCTGAGGGAATAATCTTTCCTTGATGTCCATTAGATCTGAAAGAAAACAATGACGCCTGTGAAATATAGGAGTATAATTTGTTGGGTTTGAGAAGGAACAGTTTCCCAGACATCTAAAATGGTATTAATGACTTTATTAGAACCTTACCGCTCCTTGGAAATGCTTTTGCTCTCTCGTTTCCAAATGGTCTTGAAGTCACTGCAGAATTCGTACCACACCGTGAAAACATAGTTTGGTGTGATCTCCTTCTCACCAGGCTTTGGCTTTATCCCAAAGTATCCCACTGTTTCTTCAAAGCTGTGATGGGAGGAAAAAGAAACTGTCAACACATAAGACCACAGGGGAAACAGTTTCTCTGAGGACTGGTTCCTGATTCAGTAGTCAAGGCTGGTAATTACCGTAACTTCCCCTTAGCCTTGGAAATCATAGCAGCAATTCATGCTGAGTATAACTAACCTTCCAACACCTACCTCACTCCTAGGAGGTCAACTTACAGATGCATGAGCTATCATATAGACATGTCACATAGTCAAAACAATTTTAAACAGAAAAACTGGATTTAGTGTATTAAAGGAAATGCTATATTGTATCTACGTCTTTAATTTTGCAACGCTCCATAGAGAACTTATTTTGCCATTTATCTTTATTGAAGGACTACAGAAGAGTCATATGCCAAGTCAATAAAAAATCTCCAGGTTAGGCTAGAAATAACGTTCAAGTAGTTAGGGAGAATTCTGAGTAGTAGCAAAAAAAGCCACAGTCCGTGCCAATAATCATTTTGCTAAGCTCTTAGAGAAAATAAACCTCCTTCCAAGTGTGTAAATAAGCAGATAACAGCAATTATTTTTATGAAAATACATTGCCAATATTGTAATGCCCTTTTATTTTATAGTGTGGATATAGTATTTGTATCCAGAATGGATACAAATGCAGCTGAATATTTTCAAAGTAGCCTTTTATAACAAAAGATACTTCTGATGGCATTTTAACTGCCTTTATGACATTGCTTTGTAAGATAAAATGAAGCAACTCACATTACTAGCGATAGTACAAGGAGACTGATCTAAGCAAAACAAAATAGTATGTTCATTTTTGTAAAGGTTGAATCACTTTTCTCTGGAAAGTGTATGTCACAAATACTGTAAAATTTGGTGAAACTTACTAAAACTAATGCCATAATTTTAAAATAAAGGTAACAACATATTTCAAAATAATCCATTTTTCTTTAAAAAACAAACTTATTTAAACAAAGGAAAATTATATTTTTCTTTATAGCTGCCAATTGGTCCTAAATCTAAAATACAGGAAGTGTAAATATTGAACATAAAATAAATAAGAGGTATTTGAAAGATCTGTTAAGAGTCTCTCAACTATTAAACAGATGTCACTTGAACAACAGATGCAGCTTGAGGAAATACTTCTTTCTTAACTTCTACATGTATTTGCATAGTCCATTGTATGTTTTCATATGGACTTGCCGAGGTCATCATCAAGTATTAGCTAGGCTTGAAGAATACAAAGTAACTATACAAAGACAGAGAAGATGCCCCCCCAAAAACAAACCAAAATTTACTCCAACTGCTTTACAGAGTAAGGAAGTTCAGACTTGAGATACGCTAGCCATATGCTCTGTTTTTTGATTCTTTAAAGACACATACAGCTTCTGGGACATGTTGGAGAATATCCCATATTGCTGGTAGTTTTTTAAATCCTTGTACATGATAACCTTTAATTTTCTCGCACAGGTTTTGCATGAGACATGAAAATATATTCAGTTAATTGCTGATCAACGGTAAAGGAATGACAGTGAAATGAGTATCAATAAGCCCACAATATTCCAAGTTGAAGGGTCCTGTAGTGACACTACCAGGAGAAAGTAAATAAATAAATAAACAAATAAATAAGCTAATGCAGCTTTCAATGTCTGTGTTAACCATTCTGGGATTTCAAACACTAAAAATACTAAAATGCCTTCATCGGTCATACGGTTAAAACAGTTCACCTCTACTGGACAGGGTGAAGGTGATTTTCATCTCAATTACACTCAGCTGGTAAAGTACTCCTCAGTTGTTCATACAACTTGACTAGGACAGCTGAGTCAGGGACAGTAGGACCAGAAACTCTTTGCAGGTTTGCTTCATATAACAACATCCCTATTAACGTCATGATCTCTTCTTCCTTCCTAACTGAAACCTTCACTGTTCCAACTATAGCTGTCCTGAATTCTGAATTCTTCTACACCCTCTCTTTCTTCCTCCGCCCCTCTCTGTGTTTCATCTTCAGATGTTCCCCAAGTAGCACTGTTTTGCTTTAATTTAGCTTGCTCTAGCTTCCTCTGCTGTTTTTTGACTTTTAGGAGCAACAGATCTTTTTATCAGTAACTTAAAACACTGAACATTCCGGTAGCATTTGTGAAACCCAAACTCTTTATCAGACAATTAATTCCTTAAGTCAACTACAAATTAAGCATACTTTTGTACCCCTGAGTACAAAAGTATGTACTCTGCTTTAGAAAGGCTACAAAGCTAGAACATTAGAGCAACTGTGCCAGAGAAGGAAAGTTTGGAGGTAGGCAGAAAGTAAAGAGCCTCTCCAGCTAATATTAGTCAACAGGTTCAGCCAACTTTCTGCCACCCTCTGCAGCAAATGATAACAGTTCACCTAAGACTTGAATTGAGTTTGGGAGGTGCCTCTCTCTCTTCTGATTATCTAGTAAGATTGTCTCTCTTCTGATTGTCTAGATCACTCTTCTGATCTGGGTGTCTCAGTTAGGTCAAGTCACTCAGGGCTCAGAAATCTAAGATAAAAATACAGACTGCAACAAATCTACCTATAGACCATGAAGAATAAATATTCATTGAAGTTAAAAATCAATTTAATTGCACATATGACCATATACATTATGATGTAGAAAACTACTTTTTTCTAATATTCAGATGAAGAAACCTCATCTATTACTCTTTATCTGGATGCTCTTCAAAAAAAGCAAAAAAATGTTTTATAAGCTTTTCTTTAAACTGTCTTACAGCTGGTTTACATTTTATATGAATAGAGCAAAACAATCTCAAAATGTATGAGGATATAAATTTTTCATATGTGATATCTTTACAGCTAAAACTACCTTCGTTGATATAAAGAGTTCCATAGCTAACACAAATAAGGTTAAAAGCAGATACTTCAATCTCAAAAAAAAAAAAAAGGGGTAAACAATATTTATTATAAATACTGATTTATTAATTTTTTTTTTTTTTTTAATCTATTCAGAAATCAACTTATCTTATTTCTTCCCATATGTTGCTTCCACAGGCCTAAGTAAGGAATAGATGTTCAGGCAACAAAAAACAGTTAGATTTCATTGGCTTCTTAGTATACTGCATTCAATAGCTTAGGTGATAAAAAGGTTCTATGACACTGAAACACATTTTCACTACGTTAAGCAGTTAATCAGTTATTACAATATTCTGTAAGACTCTGATTCAATTAAATGTTATGATTCAATGATTCCATTAAAATATCAAACAGAAGACTGGGTAAAAATTCAACTGATCTCCTTCCTGGAAGGCTACATAAGAAATTTTCAGAAAGTACATTAATTCTCTGAAGTTCAGATGCTTTTCTCCATTTACTCTGTTCCTACATCAATAATATCTTTGACCAAAAATAAACTGTTAGAAAGCACAAGCAAAAAACTTACTATTTTTGTGCATTTTCCAAACTGCTCTCTTCTTTTTTACGTTCTTCTTTAGCTGCCAATAAAAAACATTTCCAATATATAAATTACTCCCATAATGTTTTAGAGATCCTACATATTTAACATTTCTTACATTCAAAATTCAAAATAGGTTGTACACTAAATATAACAAAGGTGGTAAAAAATTACCAATTTTAAATTTTTATATCTTGTACATAAATTTATGCTTTTTAATGTAGCAATAAGGTGTATTGGATTTTAAAAGTCATTTAAAATCTGATACTATTATATATAGAAATAGATATTTATCAAAATAAAACCCAAATAATTAGACTTGAGTTTCAGATTAAAAATAAATAAATTGCTGTATATCCCTTTATTGCTGCAAAAACTTTCAGATTTAAATCCATTTTTGCAGTGTTAATAATTGAAAGTTGATGAACAGGTACTGAACGTAGTTAACACCAAGTGTTCCATATAGCTATCACATTTCGTTCAGGAAGTTGGTAAATAAAAACACATGTACTAAGTTTTAAATGTATGGTATGTACATCATTTTTTGAAAAAGAAGCCAAGAGTTTGAAATACAGTCAGTGAATGTGAACCCCTCTGTTACAGAGTGCTGACATGAACTACTTAAAGGGATTCAGTTTTCAAAGGATGGGCATTCTCTGCTTTTGAAAATGTTTCCTGAGCTGGATCCTCAAGCAAAAGCATATTTTTTTTACAAAAATGTTGATCAATTCTTCTTAATTCCATATACAGTATAGTCAATTTAGCTGCAGCTGAATACTACATATGTAAACAAATTACTGAAGTGGTAAAGTTATTCCTATTCCATAACAGAAAAATTATTTAAGTGCAAATGTTAATACAAACAGAATTCAGACATGGCAATGATACCAAATGAAGAATTGTATCTTCAGGCTGCTCCGTCAATAGGAGTAGTGCATACACTGGTTGAAATACAGTTACAAACATTTTTTATTTTTATTTTTTCATACAAGGCCACTGGTCCAATTTCATGAGAGGGGTACCCTCACAGAGATCCATACTAAGCTAAAATCACTTAAAAATGGTTTACTTCACAGCACTGCTGCACATGGACAAAACAAATTAAATTCTACATATATATTGAGTGAATGTGTTGTAGATACTTATTCAAGTATTTCATTATGGCAAAAGTAGAAACAATGTTATGTGTCCTGTGTCAGGAAAACAATGAATTCTATACCATTATATTATCCACCTCAAATCTTGGTGGCAAGACAGCTATGACAGCAGGTCTCTTTTATGTGTTTGTTTTGGGCTCCTGAGAAATTCAACTAAAGTTAATCTACTAAATTCATTATTTCCACAGCTCTCATATACTTTTTTATCATTAAAAGTAGAAAATGTGAGAATTCTGATAGTTCATCCTGATACAAAATTAACTACAAAGATGATTAAAATCTGAACTATGTATAAAACTGTATGCTTTATGATTACACTGATAACTTCTTTCTGGTTGTTGAGGAGATCAAAAAACATTAAGTAAACCAAAATCCCCACATAGCTACATTCAGAGCTACAGCAGAAATCCAGTATCATCAGTTCAGTTCCCTGATACAACTGCACATAAGCAAGAAGACAATGGCAAGGATAGCATGATTATAGGCTTATACATGTATAACTACAGGTTATATATAGGTTATATAACTATAGGTGGTAAGAACCCACTTACTGTTTTTTTTAATCTCATAAGAGCAGAGTAAGGGAAGACAGAGGAAAGACATTTTAATTTATTATAGAAATTGGAAAAAAGGTGTGACTTCTAGGAAAGAACATGCAAAGTTTACATTAATATGACAGTGTGTTTGTTTGCATAAGGGAAAAGAGGAAGCAAGAAAGTAACTGTATTATATGTATGACTGTTTTCCACTCCTTTAGCTATAATCATGTTTACCCAATAACTATTTAAAAGCATTACTTTGAAATTAAGATGTTGAGACTCAGACAGTTTTGAAACACATGGTTTGGAGATGTGCACCTCAGATTAAATCTAACCCAAAGCTTGGATCTCTGTTGCATACATAGTGGCATTAGTCTCTGTTATTTCAAACCACAGATCCAATCCTACCGCACCAAATCACAATATAGATACAGATATACATTGCAAAATACAGATTTTTTAATCTGCAATTTTGTAATGTGTACAGATTACTCATAGGTCCTTCAAAATGACTTACCATAAACTGTATTTGGTAAGGTGACACCCTTCTGTCTGCCCTCAGTCATTACAGTTGACTACCTTTGAAAATGAAACTGACAAATGTAGTTTGCTGTCTAGTCTCATCTCCAAATGCAGGTTCTTAATATACTCTTCTGTTTGAATTTGGTTAAGATACTGAATAAAGTCACAGACCCTATCTTATGACTAACAGACAATGTTAATGAATATGTTTTCTTCTAATACAGATATGAAAACCAGGATCAGTGAAGAATTTTTATCTTTTTACAGAGAAGAGTTTTGAAAGGAAAACATCTATTGACAAAATATGCAGATCTAATATGCTGCTGGAATAATCTTTTGCAATACAAACAACTATAACAAAATTGGCCTTATTCATCCTGCTATCTGTATCTAGCTAAAAGAATAAGAAAATAAATGGAGTACAATCTTATGAATTTGCCTTATGAACCTCAGATATTTCTAACAACTTCTTTTTACTGAAATACAGAAGTAAGCATTTGAAGAGTCATGATCCTGTAACAATTCTAAGAGTCAAACAGTACTAGAGTGAAGTGGTAAGGAGAAAAAAAAAAAAACTACAAACAAACAAACAAAATACAAACAAACTTTATTAATGAAACATATTCTGCTTGCTGAGGATAAAACAGCATGCCAAACACTATCTTGAGAAATTATGAGAAAATATTTATTAATGTTTCTAATAAGTGCACAGCAACTCCCAGCTACAACAGAACTAAGATCTCTTCATACATCTGGATGCTAAGAAATAGTTCCCCAAAGAACAAAGGAAAGTAAATATTGGATAATGACAGACACTGAACACTGGAGAAGGCCAGTAAACAAAAGACAAAAGCAGAAGGATGAGACAGCTTGCTCCATGAGTGGAGGGCAAAGAAAGAAAAATGCGTGGACACAACTGTGTAAAACTATGAGTTACACCTGGCCTGCTAGTCAATATTTTTAACACTGGGTGGAAAAGTCTTCTGGAATTTCTCTCTGATACTAAGTATATGAATGCATGTAAGAAGAATAATTCACTCAAATCTACTGATTTAGTTGTGCCCATTACACCCATTACAGCTTTTTCATTTTTCAATATCTTATTATTTTCAAAATTAAAAGATCTTGTGCATAACCTTTTATAATTTTTACAAACATTCTGGAGAAATGAGAACCTTCAAAATTATGAGAATGACCAGAGAACATGCAGTTATGGTATAGAAATCATAACTCTTAGTTTTTTATTTCAAGGCTGAGTTAAATATGCTTCATGTATATTTAGAGACTAGCAAATTATAGTTTGTTTGTTTGTTTGTTTGTTTGTTTGTTTTGGGGGGTGGAATGCTACCCTAAAACAAGGCATTTCTCCTTTTTTTTTTTTTCTTTTTTTTTTTTTTTTTTTTTTTTTTGTTCCAAGTAAGGAAATGGGTCTTTTCTGACTTTTCCAACCAACCACACTTACATTAAAACAGAATCTGGGATAAGACACAGTCACAGAAAACAAGCAAAACCAAACAAACAACACAAAAAGAAACAACCCTAAACATGCAAAACCAAACCAAATCCCCTAATGATATTCCTCTCTGAACTTTATAGAGCTTGGACAGTGAGACAAAAGACAGGACATTTCCTAAGCATACAAGAACTCACATTCACCATTAGTCAAGACTAAAACTCTTAAGCAGTTATGCCAGAAGAGAGCCAAAAGAAGCCCACCCATAATTTGTGAAGATAGAAACGTATTAACCCTTTAAACAAGGGTTGAATAAGATAGGTGTATACCCAGAGAAGCTAGGATTGGGTTATCTTTCCAATGTGCTAAATGTCACATTCTGTGGCATTACAGAAGCAACAATTGTTCTAATTTTCTTGGTCTTTTTAAAGCATGAAGAAATGCCACCATTTGGTAACAGATCCAAATCTCTTCGAAATTATGCATTGCAGGTATACTTGGATATCAGATGTTGAGGTCAGAAGACTCTATAGTTAGAAGTACGCTATATATGTCTCCATGCTCAAGTACAATCATCATACAGTCATCTGAGCCATCCCTGAAAGTGTTTAAGGCCAGGCTGGATGGGGTGTTGAGCAATCTATCTAGTGGGAGGTGTCCCTGCCCATGGCAGGGAGGTTGGAATTAGATGGTCTTTAAGGTCCCTTCAAACTCTAACTACTCTATGATTCTATGATAAAAGGGAAACTTCTTCACAAATGTATTTAATCAACGACTGTGCAGGGTGAGAAAAAAGGTCAAAGAAGGCCTTCTAGATGGATACACAGACTAGAGAGGATCATTAAAAAATACAGATGTTCTGTTTTCATACAAAATTCTAGACAGATTTAAAATCCTAGACACTACAGTAATATAAAGAACAGCAGGTTCTACATCAGGATGGATTTAGTCTCCCTTGTTTTTGCTTTCAGTAGAACTGTTACCAGTGAAACCTTTAAAACAAATTTCATTTTTAAGCAACCCTTTATTCAAGACATACACAAGGTGTGAAGTCTGGGGAAAAGAGACCTTTCTCTTCCCTTTTAACAGCACTACCAGAAAGCACTCTTTTCTCCAAAAGAGTGTGTATAAGTGTGTGTATATATGTCTGTATATATTAGTATAGCCAAAGTGTTCAGTCACTTGATTTATCATGTTAATCTGTAGTTTTCAATGCAGTATGAGATTTTATTGATTAGATGATGATAGCAGAACCACATGTATGTTGCTAACAACTCATGCACAACATCCATTCAATCCTTTTATTATTAGTGTTACCTTACTGGCTAGAAAAAGAAAGGGTGCTGCATAAAAAGTCAATCATTAAAATACATTGCAAACTATCTAAGTGAACAACCTGCATGCTGTAACACATGAAAATACATTTAATTACCTGACACTGCCAAAATCTCCTTTCTTGAAATGTGAATTTTAAAGGAATGAAATCAAAGGAATTGAATTTTTTAAACAAATTAACAGGTATCAAGTGCAAATAATAAAATATTCACGGACATACACATATGAATGCAAGAGAATGTAAAATCAGAAAATGGAAAGAAAGCCGTAATCTGTACTGCATTTTGAAAAAATGGATCAATTGACAAGAATAAGTATTGTACTGAGGATACGCTATTGGGATAAAATTTTACATTCCACAGAGACTGAATGAAATTTCAGAATGGTTCATTTGCTTTCAGAAAACACATCATAAGCATTGCTACATAGGACATAAAATTTCTCAGACATGGTGCTTACAGAAAAAAAAGAATATAGTTATTTCAGACACTTATGCTTTTCATTTTAATGATTGAAAGCCTTTCCCAATAAATTTAAAATATTTTAGCAAACTATGCAGTGTCAGAAATCCTAAAGCATGTGTCTATTCTGTTGTAGGAAGAGATATACTCATGAAAAATCTATGTACCTAGAGCTATGCATAGGGACTGAAGTTTCTACTATTTATGCATTATTATGTTACTTCTGCATTATTTCCATACAAAATAAATCTTACTATTTAAGAATTGACTTTGAAAATAAATATAGCGAACAGGAGAGAATATTTAGTGTAAGACATTTTCCAGTTTAATTTTGATTGTATTCAATTTCAAATTTGAACAATTCATACTTAATATGACTACAATTTGTTCCACTCTGGTTCACCATTCTCATGCAGGAGCTTTTTTGTCTTATAACAATAACAAAAAAATCACCACAAAACCTTAAGTGTTCTGTGTACACAGTTCAAGCAACTGATTTTTCTAATATGTATAATCTGATTAGCTTTCTTTAGCTTGTCACTAACTTCTAATTTGCTGTCTTTATGAACTCCTGAAATTTGACGGACAACCTGGAAAGTACATGTAACTATTTCATTGTATGTCTAATACAGTTTTTCTATTCCAGCATATTAGAATCAACAGATCCTTCTTTTATGGTATCAGTTAAGCAAGGAGGTCTGGGAGCAATGGAACAAATGAAATTTGGCCTATTATTGATTTGTATTTTAGAGTTAGTTCCCAGATGGATTCATTAACGTTTAATTATGGGTTGAGTTCATGATACAGTCTTTCTCTCCCTAGAAGGCTAATAGGGTCACTCTTCTCTATTTAGCCACATATTTTTATTGAGATTTTAGAAGCTTAATATCTTAGGGACCTCTAACTCTGTCACATTTGGTCAAAATTGGCCAGTCCATTAAAAATTATCGGCAAGGGAACAAACAACAGGCAGTGTGATCACATATGACTCATTTCCTTTACCTCTTCTCTAAATTAGAAAATGTCACATTTTTAACATAGGATTTGGCTATGCATATTTTTTGGACAGTTTAAATACTGGTATAGACATCTTAAACCCTTTCAAAACAATCTTCAGAACACTTGCTGCCATGAGGTCTTAATCATGCTTCCTTGAACCAGTCCTTACAAGTTTATTTTCCTTTGCAGTGGTACAAAAATTATTTTTAACTAAGAAACCCACAACCAATGTGCAACTGTTTCTATCATACAAAGAGTCTCTGTGCAGTCTTGGAATGTTGCTTAACAAACTATTTTCCCTATGAGCAATCAGGAATATTATTTACCAACCTGTACCTTAGGTACTGGCAAGGACTAATTAATTAACACTAAGTGCACAGAAATTGTTAAATATTATAAAATGTTCAGTATTTTTAATGTTACCAAAACTTCACAAATTGTAGATATCAGTATACATACGGAGGCACACAACACGAGCAGAACACACTCAAGCAACACATTCAAGGAAGTGTTTACTATCATAGGTAATAAAAAACTAGGAAATTCTGTTTTCTTTTAAAAGTGATAATGCTGTCTATAAATTTCTCAGAAAAAGTGTTGAAGGTCATTTTACCAGAATGTTATAACCAACTATGAAAATAAAACATTTTATGTGTATTTACTAAAGCCCTACATTTCTTAAAATGTATTTTTTTTATCTCAACACTTTTACTGTATTCTGTGAGAGTAGATTTTAAAATTAAAGCTGTTTTTTTTTCAGTTAGCTTGTATAGAAAAAGTTCTGTTTCATTAAAATTTGAATTATCATTAGTCTTACTTTCCTATGTTCTGCAGTTATTAATTAGAAGACAAGAATTAGCAGTACATTTTTCAATTTTTTCCAATTACATTATTTGAAACTGTATTCTGTTAAGGTGCAATTAAACCATTAATTTCTCATTCTCCCATACTTGTGGTATTAGAGAAGAAATAGCTTTTAAAGCATTTTAAAACTCTGAAAATATATACTAATTCCAATTTCTATTTAATTAATTCTGTACTGTAATTCCAAATGTGATTTTGCAGATTACTCTTTGAGATGACTAAATGTATCTAAACAGTTTACAGAACTGGAAAATTAGTTCTAATCCTTTCAAACTGAAGAAGGTTAAATCCAATCTGTTCTGTATTTGGGAAAACTAAATATCCAGCTTTTCTGTAACTACAATCTCATATTGTAAGCAGAAATAAAAACTTTTAGGATCAACAAATTTTTTGTAACAAGGCAATATTTTAAAATACATGTAGAATGATTGTTTAAACCAACAGGAAACAGGTCTTCTCAAAAACATGAGGGGGATAAAAAAAAAATAAAAATTAATTAGATGGTGAACCAACAGCTAATCTGCTGGGTAAAGAATAAGTAATTATATAAAGAATAAGTAATTTCAAAAAAGATTGTGAAATTTGTGGACTGAAAGCTTTCAGGAGAGAAAAGCCATAGCATTGCCTCCTCCTATGGAATGATAACAATGATTTATGAAGTGAAATTAATTTCTGCTGATTGAACTCACTAAAGATTGGTTTCACATGATCAGCTAAAGTACAGCAATGTGTGATGTGTAGTGGCCCCACACATTTGAACACACTAGGACATGCTCTTCTAGGTGATCCAAAGGATGGGAGTAGGGGGGTTAAAAGCTGCTGCTTTGTTTTCCATACATTTTCCCCTCATTAGGATACACTCCTTCTGCAAAGTAAGCTACTTCTGGTGGTCGGGAGCAAAGTCTCATTGTAAATGCACAGCAGGATAGTGGCAAAGCTGAGATTAATTCTCCATAGATTTATATAGACCTTTCTCACTGTTGATTGCTTGTACTGTTTCAAAGGTGTGTATGTTGCCTTTTTTATTGCTGGTTACTGACTTTATTCCAGCATATGGTGGTTGGCGCCATGACACAAAGTGAACATTTTATACTAGAATTAAAGTGGATATTTGACAGTTTCTGTCAGAAAGTTCAGAGAAAAGAATTTGTGAGACAAGATTTATTGCATATTTTATATGGGACACATCTGTTTCTTTGCTACGTTTTTGTTTAAATAAAAAAAAAAAAAAGCAATGAAGGCTCTTTAAGCAACAAAGACTGTCAATAAAAAGCATGAACAGAAAAACTACATTATTGAGAATGAATTTAATCATTCTGACCTTCTACAAATGTGCTGCTTGGAAGTATGATGGTCACCTTCCCTTTTTTATTCAGCCACATAACACAGGATGGGGGCAGGGAACTTCAAGCCCAAATTGATTATCGACTACGTTTGAGCATAAATCAAATAGGTAATCTAGGTATTGATATCAGATTTCACATATTTAAAAATAAGTGAAACATTAAGGTAGATTTTACCAATTAATATATTTTTAGCTTCTGTAGCAGCATTTCAGTGAAGTGGAATGTGCCAAATAAACATTCCTCATTTTGAAAATTTCTTATAAAATTACAGGTTAGCTACAGTGGGTAAAACTCTATACAAAGGTTTATATAATGGGTATACCTCTGCTCTGTATAGTGAGCAAACCTCTCCACATAAGTCCACATAACATCACTAAACCTGATGCAACTTGTTCTTTGAAGTTTGGTGTTTTAGTTTTCATCTTATTTGAATCAAAACTGAATTTGGAGAACATCTAGCAAGATCCAGTTCAAGAAAAAAAAAAAGTTGTTGTATATGTTATACAACATATATAAGAGAGAAATTTCAATAAAACTTGGAATTTTTAATTAACAACCTTCCCATTTAAAAAGGCTCATATTTAGTAAGAAATCCTATGCTTTACCTTGTGAAATATGAATCGGTATGATTTAACCAAACATCACAAGCACAAAATAAAGAAATTCTGTTTAAATCACGTATGTTTTGTAAACGTATGTGTTGTTTACACGTATGTTTACATGTATGTTGTTTACAAGTGTTTAAACGTTTTAAAATTAGATATACATATTCATGTATAACTTTTTTCATGTTTAACTTCTACTTAAAAAACATATCAATAGAAGAAAAAAACTCGGGCTACATTCATTCTACACAAATACTTATGATAGATGGTTAAAAATACTATAATCATAAGTGTTTGTGTAGAAAGTATGTACATAAGCGAAATGATTTTCTAAACAAAAAAGTAGCATTTTCCTTTTCAAGATCATGAAGATATATTAAATGATTTCATACTACCAATGTATTTAATTCTTGCTTTTAACTCAAGGTTATTCTACATCTTAGATTTAAGCAGGAAAATTCAGCTAGCTATTAGTTTTAAAGACCTGTAATTTGAAACAAAATGTATAAAAAGGATGCAAATTTAGATCTGAAATATTTCTCCTTCTTGTCACAAATAAGACACAGCAGTAAATAGCATATTTTAGGCTTCTGATTTTAAAGAGTCTTTTGTTAGGATTCTTTTAAATTGATGTTTTTACAAGAAACAACAACCTGCTTCCCAGTACAAAACATATAGATTGCTGAACTTGCCTTCTTTATGATAAACATAATATATAGAATATATTATATACTAAGTAAGTATATATACTTATAAAAAAACAAACATCTAAATTTCTAAATAAAAAATGTACTATTCTCCTTATGGGGAAAGGATGAAGGGAAAAGTAAAGTATGCATAACACACACCAGTTGGGCCATTTTATGTACTCCTAGAAAGCACTTAACATGATGAGAGAAATGAGAACAGTATACAAGAGAAAAATCCTTGTGTTTGCTTAATTTAAGAATGGGAAAATAACAAGAATTATTTTTACATCTACCTGATCTATTTTTAAGCTTGTTTATTTTCTGTTGACCTCTATGCTGGCTGTATAGCTGTGTCTTTTTTTTTTTTTTTTTTTTTTAACCTCTGAGTGTATGTAAATACACTCTCCTGAGAGCCATCATGCAGCACTTGCAGGGGAAGCAGGCGATCAGGCCCAGTCAGCATGGCTTTATGAAAGGCAGGTCATGCCTGACGAACCTGATCTCCTTCTATGACAGAGTGACGCGCTGGGTGGATGAGGGAAAGGCTGTGGATGTGGTCTACCTTGACTTCAGCAAGGCTTTTGACACCGTCTCCCACAGCATTCTCCTCGGGAAACTGGCTGCTCTTGGCTTGAACTGGCGTATGCTTCGTTGGGTTAAAAACTGGCTGGATAGCCGGGCCCAAAGAGTCGTGGTGAATGGAGCCAAGTCCAGTTGGAGGCCAGTCACTAGTGGAGTCCCCCAGGGCTCGGTGCTGGGGCCGGTCCTCTTTAATATCTTCATCGATGATCTGGACGAGGGCATCGAGTGCACCCTCAGTAAGTTTGCAGATGACACCAAGCTATGCGCATGTGTCGATCTGCTTGAGGGTAGGAAGGCTCTGCAGGAGGATCTGGATAGGCTGCACCGATGGGCTGAGGTCAACTGCATGAAGTTTAACAAGGCCAAGTGCCGGGTCCTGCACCTGGGGCGCAATAACCCCAAGCAGAGCTACAGGCTGGGAGAGGAATGGTTGGAAAGCTGCCAGGCAGAGAAGGACCTGGGAGTGATGGTGGATAGTCGGCTGAATATGAGCCAGCAGTGTGCTCAGGTGGCCAAGAAGGCCAACGGCATCCTGGCTTGTATCAGGAACAGCGTGACCAGGAGGGCTAGGGAGGTGATCGTCCCCCTGTACTCAGCTCTGGTGAGGCCGCACCTCGAGTACTGTGTTCAGTTTTGGGCCCCTCGCTACAAGAAGGACATGGAGGTGCTTGAGCGGGTGCAGAGAAGGGTGACGAAGCTGGTGAGGGGCCTGGAGAACAAGTCCTACGAG
This sequence comes from Aythya ferina, assembly GCF_964211825.1. Taxonomy (NCBI): domain Eukaryota; kingdom Metazoa; phylum Chordata; class Aves; order Anseriformes; family Anatidae; genus Aythya; species Aythya ferina. Next base: position 26,051,139 of record NC_140301.1, read on the forward strand.
GAGCGGCTGAGGGAGCTGGGCTTGTTCAGCCTGGAGAAGAGGAGGCTCAGGGGTGACCTTATCGCTCTCTATAGGTACCTCAAGGGAGGCTGTAGCGAGGTGGGGGTTGGCCTGTTCTCCCACGTGCCTGGTGACAGGACGAGGGGGAATGGGCTTAAGTTGAGCCAGGGGAGTTTTAGGTTAGATGTTAGGAAGAACTTCTTCACTGAAAGGGTTGTGAGGCATTGGAACAGGCTGCCCAGGGAAGTGGTGGAGTCACCATCCATGGAAGTCTTCAAAAGACGTTTAGATGTAGAGCTTAGGGATATGGTTTAGTGGAGGGCTGTTAGCGTTAGGTTGGAGGTTGGACTCGATGACCTTGAGGTCTCTTCCAACCTAGAAAATTCTGTGATTCTGTGATTCTGTAAATATTTCTACATTGTTCATGTTCATCCTCATGTAAAAGGAAATGAATATTACATAACAGGACCAGGGAATGTGAGTGCAGCTGCTCAGCCCTTTGCAGACTCTTTTCAGTTGTACCTCTGGGCCTTTATTATTACCTTACTTTTTATTACGTACCTTCTGTCTCTTACAAGTTGCTTTTATACAATAAAAATAGTAGGTTGATGCAAAAGACAGACAGAAGAATAGAAATATATGATAAATTTAACTGATCATAAAAAAAGAGATAACTGCAAATTTCTACAAGTAGAAGGGGTTAATAGTTGATAGCTGAATCAAAATGGTAGTCAAATAAAACTTCAGCTACAATCTTAACTAGTAATAGACGAAAAACGATTTTTGGGAATGATAATTAAAACAAACCAATATCATTTGTATCTAAACTCACCCTGATGTAATAACCCAGTCATAATGAACTTAATTTCTCTTCATTTATTTCTCCATTAGGACAAGGAAAAACAGACTTACAAAATTATGTATATGTCATGATAGCAGAGCTGTTTTAATCAGTTCATATAGTAAGAAAAAAAGACTGCTCCACCTTGGCTAAGATGTCCACAAAGCAACACTGTAACTGCTCTTTGCAGGACAAAGGCAGTGAAATTGCAATGGTAAATTTCTAAATATTTTGCCCTGGCACCTGAAGTATTCAGGCACAAAGATATTACCATAGAAGTTGCAAAGAAGTGACCTTCTAAAACCAGACTTTTATTAGAAATCTGTCTTCTATTTCAATTCTAATCTTAAAACACTGTATCATTCATATGTTTTTACTCCTTCATTCTCCAATTTTGATAGTTTAATAGTAATCTGGTACTTTGTCTTTCAACTAGCTTCAATTGCTTATGAACATTGAGACTATTAATTTTGTTCTCAAAACAAATGGTCTTGCTAAACCCTGCTTAACAAGTTTGGGTGTCAAATTAATTTGCCTTTTCATCTTAGAAAGAAGCCTCATTCTGATGTCTATTTCATGTCTGACCTACAGATGTTACCTGTTATCATTGCTTAACAAAGAAAAACACAGTTTACACCAGAAGAGATTCTAATCCAAAGAGCTGCAATTTCCTGCTAAAATTTTCAGCAACGAGTATTTGTATTAATCATGCAAAAGCATTAAAACAGGATATTGATGTGTTTGCAAAGGTATGAAACATGATTGAGAAAAATGATCAACATATTAAAACTACAAAAGTCTACAGAGAAATTCTACATAAGTGCCTATCAGATTAAGCATGTTATTAATTATTATGTCCTAATTAGTTTGTGTTATGGTAGCAGGGAAGGGTATTTTCAAGCTTAATCCAAAGATTATGGTGTGAAATTAAAGAGGATATGGGGCAAACATAAGGTGAAGGTTACCAGTGAGTATTATTGGCTTTTGAGAGTAAGTGTTTGGGCCTTTCATTTTTTAAATAAATGCATTAATGTCTTCTATCCTATCCTTCCCATTTATTGACTCTGCTCTTTTCCTCAGAGTACTTTCTTCCATCTATGAGTAAACTGCTTACATAGGATATATAATCTAAAATAATTAATCAGTAAGTATCTGTATTTCCCACCAAGAAAAGCTTTCACAGGGATTTAAGTTATATTAGTTCACTGACTTTCAATACCAGCACAAATAGGATAAGACAAGAATGTAAATAGCAGAACAAATCGAGATAAACTGCATGCTAATGGAGTGACACTGCAGTGCAGAAAATAATGACACGAAAAGATATGAAATCATGCAGGAAATTCATTAGAATATAATAAAAAAGAAATCAGCTGGACTAGAAGAGTCCATGGAAAACTAAAATATAACCTGAGATTTGGTTTACCTATATGCCTATGATACAAGCACTGGAAAAAATCTATACTAATTGAATTGAAAATAAAGGATTTGATAAGAATTTAAAATCACAGAATCACAGAACTGTAGGGGTTGGAAGGGATCTCGAAAGATCATTGGGTCCAACCCCCCTGCCAAAGCAGGTTCCTCAGAGCAGGCTGCCCAGGTAGGCGTCCAGACAGGCCTTGAATATCTACAGAGAAGGAAACTCCACAACCTCCTTTGGCAGCCCGTTCCAACGCTCTGTCACCCTCACTGTGAAGAAATTCTTTCACATGTCAGTGCAGAACTTCCTGTGCTCTAACTTGCAGCCATTGCCCCTTGTCCTATCCCCACAAACCACTGAGAAGAGGTTGGCTACATCCTTCTGTCCCCCACCCCTCAGATATTTATATACATTGAGGAGATCCCCTCTCAGTTTTCTCTTCTCCAGGCTGAACAGACCCAGGTCTCTCAGCCTTTCTTCATAGGGAAGATGCTCCAGGCCCCATATCATATCCACCTCCACTGGACTCTTTCCAGGAGATCCCTGTCTTTCTTGTACCGGGGAGCCCAGAACTGGACACAGTACTCCAGGTGAGGCCTGACCAGGGCAGAGTAGAGGGGGAGGATCACCTCCCTTCACCTGCTGGCGACGCTCCTTTTAATGCACGCCAGGATCCCATTAGCCCTCTTGGCCACAAGGGCATAGTGCTGGCTCATGGTTAACCTGTCATCCACCAGGACTCCCAGGTCCTTTTCATCAGAGCTCCTCTCCAGCAGGTCGCCCCCCAGCCTGTACTGATACTTCGGGTTGTTCCTTCTCAGATGCAGGACTCTACACTTGCTCTTATTAAATCTCATTTGGTTTCTTCCTGCCCATCTCTCCAGCTGGTCCAGGTCTTGCTGAATGGCAGTACAGCCATCTGGCGTATCAGCCACTCCTCCCAGCTTTGTATCATTGGCGTACTTGCTGAGGGCAGACACTATTCCCTCATCAAGGTTGTCGATGAAGACGTTGAACAAGACCGGACCCAGCACCGACCCCTGGGGAACACCGCTAGTCACAGGCCTCCAGCCAGACTCTGCTCCGCAGATCACCACCCTCTGAGCTTGGCCACTCAGCCAGTTCTCAACCCACCTTGCCATCCACTCATCTATCCCACACTTTCTCAGCTTTGCTAGTAGGATGCCATGGGAGACAGTATAGTAAGCCTTGCTAAAGTCAAGGTAGATGACATCCACTGCTCTCCCCCAATCTACCCAGCTGATGATGCCATCATAGAAGGCAACGAGGTTGGCCAAGCACGACTTCCCCTTGGTGAATCCATGCTGACTACTCCTCATAACCTTCTTCTCTTCCAATTGCTTGGAGATGGCATCCAAAACAAGCTGCTCCAATACCTTTCCAGGGACAGAGGTGAGACTGACTGGCATGTAGTTTCCCAGATCCTCCTTCCTGCCCTTCTTGACATTGACTATCCTCCAGTCTTGTGGCACCTCATCCATTCTCCAGGACTTTTCAAAGATGATAGAGAGCGGTTCAGCGATCACATCTGCCAGCTCCCGTAGCACAAGCGGATGCATCCCATTGGGACCCATGGATTTGTGTGTGTTGAGCCCACTTCAGACGCTCCCGAACCACTCCCACATCCACCAGGGGGGAGCCTTCCATTTTCCAGACCCTTTGTCCTATTGCCAGGGGTGAGGAGTCCCGGGGGAGTGTCCTTGAAGCAAAGACTGAAGCAAAGAAAGCATTCAGTATCTCTGCCTTCTCAGCATCTCCCATGACAAGGACACCCCCCTCATTCAGCAAGGGACACACATTATCCCTAGTCTTTCTCTCTCTTGCTGTTTACATACTTGAAAAAACCTTTCTTACTATCCTTTATCTCTTTCGCAAGCGTCATCTCTAGGTGGGCTTTAGCCTTCCTCGTTGCATCCCTGCAGGTCCTGACAACACATCTATACTCCTCCCAAGAGGACAGGCTGTTTTTCCACATTTCATAGACCATGCTCTTCCTTTTGATCTTATTGATGAGCTCCTTGCTCATCCACGTGGGTTTCCTGCCCCCCTTCCCCAATTTCCTATTCTTCGGGATGCACCGATCCTGAGCATGGAAGAAGTGCTGCTTAAATGTAGCCCAGCTCTTACAAGCACCCTTGCCTTCTAGCAACCTATCCCATGAGATACTACCAAGAAGGTCCCAGAAGAGGTCGAAGTTGGCTCTTCGCAAGTCCAGGGTAGAAATCCTGCTTTTAGCCTTACTTCCTTTCCCTACTTCCATCTGGAACTCCACCATCTCATGGTCGCTGCATCCCAACAAAATATTAGATTCCAGACAAGCTGATAACAATTATGTAAAGGAATCAGTGATTCTAGGAATACATTTTATAACAATCAAATACATCACAGTTTTTTGTATTAAATCAAGGGTATTAACACTAACATTTATCATGCCACTCGACTGTAATTAATAGGAAATCCTCCTCTATCATGAAGTGCTAACGACTGTGGCATCCACTTTAATTCAGTGTAACACATAATCAAACTGAAAAGGATCTGGAAGGAACCTCTGAGAGAATCTTTCCTTGTCTTCTAGGAGCGGATGATACTGTACTTGTATCATCCTTCTTGTACTTGTTTCAACACTTCTAAATTACATATTACACACTGCAATGGAGTTTAGCCCTCCAATTTTAAAATACGTTATGATTGTAGTGAAACTGTAGCAGTCTGATGTAAAACTGTCTCAAAAATAATCAATCTAAAATTTCCTGTGAAGTCATATTTTTAATTAACATCAGTTTTCAGGACTTTGATGCTGGTAATTCTTTTGGTAGTGTAGGAGAAAACGTTCATTTCAGAGGAAATTCTTCTTCTTTGAATCAGCTCACTGTCAATATTGCATTTGTTAGAGGCATATGGATGCAATCACATTCCAAGACACCTTATTTGGTGTCTTACGGACTGAGGCTATTGTCCAACTCTAAAATCTCAGAGTACCACAGCAATAAGGATCTGTGCTTTGCAGACTCATGCCAATTTATGTAAATCACTCTTTCATCTGTTTAAATACAACTATCTTTGAGTGATGAAAACAGTTACGACTGTCACAAACAGTTTGAAAGATTAAAGTAATTCTGCTGCTGGCATATAAAACAATGTTCCACATCTAAACACAAACTTTGCAGGGTCTGTAATGTCATTGCTGGGAAGGATAAAAAGTTATAAGCAAACATTATCACTGCAAGGAAGTATGACATATTTTTCATGTTTGACACTGGACGTAAATATCCTCCCACACTGTTTAATGTGAGAACTGCATATGTGTGGCAGAGATAATAAAACATCTCAGAGAAAACAAATGAAGGGGAAAAAGAGTTATGATGAATCGAACAGAAAATACAGCTTTGAAGCTGGAAGTCTTCATATTTGTACAGTTTATTCGTGAAAGGAAGAATCAGTATTTGATACAGTAAGTTATGATTATAGCGAACAGTCACAGATTCTGCAAGAGAGCCTGATGCCTTGTCGAACTGGTTATCTTTACAAAGATAAGGTATTTGTTTGACAAAAGCAGCTTCATAATTGCAGGTAACAGAAAATCAGGGCAACTATAAGATGCTTGTAAGTGCTATCGCTCTTCTGCGGTTGTTTATACACCATATATTAAAAGTCAATTGTGACGGAAATCCAATGTTCCTTAAGAATTGAGTTTTTGCTTAACTTACTCAGCATTAAAAGGTTCAAGAGCTTTACAAAGAAAATGAAACAAAAGTGTCATAACTCAGCATGTTGGTTAAGGTAGAGGAATACAACACTAGTAATAAACAAGTATGTGCCTTAGTTTCATGTACTGTTTTAGAATATTTTTTTTCTAAAATTTCATGTTAACTTTGTTTTTGTGGATTTACTTATTGGGGAGAAAGGCTATGTTTTTGTTGTAGAGAAACAAGAAGTTTTTCAGGGTTTTTTATTTTTCAGGGTTTTTGGACATTTTGGGAAGTCATTACAGGAAAGATCTACCAAACTACTATGAATATAGACTTAATTTAAAGTCCATAAATATTAATTTAAAAACATAATTTCTACATCTGTTTTAAAACCAATATAATGCTGTCAGATTATTAAAGGAAATAAATGGCAATATAAATTTCTTCCTAATTTTTGACTGTAATAAAATTTATAAAGGTACATCCTGTTAGTAGTAAAAGAGAAACATGAAATACTATATTGTGAAAATGGTATTGATAATACTGTTTTGGAGTATTCTTATGTTAAAATCCTATTTTATATGCTGCTTTGATTGAAAAGTAATAGAGTTTTGAGTGGAAAGACTTTTTTTTTTTTTTTTTTGCCTTAATGTAAGAAATTATATTATCATCATCTTACAAATCAAGATATGTACAGGGGCTATAAACTAAGAAAGGAAGGATGCTTACCTTGGGTTAATACAACGGCTGCTAGTAGATATAGAATAAATCACAAACACAAGAGATATGCACCAGAAAGGAAGTAACAATTCTTTATGTAGTTGCAGTGACCCAGATCAAGCAATTCACATGATACTGCTTCAGATATTTGACAGGGTCAGGAGGTATCTGCCTGTTTTGGCAGCCAGGTCTGCTATAGAAACAGACAAGCACTCCTATTTATCCTCCTCATTCTCATGTCAAAGAATAGAAGAGTTCTGATCAGAGTTTCTGGCCAGTGCACTTGAATATTGTTTTTTAATGACATTTCTTAATTTCTCATTGTATTCCCCCAAGAATAATATAAAGTATAAAGTGGTCAACATACAAATGAAGGGGGCTAGCCTTAATAGAATTTATTTCTTATTTTCTTTCCCACTAGATCACCTCAACAATCCTCTATGGTGCATTGAATTAGGCAAATCAGGAGATGTGGATCAAAGCTCATGTTCTGCAGCAGAAATACATTAAAAAGCACAACAGATTGGATGCATGCCCAGGTAGCTACTGCAGCCTGGCTAATATTGTTAAGAAATCACTTAGCAGTAAAAATCAGATTTACTGACATTTTCCATGTGGTTGCTAACCTTGCCTGAAAAATGTACTACCTACCTCCTGACGTAGCGCTGCAGTGACTCACTTGGTCTATGACTCTATTTTTCTATTGTACAGCGCCATGACTGAACAGTATGCATCTTTTATGTAGTACAATATAGATGAACAGCGATTGTAGCAAAGCAATGAACTTAACCAATGTTACTTCCAAGTGTCAGGCTAAAATTCTAAACACACGACAACTTCTACTATGGGATTGATCTCATAGATCTACTCTATTTGACAAATCCCTCCTTCTCCATCTTGTTTGTTACCTTGGGCACTTCAGTGTATCTTGTGCCTTTCCTAAATAGCGTTCCTTCCCACTATTAATGATTTTCAGAAACTGTCCTGTCTTGACATCAGACCACTTGCTTCCCAGACTCTGTTGTAAACTAAATGAATTCCTGTAATAGCACAGTCTCCATCAGCAAGATGCGTTATTCTTGGAGAAATGAAAAGCTATGCACTTTCTATGCTAACTGCTACTATGACTAAAGACTTTTTGATTTGCACATTCCAGAATAAAAAGGAGGATATGCAGCCCAGATTAGAGTTATTACATGCTTTCTGACCTGGAACCAATGAAGGGGAATTTGACAAGATTTTGCAAGATCCTGAATGAATGTGTTATGCATTTCCATATTTATGACAACGGACAAACAATATGAGATACTCAAAGGGCAAAATGAAAAATAGATTTTGTTAAAGCTAGTCACCCACTCCTGTATGTCATCTATTTCCTGGCTCGTACTTGAGAGAATGCAGGCAGAGAGCAAAAAGTGTCAAGAAAAAGTAACAACAATGGCTGATGGCCAGCACCCTTTCTAGTGAGCTTCATAGCTGTAGTAACCAAACTTTTTCTTTTTTCCTTTTCAAAACAGAGTTATTTTGCATCTTTCTCACATACAGCTAATGATTTTGATTATTTTTGGTCACAATCTGGTATCCAAAGAAGAGTGTTTGTTGTTTTTTTTTTTTTTTTTCTAATCAATTATGAGTACAAATTTCATAACTTAATGAGCATTCCAAAGCAACTCCTAATATCAATATTTCAATATTATTTTTGCAAATCATGGCAATTTAAATGGAAAATACTGTGAATGTATTTCTGAAAACAGCATGCAGCAACTCCACTGGAAATACAGTAAGTGTATAGTAATTTATTGTAATTCTTAGGTCTCTATATTGTAGGAAAACTAATAGATTTAATTGTATATATAAAAAATATGTTAATGATTATTTAATCTTTTAGAGTAATTTAAGTCCTTTTAAAATAGCATGGGAATATCAAATATAGCTAATGAAGTATTAACATAAGTTTAAACACAATGTCTTTCTTGTGGGAATCACACAACACTTGACAAAGATTATCCTTCATTACAAAAAAGAGCAAGAATCATTATTTACACTCTGTGTACTGGAAAAGTGAGGCTCTCTGAAAAAGTGATTAACCAACTCTTCTAGCATAACATGTGAAGTAGCTAAACTGGGAATAGAACCTAAAGGTTCTGGCACCTAATTCTCTGTTGAAGGCACTAGGCTATGTTACATCCAGTTACACAAAACAGCACTGACATCATCAGCAGAAGTACAGTTTATCCCTTCTAGCATTTTAGAATGTCAGTCTCCATCACACTTGGTGTGTTTTTTTTATTACAACACAGCAAGTATTAGATTTAATTACTATTAATTGTAATTAGGAAATGTAAACAGGTCTGTTAAAGCAAATGAATCTGTTGCTTTTTTTTTTTTTTTTTTGTTTTTTATCCCCCCTACAGTATTTCCCATTTAGCTTTGAGAAGAAATGATGGGAAATTGTGCGTCTGAGAAAAACCTGAGTATCTATGTGTTCCAGCCCTATTTTCAAGCCAGAAGTTTTAGAAATGCATCTGAGCTTTGGATACTTGCTGTGAGCTGGCAGTAAGATAACAGACAAATTTTTCATACATTTGCTTAAACCAGCCACAACTCTTTTTTAAACAAACAAAACTGAAAGCAGATGCTTAACGGATGCTCAGTATTATCAGTTAACTCCTAATTTTGGAGAAGCAGCTGAGTTTCCAGACACTTAACTGAACTCAACCTCTGAACTTCTTGAAACATGTCCAATACCTATTTCAATACCATAAATCAAGATCGTTGTCTGTGTTATTTGTATGTATCTTCACTGCACAGTTTTATACGATTTCCCTTGTAATACCACACCAAGTACCACCCACCGATTATAAAGATTCAATTGAAGTAGGTGACTGAAGGACAAACAGAGTCTGGAGCTCTCAGGACTTTGTACCTGCAAATTCTAATGAAAATGAGTATAAACTGAGGGCAAGTATAACAAAGACATCAATGGAAAACATGGAGAGACAGAACAGTGTGATTCTCCAAGCTTACTGTTGAACTCTGAAACTTTTGAGATTGATTTTTTTTTTGTCTCTTTGTTGACATTTGTCTATTTTTATAAGTGTATGCTTGTGCTATCCTATAAAGTTTCTTTCCTAGGAAAAGCCCTATACCATCCCAGTGAATCACAGAAGCTGAAAGAGCATATAGACTGGTGTACAGAAACATACTAAAAATATTTGTTTTGAATTTGAAGATTTGAATACAGGATTTTCTTTTAAATTAGGTGCATAAAAAAAAAAATCAAAATGAATCCCTACAACTTGTGAAAATGTTAGAATGAACACTGGTTCCTGGTGTTGCCATTTCTTATCCGCCTTGATGGACTAATGCCCTTTCAATGCAGTCTGGAATCTTAAAATTTGACAGAAAAAACGATATGGAACTTCAAAACAACTATATTTGAGCTGCTCTTTAAAGTTGTAGGCCCCGTTATTTATTTATAATATCAAACATGCAATAATAATATTATCTATGTGTCTGCATGTGTAGCAATTGAAACTGCACATCAGTTCTCAGAGAAGAGGCCATGAACACACTGATTTTCACTACTGATCACAACTTGTATTAAATGAGCAAATACGAATTATCAACAAATTTCAGGCACAGAGTAGAAGAGCTGCACAGAGGATATTTCCAAGTTCTGACTCTATCTTAATGTCAAGCTAAAACTCATTCAGGTAAAAGTGACTGAAATTAAGGTCTAATAGAGCCTCATTTAGCCTTCTGGAAATTATTATTTGCTATAAAAAAAGCTTGTATGAGAAGTATAGGTACTAGAGTGGCTGCTCTACAGCATCTAAAATCTACAGCAGATTTTGTTGCTTTTACTGATGTGTACTCACAGTAGATCTGAAAGTGTTCATGGCTGAACATTTACAGCCTATCAATTATATTGACAAACATAGTTGATTCTAGTGGTTTGACTTACTGACATAATGCTTACAGATGAGAAAAGAAAGAAGGAGAAAAATCCACAGAGGCCCAGTGAAAGAAAGAGGCAATGAAACAACTGAAACAGCAAATTTACTAGGCATCATCACCATGCCTAAGACAGAGGAAAAAGCCATCCAATGTTAAAAGATGAGCAAAGAAAGAAGCAGAAAATTGCTAGTACAATACATGTAGTCAGTGTTTTTGGTTTTACTTTTGTTTCAAATACTAAGGACAATTTTAAAAAGAAAACTACAAAATTAACTTTTGGTCCACTGACTGTTGAGGAAGAATCAGTAAATGCAGTGTAAGAAACTGATAGCAAGTTATCTAGAAGATCAAAATTCAAATCCCTTTCGTTCAGAATAATTACCTGCTACAGCAAACCACATGTCAGTGTAGTTAGAAAGCAAAGCAAGCATCCACATTAATACAGCAGTGACCAGGACATTGAGATACTTATGTTCTGAGTTATTTTTCTGTGTAGCCTTGATCAAATCACTTATGCTTCGTTTTCCCAGTTGCTAGCTTAACCTGTGGAACAATTTCTTGCAGAAACTAAGTACAATCAAAAACTTCACAGCGATACATTAGAAGTAAAGGTTATATTCCTTTTACTATTAAAAAGTTAATTGAATTCCAGTAAACACCTTTCCACAGCACACATATTTTAATGAAAAAAAAAGAAGAACCCAAAGAAAGCTAAAAAATTACAAGCATCACTGAACAATTCGACTTCTTGTTTCACTTTCAAGTTCTCATTTAGTTGAAAGTAATAACGTAAAGTCCTACATGCCAACACAGGCAGTTCAATAAATGTGTGATATTCAGAGCATTGTTATAGGCAAAATATATTGTTTTTAAAAATTGATGAGTGTGTGATGGCTACATGCAACAGCACAGCCTAATTTACCACTTTAAATATTATGAGTGTCTACTGACAACTCATCTCAGAAAAAGGTAGATAAAACAACTGTCAGAAGATGAGAAGTTATTTTATCTAAAATTAAAATATGTACATGTATAGCATAAAACAATATTATAAAGTAAAAGGTAAACAAGAGAAAATAAAAAGAAAGTGGACACTTAAAGAATGTGGTTTTGTTCTTCCCAGAACACAAAAACGAAAACACTAAAAAGTGTCTGATAAATTAAATAGTTTATTAGTCCAATATTATTAATAGTGAAATAAATTTAATAGACCTCAGTGTCCCAGGACATCATGCAGGAATGTATCCTCTCTTAAAAATATATATTATTCACAGACATAAGGGTAACATTTTCTGTTACACTGATAAGGATAAATTCTAATTCTGTATGTATCTGTACAAAGATAGTAAATGTTGCGAGGACCATGTTTTTCTGTTTTACAATTATTATTTTGCAATTTCTTCAAAAACAGAACTAATCTTTTCCCAAGATCAGCTCAGTAATTTTATCAAGTCTCACTCATCATAAAGCAGGGTAGATCAGTTTTGCAAGAGAAACCAGGTACTGTGTTACTTTTATTGTTTAGAACAGTGGTGACATGCATTTGCTATTCCTTGTACTGGTTTTGGCTGGGATTTTCTTTATAGCAGCTCACATGGTGCTGTGTTTTGGATCTGTGACCCAAACAGTGTTGATAACACACCGATTTTTTAGCTACAACACTGTGACAAGCAGCATACTGGAGATCGTAAAGGTACTGCAGAAATGTACGAAGTATTATCTCAATCTTGGCAGTATAGTTAAGCTGACAGTAAAAATTTCCAGTTAAATAATTGGGAAAGGTAGCTGTCCTGCTGTGACACACAGATTTCCAATTTTTATTTTTATTTTTTACAAGTTCTGTGGCAAGAAATGTGTAGTTTTAATAGTGTCCAATAAATTTAAAATAAAATAAATATATTTATTAAGCTCTATTGGAAGGGAGAAGGGTGAAGAAGAATACTAGTTTATTCAACAGTACAACTTAACAAGGACTATTACTTTTAAAACATCCTGTTTCCACTTCACAAATTATATAAGATAACCTCATGAAATAAAGTCATTATAAAAGCACTACAAGGATCTTTATAAAATGGATTAAGCTAATTCATAAAGTATTACAACAAATTGAATGTAAATAATAGGAAGTACACATTCTGCCTGGAACAGTAGATTCAAATAGTTCACTTGACTTCTCAAACAGAAAATTGTTAAATTGTTCACAATTTCTGGGAGAAATAATAGCACCTTGGTAATATTTAATTAAGAATGAAGAATTCTTAATATAGTCATCAGAAATACTGAGATACTTTGTTTATTCTAACAGACTGTATGTACTCCCTACAAACCTGGGGAAGAAAAATCTATTCCCTTACCTCTTCCACAGCTCCAGAGACCCCAGTGCTGGCACATGCAGCACTGTTGGAAATATATAGTGTAGGAAAACAGGACAGAGCAAGACTGCTATTTTCAACATCAGCAACATGCATTTACATGTCTTGTACTGATCATCAAATTGCACCCTCAGACCTCATCTCTTTTATCTCTAGACTCTACCCTCACAGATTACTTCCTTATGTCTGTTTCTGTCTCACTCAAGGCAAAAATCTTAAATCAAAATTAGTCAGCTAATAGGCCCACACCATTGATACAAAACAGCATCACTTCATGCATATACATGTACCTTCTCTCAAAGGGTACTATTCATTCTAGTCTTTTATCGACTTTAAGATTTATATTCTATCTGAAAAATTTGGTCTGTGATAAGTATCTTTTTCATTTTACCTACAAATAATGATAAAGAACAAAAGCACAAAATAATCAGTAAGAAATTTGTGAGATAAGAGAAAACAATCATCTTCGACAAGTGAATTCCAAGATCCCTGTATCCATTACTTTTAACACATATATTTATTGTATTAGGAACATAATCCATAACAGATAGTATGAAATTTTAGAGGCAACAGGTACTTAATGCAGCATACATTATGTATAGAACACCTTGTAAAACACTATGCTATTTACCAATATTTTTCTTCAAATGTGCTTACCTTTTTGGAAGAATTCTTCTAATTTCTCCTTGAAGGGCTGGAGATGCTCTTCTGAAGACTCTCTGCAAACTAACTTCATCTGCTTTTCAGAGGCTATAAAAAGAATTTGAAAGACATTAGATGTTAGAAAGAAGTAGATGTCAACCCTGCAGAAGCCTACATCCAAATTAGTCATCTACGCATACTGTAGAGTGAATTAAAATAAATAGTCACATTATAATACAAAATACTGAATAGTCTAGTATACCAATTAGAAAACTCTGTGTGTATTTAAAGAGTGGAATTTGTCTTTAGTAATGACTTGTTTGTCTTAATACTCCAGCTCTGAGCTGAGACTTGCTGCTATCACAGCTTTCCACACACACAAATTCTAGACAATATTTAAAGACCAAAACTTTGTTCTGTGGTGAGTGGAGCATGCCTTCTATCTGGACTGATTTTAATCCATCAGTACCAGGCATGTGTACTCAAGCATTTTTCTAACACAGATGCAGAAATTTAGCTTTACTTAAGTATTCAAATTACAGGCCATGACATGAAATAGTGGAAGTCTATAAGAAGAAAGTTAACTTACATAACTTATAATCTGTTTACTATTTAGTCTGTTACTTTAAGACCTGATGCCATGTCAATTTATAAAATCTCCAGGTTATTTGCCTAGGCATATTTGCCTAGGTATTTAACATTACCTAGAACTTCTGTTAAACTTTCAATATTCTAGTGTTCCACATTAAAGATGAAATTAGACTTTTGGAAATCAAAACGCAATTACCTTCCATTTAGCAACTGACTTTATGAAATACTATAAGATTCTTTTTTTCCACAACTCTTAATTCCTATGCATCTAAATTTAGATAGAAATTTATTTTGGAGTTAAACCTGATAGTTAAAGTTTGGCTGCATGAAACATTTTCACACCATATTGCTGCCACCACTATATAATTCAACTTATTCCAGCAAAAATTAATACAAAACTGTGGAAACAGAAACTGAGAATTTTAAATTAACGTGCAATGGAAGGTTGAAAACACATGCATACGTTTTATTGTACATCTGAAATTGTGTTGCTTACTGTTATTGCCTATGGTAGTTTTGGGCCACCAGGACTTACAGTTTGTAGAATTAGAAGGAGTTTTCTATATCTATTCAAGCAAACAGTAAAACTTCAGAGTAAGACAGGGACATTGGAATTCAATATATAAAAAAAAAAAAAATCTAGCAAAATAACTGAGATGTTACTTCAATTTCCAGCTGAAATTTTACACAAAGCAGCAGCTACAGGTCTGTGACTAATTTTCATCATGCTTAAAAAAATCCACAAAAAGTATATAAGGTAATATTGAGAAATTATTCTAAAGCAATATAAAATGACAAAAGGGTAAAAGTATTAATACACATTATATTGTTGCATTTGATAGAGTGACTACAGAATGCACATAATTAATATAATCATCTAAGGCTGATGATTGCATTAATGACTGCAAGCCAGTCATTATTTTATAATAACCTTATACAAATACATTTGTAAAAATCTACAGAGAAACAGATACGAATATATATATAATAATAAGCTTGTAACTACTATAGCATCAAAACATACCCTAACATACTCTAGAAAGGTGTTTTTGCAAACTTAGTGCTACTGATGTATTATCTTGAGTATTCTAGCCTCCTAGATGCGTCCTACAAGCATTAACAACACAAGATTATTAGAACAGTTAATTGGATATGTCCCATGGAAATAATTAAGGGACCAAGATTAGGACCAATTGTTTCTAAATTAATTAAAAAGAACACACATGTAAAACCCCTTCAATAAAAAATATATATTTTTTAAATAAAGACAACTAATATTAACTACATTCAGATGAAAAGAGCTAAAGAAAAATACTGAAAAGTAGAAATGCCAGTGTAGAGAGAAGAAGCTGATTTGGGTGGTGAATTCTTTAGCAGAATCTTAACATCTTTAACAAGAGGATCAACATTTGGAGTGAGGAGAGAGAATGAGTAAAAGGAAAGAAGTATCCGAGAAGATCAAACGGGACACATAACATAGAACAAGTCAGTCCTCAGCACTGATTAAAACTCTAACTTTGAGATCAGACAAAATGAGATGAAATGCCAGTTAGCATTTCTTAAGTCATCTTAAGGCAATGAAACTGAAAGAGACAAAAGAAGTCAAGTAAACGCTGGAAGACTCTAAGAAATTACATTATTGGAAAGCCTGAAAAAAAATAATAAATAAACAACAACAACAACAACAACAACAACAAAAAAAACACCTTAAATGAGCCTCTGATGAAGATATTTACTTAGACAAAAACTACCTATCTGGAACAAAAATCTACCTGTCTAATTCCCAAAGTTCTTTAGATAACTGTAAGAATAGACTGAAGCGCCTTAAGAAAGTTTTAGATTTGAGCTAAGGCAATCAAGGACAATGGTGATGAGGTGAAAATCACAGGAGCAATGTCTTTGCCCTGTACTGCTTAATCCTCCTTTAATTGACTGAGTTTAGGTTACACTTCACTCAAAGACATATAGTTCTGTTCTATAAAGGAAAATAAAAATATTTTTCTGGGCAACTGAAGGTTGACTAGGTCTGTTTAAACTCAACTGCACTTAAATATTTGAATAAAACTTTAATTTATTTACTTGCTAAAGCTGAAAATAAGACAGAGCATAGATATGGAGTAAGTGGCTGAAGGCAATATTAACTTCAGCTTGAACTGCAGTCTTAAAAATTATGTATTCCTGCTGAAATGTCTCCATTCTATTTCAGCATCCCCTTCAATAATCAAGTGTCCAATGCAGAATAATGATTCTTTCTCCAAAATTTATAAGAAAGTGATGTCTAGGACTACCAACAAGGTGTATCTTCCAGGCTGCTGAACGTTGGAACTTCATTAAACTTGCCCAGGATACAGAATAGAGATGGAATACAGATATGGAAAAGAATAGTAAAAGTGTGTTCAAAGGAATTACAAATCAGATACAAGTAAAGACACTCAGAAAATGAAGATGATTTTCATGATCAGGTTAAATCAAGGATTTTGAATAAAATGGCAGTTGTATTCTATATAAAGTTAGCTGACCAACCCTATGACATGCCTCAGTTCCACACAACGTGAAGGTTTCTGGTGTCTACCACTTACTGAACTTCATGTTATTAAGCTCAATGATACTTTCCTAACGTTTATTCACAAGTTTACTTAAAATATACTAATATTTAAAAAAAAAAATCTACCAACTCAAACAAAACATTATATAAAGAAATTAAAACTGAACAGTTCTGCTCCATTCCTTGCTCTGATTTAAAATGAAAATTATTTTAGCAAGGTTTTTTACTGGAATGATTCTGAAGTCAGGATCCTAATTAAACATTCATTCTTTGACATACATTCTGAGAATTTTCTTTCTGAGAAAAAAAAATATCTGAAATTTTGAGGAATCTGAAGTAATTCTGAGGAATCTGATAGCTAACATATTATACCACATATCCTCTCTCACCACCTTATTCCAAATTAATCATTTGAGGAACTAAACAACCTGCTTCAGCATTAATGAGCTCAAGCAGATGCAAATTCTCCATTACTTTACTAAACCTTTGGGTCATTTTTTTGGTATGCATTATATGTTAGTCAAATTAAATGTAATATACTACTTTGAAAATTGTTTATTTCTAAATGAGCTATTGCAAAAAAAAAAAAAAAAAAAAAAAAAAAAAGAAAGAAAAAAAAGAAAATATGAGTGTGTAACAGTATTTGAAAGCCCTTACAAATTTTTGGACGTACATCATGCTTCACCCACTGCAAATCTTGGCCATAGAAATGGAAACCATTAGCAAAACATTAGAACAAAGCTGGAAACTGCTGATTATCAGTTTGCCACTGTCTTCAGATTTAATGCAGTATTTGGCTCAAAAAGTTCTTTAAAAATCCCCAATATAAGTGAAAATATTTACAAAATAGAATGTCTCTCACTTAATGCCTATTGGGCAATAGTCTTTTAAAACTCCACAGACACTTGTAAATCTGTCAAAAGAATCACTGCCCATAAACAAACTTTCATGTAAAGAGCATTTCAGTGTCAATCAGACTGGATTTGGAATTTTTTAAGCATCATTTTTAAAGTAAACGCAAAACCAGAAATAGTTTAATGTTGATAACAGTAAATTACTAACTATTTACTCACCAGAACCCACCAGTAGCATTTACAGGAATCATCCTGACAGTGCAACCATGTATCAACACCATGAATTTCTATAAACCTGTCACTGACACTATCCCCCATGAGTTATGCTATTGTGAAAGTTGCTAACAACCCCCACTTCTCTGGTCTGTTCACAGCCTGGCAGCTTATACTGCCAACCTTGCTTTTTTTTTTTTTTTTTTTTTTTTTCTTGTTCCAATGCAGCTTATCTTTGACAGAAAGGTTGCTATTTGATAATTCATTTTTAGAACCCTTTCCTTTCCTGTTCCAAAGGAGATTTGAAACCATACCTGTATGACTTTTTAAAGTGCAGGAATCCCACTCTTTGGGCCTATATACCCAAACTTCAGCAAGATATTTGTAAATATAAATTAATTCATTTTCCTCATTATTTATTTTATATGGTGCAGCTTTATTACATTTTCTTACTTGCAAACAGCATTCCAAGCTAAATATAACATTGCAGGAGATACATGTTTAACTTCTGAATGCTGTTGCAGCATTTGATTATATTCTTCTGCTATTAAATGTGTCTTTAGACACATATTTACAGCAGGTATGCACATACAAGCATTAGCCTAATTACAGTCCATTATACCTATACCATTTGCAACTCTTGTCCTTATTTATAGTCCTGCAAGTTAATGTTCAATTTCATATAGAATTTTAAACAAGTGTGGAGACAGGAAGAGATGTATCATGATTCCTTCTGAGTGCAGTCCAAAACATTTGACAACTTTTAACTGCAAGTAGTTATACTGCTTTTGAGTTATTTTCCAGAATAATTTCAGAGACAGCATTTTACTTGCAGCTTTGGACTTCCATTGATAATCAGTCATTGATATCAGCGATGGCAACACACAGAAGGTTCAAGCACTAACACCCTAGCCAGAGCCAGGCTGACTAATACAGAAGCCCTTGAATCAAACAGAGAGAGAAATGCCATGAAGAGGGGGTGAGGTTTACTGAGAGAAAGGTAGCGGAGACAAAAGCAGAAGAGGAACAAATCATGGTGGTTCTCTGTATTCTCAAGCCTGTTTTTTATTGTCTGAAATAAAGATCAACAATGTGATGCAAAAGAAGTATTAGTACACAAAAGTAAATGCACCATAGTTACAGTTCTGTGCAAAGTTATTTTCAGCGAACTTAGAACAAGAATGTTTATATGCACAGTTGTTTTCTTCACTCATTAATAACTGTTTTCTTAAAAAGCTATTTCACAGGATAAAGCCAGTATGTAAAACTTTAAACAGTCTGATCCTTTTCTGTTTGAAATACACTTTCCTTTTGTGATGCACAAAACCAAGTATCTATTTAGGTGCTTAAGGCAATAGCTCTCATGTCTAAATGAGACAGTAGCAGTTTTAAGTGATAAATCCTAAGGTGGGGAAAGTGAAATAATTGAATTAGCATCTTGGAAAACAGTCTGTAAAGTTCATCTGTTCTACTGGACATTTAATAGAATACTAGATTTGTAAATCTTGACAGTTCTCACAAGCTTTATCAGGTATTCTGGCTTTGTTTTTCAGATTTAAGATTTGTTAGATTTTTTTTCTGTTTAAGATTAAAATATTTTGAACTTTTACAGTGTATGGAGATATGCAGGGAAACTGTCAGACCTATATTAATTGCAACTAACCTAAAGGAAATTTTATTTCATTTTTTTTCTCCTTGTTTTGACAAAGCACATCAACATTTTATATATATCATTTTAAATCTGTTCTGTTAAGATTGTTTCCTAAAAATACATTTAACAAAATGAACAAAGATTGCTTTTAAAACTAAATATTTTTCACACCATAGCAACATGTCTAAGACTCTGGTTAATGTATTCTCTCTGAAATGGTAGTTTACATTTAGCGCACCCTTCAGCAGAAAAGCATATTGCATCGGACAGAACTGCACACACAAATGAATATAATGACTAAAGCCTCATAATTTTTCAGTCAAGGCTCTGTAAGATTCTTTAAGTGATTCCAGCACACACTATTAGTAGAAAGTTTTGGTTTAATGTCAAGATCCAAACATACAGACCTCTGCACATCATGTCAGGAGTGTAGAAATGTACGCGAGCAGAACCCGCTGAGAAATCGGAACATTTCACTTCTGTCTGCACAGTACAAAAAATGAATATCTGAAATGGAAGCATCTTGTCGGGCTAATTTAAAGCAAGATGAGATTTTTAAGAAGCAATAATATTTTTAATTGATGAGCTAAACTTTTTCCAGTGAGAGAAAAAAGGACCTTCCAAACACACAAACACATTACTACTTGGAGTGTTGGACACATAGAAGAGAATTGCCAGGCAATGACTGAAACAGTATGTTCATAAGCTGAAACTGCAGAACCAGAAGTGATCTCTTCTTTCTCGCTGTACTGCTGGATATCTGATTTTTTTTTTTTTTCTGTGCAAAACAGATCATAAAGTTCCACCTAATTAATTCTTCTATCAAGCGTATGGTTTTGGTTCAGTTAGAGTATGCTGCTTGGTTGATTTTAAAATCACTATGTAAATTCATACTTCTTTAGGTGCTAATTACCATAACTATTACTAATTTCTATCCCACTGTCTGAATTAATGTACTTTCAGTTTTTGATCACTGGTAGCAGATGCATAACCCACTGCCTCAAATCTAGCAGAGATCTGCCTCTCATACTCTCTCAGACAGGAAAAGCTGATGAGATCCATTAATATGAAGTCATTGTTCCTTCCAGCTCTCCAGACTGCATCATTCATTATCCATCATACATTGATAGGGACAACATTCCTACTCCCAGATGTATAATACCTGCTTCCAGATGTATACTACACGGTTACGCAACCAATGCTTAACACACACATGCATATAAAACAGTACACAGAAAAGAAAGGTGCATAGAAAATCTTTACTTTGGTATTTCCAAAATTTGTTTGAGAATCTTAACATTTGCAGAATAATTTTAAATAAGAAATTTCCTAGGACTCTTTAGCCAAGGGAAAAAAGAAAAATAAAATAAAATAAAATAAAAATAAACAGCATGCCATTGTTTAACAGGTAGAAAGCTTTTTCCCTAGCCTTTATGAACATGTGCAGATATCTGCTTTTATGCAATAAAATCTTCTAAAATGTAATTTGTTTGCCCCTCTACTATACTTCTGAATCTTATTGAAACCCTCACATACTATTCTATGATTACCATAAACTAGAAAATCTAATGGAATTTTAAGAAATGCTCCACTTAGTAAAATTTCTAGTTAATCTATTCGCATATGAACATTACCAGTGGAACACTGTCAAAATGTTAGTTTTATTGTACAATAGAATCCAGTGCACATATACAAAATGTGTTTTTTAATGCCTGTGTTGTACCTTTGCCAAATGAAAACAAACTGAAATGTATCTCAGCCTGCTGAGGCACAAGACTACTCAAAAAGAGGTCGGAAAAATCTAAGAAGAAAAAGACTCATTTTACCAACTAATAATTGAAAACAAAATAATTGTCCTTGCATAAAGCTGTCCTTTTCTCTTTTTCCCTACATCATTTTGTACTGCCTCTGAATATATCATGTAAATCTTGGACAGAGCAAAAAAATAGTGATACTCATCAGGTACATAACAACATGCTCCATTTATGTCGACACCTAAAGAGCATTGCACATCACAGGCACCTATTTGGTTCCTCATGCTCCACCACCCAGTTCAAATTTGCGTATGCTTTCAAAATTTTAAGTTTAATTTTAAAATTAGAAAGTATGATTAATGTTTAAGAAAAATGATAAAGTTACTGGTTCCTCGAAAATATCATTCAACTTCTCTGCTGACTCTGGGAAAATTTTTCCAGAAAATGTGTGTGACAGACTTCTAAATCACACTGTTAGAGTGACTTAAAGCATTCCATTTAATTAGACTAAGGCTTCAATCTGCTGAACATATTTTTGAAAATATGTTTGATACTTTTTTGAATTTTGACCTGTAACAAATAAACAATCATCTGCTGGTTCAACAAATTATTTAGAAAGTTAACATTCAAGCTGATATTGTAATTTTCATGATGTGATTCAGTAACCTTTGTCAATAAAACAAAGCAAACAATAGACAAAATCTCTCAATGTTGTAATCGTTGTACTGATAATTATTTTATTATGATTATACTAAAACTCTATTCTATAAAATAATTTTTCCTCTGGCCTATAGCATTATGTATGAACGAATTGTATAATTCTATCTGAACAAACAGTAACACATTCAATTAATTTCTCCATTTCTGCTTATATAAAAATCCAAAAAAAGCTGAAAATTTCTCAATTCATTAACTGAAAACATCAATTACTTTCTAGATCAAAATTGGTTTATTATTCATTAATAGACATAACACAAAAACTTGTAACTTATTTTGAGGATTCCAATGGTAATAAACACATGTATATTTTATTTCAACTCCTTGTAAATAATATCGATTAAACTTATTTTTTCCTATTGGTAAATATATTCCATCATAATTCTTGATAAGAACAAATGTTTTCAGGATTTTCAGTCAGGAAAATCAGAGTGCTTTAGTCTTAAATGAGCATGGACTAATTATTTTTTTATTTTTGCAGCTTCCTTCTTTGCTCTCTGTATAGCAACAGTGGATGCGAGAATTGAGAACAAGTGACATTTCAATTTCCACCTATTTCTCATTTCTAAATTCTGTTCCATCACTGTCTTTTGTAACACATTTCCGCTTTACAATGTCATATACAGAGCTTCCTGAGGAATGTACTGAATGAGGATAATGTAGATGCAACAGTGTAATATTATCTCTGGTCTAAGCCTTGCTAAGAGACAGGGTTAATTAGCTATGATGTTGTTACTGGTATGGCAACCTAATACTATAACAATATATACTATACTACAACCTAGTACAACCTATACTAATCATATCCAGTGAAATGGATGTTTCTCTGCAATAAGGCCACAGAAGCTGTGGAGACAGAGAATTGGTCTCTAGTCAAAAGACAAGTATGGTTTGAAATTATGTATTATTATTCAGCTATTACATGAAATACAGGAAAAGGTGAAAAAGGGACTAATTCTCATACTAAAAAAAAATTGTAAGCATCTTTAAGGGCTGATTTATTGCCACAGCAAAGAGGGATAGCAACCTGAAACACGGAATGGGACTAGTCTACAGAATGTGTGTGATTATTTTGTTGAAGACTGATTTTAATTTGACCATCTTCTAAATATGTGACCTTCTAAAGCAATCTTCCAAAGAAGATGTGTAAAATACTAAGTACTGAGCACTTTAAATACATTAATGAGGACTTCTTCATCACCACCGTATCTGTAAGAAAAAAGCAGAGCAATCCCTTTCTGGTTCTTCCTTCTCTGTCTGAACAAGTAAACAGCAAGAAAGGGATGCTATAGGAACCAGAATAGTGAAACTTAATAGAGGAAAGTAAGGACACAGGAAACATGAGTTTTGATATGGAACATGATCAGTGCAATTAAAAAGTGAATTTTGTACTGAGTATCCTGTGCAACATCTTGTGTAGAATTTAGAAATTACTTGGCTAAGGAAGGCCATATTGTGCTTGTTTGCCTCTTTATTTAGAGACTCCATGTACTATATGACATTAGGATAAAAAACATGTATATTGTCCTGCCATCTGAGAATGAAAATAAAATTAAGTACTTGAAGAAGAAGCAGAGGTAGCCTGGTGTGTTCAGATATCTAATGAATATAGAGAAGAGGGAGACAGACTTTTCATGTACATCTAAAGAAAAAGGAAAAAGAGTCACAAGTTGCAATGTAGGAAATTCTGACAAGAGATAAGGAAAAAAAAAAATCATGACATTTACTCAACACTGGAAGAGGTGCCCAGAGAGGAGTTGGAATCTCCATCCTTAGACTCGGAACTGAGCCTAGGGCTCAATAGGCCCTATGGAACTGGATCTAAATGTGAAGTGAGTCCTGCTCTAAGATTTTGGATCAGATGACCTCCAGAGGTATTTCCAACTTAAATTTCTTTACAAGATGTTTGTAATGCTTCTGTATGAAAAACAATATGAAAATGGCCAATGTAACATCGTAATTTCTCCATTTTTCATGCATAGTTTATTATCTTACCTTTTAATTTTTCTAAAAGGATTATACAATTTTAAAAGGTGTGGTTGTCATAAACTGAAGTTTTTATGTAGGTGCATTACTTAAAAGCAAGCAAGTTGTATCTTTTGGAAGATACAGATCTGTGAACAACTAGGTTAAGAGGTCCCCAGCTCCAGACCATGTCTCCTGGAGTACTGAAATCCAACTGATTATTAAAAGGTAGCTGATCCATGAAGTCTTGTATCTATTTTAGATGAAGTTATTTCTTTTCAGTCATATATGTGCGTATTTATAAATATCTACATATATATTCATATACTCTCTTAAGTTAGTAACAAATTAAAAAATATACAGCATTGAAAAAACGTTAGTGTGAAAATGGCAGATAGAATCTGTACTGGCAGCCATGAAAGAAAGTAAAAGCCAAAGTTCACAAAAAGAAAAAGTTCAAAAAAAAAACATGGATATTCAATGAGATCAGAATGTCAAAATGTTATAGGAAATTTAATTTATCATGAGCAATAAGAATGGAGTATTCAGCATGGAACTACTTTGGTTTCCATTCTTAACAATTCAGTAGATACCTTTGCTCTTTCAGCTGTTATAGTCAATAATACTAAAAAGTTATAATGAACATTACAGTAAATGATACAAGGAATCTAATATTGCTTTTGAGTGTGCATGGTGTAGCATTTTAAGATTTTTCGAACTGTATTGCATGGAAGAGCAATGAATATGACAGATGGAAACAATCTCCAATGCAATTAATTTGAATAATTAAGGTAGTTCAGCTTTGGAGGTAGATGAATAAAGGGTTCATGGTAAAACATATAGAAGTCTATTATACTTTGGTGAAGAGGTTTGTTTTCTAAAAATCTTCATATGACTAAGTATTTCAAATATTCCATGCTTCTTCCAGAACAATACCTATCAAGTGGCACTGTCCAGACCAGAAAGGAAATACTTGGTCATACAGAAAGAAAAAGTGGTAATTGTTGCTCTAGACAAGGAATAATATATATATTATGATCTTAAATACTGATGCAAATCAAAAGCTTTGTTTTCATAAACATAAAGATGAACTGGAAAGCTAATACCTGTTAAATGTGTAAGTGTACCTGCTTATACCATTCTATGCAATACTTGGAAATCCTGGAAATGCAATGACTATTCAGACCTGGAGTGAAATTCTAAGCTTACAGAAAACATATTTTTTTTTCTATGACTTTAAAGCAGAACCAGATTTCATTCTGTAACTGCCATCTCACTATTTAAAATCAAATGCTTTTGCACTCCTTTCCACTTAAAAACATATATTAAATGTGCATTTTTTAATCATGCTTTTTAACCTAAAAATGCTTATGACTGCGAAGTTTGTTCTGGAATGTGTGTTAAAAACCTACTGGACTAAGGTTCTCAAAAAAGAGATGTTCAAATTTTTGAGCCAAACTTTAGTTGACACTGTCCCTTTAAAGTCTAATCTGAAGGACTTCAAAATAGTAAATTGCATGGAACCCAATCTGTTTATCTGAAATGGATGAAAGGGTTTGTGCTCCATCTAGATCTGAACGCTTGGTTCCACAGTGTCTAGGTATTTCAAGCCCAAAGTTCAGACCTTTAAGACGAGTGCCTCTCTCATGAATTCAGTCTTTCCCATGTTAATATCCATCATTAAAAGGTGAATGAATGCCCTGACTAACTAGGAAAAATACTTTTAAATACTAAATTATAACTATTATGAAGAGTTTCTATAAAAATCACGACTTCAAACACAATAGGTGATGCTTATCCTGCTTTTACTCATCATGTACAAATCTCTGAAAAAAAACCTAAGTCACTAATAGACACTTTCATTTGTTCCCACACGGCACATAAGAAAACCTCTCTTTCATTTATTACCTTTGTCTCATCCCACTTTCATGGTAATCTGTTTAAGACTACCTTAGCCAACCAAAGTGTGAAATAAATCCAATGTACCCTGTAACATAGGCAGCTCCAGTTAATATTGTTCAAATTATTTACATCTGAAGGGCCGCGCCTGTCTGGATAGCTGGGCCCGACGCTTCTCTGGACTTGGTTTCTGCTACTCACATCTGTTTCAGCTTTAGACTTTCACTGGTATTCTGCCAGCAGCCACAACTTTTTAATGGCTACAATAAACTACAGAGACTCATCAAATCTTTGTTGAACGTGTTAAAATTATAACCTCTTCAATTAAAATTTTGATTTAAAAATAAACTACAGCATTATCTGAAGAGAAAAAAATTGAAAGGGAATGTTTGAAAGAGATACAACATTTTTATATGAGTGACTGCTTCTTTGTTTAAATGTAGGAAAAATTATTCACAGGAATGCTTGTTAGAATCCTGCTGCATATTTCTGAGTGATAAAATACCAACATCTGAAAACATTTCCACAACCTTTTTTGTTTCAAATCCTTGCTGTCATTAACTTTATATGTTAATTGCTTTGGATGGGTTTCAAATACATCTTTACAAAGAAAAATGGTGAAAACAACCTCAACATAAAAAATTTTCTCTGAATATCTAAGAAAACACGTTGAAAGAGAAATCAGTGATTACAGGAAAGCTGCAGTTTTAATTTTATAAGTTAGTTGAAGTGCTTATCCTACTTTCTGTCTCTCTCTTTGTAATGTAGAATAAATACGATGTGAATGTCACAGCCTCAATGCAGATCCTGCAAGACTAAGATGCATTACAGCAGGACTACATGCTGAAAAAGTACAAGATCAAACACAGATCATGTTTCTGCACAAACTAGCCCAAAAGAGGGCAGGCCAAGGGTTTTACAGGGCCAAGCGATGAGAGGAGATAGAGCACTCACTTCTGCCCGGGTCGAACAAACAATAACTGATACCTTCCTACCACTGTTAACCTTTGAAACTATCCTAAAGATATTAGTGACCTAATTTAACCATTTCTAACTGTAACAATAAATTATTTCTAACAGTTTTCATTGCTTCACATTGAAAAATCAGCTTGTTCAACTCTGATTCAAAAAATACTCTTGCATTTTGATGCAGATGTGTTACCTAAATGTAAATGGAGATTTTTATGAGTTTTTATGCAGATTCTGTCCCCAGTGTAATTGCTTCAGTAAAAATAGCAACTTTGCCTTAGCAAAAATGACAGGCTTGAAATATTCAGTCATCATTCACTGGATTTATTTTTAAGAGTCATATGAAGCACAAAATAAAAATGAAACTGCTTGTAACAGTTAGGGAGCAACCCTTCCGACTTCATATCCACTCAATACCTTGATTGATAGATGAGCTGGGTTTCTGAACCCCTCTTTATAATAAACATTTTTAAATGTTTATTTTATGTCCCAGGATTAAAATATTTTGAACTGGAGCTTTCCATTTCCCTTTGCTGTGCCTTGGCAAGCTGTGTTTTATTTCTACATTAATAGTATTAAACTCTCTCTTGAAGCTGTTAAATTGTTGTTACATGAGTACTGAAGGAAGTATTTATGTTATGGAACTAGCAGGTTATCTACAGTTAAACATACAGTTGTGAAGAAGCCAGAGAAAAATTCACACATTTCTTTAGGGGTCTTTCACTTGTAAAAGGGAATTATAGAAAATTATTTTTCAGTACCTTTACTTTCATTTTTATTAAGTCATGAGTTTGAAATATTTTTTTCTATTTTATGGGGGTAGTTTGTGCCACAGTGTAAAAACTTCAAATGAATCAACACTATAAACCTAATTAGCAATAAGCAAACCTCATAAAGGTCACATTTTAAATGGCACTTAGTTGTTAGCAGAACAAATTTCAAAGTTCCCAGTTACCTTCTAGGTCTCTCTTCAGTTTCCTTAAGTCTTTTATTAGGTCTTCAAACTTAACTTGGGAGGCCTGGAAAAAATCCTGTGGTTCTGGTAAAGGAAAAATACTCTTGTCTGTTCCTGCTTCCTAAACAAACAAACAAACAAACAGGCCACTATGAAAATTAAATGCATTCAGAGTGAAATAAATTACTTTTTTGAAATGGCATCTATAAAACACTATTAAACAAACAAACAAACAAACAAACATATTTTAAATATTTCTTGCTAAAAGAGGATATATATATAATTTTAGATGAAATCCTGACCAGTCTGAGTATTGAATCTTCCTTTTAGATGCTGTAATGCAAACTGTGCTCAATTTGAACTATGAAGCAACAATAAGCTCACAACATTTTAGGTCATTTTATATCAACAGAAATTTAGATAGCAGATTAGAAGTTTCTTAAAATCAGAATGTCTGTTTCAATGGAGCAAGTGATCTTATGCCAAATGTTTGTGGCTTCACTCTTTCCCAATGCAATACATATATACACACTTCATATGGATAAATTGAAAACAATATTTATATATTGCCTGGGGTATTTTATACAGAGAAAAATATATAGTTGAAGGTCTCTGCAGTTCAATAAATAAGTTTAATATCTGTATGGAACTCCAAAGCATACACTTCATTTTTAGCACAATAAAAAAAAAAAAATAATCAGAACTAAAGAAAATCCACCAGCTTTAGGAGATTCTAAGCAGGGGAAATTTAACAAGTACAGTGTATAAACAGTATTACAATGACATTATTCTGCCTAATGGTATACTAGTGAGTTTAAACTAATATCTGCACACAGATTTCAGACTGAAACACAGGAAAGCTCATGGGTTGGAGAACTAACAATTTTGTAAACAGTGAACAAATAATTTCATTATTAGAAAGATATGAACACTCAGGGAAAGAAAAAAGTACAGTGGAAAAAATTTAAATTGTCTCCACTTCCTCCGAGGAGAAGATAAGCTGTTTTGTTTTTACAGAATTCCCTGAATGAAAACTCTATAGCAGGAACTTTACAGGAACAATAAAAAAATAAATAAAATTACAGACTAGACAAAATTGCTTTTGTAATGAGATTTTTTTTTTTTTACAAGACAGGCACTTAGGGTAAAGTAACTTTATTTTCCTGCTTCAGGAAAAAACAAACAAATAAACAAACGAAATCAACAGTCCTATTTGTACAGATCTACATATCTGCTAGTTTTCTGTCTTTTCTATAGATCAGCCTCAGGAGCTGTTCCACAATGTCCTGACGTCCAGACCTTCCAGTGCTAGAGATGTCTTCAGTTACTTTAGTCTTACTCCTTGAAAAAATACCTATGACAACTAACTCTTCAATTCAACATGCGTATGTAAGAATTAAAACAAACAAACAAACAAAAACAAACAAACAAAAAAAAAAAACACAAAAAAAGGAACAACAACAACAAAAAACTTTCAATAATAAAAATAAAATCATTAAAAAAAAAGAAATAATGTTTATATTCAACTGGGGATAAGGCCAGGAAAAATCATTCTGGTCAATTGGCCAGAATTGACCAGAATTCAAATATCAAACGGAGACATCATCTTAATTTCAAAAATAAGAAATTAAATACTTAAAATCAATCAATAGTGACATTTTCATTTGAAGAAAACAGTTCAAATTTTCCACTCCAAAACTTCGGACACATCAAAAAGCCCCATAAACACAAGTAAGTCAAATCAGCAGCCATGCCTCTTCCCACATTCCTTATCTAATTTCACCTCCATTAACTGAGTCACCTATTCTAAAATGTCAACCTGTCATTGTATTCCGTCACGAGAGACAAACATTGCTTTTGTCTTGCATTATTATCACAATGAAAAAAAAATTTGCTATGTTATAGTAACCAGGTATAGGAAGAAGCGACTAGAGGGATAACCTGTCCAGCCTGCAAGAGTCACAGACTCTCTTTGCTGTGTTCCAGAGTTAATGTAAGATTTTCCAAAGCCCTATCACAGAACCTACAGCAAATTGCAGACTTACTGAGGTCCACAGCTACTGTGGTCAAATGGAAAAGGAAAAAAAAAAAAAAAAAAAAAAAAAGGGCAAATGCAAATCCTTTTACAAAATCTTAAAGAAATCACTTTTAGAGAGGTGTATGGCAAATAAATCTTTTACCTTATCACAATGGCGCAGGTAATATATGACAACATAATCCACAAGATTAATACGATTATCCTAGGGAAAAACAGTAATATATAATTAAAAATGGATTATGGATACATACAAACATTAAATAAGTAAGTGAAAAATTACTGTATTTTAAAAATGTATTATTTAGTTTTATTGCTGTGAGAAAAAGAATTCAAAATATCATTATTCCTAACATTGCTGACAAAAAAATTATAGAACAATCACAGGTTTGATTATGCTACCACTGGACCTAGACATTCTAAATAGCAGGTACAGAAAACATCCAGTGGGAGAAGCTGCCACTGTACATTTTTTTCATAATACAAGGCGTTCATGTATTATATTAACTATATCATTAATAATATTATTAGAATAATTTTATATCATATATACACTATAATAATATTATTATGTAATTCTTGAATACAATATTAACTAAAAAAATATAGTTAAATATCTTATATATTAAAGTTAGCTGAAATTCTTGACTTGACCAGTCTCAAGTCACCTACAATGAAGATCTGGAAGGGGCAAATGCAATTTTCGTATTTTCCACGAAATACAAAACCAGACAGCATGTACCTAACAAGTATATTTAATCTCCTTTTTGTTTAAAAACATTAATTTTAATGCTGTCTTTGTGGAAACATCATTTCCGTTGGTCCTGCATACAATGAATATATACAACGTTTTATTTTATTGTATGTCATTGGTTCAGCATAGGACATGAACTAAAGGAAAAGGAGAAAACTTTGACTTACACATTACAAGGTACTATTCAACAACAGAAAAGAATTAGAATATAGGGAATTATATCTGGGATCTTTGGGTGTTTTGCTGTGTTTTTGTTTGTTTGTTTTTAATATATGTATGTTTTTATACCCTATATTGACAAGTATTGGTACAAATGTATGTGAATGCCTGAATTCCTGTACACAGCTGCCTCACCTATATTACAGCCTGCAGCACATAATATTTTATTAATATCAAACACCAGCAAAATTCTTAACTAAGCAAGTGATTGCTATCATGTAGTCAAAACCACTCTGCTTACATAACCATTTCAGAATACAACGCTGGCAGGTTGTGTGACGAAAAAGAATTGAGGTGGCTTACGATTGTTTGATTACTCTTCTAAAGTTAAATATGCCTGTTCTATTTTTTATATATTTAGCTATCAAACCTATGACTTTTGTTTAAATGGTATTTCCATTTTTATGAAAAAACACAGAGATATTGAGGTGGTGAGCTATGATTTTTTTATTTTATTTTATTCATGTTTTTGTAATGAGTAGCTTTCTAGGCTCATCCCTGTGACAACAAATAACCATTACATGAAATAAAAGACATTCAACGTTGACACTTTACCTTAGCTCCTGGAATTTAGCTTACCTAGAAATCATATTGTTTGCTGTCAATATCCAGAAAGTGAACAACAGGACACAGGACACCTTAGTATTCAAATATGCAAGACCCTCCATTCTTCTTCCTCACAAAAACACTCTCCAGTTATCTCTAAGTTTCTATATCTGCCTATAGCAGCTGGCCCCTTTGATATCTTTAATGCATTTTGGAGACTATTTTTTCCTACTTCTTACAGCAATATAAACTAATATATATTTATTTTGGCTACCAGAAAACTGGAAGTACTGTAATTTTTTAGCTTGTTTTGCTGAAGAACGAGTCTTATGCAATTATACTGTACATCTGTCACTCCTTTTCATAACTCATAATTTTGCATTGTGTTGACTAAATCCAGCCAAATTGGAAAGTCCCGGAGAAGATTAAATTCTTACAAGTTAATAGTTAGATAGAAAGAGATAAAATTAGTACTTCAACTGAGAAAAGCCAGGCAGAGCTCAGTTGTTTTATGTTTTTCCTCATGGCAGCTAGCTGACCAATGAACACCTGAATACTGGGAAGCTGGGCCTAGATTTAGTTTAGCTGCAGCCTGTATTGTGTCTTATCCATGGAGTAGAACTGGAAAAAAGTGGTCATATGGGACGGCTGAACTATTGCAGTGAAGAGGAAAGTAAGAGTTAGGAGACAAAAGACACAAATCCTTTGGAAAATCTTTCATTAAATTCAGTGTCTCACAGAAAAAATTGTTAAATCTTGGCTTTATTCTTTGTTAGTGGTGGCACTCACAAATAAAATAAAAAGCTCCCTAGACATTCTGTTTATCTGACATTGCTTGTCTCCCAAACTGAAAACATTCCTATTTACATACAGCTTAACTGGGGAAAAAAACAACTGTATTTTCCTTACAATTTAGAACAGCACTTCAATTAGGAAAAGAGGAAGCATGTGAGAAAACAGTTTTTCTCTACCTCCAAATCTTTACCAACATTGGTAGAAAATACCTCCTACTCTTTGCTAGTTCCGCTATCCTTATGGCGCCTAGGTATGCTTTGGCAGAGAAGCATTTTTGAGTGGTGTTTCCATTGTCTGCATTATCTAGCACCTCAACCTCTACCCTGCTGAAATAAGGATCAAGGTAACCTCATCTCAAAAGGCATGCACAGTGTGTCTGAGCCTTATTTTGTTCCTAGAATGACTAATCAAAAATGGGCTACTGGTAAATTATTTTTGACAAAAATAATTTACTGCCATCTATGAGCATTTGCTTGTTTATGCCATTCAGAATTCATGCCCTTTATCTGCTTAACTGCCAATTCAAAAAAAGAAGACTGACAGTATCTTGCTGGATCTGACACACTTCTTTGAAGAGGATTAAAATCCTGTAATTTATATATTTAAATCCTTTATGTCTAATTCTTTAGTGTACATTCTATGTTGCATTTTTTTTTAAACATGACCTTTAAAGCCTTTTTACTCACATACAGCTACAGTTAAAAGAAAGTATGGGTATATTTACTGGAGAAGACTTCAGTGGTCTGTGATCTCTCATGGCTCTCTACCTACTGTAATTTAGTAAAACTAGTAAAACAGACACACCAAAGTTCTCACAAGAGAAAATTATTTTAGTGGTAGTGAATAGGAGAAATAGGAGATTATGAAGACAAGTGTATGAGTAGAAGAAAGAGGTAAAAAGTGTGGAGGAAAAAGAAGAAAATAGTACAAAGTGCCTCACTCTTTCAAGCAAAGAAATGAGAAAAGATTAAGTTTGGACAAATGATGGAACAGAAAGATACCAGAAAATAAATCTTTAATTAAATAGAGTACTTACTCTGCTTTTGACATCCTTTAGTTTGGGAAGTATTTCCAAACCAAATCCATCAGCTTGACCTCGAGTCCTATTCCCACCATTCATGTAATTTCCAAAAGCCAGAATCAAACCTAAAATTTCCTTTACACTTGTCATGTTCAGCAAAGCCTGGAAAATAGATATTAGTACGAAACATACATTGGCACAAAAAATCTAATTGCTCGTACAACAAAGTTTTTTAGATTTTATTTTTGCTAAAGGAAGTTTTTCTTCTCATGTGCCTCTACAGGGAAAGGAAGCTAAAACTGGTACAGGAATAAAACATTTAAAAGCAGAATTTATTAGACTATAGCTGCCTAAGATACTATCTTTAACTTAATCCACATGAGGTAAATTATATAGCATTATATACTATGTAGATGACAGAAAGATTAATGGAAGAAGTTTTACAGCAGGATATTACTAAATATCCTCAGTAGCCTTTAAAAATCTCACAGACAAAGTGTTTTTTTCATGAGTTTACATAATGCACAGTCAAATGGAGACGTGTTATTTTTGCTGCCACTGGGTTACACTCAGAAAGTCATTATTCAGTCTGCTTCCCATTGGCCCTGGTGCTCTGAAAATTCACATTTCAAAATCTATATATACTTAGTGTAGATATATCAGGGTTAAGGACAAAATTATTATGCCTCAAAAGAAAAAAGAAATCTAGTAACAAAGTGGAGAAATAATAAATTATTTTAATTTCTATATAAAAACACTTATCAATCAAGCTTCTGAGGCCATGAGCCTAATTCTTAACTATGTAGCTTTAAACACATTGAAAAAATCAATTGTCATATGAGGTCCTCTTTAATAAACTAAAGGTAATGACTCTTCCCCTATCTCATACAAGTTCTTTGTGTCCACTTTGGAAAGGCAATACTAAGTAATTATTTTTCTCAGAATATGCGAAGAATATCCAAAGGAATAGAGCACGGGTAATTTGTGGCAGCAAAGCTGTTCAAAAGATAAAACATAACAATAAATAAATAAATAAATAAATAAATAAATAAATAAAATGGCCAGGCTGTTTCAGGACACTATTTAATTTCTCTTTTAATTCTTATTTAATCTTAATTTTAATTCTTATTTCATTTTAATTTTAATATTTTGTTATAATTTCAAAATCTTCTCTTCAGTTATTCATTGTGAAGAAACCTTAGGTAAAGCTTTGTCAGGTACTAGAAATCTGCTCTATCATGGTAACAGAAATATATGGATACCATTGGAAATCAATAAGTTAATGTATGTTATAGGCAGCTACTATACAGTTCACTGTAGAAGTATGTTTACATTGTATTACCAGTACTTTCATGGTGGACAAAGCACACAATCTCTGATTTGACACAGGCTAAAAGCAAGTTAAGATTGCATAGTGGTATACTAACAAAGTAACTTTGCAC
Source organism: Aythya ferina (assembly GCF_964211825.1). Lineage (NCBI taxonomy): Eukaryota > Metazoa > Chordata > Aves > Anseriformes > Anatidae > Aythya > Aythya ferina. Next base: position 26,085,732 of record NC_140301.1, read on the forward strand.
GGCCATGGACTATGTTAGTTTGATATTTAATTTCTATTTTATTGACTTTATCTATTTTTCCACTTAATGTGTAAAGTAACCAAAATCTGATGTTCAAGTAAAAATAATTTTTCCTAAGTAGAACATACAGCATCACAAACAACTCATCTTCCCTCTTACCACCTGCTCATGTTCTTATAAGCAGTTAAAAATATCAATAAATTTTTATTTCCCTGAAAAGCCAATAACCATGCTTAAGGTTCATCACTTTTGGTAAAAACAATCAAACAAACAAACCCACATAAGCAATCTAAAACACATTATGTTTTTATTTAGTTCTCATTAGGACTTACCTTGGAAACACGAGTAATGATATCAACTTTCCGGTGAACTGATGTTATCCCTTCAGAGAAAACTGACTGGAAGATAATACACTGAGCTCGTTCTGTGAAGTTGGGAATCTGAGATAATTCATATAAAAATCTGTGGGGGGGAAAAAAAAAAAAAAGATACTAAATGAATCCCTACATTTCATATCCATGAGGTACGTACTGGATCAGAGCTGTAGTGTTATGAAATACATATTTAATGCAATATTTCCTACTTTGATTCAAAATTGTATACTTTCTCCTCACTGTTCTTTGTGTTCATTGTGTTAAGAAATCCTATTAATATAAAGGAAGATGTAAGACGTTAATTCTTGTAACATTACTCCACTGTCTAGTAGTAAAGAGGAATTACAAGCCAAGATCATAGGTTTAAGGAAAAAAAAAAAAAAAAAAAGCTAGAGAAACGCTATTTAGTGTTTTCACTTGTGTGTTTTTGCTTCAATTTAAAACATGCCCAGCAATACTGAACTCAACATATTCCTACAAAGTTATTTCATAATACAGAACGTCTGCCAAGAAATTTCTTCTGATGCTCAACCTCAATTTTCTTTTACTAATTTGCACCACACTTCCAATTATATAGCAGCGTGTCTTATAATAATGCACCTAGCCGCGTATTTAGCTCTAAAATATTTGCAGATTATATCTGTCTTCAGTCACTGTTAAGCAAAGTTACTAACTCTCTAATTGTTCTTTATCTCTTCTCACACTTTCACTTTTCTCATGAGGCTATTCCAGCTTTTTTACTTTAACTCTTTGGTAAATAAAAATAGTTTGGGTATTACAAAATGAAAGCATCCCAAGACACGAATAACTACTTCCTTTTATTCAATTTAAAATGTAAGAGTTTGGTTAAATAATACAAGAAACTTTAACATTTCTTATAACAACAGGGTTTGCATAATTTGCTTTGTGGGTTTTGAGTCAATGATTCCAATGCTACACATGTTTTCTTGAAATCTAGAAACAAACTGTCTTTTGCTCCAATATCACTTTAGTAGAATTCCTCCAATCTCCTGTCTACAACTATTCTTAGATCCCCTTTAATATGATGCTTTAAAGATATTTTTTTTCTTGATTGAACTCTGGGACATTTTCTGAATCATTATTAGATTGAATTCTTATTAAATTTATTTTAATTATTTAAACCAATTCATCCGATTTCTTCAAGCTATTTCTTTTTTTTCTTTTCTTTTCTTTTTTTTTATAACTAATACCAGTATCTTTAAATCACCTTTATAAATTTTTCATGCATGCAATGCTTTGCTGAATACATAGCACATGTCTAAAAAATTGGTAACATCCACCTGTGGCTTGTGTGAAATACAACATTTTAATTGGACCATCTTTTTTTTTTTTTTCTGACTTTTTCTCTCTTGCCTGATGAGAAAATCTATTGTGAGAACGGGACTGGGGAGGCCAGGCTTGGCTCTAGGATTTAAGCAGTGGGAAAAAAAGAAATGCCAAGCTGGTATTAATAAAAATACTTCCTATTGGGAATGAATGGTATTGCCAGGAAAAAAAAAAAAAAAAAAAAAAAAAAAAGAGGATACTTTGTGTGCACTTCGTGTGAGAGAAACAAAAGAAAGAAAAACCCCAACTGCTTCACAAAAGTTCTGACATACATACATGTATTTTAAAAGTTTAAATTTAAAAATTCAAATGATACATTTTTTTGCCTTCCCTTTAATGGAGAACTTTTATCCACATTTCTGGTCATCAGAACACAACATAATTGTGCTGAGAATTCAAAGAGCTTTAGCATAAAAAGATAATGTCTCCAGATTTTGGAATTCAAAGTATTCGATGTAAATATCCTGACCAAACATTTATAACTGAAATATGTCACAAAGAAGAATTGATCTTAGCAGTTACCAAACAGAATGTCATGGCATCAAAGATAAACCACCACATTCAGGTGGATGAAGCTCTTTTCAGAGAAAAGTTCAGTCCATGTTGCAATTTTAAAATGAGGAAAGTATGATTTTGACTTAAAGTTACAATGAGATGACTGTGACATAACTTTTTGATGGGTTTCTCATTGCTACACTTCTAATGGCCTAAAGTAAACACAGAGAATTTGCTGTTCATCTGTGTGAGGTCCATTTTACTCCTCTTCTGCAGAAACTATAAATAAAAAATACATTTACTTGAGAACTCTTTTATCCTACCAGAAACTTGTAACAAAGGACTTGAAACTACTTTCAAAATCAGACATATTACCATGTTGTTAGCATAATACAACATTCTTTCAAAAGAGAGTCAAAGAAGGATGATTCTATGACAGTGAACTATTTATCGGGTCACATTTATCCACATTTGAAGACTATAAAATTTAGATTTAATTTTTTTGGGGGGTTAAAAAGGTGTATCTAATCCTGCAAGCTTCTAAGGAAGCCAGTAGGATTTAACCTGAAGTCAGTGAAAATTGTGTGTAGAAGACAAGCAAATGGCATTGCTTGTACAGAAAGCCTTATTTTATTTGCAATTATCAATAGTCCACTACTTCCTGAATTCAAACTATATACAAAACAGAACATTTCAGTAACGTATTTTGCTACCATTTCCTTCATTAGTATTTCTTTCACAATAGCGAGGACTTCACAGAGATTATATTAAAACTAGAAGGATCCTATTGGAAACTAGCTTAAGCATCTGTATCCTGCTAGCAAAGACTCAAGTTGTGGCCAATTACGCATATAAATCTTTGTTGTGTTAATTAATATTAATTAGCATCTTAGCAACTATTATCATGAAGGATAATTTGGGGGATATTGTCATGTTGCTAAGATATATTTACAGTTTGTGCCAACAATAGCAAGTGTAACATGCCAGCAAAACAAATCAAAATCACATGTGAAGGAGAGCATTAGTGATACCAGCAAACTTTTCTATTTGTATGGGAATCCAAAGCATTTTAAAATGACAGAGATTTCCATTAGACTTCAGTGAATTCAAGTCAATAAATGAATGTCTATCACTGGTATTTACAACCATTTATAAAAGGTTTAATTTGCACTTTTTTTCTGATCCTTATTAAAGAAAATACATCAGGTTTATGCCCTGTGGCAAATTATTTTACTCATACCTACAATTTTGCACTTTTCTGTCTTTAATGTTTTATGGCGTTATTAAGTTCCAACAAATCTCTAGTTCTGCATTCAGGCTAAAACTTGATCTACTGAGTTTTCAGAAGGGAATTTGTTTTGAAGGAGCAATAGAAATTACTTAAGAGGCAACATCTTGAAAAGCTAACTTTCCTAACCTATGCAGTTTAACAGAGTGAAAAAGGGATAAATAAGACTTGCAGTGACAACAAAGATTAATGATTGACAGAGTAGCTTTTGCTTTTAACACTATTATTTCACTCTGAATGACCAAGTACAACTGCTTTATTTACAATTCTTTACTTTTAATTATGGAACAATGATAGACTAAGTCCAACTTTGTGTTTAAGATCTGCCTCTCTCCACTATAATTTACAAAAAGAGACAACCTTTTATAACTCTAGAGCTGTACAAGACTCATGTTTTCCAGAACACAAAATACATTTATATTTATTTCACTCAGACTTGCAGGTTGCCAAAGATTCAAACTCTGGAAAACATCAACTAGTCACACAATGTATTCTTATGCACCAAGCCAAGGCAATGAAAAATAATGGATACAGGATACCTGAACACGATAGTATAAGCGTTCTTAAGCCACTCTTACTCAAGCGCGCATGATAGCCTCGTTTTCCAAGATGAATTATCTCTAGTGAACTGTATGTACCTGTCACCATTGACTAGTTAGCTGCTTTGTGTTAGGAAAAAGAGGAAAAAAAAATCCACTCTTCACCATCAACAGTCTAATGGGAAAAAAAGGTTTGGAAATGTAATAAGTCTGACATCAAACAACAATATGCCATCTCTAGTTTCAGTTCTTCCCCTTGCTACCCTTTCTTATGCCAAAGACAGCAGAAAATAAAAAAATTGAGAGAGAAAAGGATGCAAAATGGGTAGATGCTTCAAGGCAGGAAATCACATTGTGATTAGGAGATGATGGAAATACAAAGGGAAAAGTGGCAAAGCAGCAGAAGACAAATACCACTAGTAAACCTAATCTGGAATCAAATACAAACACTAAAATAAAATTCAGGATTACCATGCTGTTCACAGATTTTTATGATTTCCAGATTGGTCTGAAGTTTATCACAACAACAGGAGCTACACCAAGTTACACTCGGTGTAACAGGAGCTACACTGTTTCATCCGAATATTTGTCTGTGCCCACAATGGTCACAGGAGACAAACTGTGGAATCAGCCTAGTAGGCTCCAAACAGCATGACTTCAGTGTACATTGTGCCTCAGACTCCCCGAAACCTTCTGTTTTTGTAGCTCTTCCAAAGTATTAACAAGCAAAATCAGTCTGGCCCTGCTTTATGGGACCAGGCTTTTAATTTAAAAGAGTCTTAAGAACTCTAAGGGAAGGATAAGCCTTCTACAAATGTAAGAATAGGAACATAATTTTTTATTGATTTAAGACCACATATTTAATCAGTTCTGGTGCTCCAAGTAGACCAAGTATTACCTGTAATGTCTGAAAAAAGTGAGATAAACACAACTTTAACACCATGCCTTGAAATGCAGGAAAAAAAATATTATCTAGCAAATATTATGTATAAAGATTCTTTTTAACCAAAGGACTACACTACATCATTGATAAAATATTAAGAAAAAAAAAACTCTTACTGTTCTGGTTTGTCCAGAAGCTTCAGTTCTTCCTCTTTTGAAGTCTGATAATATTGCTTGATTTTCTCCAGTTCATCTTTTTGTGCTCTCTGAGTGAATTAATATAAAGTAATTAATAACTTTTTTTTTTTTTTAAATAAAAAAATATTGCTCTACCTGTTGTCTGCAAATAATTATATACTTAGATGGACATATTTAGATTATCCAAAAGAGTGACCTAGCACTGATCTAGCATGACAATTTCCTTCACTGCATTGTAGTTCCATTTACTACGATGTTCATAAAGCAAGGCATCCTTGCAGGGCATGGCACTGCAAATATCGGTATAGGATGCTTCAAAGCATTTAGATCATAGAGGTAGCTCTGATATTTCTACAGCCAACTATAAACATATTTTTGTATGAAACTTTAGCATCACACAGTCTAAATTAAAGAACGCTGTCTACAAAGCAACTTAGGTAAGGATGGCAATGCACTAGCCTGAGTTCTTATATCTTGGATGAGAAAAATTCAGCATGTTAGCACACAACATGCCTTTAATAAGACAAGTATTTTTCAGGCAGTTCAGAAGAGAACATTGCTAGATGTTTCTTCTTTTGTTAATGTTACATCACTTACTGTTACATCATTTTAGCCTGATTCCAAAGGCATGCCAATGTTTTAAACTTCTGACTTTTAAGCCAGTCAGAGAAATACACATCTCAATGGTATCTTTTGATGTCACCTATTTTATTATTGTTAAATTCCTTAAATATTTTTTCTACATAATGTCTCTAGTTTGAAATGACAAGATAAAATAAAACTTTACTTATTGAACATCTGAAATTCTGAATGCTATGGTGATTAAGCACAGATGTATCCCAACTTACTTACATTCTCATAAAGTGCTTCCAGTGTTTCCAGGTCTACTACAGAGTCATCAACACACAGAATAGCTGTATAGGATACAGTCACAAATTAGTTGTTAGAAAACAAACTGTGAGTTCAATTCTGTTTCTTGGGAAACATATGGAAGAGATCTGCCCTTAATATATTAAAAAATGTATTTACATCCAATTAGTATTTTCTATTTTCAACATCTTATTTTTCTGAATTTATATGGCAGCAATCATGCAAGAACTTATAAACTCTATCTCAGGAGAATGGAGTTCTACTCTCCAGTATATTCAGCAGTCAAGGATATGACCTGCCAGGTGGTCAGCTTTCTATGTAGCTGCCAGCCTGAAGAACATGAGAACACGGTATACCAGACAATGAATAGCACAGATTTCACAATAGCTTAGAAGGCTGAATAGGAAGAAATTGAGAGTTAGGGCATTTAAAGTATCCCTGTGTGCATGGGAGTACAGGGAGATACGAAACTGAGATCAGTTTGTCTTAGAGCTACCAATCTTGGGAAGTTGGTAGACAAAGTTGCAAAAAAATAAAGTTGTTAAAGATTTTTAAGGTATCTTCACAAAGAAGTTTGCAATTGAGTTAGCTTTATCCACTAGAAAACTACCCACAAGAAAATTTCCAGATAAAGACTTCTAAATCTCACACAGACACCAAAAGTATATTTTTCAATGATTAATTATTGCTTGTTACCAAAAATGAAGTCTCAAAATGTTTCCTAGCTTTGTTCCAAATGTTACTACATTTGGATTATACAGTATTATGTGTTTCCAACACTTGAAAATCCCATTAAAATTTAGGCAGTGTATTGGTTCATCACTCTTTCTAATGCTCTGTAAGTCCAGCAAGCTAAGAGATGCACAATGGCAGATGAATAACTTGGATGTTTAATTTTTCTAGAACACTATTTCATCAAGATTACTGATGGGATCGGGCTCAATTTCCCAACTACTGACTTATGTTTAAGTGTTATTGGGAACACTAATCCTAAAAGAATCAAGATTAAGGCCTCTACCAGTTTCCCACATAACCAGTGAATCACCCTGTTACTAGTACTCGATAACTTTTAATTTCAATTGGATTATATTCATTCAAAGGAAACTTGACTACTAGTGAATTTAGAAGATTTTAAAAGCTTTTGCTGTTTTTGCCATCCAAGCTTGAAAGAGGCAAGTAACACATCTTTAAATAATTATTTAAAAGTAATAAGCTTTCGCCTGTTCTTCCACCTTCCCCACGATTTTACATTGTGATATTAACCAGCAGGCTAGTAAATTTTCTCTGTGGCAGGGTAATTAATTTTATTAAAAGGTCCAATGACATTTAGAATGCTTTAAAATTTTGCTTGTCAATTATGATTCAATCTGTTGACATTACACCTGGCTTAGAAGTAAAGAACTATATTGAAGAAGACAGTATCAGTGAAAAAAGAAAGAAACAAACAAACAAAAAACAATGTCTACAGCTATTTTGTCTTATTTCAAATATTCAAAACTCCCAAGAGTGTAACCAAATATAAAACCTCACCTATCGAGCTAGACAAAATTCTGTTTTTAAAGAAAAATCCTTAGGAATTGAATCTATGAGATCATCTGTTGACTCTAGCAAGACTGTTTCATGAACTGCATTATCTTTTGCATTATCCAGTGAAATTTCAAAAAACCCTTAGTGATTAGAAAAGCTACTGGAAAATTGTTTTCATAGTCTAATATGTTTAACTTAATGATTTTTACATATGCATATTTAGTTCAAAAATTTTCACTTGTGCTTTCACTTCCATCCTATTTTGGAATAGTCTGAAATCTGCTTATGAATAAAAAAAATTAGTCCATAGTTGTTTAGAAAAACAACTTATCGGAGGTAATTTTAACTCTTACTAGAAATGCAAATCACATAACAAATAGTTGATCTTTTAAAGAATAGAACTATTAGAATGAGAGCAAGGATTTTGAAAAAAGAACACATTAACAAGAATATCAATGTTTGTACATATAACTGTGACAAAGATGGTGCCAAAATCACAAAGTGTTTTTTTAATGCTGAATGCTCGGTAGTTAAAAACTTTTCTGTACTTAACAACAGCCCTAAGAAAAAAAGCATTGGTTTCAAGTAACATGATAAACTATTCCGTATGCCAAAATGTTTGAGATTAATAAAACACAATATGAGCTGTTAACAAATTTTAAACAGAATTAATAATAAGCAGTGTTAAGAGACATTAATATGAATTATTTTATCTTTTGGGGCAACTGTCTGTTTCAATGGAAGTACGAAGAAAATATTTTCTGGCCTACTTGATATACAACCTGTCCTGCTGTTATTGGCAATGTCCATGCAGACAGGGCGCAGTTAAAATCTAGCCACATTTCTCAATTCAACGACAGAGTGACATCTTAGTATGTTAGCATATGTAGAGACACACTTCCAAAAAAACAGAAGTACTGCCAAAATTGACAGCAGATTCCTTTGATTCGTCTTTCTGTCCTTTACAACTTTTTGTTTTTCCTTCTATATTTTTTCATTCAAACTGATCAAACTTAATGCCATGCACATTTGGAGCAGAAGACAAAAATGAAAACATATAGAATTACAAAAATTGGCCATTTTATTTTTCTTCTTTCTCCTTTTTTTAATTAAAAAAAAAAAAAAAAAAAAGAAACATTGATTTTAAAAGCTGGAAGAAATCCCCAAATTCACAGGTGTCTCAGTATTCTTCATATTCTTCCTAAAATACAGCATGTGCAATATGTTCACAGTACGTTGTTGTGTAAATTAACTTGAGTTGGGGCAGCTGAAAAAAAAAATTTCTCTAGATCAAAGAAACTAATTACTTTACTTTTTCCTTAGAGCTGCAAGGAACTAAACCTTTTCAATTTGTTTTGTAACAAACAAAGGAAAGCTTTATTCTTATGTATTTTAACATTAATAAAATTAATAAGAGCTTTGATGTTTTTCAAAATGCTATTCCAGATACAGTGAATTTAGCCACAATTCTTTAATGCATTGAATTTCATTATATCAAGACTCACATAAGTGTAAGTAATATAGGTGAAGTGTCATAAATCTACAAAAGAGGCTCCAAAACAATTAATAGCTATTACAATATCAATCATCATTGGTGGTTTTTACTTTTATCTTGCTTTCTAGTTAGCTGTCTTCCTTACACTGTCAGTTCAGTTAGAATATTTCACCTACACCTCACAATGTTGAAAGGAAGTAGACTCATGCTGTGAAAAGCTGGTAATTTTATTGGGTTCCTCTACCTTTAAAAAATCTGTTACTTGGCCAAGTCTGGTTTCTGAGATCCTTTTTTGCAGGGAAATTGAGGCAAACATTTTTATGTGGCCTATGGTGTCTGCTCACAACAAGAAGAATTTATATACACAAGGATCATTAGTGCAGGGTTGCACCCATTAGGATATAATAACCGTCAGCTAGGACAAAAAACAGATCAGCATCATGCATTCAAACTAACAGGCACATAAAAATACTTGCCAACTACATTTCACATGCTAAGAGTAATGCTTCAAATATAAACTTTTACCAAAGGTTTTTAACAGACTCTTTTTAAAAATGAATCTAACTGTAAAAAACAGATTCCCTACTGGCACAGATTTTTCACATGCTCTATTTTATCGCTTTAAAAATGTAAACCAAAGAGAAGCCGAGAATTTAAAGTATACTGTCTGCAGTCTACATACAACTGTAGAGCTTAAAGGTTAAATATGAAAAAGACAGTTCTTTCTTCTTAACTTGCCTAAATACCAAAAGTCTTAAGGCTGACTCTGATATACAGCCTCACTCCTACTAACCACATTTTGGTTAAATCAGGATTTAAGTCCTGACGACAGAGCTTACATATATGCAACAGTATCACACCACTTAATGTGACAATTAAACTATGAAATATGAAGAAATTATCTTAACTGCTCCTTCATGATAAAACAGAAATATGTTATTTAAATAAAAAGAGCTTGCAAAAGTTGCATTCATTTGGCCTGAAAGTACTTGATTTCTTTTATGTGTTATATTCTTCTGAGTAAGGAGAACCATGAGTATCATGAGAACATGAAGCTCATCACCGTGAAATGCAAATGAAACTGTGACTGATGTAGTCAACTGGGAAGACACTGTGATTGTTAAATACAAATCCCTACTTGACAAAACCACCTAAAGTACCCAAATTGCTCTGGTTAACTTCTGAAAAATTGATCTGATGGTTTGAACTTATTTAAGGGTTTTCTTCAGTGTTTACCAATCACACAATACAAAAACTTCAAGATACACAATACTAAGAAGCACCATATGCACAATGTAGGTTTAGAAGACTAGGAAAGATCATCTGCTGCAAGAAGACATGAACAAAAGACTCTGGCAACCAACATTAGACTGGATGCCCAAGGCAGACGTACAAAAGCATGTGTTGTGAATTTTACAGAACAAAGAAAGTAACTCTTAAGGAAATTGCTTTCCAGCTTCTGAGATGGGTATACAGCTATCTCTGTACTTCATCTGTAGTATGCAGAATGCACAGAATGCATATGCATAATATTCTGTATAGATGGAAAAGTCAAACAATTTCAGAACAACAGTTGTAACTTTTATCTCTGCTTCCATTCTGCAAAATATTTTAGTTGAAAACCCTTAACACTCTTTTCATATAGTGAAAGTAAGAAATATTCCAAAACACTTTATCCAAAAGTATTACTAAAATACAATAGAGAATAGAATTGTGAAATTATTTGTGCCACATGATATGGTTAAAACACAAGCTGGGATTTAGAAATTCTGAGCCCACTAAGGTTTGCAGATTAGAGTTGCGTTGGAATACCTTCCATTATACATATAAGACATAGGTTCTTGAGTGTTAAGACAAGTGCCTAGTTAAAAATGATACCGTTCTCTATGCAGCCTATTTATATAACTTGTATATCCTCTCATTAGAGGAAGACCACACAGAAATGACAGAATGATTAGAAACATAATATATAATTTGAATGGTTATTGAACTGGTCATCAGTGTGGGTGCGTTAAGCTGCTGTTCACATTCTTCCAAATATTTGCTCCAATATGTTGACAATGGAGGGTAAATCACAAATCAAGTTGGAGAAGACCAATCACTTTTCTAATTGGTTGACTGCCATTGCACAATAGTATTATAACAGTGTTCTTTCTAGAAAGTCAGATTGTCTACTCCCACAATACAAAGCAATTTTTTAAATGTAGATTGGCATTGTCCATCATCAGAATGTCATTACTGTGATACTAGCCCCCTAATAAATCTTTTCCACATGAAGGTAAATATACAAAAGCAGATGGCACGACCCATGTTTTGTAACAAAATCAATTTTAATTCATTCCATCTAAGTATGATCTAAGTTCTTTATTATCTTCAAAGCTTAATGTGCCTCTGCATACATAGCTTGCATTTTTGGTAAACAAAAGAATGCTTCAAATGCACAATGAACATACTAGGTCCCCATACATGCTATTACAGGTTGGCCAGTGCTATTCTGATTTAATAAATGGAGTCTTACACATTACATTTAATCACCTAAAGTCTAGGAAATAATATATATATAATATATATATATAATTAGCATTAGAAATAGTCTTAATGCCAAGGATCAACATTCAGCTCTCTCCTTTGCCATACAAGCTAAGTTCTGACAGCATTACAGCACTATCCTGTGTTGAACACTTGCCTGGGTAACTGCTAGCACAGTCTGCAGCTGTTCTGCATGGAGTAATGTGGTACTTCATTGCCACAGAGTGCAATAAGCTATAAAGTGTGCATCTGGTGTGATCTACCACATCTCATAGATTTGGTCCCAAAGAAAATATTCCAGTATGTGAGAAGATCTAGTTCTCACATCTAGTCATCCTGATAGAAATAGGAGGTATTAGACAAGGAGTTATTTCCAGCAACATTCCGAAGCAGAACTTCTTGTGCCTCACAATTTTAAGTGGCAAAATGCAGGCACTATGGCAGTAGGCAGTGATTTGGGAGAATCACTCTTTTGGACACAGGCATCTATATTTTATCTACATCTTACCTTCTGTAACTAAAACTATTTTTCATCTGAGCTTTCCCAAAATTTTGTGTGTTTAGTCTCAAAGATCTCAGTACCTCATGGGAAGCCAGTCCAGATGATCTAAACTACAAACAATATTATTATTATTCGCTTTCTAGTCTATTGCTATGGCTAGCTCTCTAAAGGAAACTGCCTGAGTGACTGGAATGATGGCCAGTAAGCTGTTGGGACCAGTGCCCACTGAGGGTCTTTGCATATACTTATAACCAGCATTTCCCATTAGTTACAGAACTGAATCTCCTCACTATGGATGAGTCGTAATATTTTAACAGCAAAACCACACAAGTAGTCTTGAGCCACAAGTTTGTCTCAAGCTGTAATGTTTCAGCTGAACAATGACAGAAGAAAGATGGAAGCACACTCATGAAACAGAATTTACTTTAATTCTGCAGTGTTAACAGCATGTTCCTTATCTCACAGCTGATTTCCACTATTCCTCATCCCTTCTGTGTAAATGTTAATTAAAAAAAAAAAAAAAAAAAAAAAAAAAAAAAAAAAACGGTGAAACAGTGAAAATGACTTAAAAATAATCTCAAACCTATGCACAAATTACCTCTATTTGATTTTTAAGTATATATACAGGTTCTATATAGCATACCGAGACAGACAGATATTCTGTCCACTTCTGCTCAGGAAATTAATATTATTAATAGTGGTCTAACTAGAAACTGTATTGCCCTCTTCAGTACCAAATTCACCAGTAACATTTGTTACTGTTCTCAGAATATTACAGCACTTAGGATCTCTCCTCCTCTCCCACCTTCCAAAAAACTGAGCATCAGGACAGGTGCAGAATGACAATATAAACTTTCCCTATTCATCATATAAGTGTCAATACTACACAAAATGTTTATTTTTACCCTGCCATCTCCTTAGACTGTGCCCAGATGCAGGAAGAATTTAAATGTATCTGTTAGAGGATGAACTCTCTCAAACGAACATGTGCAGGAGATTCCCTTCCCAAAGTGTGGCAGCTGGCTCATTATCAAATGCAAGCTGAAACATCTGGGTGCCAGATATGGCCATTTATTTGTTTTGCACTGCTGAGTTATCTAAAGAATATGCTGTGAAGCTATTTACTTTAGCTTGAGAGGGTAATCCTACAGATGTAGAAATCTCACAGTATTTTAGAGAAGTGTGTAATTTTGGGGGGGATTATTGTTGTTTTCTCTACAATTGTCTACTTTTTTGCATGCCTCTTTATGCATATGACAATTCTTCACAGAAGTAATTTGGGGATAGTTTTTCTATACCTATAACTGACATTTAAGATAGAGTAACAATGCATGGACAGTAAATTCATTTGTTTATGGCTTTTCAAGAAATACAGTCAGAACAACTCGAAACAAAATTATATGCCCTATTTTTCATTTAAATTTTCTTTTCCTGCAAGTTTATTCATTCTCTTTTGCAAGCTGACAAAGACAATTAACTTTTCTCTTCTTCATCTTTCAAATACTGAATTATGCAATGGAAAGTGGCTTGAAAAAATGAATGAGTGTTTAATTTTTATTTTTCTCAGAAGTAACTCTTTGCAACTCTACTTTCTAAAACAAACAAACAAAAAAAAAGCCTTTGACCTTCAGCATCAAATGCATGAAATGATCATACTCTTTTTTGGTTAAATGTTTTCATGAGCTATTTAGCTTATTATGATCTTTTTGGTCATTGACTACAGCAGCCCTTAAAGTCTGCTGAAAGGCAGGACTCCACACATTTTTAAATTAAGCAAAAAATAGGGAAAAAACATACACTAGATATATGCATAACTACTTTTTTTTTTTTTTTAAAGTAGTTATGCAAGCATAACTACTTTTGTCCTCATTATAGTATGCATTTCTAGTAGGCCCTTCTATAATACAGATGCTTTCCCCGAGTCTGGTGAACTATTTCTTTTTCTTGGGTTTTCTTTTTTTTTTTTTTTTTTTTTTTTCCCAAATAGAATGTACACACAGATCTTGATTAGAGTCACTCATACTGTTTTGAAATGTATTAAAAAAAAAAAAAAAAAAAAGTTCCCCTAAAAAAAAACCCACAGTATTCCCAAATTCCTCTTGTATCACCTAGCTGCTTCCAAAAGCAAGTGACAGCATATCCTATTGCTGCCTTGAGCAACACATGTGGTGACAGGCTAGTCATTTGCTACCTCTCAGAACAGAGCAGGCGATGAGTTACAAACTTGCCTCGGTGACAGGACACTTGCTTTGCCGTCCCTCGTCTACTAACACTAATTTTCATTAAACTTGTAGGACTACATTAACACTGTCCACAAACTGCAAGCAGTGTAGTCCTGTAGACCTGCAGATGGTACTGGGGATGAAGTATTCACGCTACACATATTTCAGTGAGTTTTACTTTAAACTAGCTCATCTGATACTGTGGACTTTAAAGACTGCTATAGGTGAAGACTGCTGGTGTGCTCCCTGAACAGAAAGTCCAGTTTAATTTAATTCCAAAGAATATTTGTGCACTCAGACTGCACACAGCTAAGGGGAAAACTGGTAGATTTGCTTCAACAGTACACTGCTAATTCAAACGAAAATACTAGTGTATACACATTCAAATATTTTGAACACTTCTCTCTCAAATTTGGGATAAATTGGTCAAAGGGTTTCAAAGGCTGTAGAAGTACAGCAACCAACTGAGATAGAAATAGATATGCTGCAGTCACATATGCCTTATTTTAGTAGAACATCACGGCATAGAAAATAAAAAGTACCTCTGCAGAAACTTAATAATACTACCCATTTTTTATATTACAGCTGCTATCCTATCCTATGCTGTTATAATTCCTGCCAGTAAATTATTCACATCTTCAATAATAACAGTTTTTTTTCCCATCTCATTCTGATATCTTTCACACAATACTGGCAGGCACAAAGTTGTTCCTTCTTCTTTCTCTCCACCCCAAGAGCCATCTGTAAATCCTTGTGCTTTTAAAGTGTTAGATGCTCAAAGGCTCTTCTGAAATTAATAATAATCAATGCCAGCAGCATCTCAACACCCTACCCAGCATTTGCATGTGATGGAGGGAAAACAATAGCAAAAAGGAGACATCAACTTGAATTCTTCCAGCAGTTGTTTTAAATGGTGAATATTTTCCTTTTTTTAATGTGAAAAAGAAATAAACAATATCCTTAAACAATATCTTTTTAAATCCAGAACATAAGCAGAATCTGAATTACCCCAGGGTTCTGAAAAATCTTTATTTCTCTACAGTTGCATTGGCAAACTCAGATAATTTCTACCAGTAATGGAATTTATACACTGAGTAGCCCCATGCTTTGAAAAATGCCATCCAGTAACCATCTTCTTGTTACATGGTAGCTGCATCAGTTTTGGATGTGCATTTCATACTGTTAGCAAAGAAGAATTTAAATATTCAACAAATAACAACTGCATGTTTGAAACCCTAAAGACTTACATACAAGACCTCTGATTAATTTTTGTCAGTGTGGAACTTGCTTTGGCAAAAGGAAGGAACCATAGGGGAGGAAAAGGAATATGAAAACATTTTGAGAAAACACTGTTTTCTCAAAAGTGATTGGTGAGCTGAAAAGGTACAGGAGTTGTACCAAAATTTGTTTCTGATTATTTAGATGAAGCTTTTACATATATTGGAATATACTGGAAGAATAATTCTTAAGATATCATAAAGAGAATCATACTTAAAGCCAATGCTGTAAGAAATTCTCTAAGTGGTCCTATGAGAAAATAACCGTGTATATATGGTACATAATAATAGTTCTGAAACACTTACCTTGTTGAATATCCTTCATCTCCAGGTGTAAACTGGATATTAAAATTCCTACAGTTTGAGATCGTTTTCCATCCAACAATTTGATAATCTAGAAAGATAATTCAATAATGAGATCAACATGAGATCAAATGAACATTCTGCAAAGTCTTCATTCACATAAATGACAGAAACTAATCTGTGAGTTGAACTCAATGTTTCTACAAACATTTTTATTAAACAAAGGAAGTAGTAGGGTCTTTATACTGATGCTCTGCATCTTAATGGCTGATAATGATGAATGGCTGAATGGCTGATAAACTTGAATTCTGACCACTGGTAAACACCACCAGCTCTTATTTGCAGGATGCTATTAAGAGGTAAAACGAAAAACACACCAAATCTTTATTCTGTTACATATTTTTTATGTCTTCCCCTTAAGATGATCAGGGCAAAACTCCGTGAGATACTCTGAGTACAACATAAATTCCTTAGTTTGTCTGAGAGTTGATCTTTCAGTGTGAACACATGTAACTCTTTTTGACAGAGGTTCACTTCTTGACCAATTGGAGAAATTTCTTGTGTACTTCCAACACTCTCTGGAACAGCAGGGGTTATTAAAATGATTCCTTTCACTTTTGCCTGATTCTGCTTCTTCCGTGCCTTTGATATTGCAAACGGATTTGAGGATTTTGTTCATATTTTGGGTAACAGATTCTTGCTAGTATAATACACCAATTTTTAAATTGTAATTTTTCACATGTCTGGTGCAGGGAAGAGACAGAAATAGAGAGGGAAACATTGAAGAAGTTATGCTGATTAACCTGTCAATTTAAATTAATTGAACTTATGTTTATCAATCCATAAATAAAGTAACATAAGGTAAACTACCAGAATTTTAGAATGTAGTTCAGATGTTAGAAGAGAGAGATTCAATATGTGAAACTTGTATTGAGAACCAAACTTCCCACAATGTCTGGACTGTTCGTATTTGCAATTTTGATTTACATCATAAGGGGATATATGACAGCAGCACATCACAGAATGCAACACAGATGCAAAGTTTTTCAAAATACAAAAAAAAAAAAGTTAAGATCTAAGTAGTTGGCTTAAATTATAGTGCTGAACAAATATTATAAACAACAATAAATCACATGTAAAATTAAAACTAAGCTTTTTTTTCTAGATTTATACATCTAAATATAATTTTAATATTTGAATTATATTAATATTTGTATATTTAATAATATACATATTCAAAACTATAAGCTGTTGTTTTCCCTGGAATATTCTTATAGATGCTCACATTACAGATATTTAAATGAAAAACTTATACCAACTTATAAAAATATTTCTTGCTTGTGTTTAGGAATATTTAATTGTGCAACTACACAGTAATTCACCGATGTAAAAGTGGAGTTGTAGTTGAAAAATACAGGCAAAAGAGAAGCAATAGTGACATTTTCACCTGAAAAACTGCAGTTAGTTACTACTACTTGTAGAGTGCTGAAATTGGACAATACATGAACAAGTACAAGTACATGCCACCTTCAACAAGATCAGCAAATATATGACAATAAAGATCTGACTTTATGTCCCTGTCATACATACTCAAAATTAAATAAATTTATGTTAGAGTAGATGTTGCTATTTTCTGCCAAAACTGGGAATAAAATCTATCCTGAGAGTTTTTTTCAATTTACAGGTATAGTAACTATATGGTAGGAAATTTACAGGTATAAGTAGAGTACCTTGACTTAGGAAAGGAATACTATTTAAACTTTATTTAAAATATTTTCTTCAAATAATAAAGAATTAAGGCTCTTAACCTCCTGTGTACACAACCAGACAAGATGATTTGGCTAAAATTTACCAGAAATTAATACTCCCTAGGCATCACATCCGGTTATCAGTGGTTTTTTTTCAGAGCAAACTGCTCAGTTCAGTATGGTCATTTCTGAAGCTCTACATGAATTTGCTGAACTCCCCAGCACATTAACTTCTTACAGGGATAATTACAGGCTTGAGTAATATGCAATTTGTATAACATTCGCTGACCTTCAGGTTGGCCTTGTTCAGGGGCAAATTCATAGGTTGTCATAAACCCCATTAGACATGCCTAGTTTGAGGCAAAACCTTTCCAGACTATAGCTGTTAATACAACATTTCAAAATATTCTACTACTTTTACATGCTAAAACATCCTCTAAATATGATCAAACTAGCTTCCATTCCTAAGTAAGGCTTTCACCTTAAAAGGCTAGAAAAATATATTTAAAGAATAGCTTGTATGATTTTAAAAGCTAGAACAGAGATTCATGTTTTAAAATACCTGACCAACTGTATGTTAACACGCATTTTAGACAAATGTACACATGGTCACAATTACCAGACATCAAACTAGACTCAGATTACCTGAAATAGTTTCAGTGAAGTGAAATCTATAATTGAAGGCTAATATTTTATTCATTATAGAGCAAAAATGGGACAATAAGACAACAGAATAGCTCAAATTGGTCATAAAACTATTCTAGAACACAGTAGTAATACGGAAGAATTACATAGGACTTTTGTTACAGGTTTTAAAACCAATGTGCAACTTGAAAGATTTTACAACAAAAATATAAGATCAGGGCTAAAACAGAGAACATGTTTTCCAAGATACTCATTTTGCTCCCAAATAATGCTTATTTTGGGGAAATCACTGACAGAGAATTAAATGTGTGTATGAACGTAAAAGGAGATACAAAAACGGAAAGGAGATACAAAAAATTTTCTAGCTCATAAAAACTGTAAGGGAAATAAAATGGAAGTTTGTAAAGACTGCATTGAACTATTTAGTCTATGCTTTTAAAAGACAAATCACTGATCACCTCTCAGCATATTGGGACTTGCTTTTTGCTGGCAGTGACAGGTAAGAACCTAAAATCCAGCTGACGCCAGTTGATGTTGCTATGCCAGCTGGCAGGGTTTGCCAGCTGCCTGCTGCTCCTCCAGACTATGAATGTGTCATTGTAATGGATGCAGCATCTACTGGCTCAGTAACAAAGCAGTGATTGCTAATGCTAATGTATTTAATTCACTGATCCATAACATTATTTGCTCGACATGCTGTTCTCTGTTATTTTAACGTTATTTCATTTATTTGCTGTAAACAAGTGCCTCTTTTATATCTTTCAAATATTTATCATATAACTTAAAAGAAGAGACATACTGAAGCTCAAATACATTCATAAATTCTTCTGTCATTGCCATTAAAAGGTGTTTCTCTAATGTAGCCAGAAATGTATTTCATTAAATATTGCATGTCAGACTTCACTGTTTTGTCTAACTGCAATGTCTACATTCTGTCCAGGACACTTATTGGTGCTGAAATCTGAACAGATTCAGTTTACTTTAGTGATTAAAAGCTAAATCCTTCCTCCTGCTGGTGCATGGATTCTTTCCATTATATTTAAATTTATTGAGAGAAACTATAAGCTAAAAGGCTGTCCTGTATATCAGAGTATTTCCCTACATTCCCACTCATTAACTTTTATAGTGAAGTCAACAACCTGGACCCATAAGTACTCTGCTGAAACCCTGTTGAAACAGAAGAGGAATATCCTGCTCAAGAAGCAAGAAACATGCCCCGCAGGCCATTCTACATAAACACCCCAAGACTACCAATGAAATTTTGGAAGCTTAATGCTATACATTATCTCTTCTATACCTTCTCAAAGGAGAATGAGATTCAACCATTTTTTATTTACTTAACCTGGATGAACAGTTTTATATTTTATCCATGTTATTAATATTTTAGGAGACATGTATTTCTAACTGCAATTCTATTGGATGAAGAAAAAACTATTTTTTAGCTTTCCTTTCTAAAGGACAAGCAAGTGGCAACATTTCCAGATAAAATAAGAGGTAAGAAATCTAGTAGATCTGATAGTAATTTCTATCAAAATCACATGGATAAAACAAAGCCACAAAATACATATTTACCCTTTATGGATACCTTCCCCATCCTACTTGACTGCAGAGTTTTGTGGCAAATAAGGAAATGCTGTATTCATTCTTCTCAGCACAGCACAAAAAAATAAAAGAAAGTGAGAGTGCCTCAGAAGAGCACGCACTAGCATTTTACTACTTTTACTCAAGTTTGAACACTGTTTATTATCTTATGCAGACAGCTGAAGACAGTCATTGTGTTTCAACCCTGCAAAGCTTCCAACATTTTCTGCAGTATCTGCTCTTCTTGCAGAAACACAAAATTCATTAATCGTAATTCCTCATTTAGTTAGATGGACAAAAAACTTGCTGACAGACATATCCCTTTCAGTTAAAAAAATTCAATTCACTCAAAATATTGACACTCTTCTTAAATGAGAACACATGTTAATAATTATGTGAAGTCTGTTAGAGATAATAGACAACAGAGAAGCCATTATCTTTAATGTCCTCCTGCGTCTTTGAAATGATAATCATTGAACTAAAGGGCCAAAAATGATTGATGGACTTTCATTTGGAGCATACACCTGACACAAATTACATTTACTTTTTTTGTTTTGTTTTGTTTTGGCAAGAAGACGTCAGAGTAGCATCGCAAACATCCAACTATCCTGTTTCTTGAAAAAAGCATAGGAGGATAAGTTAGTCACAAGTCCTCAAATATACTGGAAAAAGAACGTCACTTCAGTAATGGAGCTACAGAATGCACATGGAATAAATCACAGAGAAGGAATGCTCTTTTCTAAATTACCTTTTTTTTTTTTTCTTTCTTTTTTTTTTTTTTTTTTTTTTTTTTCCCCCAGGCTTACAGGGCATCATAGCTTAATACATAATGGATCTTGCTTTTTATTTTATTTGCAATTATATTTCCTAATTCCCCTTTTCTTCTGTTTGGTACTACAAGAACAGATTTTGATTCTGCAAATCTGACGGGAAAGGGAAGCCCTATGGCTTGAAAACAATTACATGTGCCTACCAGCTTAAAAATCTGCATGGACATGTACAGACAAGAAATATTACCAGTTTAGAATGAATGGAAACAAAATTATTTGCATTTAAAACTTCAGTGCTTCATCTGACATGAAAATGTCTATAGAAGATTTTCACAGTCTGGGAAAGACACTTCAAATTATACTCAAATCTGTTGAAAGCTGAGTTCTTTCGAAAAGGACAGATGATTATTCTCAGCAAAATAGGTTAGAGTTTTTATATATTGATTGTTTTCTGTTCTCATTATTTTCATAAACAGCTACGGACCTTAATGGTAGAGTATTTAATCTATAGTTGAACATTATAGTTGAAAATTTATGTTTGAGGTCCATTTACAATTTCATTTGTAGAACTTCAAATGTTTTCTTAAATAAATAATACATTCATAGACAAATGCTTTAATGGCATTCTTACTGGATAATACAATAGGTACGGAAATCATATATTCAGAAAACTACAACTGAAACATAAGCTTAAGAAAATACAGAGACGATAATGAAAACAGTCCAGTTTAATACTGGCACAGTGATACTTTAAAAATTGGGTCACAAAATAGAAGTCACGTTCAACATGTATTAAGAGCCCAAATGTCTGATGAAATAGGACAATCATCCATGCAGGCTGGGTGGAGAATGGATTGAAAGCAGCTCTGAGAAGAAGGAAGGATCTAGGGGTGTTTGTTGACAAGAAGCTCAACATAAGCCAGCAATGTGCTCTTACAGCCCAGAGAGTCAACCGTATTTGGGCTGCACCAAAACAAGCATGGCCAGCAGGCTGCAGTTGACTCTCTCCCTCTGCTCTGCTCTTGTGAAACCCCACCTGAAGCAATGTGTTCAGCTTTGGGGCTTGTATATTGTTCTTTTTTTCCCCAACACAAGAAGGACACAGAAGTATTAGAACAAGTCCAGAGGAGGGCCACAAAGATGATGAAGGGGCTGGAGCATCTCTCCTATGAAGAGAGGCTGAGGGAATTGGTGTTGTTCAGCCTGGAGAAGAGAAGGAAAATGGGAGACCTTATAGAGGCCTTCCAGTACCTAAAGAGGGCTGCAAGAAAGCTGGGGAGGGACTCTTTGTCAGGGGGTGCAGTGATAGGACAAGGGGGAATGGATTTAAACTAAAAGGGGGTAGATTTAGATTAGATATTTGGAAGAAATTCTTTACTCAGAGGGTGGTGAGGCACTGGAGCAGGTTGCCCAGAGAAGCTGTGGATGCCCCATCCCTGGAGGTGTTCAAGGCTGGATGGGGTTTTGGGCAACCTGGTCCAGTGGGAGATGTCCTGCACATGGCAGGGGGGTGGAACTTGGAGGTCCCTAACAGTCCTTCCAACCCAAACCATTCTGTGATTCTATGAAATCAAGACCTGAATTGAAGTTACATACCAAAATAACCATGTGGATCTAGCCCTTTTTCTTCTTGATTTCCAACAAGCAGTAACTTTTAAGTCATTTTGACAGCAAGGCCCAACTAGATGCATAAGAAAAATCTTAGCTACAGACCACAGTACCTTGCACGTTGTAAATATATTTAGGTCCTATGTATATTGCCAAGTTGCATCATACTACTAACATAAATATTTAAATTAAGCTAATTTGATTAACCAAAATCAGAGAGAAATTGATTTGATTCATATGCCGGTGCTAACAAACTCCACTTCTTTATTTTTGTCTAGTAACTTTGACTTTGCCTGCTGCATATTCAACCACTTCAGAACTAATCTAGAAAATAAATACCACTCATACATTATTCATCCATCTAGAGTCTCTGGGAAAGTCAGGATTCAACTATTGCCTCTTTTCCATTTCATAAATATCATATCCAAGAAATCACTGCATTGTATTATCTTGTATAAGACTAAAATGTCTCTAGTCTTACATTTCAAAAGCATCATTGTAAGAAAATAATTGCATTTATTAATCCTTAAAGATATTGCACAGTATTTTGCTCTAACATAGGGACATAACTAATACATGACATAAATTCTCCCCATCCAGAAAAGCCAGGCTCTACTCTTAAGAAACAATACCTAGAAGACTAAAATATTTATTGAGCTGGAAAAAAAAAAAAAAAGTTCTTCCAAATCTGCTGAATTTTCCAGAGAAGTACATGAGCTGCCAAATACCCTAAAGAACTTCTGAAGCCCAGAGAAGCATGACCATAACAAACATTAAGAATATGTACGTGTACCAGAAGGTACATCTGACCTTCATTTATATGACCTTCATCTAAATTAACATTTAAACAATATTGTTTTCACATTTTATCACTGTCAAATAAATATAATGTATATGCCTAAAAAATAAACCAAATCTCCCTCCATGTAGTCTTTTAAGACACTATCTTGCCATTGCTGTTGGACGGTTGTTAACTTCCCTTCCTTTTTTTTCCCACATAGCTGTTAGAATACCTTATTTTTTAATTAGGTCACTGCTAGTTATAGTAATTACATTCTTAATTGACAGCCTCAAGAAAGTACCGTAACTGACTTAGACAGCCAATTTCTGGCAGGCATGAAAGCAATGAATTTGGGAGTCACAGAAGCACTTCCACTCAAAAAAAGTACTGCCAACTGTCTTCAACCGTAGGATTATGGACAGAAACTGGATTTTATGACTTTAAATTGAGCATCACGATGTTGGAAAGGCACTCAAAACGTCATCCAAAGCATTTCTGTACTTCAATACAGTATCAACTATATGTGTATAATTCTAAACAAATTTTCTTAATGATCTATCTCCCAATACAGAAACACATTTTCCCCAGCCAAAAGTGCTCTGCATTCCTTTAGTATCCTTACTCTTAAAAAGCTTTTCATAATTTTTCTTTGCAGCAGCTGTATGCACTTGATGATACTTACTGTGTGTCCCATATCAACCTCCTCTTTTCTAGACTAAACAATCATAATCATTGAATTTTTCTCAGAGACTACTTTTACACTTCTGATCATTCCCACTTTTCTTGACTCTTCACAGTTAGTAAACATTTTTAATGAAGGCCTGGAGTGCCTAAATCTAGACACAGTTCTTAACTGAGACATGGCTAAGTAGATTTTCTTGCAAGCAACACTTCTGTTTATATATCAGTCTTGTTTTCCCTTTCTGTAGTACTGTGATTTGAAAATTCATGCTTCTCATGCTCCATTACAATTCCTGGATCCTTTCTGCTAAACTGTCACCTAGACAGTCAGTTGTACCCCATCTTATTTTTAAGTAGGTAGATTAACCTTGACTGTACAGACTTGTGCTTATCCCTATTTCTCAGATCATACCACTGAAACATAAAAACTTTCTAAAGGGTCTAATCCAAAACATACACAGACTTTTGCAACTATGAGAGTTGTAACTACGAGAGCTGCAGAGTTTATATTCCATTATCCAGGTCACAAGTAAAAATATGGAGATGACCAGACCCAGCATTGATCGCCACTGAATCCTCAATGTATTCTCCTATTTTGACAGCAAGGATATGTATGTGTATAAAATATATTATGTATTATAAATATTATAAATTTTACATTGTATTTTATATACATGTATCGTTACACATGTAATTATATGCATGAATAAAATATATACTGACTATATATTTTATTATATATGTATATATACTATATTAGTAAATATATGAGTATACTTTCCAAATAGCATTGGACATCATCAGTTCCATTTATGTAGGACAAGATTTAGATATTTCTGGCTGAAAAAGGCAGATATGTACAACCATAAGCAATAAAAGTGTAGTTGACAGTGAATGGTTTGATCAGGATTGTCCTACGGTTTCTATTATGTGGACAAATAGGTAAGAGTAGGACGAAGTGAAATTTCTATAGGTTTAAATTAAGCACTGTTTTGCACTTAAGCATTCATTTCACAGACGATGCATACAGAGTATTCTGACTGACAAAAAAATAATCTGAGAATAAGTTAAATAATATGATTTTATTTGAAACTACAAGAGAAATGTAAATAGGTAGTAAAGATTTCATAACTCAGCAAGCCACTAATTGTTAAAGTCTCCTTAGTTTTTATAAAGAAGACCCAGTTAAATAAGAAACAATTCCCCCTTGATTTGAAAGACAGATTCTTCCAATTGCATAAGAAACTTGATTGTGAAGCACTGATTTAATTTTCATTCAAGGAAAAAAGTATTAAGTAATCATGTTTTAACAAGGGATCCTGCACAGCCTATCGGCCTGTCATTTTTCTAAAAACCAAGCATGCCAAACATAGCTTGTATAAGATGGTATGAAATGGGACAAAAATTTTGGTGGGTGAGAAGAGATTTAATGTAACAACTAGGTCAACACTAAGATGTAGTATTAAATAAAATAATTTACCTATGCCAAACACAAAATGCTACTCCAGATTCTACAGATGTAGCTGTATCTTGCTTGGGAAGTCTTTTTTACAAAACATTAAATAGTAATTTACGAAAAATCATGATAAATGATAATCATGATAAAATGAATGAAATGAAAATGAATCATGATAAAATGATACAGCATCAGCTAAAAACACGTAACACATGATGAACATCATCAGATTCATCTTTCATACTGTCTGTAAAGCATTTTTAACTAGACTATACAATTCCATATACCACAACACACCATACTTAAGACCAGACAAGCACATATTTGCAGCACTGTAGCAAAGAAAAGGATTGCTGCTAAAGCTCTTCTGGATCGATGTAACTGTTAGAAAAAAGGTAAGAGAAGTTGAATCATGAGGTAAAGTATGAGAAAGGACAAATGGAGCCAGCAGAACTGATAGTTCTACATTAATCTACAAGAGCTTTCTCTTACCATCTACTTATAAACCATACTGTAATTAAACAAAATGCCTTCCTATCATCATTTCACTCACAGCCCACCAAGATTGATCCATTGGAACTAGCCCACCGACAGCTGGGATTTCAGAGATACAAAGGAAAATACAGGACTATATAAAGAACCAACTGTCTAAAAATTTTCAACTGCTACTATGAGTCATTTAGCAAAGAAAAATTTCAATTCTAAAAGCTGATTTATTTTTTTCCAATGGTTCAAATGACAGAAATTGTAATATTATTGTGCAAAAGATTTTGAAATTTTCACTGAAAAAAATATTACATGGTTTGTAACACCATCATCATAATCCCAAGAGTTTCACCAAACTAAGTAACACATATTATGTGCAACTTTTAACTTTTGGGGGATTTAAGTTTGTATTTTCAAGGAACATTTTTATTCCTATAATTCCAGTAAATACGTTCCTAGCACTAAAAATAAAAACTTGCCTTTTGAAAACAAAACTATTTAATTCAACCACTGACATAAATAAAGAATATATCTTTGTAAGAAAACTGTTTTCTCACAAGCAATGGTACTTATTATTACACCATTATTTCCTACATCGTATATAGCAACTACTATCCAATTCAATTTTGGATTAAATTAAGAGGGATCATTGAAACATTGTGCTGCTGTAATTTAGTTTACAAAATGGTAAGGAAAAAGAAAAATGCACATTCATCTTTCAGAAAACAGGGCTAATACTCTATCTGTTTTGCTGCCACAGACCTAGAGATCCAGGTATATTCCTTTAGTTGCTGATGTTTTGAAATAAATAGATAAGTATTTGTGCATGCTGTTTCTCCATTAAAGTTACACTGGTTACAAGCCACATGCACTTGAAGTGTTTATCAAGTAAAATGTAATATAAAAATATTTTTCATAGGGGTGCTTGTATCCAACTTCAATCTGATATTTAAAGGACTGTAACATTAAGTATTTCCTTTAGGGTATAATCCCAAATGCCAGTATGCTCCCACCCTCCAACTCCCCACCAGCCTCTTTTCTCATTTTTCACTTTTGGTATCACATTGGTTGTTTGAATTTCATAAGTTCTACAGCCTTATTTACATTTCTCATTAATTACTCTACTAAGTGCAATACAGGGAGCTTATGATCAAAGATGTTTTGGAAGATTCAATTTCACTGATACACTTGTAGGAAAATTCACTTTATATGTATGATAAAATTGAAAAAGATACAAAAATTGAAAAAGCACAGCTTACAAATAAAGTGCCCTCTTGTGGTTCCAAGCAGGTGAACATGATAGATTTATGATACATGCAGATTTATGATACAGTATATATTTAAGCAGGTTTATAATCTATAACAATGTTGGTTTAGGAAAACGTTAATCAATTATTGTTCAGACCAGAATTTTTCCTGCAGCAAATACTACTAATGCTATTTATTAATGCTATTGTCCTATATGCACATTGTAACTGAGCATATGCTCTCTCTGTAACAGATCACATCTGAGGCAAATAATATCTGCTCTGATGATGACATAGTTACTACACAAACTTTTAGCCATCAAAGATATGATTGCCCTGTTTTTCCTTGACAGCTATTTAGCCATACCAGAAAAGTATTTTTTGACACTCTTTATTCAAAACAAGAAAGAGTGGTTTTCCTATCTTCCTTTATACTTTATTTTTCCAATATTTGGAAATATAAATGTATATATTAATATAAATCACATATTGGTGTTAATATAAATCTATATATTATGATATATATTATAATATTTGGAAATATTTATAATTCTCAAAATTAATCTTAATGGAAGAGATGTTTGCTAGAATAATTTAACTATAGCCTTTACTTATAAATAATTTCAAGGGCAGACACAGCCTGAAATACTGGTACTTTTATATACATATTTGAACTTCCATTCAGTTCTCCTGTACACTACTTTTTCTACCTCACTCGGACATAGAGCCTTCATTTTCACAAGGAAGAAAACTTCCACAGTAAATAACAAATTTACCTGAATTATCTAGCTAGGGTTAGCAATCTTACCTATTTTGCTTTAAAGTGGGATTTACAAACCAATCTATTATGCAGTAGTTCATCAATAAATAAAAAATTAAGTTTTTTAAAATGTAAAACACAGCAGCAACAAAAAAAAAAAAAAAAAAAAAAAAAGGAAACCAAACCAAACCAATCAACAACAAAGCTAATACAAAGAAACAATAAATACCTTTTTGGCCTTGTTTTTTTTTTCATAAGTCTCTGATAATGGTTTTCTTTTTTCCTGAGTGGTGTCTTTGGAGAACAAATATTCAAACTCAGTAGTATCAAGTATATCAGGTTCTTCTAGTGATTCCCATAATGTTGGTATAGCAGTTTTCCTATAAAGGGAAAGATAATAATAAAAATTCCACTAAATATCTATTAAAAAACATATCTTTAATAGAATTAAAACTCAAAACAAACACAGCTAGTCTACAAATAGCATTCCTTCTCTATACCTTTCTTTTGCAAGAGTCAAAATATTTTGCACAAGGCTGTGAAAGTAAGTGTAGCTAAGCGTAGCTACTTAGTAGACTACCTGTATGTATTGTGCAGTTTTTTTTGTAAAGCAACCAAATACTGCAACTGCAGCTTGTGCAAATACATCTCTAGAGATTTCTGCCACTTCAACTAGGATTAAGAGTATTTCAACAACAGCTTTTTTGAGTAATTCCAAGTAATCTGCTTAGACCTACAAAAATAAACAATATCAACAAATAGTGACTACACTTTATTCAAGCACATTTTAAGAACATTTGTAGAGAACTTGGTTCACTTGATGTTAGCCAGAGATGCTTTATCCTCATAGTTATCATCGTTGCAGGTTTAAGAAACTATAACAGTTATGTGGCTTATACTTTCAGAGACTGAACATTGCTGCATTCAACCAACTTGCAATTTTACGTGGAGATTATCATTCCTTTTTTCTTCTTAGCTTTCAAAGCAGATGCAGTGTAGGTAACCATCACCATTTACACTTGGAACCTATTAACGCAATCCTCTTGTTTTATCTGAATTTAGGAAAAATACTTAGTGGTGCTGCAAACTGAGTACTTGAATGGCTTTCTGAGTATTCTGAATGACTCAAAATTTCAATATTTTTTGAAAGTATGTGTGACAAAACTAACTTCAAACTACTCTTGTCATACGCTTATCAGTGAAAGGTGGGCCCACTTCTTCCAGCAGATGTCACTAAAAGGCAATGAAATATTTTGCAATAATATATATACATATAGATATATGTATATAGAGATATGAAAACCCTATGAGCTACAAATGGCTGATATCACCAAACATACATTTATTAGATGTAATATACAACAAATGTAATACCTACCAACATAAGTGGGAAGAGAAATTCAAGTCATATAAATACTTCTTCTCAAATTTAGGATTGTTTTTACTTAATATGCAAACACATATTTATTACAGTGAATGTTTAAGGAACTCTAATTTAAGGAATCATATAGTTGCTGGATCATTAGAGCAGGTGACCAGCAGTTCATCATAACTATGACTTAGACTTTATTTTGCACTGAGCAAGAGCTTGATGAACCAGCAATGTTTCAAAATGATCATCTTGATCTCAGTGAATCAATAGGAAAAATTACATCAAAGCTTATTTTTTGGACCAGCTATCTATTCACTATTTTGCGCTAGTAATTTTTGGAAAGCAAGAAAATGCCAAAAATTCCTGTTCCAGAATATTTCACTTCCTTTAATTCTGAAGCAATGAAAAAATAAAACTCACACTTCATTAACTGTTTGTTCCTGTTTTATATTTTATATAAAATATGAACACTTTATGTTTGGTTACACCAGAGTAAAATTTCCAGAATTATGATTCTTTCTTATCAAAATAAATTCAGACAAAAAGCTGTAAACTGTAATAAAATTCATATTTAAATAAGACCGGTAAGCTTTTGTTTGTTTTAACTACATGTACAGTGGTCTCTACCAGCAGTGAGCCTCCTCCATACCGGATGTTTTACACTACAGGTTTCTGCATTGCATTTATATATACATATAGAATCATAGAATCATAGAATATCCTGAGTTGGAAGGGACCCTTAAGGATCATCAAGTCCAACTCTTGACACCGCACAGGTCTACCCAAAAGTTCAGACCATGTGACTAAGTGCACAGTCCAATCTCTTCTTAAATTCAGACAGGCTCGGTGCAGTGACCACTTCCCTGGGGAGCCTGTTCCAATGTGCAACCACCCTCTCTGTGAAGAACCCCCTCCTGACGTCAAGCCTGAATTTCCCCTGCCTCAGCTTAACCCCGTTCCCGCGGGTCCTGTCACTGGTGTTAATGGAGAAAAGGTCTCCTGCCTCTCGACACCCCCTTACGAGGAAGTTGTAGACTGTGATGAGGTCTCCCCTCAGCCTCCTCTTCTCCAGGCTGAACAGGCCCAGTGACCTCAGCCGTTCTTCGTACGTCTTCCCCTCCAGGCCTTTCACCATCTTCATAGCCCTCCTCTGGACACTCTCCAACAGTTTCATGTCCTTTTTATACTGTGGTGCCCAGAACTGCACACAGTACTCGAGGTGAGGCCGCACCAGCGCAGAGTAGAGCGGGACAATCACCTCCCTTGACCTACTAGCGATGCCGTGCTTGATGCACCCCAGGACACGATTGGCCCTCCTGGCTGCCAGGGCACACTGCTGGCTCGTATTCAACTTGCTGTATATTACATATTACATATGCTTCATATTACATATGCATATTACATATGCTTCATGCTTCCTGCCCCCCCAGGAATTATACACAGAGGTTAGTCCCAGTTTATTTTTTTCCAGAGCTGAAACTACAGAGGCTGACACAGTGCTTTGAAGATGGCATCACCTCAAATGACTGGAAAGCTAAAGGAGATGAAACTCGAAGTTCTCACTTGACCAGATTCTACCATTTCAATTGCAATCTAGTTCTATTTAAAAATATATATTTTTTCACCTCCTGTCTTTTTTTTTTTTTTTTTTTATTATTATTATTATTATCTCTTTAATGCAAAGTCAATGAACTATTAAAATATTTAGCTGCTCTGCCACTAGTTGTCCATGAAGTACTCTGATTTGGGGGAATAAAACTAACAAACTTCTTCCCATTATAATGCACATAATTTTCATTTGTATCTAACATTTTAAACCCATTTCTTATGATTATTATTAGGCTTCTAGAACTGATTCCTTTTTTGTTTGTTTGTTTAAACATGTAAATTCCATGCCTCTACACTTATATTTTACTTTTTTTTAAGACCATACACTTGGACACAATGCATAAATAGCCACGAAGTCTAAATAAATATATTTTACCTGGTGCCTTGCAATTGTATCCGTGTCCAATACAAAGGCTTCATTGGACGGCTAGGTTCAATGGCAGGTTTCCGAGGACCTTGACTTGACGATAAAGTGCTATTAAAAAAGAACCCAGGGCCAGGGGGTGGAGGGGGTGGAGGTAACCCAGATCCAGGAAGTGGAGGAGCAACAGGAGGTCCCAGCCCTGGAAGCGGTGGAGGTGGTGGTGGTGGTGATGGCACTTGAAAATCTCTACAGCCTTCAGAAACTGGAGGTGGCAGTGGTGGCCCAGATCCAAACTGAAGTGTCAGTGTAGTCAAACCTGTTGGCAAAGGTGGTGGTGGAGGAACTAAACCTGGTAGTGAAGAATCAGGAAAGGTAGGAGGAGGAGGAGGCGGAGGAGGTGGTGGTGGCGGTGGAGGAGGAAGCATTTGTTTTGGTTGACAAGATAAGACACTTTCTGAAACCGGTATATTGTAATTGTCCTTATTTTCACTTTGGGCAGAAATACAATGTGTCAAAGAAGAAATATTAAGCTTTTTGGGTACTATTTGGTTATTTCTCACAGCTCTGTTTTCTTCTTCATTAGGCTTTATAAAAGTTTCTCTGTCAGTCTGTATACATACATTTCGGTATGTCTTTGGTGGGTTATCATCTTCAGTAGAAACAGCAATATCCTTTGCTTCTTCATTTCTTCTGTTTAATTTATTATCAAGTTCATTCTTCAGATGTGCAATGGTTTCTTCAAGCTGAGCAGTTGATACAGCATGTTCTCCACGAATATGGAATACCCTGAGTTCAAACTGAGACTGCAGAACAACAACAACAAAAAACCCTCAGTGTACATATTTTGCTAAAGTGTTTAATTCACAGCAATTAAAAATTTTCACATTTAGACTATGTTCTTACAACCTATATTGACAGAAATACATCACTTTCCCAGTTCTTAATAGCTTTATTGCAAGCTATTACATCAGTGGTTAATAATTAATCATTAATGAAATGTAAGCAATATATATTTCAGCAAAACACATTTTATGAGTAAATATACGGAACCCTGATTAAACAAATTCTAACTTGTCTTTATGCAGACTTAATGTTGTTTAGTTTCTGAATGCAGTAGCTAATAGTCCATTATGGAAAATAGTTGCCTGTTTCAAACAGTATTTTACTGTTTTCATTGTCTTCTTCATTTCATAAATATACCTTATATTCTTAACATGTTAGGAAATTTAAAAAAAAATCAACAGAAGGTGAAAATCTTCCTGGATAAAATATTAAATAAACAAATTACTCATCTATTAAAATTATTCTCATCAATTAAATTCAGAGAGATACACACAAATTCTCCCTCAAAATTATCACTAGATTAAAACTGCTTTTTACCAAATATCTTTTAATCTGTAATTCAGAGAAAATATAAATAAATCTTAGAACCCTAAGAAATCATGAAGATTTCACTGAGGTAGAATGAAATAGCAAATGTCTTCAAGAATATATAAAACATGGAAGAAAAGCAAACTTTTCTTACCCTTTAACTTGATTTCCCCCATTTCTGATGTAATTCTTGCAAAGATAATTAAACAGTTTTGTATTGGAAATAACCCAATTTCAATTAAGTTTTACAGACTAACTAGAATGTATATTTGAACATCTTTCACTTGTTTTTTTTTTTGTTTGTTTATGTTTACACTGTTACTCTACCAAAGTTTGTTATGGCTCAGCTTAATTAGTAGCTCATTTAAACTATCACAGGATTTATGCCATTTGAATTGCTTCATAGCAATCACCTTTCTTTTTAAATCCAGCATACTGATATATAAGCAAAATAATGAAGTAAATTTGCCTTAGGGAATTCAGTTATTTTATTTTTTTTAATCATATTATTTTGCCCCTATTGGATATCAAAAATTCCACAACAGAACAATTTACTTTGAACATTCAAGACTTTCCCAGTTGTAAACCTGAAGTCACCTTAACAAACACACTGTAAAACAAACACCATATTTAACAAAACTACTTAAGAAATTTAACTGGGCATGAAACCAACTGTGGTAGCATTATATTCCTTTTCACTTACAGATCTGCAGTCTTTAATTTTTAATACAAAAGTGCTGGCTTAAACTCGAAATTATATCCAACATTAAAATTTTATCCTTTCTTTTTTTTTTTTATTCTTTTATATTTTGAAAATTGTTTTCTGTTAATTACAATAACATTTGTATTATTTTTAACAAGAATTAATACAAAAACTACTAAGGACAAAAGAGAAAACCAGGCTTAACAAACATGGCACATTGGGAACCTATGTTGAACATCTCATCAATGGAGAAGATGAGTCTTATCCAACTGGCTGAAATATCAAAGAGCAATAAGTAATAAAATAAGTTTTGATTTTAATTACCTTACATCTCAAAACAAATATTGTTCATCAGAATAAGATTAAGTATATAAGAATATACTTAAGAATTAAGAATATATACAAATATGTTAATACATACTATTTACATATATACAGATACATAATAATAAAGGTCTGTTTCCTGGCAAATATTTCTTCCTGAGAGCTGAAATGCTCTGAAATTTTATAACAAATCAAAAATTCATGGAGAGCAAACAGCACAGCTGTTCCATGTAGTGAGAATTTCAACTTTCACTTTCTGTCATGTAATACGGTAATTATGTATGAAGTCCATTATATTTTCTTTATTACATCACAAAGGATTAATTAGGTATGTAATATTAATTAATGATGTAATATTAAGTGATAATGAGAAGCAGCGTGTTCTAAACTTAGACACCTTTAACTCCTGAAAAAGAAAAAAATAAAAAATTTACACATATCTGTAGTTTCAAACTTTTTATGTGTTACTGCCTACTAGAATGCAGTCTCAGAATTCAGGCTGCAGAATACTTACTGATAATAACTAGACTTGAATACACAAATCTGGAAGAACCATATGCAGAGTTCAAACCTAAATTAACTTAAATACAATTACCTATATTAACTACATTAAACTAAATTTCAACTAAATTAAGATTTGCAGCAACTTTTTTTGTCAAACAACTGCTCCTTGTGCAATATGATTTCTTGGCTTTACAAATCTGTTGTTGCTTAAAATTTTGAGATTTACATTAGGTTAGAATCTTTCTGCTGATATATTATCAAATTTATAGTTGCTATTTTATACCATAGTATAAACAGTGTAGTTTGTAGTTATTACGGTAAATCGTACTAGTTACTAACTAGCATAGAAGTCAGTTAGTAAGCTATCGTACAGTTTATAGTTAGTAAAGATAAATCATTAAATGTTGCTACAGCAATTGCTGATGCAGTACATACCTTAATATAAACAAATCTTACATTGAAGTGGAATATAAACGAATCTAATTACACCTTACAATTCCAAGTAGGAAACAGATCAATCAAAATTTACTGTTATACTATAAGCTATAACTGGAATCCTGAAATATTAAAAATATAACGTGAACACAGACATTTTATTCAATATAAACTGTTGTTAGAAGGACTTGGAAAGACTTGTACACAATCTTTCCAGTTAAGAGACTGCTTTCATCTCAATGGGTACCAAAGTGTTGTGTTTTTTGATTTTTTTTTTTTAACTACAGAATACATATGCATACTAAGCTTACAGTTTTATTTCCAGGTGTCTGTCAACACTCCTTTAAAATGTTTATGATGGCTACATAACACTACCTGTGGCTGATGATAAGAACAGATTTTTTACTGAAACTCAAATCCATAGGAATTACAGGTATACAGAGATCAAAATATTCAAATCTTGTTGCTGAATCATGTCAGCAATTACTACTATCATGTCAGCAATATACAGAGTCTGTTGCATGCTACTCCATGAAAGAGATTCCTAGACTGTTTGACAACAGCTGTAAGATGAACAATGACTAATGGCTATCATAAGAACATAACAGCTTGGACACAACTATTGAAAGCAGAAAGAAACAGACTTTTTTTTTTTTTTTAACAGGAAACAGATGTCTGAGGGAAGGAAGGTTGAGAAGTCTGGAGGGATGGAAGATACAGGTAAATGGCTGGAAACTAAAGCTTAGAAAGTCACCCTAAGCAGTATGAATTAACCTGATTTATTCCTGAAGAAGGGTAAAGGATGTGGAAAACTATCACAGTAAAATGTCTATAAAAATATCTGTACAAAATGAAGATATTATGAAGAATAATTTAAATAGATTTACTTTCTCCAGATTACTGTTAAATGTACCAGGTTAGAAGTAGGCAATTTCAATAAAACCTATTTCCTCTTCATATTGTCAGTTCAGAAGAAACTATAAGTATACAAATCAATTCATAGAACCAAGTACTGTAACAGCTTTAACATGTTAAAATCAGATCTCAATTATAAATTTGAAAGTACCTCCTGGGTCTCTTAACCCTAATCTGCATAGCAATATGCTGCTGAAAAAAGTTGGTACAACCTTTCATGCACTCATTATAGTCCCTGTCTTTCCTTTTAAATAATGGCCCCCGCTTTTCCTTGATTTCTTTGTTTCTATAGCTGAACAATACTTCACTGTATCTATAAAATTAGTTTTGCAAGATGTAACTTAGCTTGTTGTCAACTGTTCTTTCAATCTCACTGTTCTTCTTACCTCTAACATTAGCCTTTCTGTTCAAAATACATCTTTTTTCCATTCTTCCTTGTCTATCTCCACCCAATATCCATTCTGAAGAGGTTGAATAGTTAGGTCTAGCCCTCCCCCTTACAAGCTTTGTTTTGCTCCCCCTTCTGCCCTCACTCAGAATGCAGGTTACAGAGGTTTTGCACCTCTGATTCTGACCCAATACAGGCCGTGCCTCTCTACTATTCAAGTCTCATTGGTACAGTCACACTCAAAAAATTAGTTTCTTTTATTTCTGAAGATTTCTCTTGTACTTGCCATCAGAACAGGACATCCATTCTCCTTGAGTAAAATCACCTCACCAAAGCAAATGGTCCCAGCTGACTCTCAGTTCCCTTGAACACTGACTTTATATATAAGATTAGAAGGTCAGTATTACATATTACACTCTTCCAAAAAATATACCACTATCAATGGGTAAAATACAAATAAAAGTCATCCCTAAAAAGTAAAATTGCCCCCTTTACTGAAATACATATTGCCGTAACATAAAGATGATTGTACAAATAACAAAAACATTCCTGTATTTTTTCCCTTACATCCAGCCCTCTGTTGTATGAGTGACTTCCAGTGACTTCCTTTTTGCACCCGTGACTTTATGCAGCACAGACTAAAAAAAGGCAAGAAGATACATTTTCTGAAATAATATTGAGACTCAGAAACATCTGAAACATGTTCAAATGCAGAAGAAAGGCCAAATGCTGAATCAGTGTATTCTATCTCTACCTCTCATTTCAGACTCAGATAATAAAGCATATAACTAATCACAAAAGAGATTAAATCCTCTCTTTCAGAATGCAAGCTGCAGGTTGTCTAAATGTCTTTGAAACGATAATGTGGATTGGCAAACAAATTGTGTAATACCAATGTGATGGCTTTTCTTTGTGCTTTGATAGGTAACAAAGATTAAAGTCTAATTTAGTACAGTCAGTATAGCCAGTAATAGCCTACATAGTCAATTAAATGCAATGAAATCAATTAACTTTGTTGTGTTACTGCTTTATATAATGTGATTTTACATGGACAAAGAAAAAGAATAGTTTGTATGTACAAATATGATGAAATCATAAATCTATAACAATTTGCATTCAAAAATTAGCTGGTGGACTACAAATGTTCAAAAAAAATTTGAAAACTGCAATGGTAAGACATTCCTTAGAACATTGTTTAGAGCAAGCAACATGCAAAACTTTTCTTTGAAAGCAGCATGTTAATGCTGCACTGCTAATGCTTAATATTTTCTCACCGGTGTTAACAGTGCAATTCTACTCTGAAAAGCGACTGCGTAAAAATGGCACGTCTATAATGAACAGCCACTCAACATATATCAGACACAGACCACATCTTTAACTGAGAAACATACTTTTACTAGTTTTTAACTCCAATTAGCCTGGAAAAACAACACAGTGGTGAGAAAGCTCAATTTTATTCCCTTCTATGACTTTATACAGTGTTACACCTAATGAGTCACTTACCTTATGCCAAGTTATGAAAAAATAAATAAATAAATAAATAAATAAATATAAAGGAAAAAAAAAAAAGACAATGCAAAGTATCTAAGAATAGTTTCATATACTATTTTACCACTGGAAATGCTCTTAGGGGAAAAAAAAAAAAAAAAGATAAGAATTCTTGAGATGCTGCTGAAACTTCTTTTTTTTTTTTATAGACTTCACAGCTTTTTTTTTTTAATAGTATTTTGGTCATCAAAGTACTGTTCATAGAAAAGAGAGGAAAAACATTTTTCAAAGACAGCCTCTGACTTTTTGTTCCTCCTAAGTGATTTCATCTTCAGTTTTTGGAAGAGCTCACACTTTTTATTCTTGCATTGTGTTGACAAAGAACAAAAAAGTCTTTTTTTTGTTAAATCTCTGTCCTTGAAAAAACATACATTTGTTTTAAATTTTAACAACAATCACAGATTTAGCAAAGAATTTTTCAATGAAAAAAATTAAGCCTGTGCCAATTAACATAAAAATCAAAATTCCTCTCTAACAAATACCTCAACAAATATAATCATTTACATATGGTATATCACTATATTCAAGGGTATGCAGTAAGGATTATTCTGACAGCTAATAGTAAAAAAAAAAAAAAAAAAAAAAAAAAAAAAGCCAAATGGATTGCCCATTCTCAAACATTTTCAGCACTCTAAATCTTTGAATAGGCTATATATATAAAGTTTATTTTCTTTGTAATTTAAAAATGTTAAAAACATAGTTTTATAGAGAATATGTAGGAAGATAGTTGGGAGGAAATACGATCATAGTAAATATATATAACAGTTTTTCTATATATTTTTGGAATATTTAATTATTTAATGACAACTGGCATTTAGGTAGTCTAGAAAGAAACACAGACATACAGTAAGTGAGATTGATTTTTCAATACAAAATCATTAGCCTAATACACCATTTAAATGTAAGTCACAGTGCAACATGCAGGTTTTTTTTTAATTGTGTCAACATGATTAATTATATATAAGACTACAGATGGCCTAAAATTTACATAACATTTTAAGCACTAATTGAATTAAAATTTGACAATTTTAAATATTTAGTGTGAAAATACTGTTTTTTCTTCCTATATCTATATATTTATCCCCTCAGTCCTTTCACTGGTAATAACTACCACTCAACTGTTTTAGATTACACAAATCAACTCATGTGGAGAACTCTGTTACAGAATACACAGCTCCCAACAGCTCACCACTGGTCCTTGCTTTTCCTCAGCTGTCCTATTTACATGTAACTTTATTGAGATGAACCTTGTTATTAAGAATAAATCTCTCCCTCTCTGTAACTTTTAATCAAAGACACAGAAACAACCCCTGATGTGTCCTTGAAATTTCTCAGTAATCTCAAAATCCAATACACGGAAAAATGTCTCTAGTAATGCTCATTGTACTTCACAGCTTATCCACATTTATGGATGCAATTATGTCAACTTTTGCACCTGGTCAGTGATTTACTCTCCTGTGCCCGCAGAGAAACATCACCAGGCCCTAAATCTTTCTTGAATCTGATACATAAATATATAGTTTAGTGTGTTTGGGAACCATATAAAATTTTCAAAGCAGAGCAATTTTGCGCTAAAAAAGGACCATAAGAAATCACAACGCTGTAAGCATGTAACCAATTTAACTTCATACTGACTGGTTACAATCATTATACTTTTTACTGACTTCTGTCCCCTACAAAATACAAAGACTATTCAGTCTTACACACACATTAAAATGTTTAGGCTTATGTAAATTAATATGGTAACTGAGGAAGTTATCAGTGCCATTCTCTTCAACTCTCCTTTGGCAGCAACTGCCATCAGTCCCATACCTTCCACAGGCATACAAATGTCCTAACAATGAAGAAGCTGGACATGACCAAAGACATCAAGTAGAATATTATTAATGACTTGGATTCTCTAACTTTTGGCCACAGACGCATTTGCTAAGTAATGTCATCCTTTGAGGTAAGTGATAGCACTTCTAAAAACAACTAGACTACATGTTACTTAATGAAATCAACTGTTAACAACATGTGAGTAAAACAGTAAATTTCAGGTTATTAATAAATACTAACAGTGGATAACAAAGTATTGGATATAGATTTTATGTGTTTGGGAGGTAACAAAAAATGTCTACCATTACTGAAGTTCTTGTTCATTTGAATCAATG
This sequence comes from Aythya ferina, assembly GCF_964211825.1. Lineage (NCBI taxonomy): Eukaryota > Metazoa > Chordata > Aves > Anseriformes > Anatidae > Aythya > Aythya ferina. The sequence goes on from NC_140301.1 coordinate 26,125,028, forward strand.
TTTTTGAAAATAGTAGAACCACGGCAATGTTCAGCTGCCAAAAATAAATAAATAGATAGATAGATAGATAGATAGATAGATAGATAGATAGATAACCCGCATGAATCTCCCATAGCCATGAGCAGGGAACACCACTTGCACCGGAATTTTGCAGGACAGGTAATGTATAGTAGCTACAGGAAAACATGTAACAACAGATTCATGTCATACAGATATGTCAGAAAGGGAAAGAGATCCTTGCAGAAAGTGACCATGTGCTGATTCCTCCCAAATGTAAACTAGTATATGCTAGGCAAAGTAAGTCTCACACAGCTTGCAAAAAAAGGGAAGCAGGCTAAATAGAGACTTAGCTAGAAATTTCAAAGAAAACTGATAGGTTCATGGACAATTTCATTGGCAAAATCTCTCCATACTTGTAAATCCTGTTAAAAATTAATTTCAAACTTTTGTTGAAGCTGGTCCATGAACAACTAACATGAAGACTCCAAATACAATAACAGATGCCTTTTGTATTACAAGCACTATAGTTACTTCCTACTCTGTTTCTCAATCGCAGTTGCTACCTTAGTCTTAGGACAGCCTAAGTTACTATGACTGTAAAGACAAAAGAATGCTAAAAGTATGCTATGTTTTGCATTGGAGGACAAAAGATTATACCCAAAGACAAAAAAATAAAATAAAATAAAATAAAATAAAATAAAATAAAATAAAATAAAATAAAATAAAATAAAATAAAATATAATATAATATAATATAATATAATATAATATAATATAATATTGCTATTATTCAAATATTTTAAAATACAATATATAAAAATATAGAATAATATTACTAATTTTGTTTTAGTTAATAATTTGTTCTGATGACAATTTACTTTTAAGAAATCATATTATTTACCATTTGCCAGGGAAACAGTATGAATCATTACTGTTACTAATTCATATGATTTGACATGTAAATTCAAAAACGATGTGAAAAATTCCTGAAAACAAGTTGAAGATGAAATTTCAGTGACTAAAGCTACAGAGGTAATATGGATCCAATAAGAAAACTGATTGTAGTAGAGAGCAAGTTGTCTCTGATCTTGGGAGAATGTTTTTGGACACCTAACAGCTTTTTTATTAGTGTGGCTGATTAAAATGAAAAGCCTTACTACTAAAATGTTCTTTTTGATGAGTTTTTTTGCCATGAACTATAGACCTTGCAGTCCAGTGGGATACAAATCCTTTGATCCTGTGCAGTCACATAAATTCAAAGTCGTAAAACAACATTGAATTTGATTTTATTAGTGTGGCTGATGTTGCCAGAATTGTAATGCAACCTTGTTTTTCTTTTCTTTTCTTTTCTTCCTTTTATTTTGGGGAGAGGTGGAGAGGAAAGGAGAGTTTACTGTCAACATTGCTTCACAGTATAAAGAACTAATTTCTTTGGCAGCCAGACTCCAAGATTAAGCCATTATAACAAAGCCTTGTAACGATTTGTAAGAGAGTAATGATACACATCACATTCTAAGTTTCAATGAATGAAGCAAAAACAAGTTGAACCAAAAAGCAGCGTTAGTACAGCAGATGGGAAACAGTAAGAAAGGATAGAGTTATACCTCTATAGAAGAACAACAAGTAACAACAAACACTATTTTTGAGTAAGAAATAACCAGCCAAGCAGTGCTATAAATTGTTAAGAGATTATGAGTTCTAAAATACAGTAACCCTACATTTTTTAGAAATTGAAGCTTTTCATTCTTCATGAATACAATTTTTGTCAAAAAAAAGAAAAATCTATGAATACCTACACTGAGGAGATGGCCACCCTCTCTACCAATGCATAGAGTGCTCACAAAGGTAATGAAAACAACTGAAACATTTAGAAGTGTAGTAAGCCATTCAGTTCCTTGCTATGGAGGGAAGTGAATTTTCTGGGTCCTGGCTGACACCAGATCTCAAAATAACAGCAGACGTTCAGTTTTACTTTATGGAATATAGCCACCTGAAAGAGTAATTCTCTGCACCTAAAGTTGTCACATTCCTCAGGTGTTACAGAGAGAAACCTCAACACATCAAAACAAACTGATTGCTTGGTGAAACAGTTCTTCCTCCAACACTTTATACTCCAAAATACACTACTTCATTTTTCTATAGCAAAGGAAATGAAGGCAGAGGTTACCTTCACAGTCAGCCTCACATTCAGAAAGCAACAGCTTTCATTAAGTTACACTCTTTACCCTCTAGAAAAAAGAAAAAAAAATGTATATATATATACTGAGGCACATATTATATTGTCACTATAAAAAAAAAATCTATCCTGTCCTGAAGTTGTGAGGAAAATTATATATATATATATATACACACACACACACATATATATTATTATATATATTATAATATATATATTATTATATATATTATGAATATATATTATTATAATATATTATATATTATATATTAGGAAAATAATATATATATATATTATATATATTATATATATGTACATATATATATATATATATTATTTTCCTCACAACTTCAGGACAGGATAGATTTTTTTTTTTATAGTGACAATATAATATGTGCCTCAGTTACAGTGATTAAAGAAAAAAACACAAACTACAAATATCATTGTCAAGTCAAATTCTATGAGGAGATCCTACAAATGTGAGGTATCTTGCATGTCATCTATCTTGGTTTAGTCAGGAAGTCCAGTTCTGCTGATACTATTGTACACTTTAGTGGTAAAAATAGAATACTGTGTTTAAATAATCACCAATCAGGTAATGTTAAGAAGAAAACCCAACACTGTATTTATGAACAGACTTCTTTTAACATTGTAGAGATGTTTATACTGCAATTTCTTAGCAGGTAAAGATACACTTAGCTAATATACAGTTTATAACCTCCAGAGATGCTACTTGGGTAAACAGAAGCAAAACTTCAATTATGGAAATGACCTTGTAATTGTGTAAAAGACATAGCTACTTTAAAGTGATGTTTACTGAATGCTAGTTATGCATTAGCACGTTATTCTAGACATTCCCTTTATGGGATTCAAAGAAAATACTACACATACACAAAAATGTGTTAAAATTATTAAAAAATAACAACAAACAGCTTTGGTCAATTACATAAAAGGAAAAAATACAAGTGTAGATGCCAGAGCAATCAAAGTTTTCTCTCACTCCATTGGTGTTTCCATGTAAGGTAGCTACACAGAATCTTTCTGTTTGACAGACCCAGAATCTCATTCAGTGAACATTGATGGGAGCTATTCCAGAGAAGAATAAAAACCATATTATGAAAAAGCTGCCAGTTTTAAGACTTCTGTTTTGTATGTACTGAAGTTGAAAGATATATAAGGTATATAATGAATGAAATATGGAACTTTGGGAAAAGATATAACAGTATCACAGTAAAGGTATTATAATGCTGACCTGGAAAAGCAGATTCTGTACTTGCCCAAAATGCCAAATTCATGCAAGATGTATCACAAGCCATTTTAGCCAAAGTGTTTCTGAAGTGGTAATCAATGACACAACTGATTTTTAAGCAACTATCTTTAGATTCTGGTAGCCAACTTGTAGGTTTCTAGGCATGCTAAAAATGAACTGTGGTATGAACATAAAAGGCAAACCTAACCCATTAATTTCCTCTGAAATACCTTGAATCAGAAATCTCAAATTAGTGATTGCTTTTAGTTTATTATACTTCAGGCCTTTGTGCCTAATGAATGAATGATAATAGCATATGCCTATCTGAACACATTTTGTAAAATCTGATTTATATATATGAAACATCCTGACAGATTACAATCTATGAGACTAGAAATCCATAATGAAAGTATCTATATTCAGACAATTCTTTTGCATTGCATTGTCATCAAAAAGAAGGTCAGGAGACAGGCTCCTAGCTTTCAATTTGAAAGCATCCTTGGCAGCATGATCCTTCCCTAACCAAGGGTAAATTGTGACACTCATTAACCAGTGGAACTTTTGCCCCACTGCTATTGTATAACATCGGTGGCTGCAGTATCTTCAAAGGCTTTGTGGAATTGGCATGTGAAAAATTTGGTCAGCAACATAAGATTTAATAGATACAATAAGCACCAGACTTGCAAAGTCAGAAGTGTTTACTGAATATGAGAAAAAACTGTTTTGCTTCAAAAGCTTATAAGCTACAATTTCAGTTAGATTTTCTCTTGACCAGAAGAATGTACATCCTTGCCAAAATTGTCCCTGTTCTAAAACCACGAATATTAGAGATTATCAAAGGGGATTTTGCCAGAATTTTTAAAGTACAGAAAATTATGCATTTCATTCAGAGATACAGCTTACTATTCTTCAACTCAAATAAACATCTGGTGTAATAAATCTTGAAAAGCCACTAAGCTTGACATGTGGGTACATACGTTCAAAATCAAAATGATAGGATAATGCTATCAGAAACATGGATACTACTAAATTTCTAGTGGCTTTTATACTGCACGATTACATTTCACTTAATTTCTCTACTGGGTAACTACTTCCTATGTTACAGAAGTCTTCCAAATCTGTCAAAATAAAACGTCATCATATTCACAGTAGGCGTTCTACTTTATTCTCCTTAGTGCATAACATACTCACTTAAGGTGATGGAATAAATGAGCTGTCACGAACTATGATAAATGCAGGGGTTTTTTATAATGAATTTCATTTTAGCCCTAATTAAGCAAAGTGTTTCATAATGTGTCCAAATTTGAGCATGAGGGCAGTCTTGCTGGCGTTTTAAGGCTATAAATTATCTTGTTGATCTCTATGCACATTCTAACTATATAATACCATGTTCTGTGGTACACTGTTTAATAAACAGGGCAATCCTTGGATTAACATATGAAATTAACAGCATTCTTCAGTTGACATGAAGTCTAAACAAGACAAGTTCTTAAAGTGAAATTGCACTGATGAAAATAATAGGGTGGCAATCTAAGACATGGCAAACAGTAGTGAAAAGGAAAAAAAAAATCGAAGAAAGAATATTCAAGCTATCTGACAAGAAAACAGTTACAATGTAAGCATATAATTAATGGAAAATGAAGATGAAAAACACCTGTTACATCAAGAATTCTGAAAATATAAAGTAAATGGAGGAGAAGAAAAAGGAGAATTTTGCTTAATTTTGCTTATCAGAGCACAGAAGTAGTACTTAAAACTTCAAGTATGTGATTACAGATTATGACATGGATATAGGCATTACAATCTGCAAGTTTTTTAACATGTAAATAAGCAGCAACTCAACTGGGGAATATCTTTATTATTTCAGTAATTCTTCATGTTCTACTTTAAAGAAAATCAATAGTGATGAAAAATATACATGATTCGTGAAATTTCTAACTTGCCAAATTTAAAATTGGCTGATTCCTCAATATTTTCATGTGCATTATAATGCAGTATGATATATTTAACATATTAGTAATTTAAAACAGTATCCAGAGATAAAAAGCATACTTTTATGTAATAGCACAAATAACTACAAACTAACTTTCCTTCTAGAAAGCAAATTACGGCACTACCAAAGGCAAGAGGAAGATGAGGAAGAGGAAGTATTGGAAGGAAATTAACTCATACACCATGAAGAATCATTCCAAACTTCCTTTCTGATTGAAGATAAAATCATCAGCATGTGCTTCCAAAAAGACTGAAGAACTTCTGTGATTGTATGCAGTGTAGAAAGTTATTATTTTATTGCTCTTGTCCCTTGCTCTCATTCCCTAGTCTGCTACTCTGCCTTCTCTATTACTGGTCATGTGAATTTTCATTAAAGAGTGATGAACATTGGGATAAAAAATGTGTATCTATTTCAGGAAACATACTTTGAAGATAACCTTGCTCCCATTGTCTAGGAGTCTTAGAAATACTGAAATGGGTATATTGATACCATTTCATAGACTTTCAGTCTCTTCTTTCTCTTATGTTTTATTTTATTTTATTTTATTTATTTTATTTTTTTATCTTTGTATTTTCACTGTCACATACTGCAAATGGGCTCCATATTAAACATGGAGAATTCCTTCATGAGGACAATGTAGCCAAGAGGAAGATTCGTAAAGACACACAATACATGCACAGTGGTGGAACCATTCATTTAGCAGCTAAGCACAAAAGACTGAAACGTTTCAAGTTAAGCAAGAGTAGTATCAATAATTAACCACAAGCTGGGAGAACTTCATCAGTAACAACACATGGAAACGCTGAAAAGCCTGAACAGCTCATTAGGAAAGACTGACTAATAAACCCTGGCTGACCTTGGCTGCTCTTTTGGACTGCAGCTCAGTTTCACCAGACAGAGGCATACACGATATATGGATTTTCTTCTATTTGTACATGCTGGGACATGAAAATCCAGCGAAGAACACACAAAGCAGCTAGCCACATTACATATGCATTTAATCTTGTAAAGGTTAAAAACATTAATCTTAGCATCCTGAAGCAAAACTGTTACCAAAAGTCAGCATATTATCCACTACTTCAATGCAGTTTTGCTAAGAACTCTGGCATATCTGGCATATCTGGCTCTCAACACACTTCGTCACTGGCCCCCATAGTTTAATAGCAGATTTCAAAATTTGTAAAATACCTATCCTATGAAAGATTTCACATATGCACACACAAAACTGAAAGGTGCTGGGAAGGGGAAGAATTTTAAAAAAATTCTTAAAGATGCCTGCCTATGAGCATACAGGTCAGAAATTTTTCAGTTGAATCTGTTTGAAAAAAAATCACTTTTCTGTTATAGACTATTCTTAGAACAAGAAGATTTAGACAAAATACTAGATTTTAAAATGTTTTGATTTGGTGTTAAAGCATCTAATTTCTGCTGCTGCTTCTGAAGCTGTAATTTCACTTTCATATGTAAGAAAAAAGCATTATAAATTGTCAAAATAAAAGTAAAATTACCCAATTCCATAAAAGAGCTTTTTTGATAAGGTTTCTGGCATGCAGCAACTTTCAACACTATTTATCATTACCTCTCTCAACCAAATTACAATTTTCAAACTATATCAGGGAGATATATTTCAAAATATATCAGGGCACCTTTTGTTATACTCAAAATACAATTAAAGAGCAATAGAGGCATTCACAAAAGGAAGCACACTGACCATGAGGAAAAAAGAATGAGAAAGTGAAAAGACATGGTCAGAAAAGGAATTGTGAAGCATAACAGAAATTAAAAATAAATTTTTAAAAAGAATGAAGAAGCCATCACATAGGGAAAGCTTTATTTCTTCATTCAGTAACAAAGAAAATGTTTCTATACTTTCATGATCTCAGAATCAAATAAAAATCAGTTTGAAATTATCACACACTTTTGATTGCTGTTATGACTTTCCCTTTCATATGCCTTTTTCTGTGAAACTTTAAGGATCTAGTCTTTAAACTGAGCTTGTGATAAAAAATTGTTTTCAAAGTTAAGCAAGTTCTTTTGTGAAAAGGAAACTACTTTCTACTCAGTTCTACATTTCAGCTCCTGAATCCTTTGTGAAAATTTCTTAGGAGATCACATAGGTTGCTATGAAAAACCCATGATACATTCTTTAAATGAGACCAGCCCATTATTTCATAATGTCATGGGCAGCTACACATCAGCCATTGACTATTTCCTAAATATCGATAATACAATCGTAACTGTATTAGTGGCAACTACAGGCATGTCATTCTAAAATTTGCAGCTGGATACTTTAAGACATCTATTATTTTAGAACATTATGTATTATTATCACAGAATATGGTAGAATTATTATTATTGTAGAATAATGTTATATAATACATAAGACAATTGTATAATAATTCTATATACTTGCATTAAAATTATATAATATTTATATTTTATATGTGATCTATGGTTTCTATATTATTTATCAAATAGCTAATGTTATTTACATCATTGTATATGTATATTCATACATTATTATATATCTCATATAACCACATGATATACATAATTATATATTATTCTTTTATATCATTTTATAAAAACATTTTATTATTATAAAAAGCTGTGATTTATGGCTAGAGACAAGCATTCTGGGTTGGGAAAGATGCAAAAGATGTAGTGAGTTGGTAGAAGCATAATGAAGTGTATCAGAGAGAAGATCCATGCACAGAGTAGAGAAAAGCTTAAAGACTTTGACTCCATAATCCGAAAGCAGTATTGCACTTCAGTGTAACTGAAGAGAAGAGGATTTCAATACCTTTGTTCTAAAGGAGATATTAGGGAAAAGTAGTAACTTCTTTCCACACATTTTATCAAATTAGTTTACAGGAAAAAAAAATAAAACTATACTGTGCCCTTGTGTTGGATTAATGATTAAGTACTACAACTGAATTCTGCATTCACATTATTTCCTTCATTTTGTGATTCAGTAGTCCTATTACAACATTTTGATTTAATATTAAGACGTTTTCATCTATCTGGTTATTAGATACTGTAGACTTGGTTCTACAGGGAAAAACAGTCTGATTTTTTTGACGCACCTCCCCTGTGAAGAGGGGCTGAGAGAGTTGAGGTTGTTCAGCCTGGAGAAGATGATGGGGAGACCTCATAGCAGTGGCTTCTCAGGGCTTAAAGGGGTCCTGCAGGAAAACTGGGGAGGGACTCCTTGTGAAGGGGTGCAGTGACAGGACAAGGGGGAATGTCTTTAAATTAAAAGAGGGTAGATTTAGATTAGATATTTGGAAGAAACTCCTTTCTCAGAGGGTTCTGAGGCCCTGGAGCAGGTTGTCCAGAGAAGCTGCAGATGCTCCATCCCTGGAAGTGTCCAGGGCCAGGCTGGATGGGGCTTTGGGCAACCTGGTCTGGTGGGAGGTGTCCTGCACACGGCAGGGGGGTGGAACTGGGTGGTCCCTAACAGTCCTTCTAACCCAAAGCATTCTGTGATTCTACAGTCTTATGACGATGATGACAGCTGCTATTTATGTACTGAAAAACTGAGCTTTTCCTTCGCCAGGTGCGCGGCAACCCCCGCGCCAGAGAAAGCCAGCGGCGGGCGGGGAGGAACGCGGGGCCTCCCCGCGGGATGATGTGGAAGAGCTCGGCCGCCATCTCGCGGCGGCGGCAGGAGAGGCCTTTCTACGGGAGGGAACAAAAGGGGCCAGTCTTAAAATAACATCGTTCCGGTTCTGGAAACAAGAGGGGTGAAAAATTCATGGAATGCCTTGAACAAAGCAGATAGTAAATGTAGTTGAAATCAAATGGGTGAAAATTAAGTATTTACCTCTACTATATGGCCCTTTCTCATGTGGATGTTTCAACTGAATTACAGAATTACAGAATTTACAGAATCACAGAATACTCTAGATTGGAAGAGACCTCAAGATCATCGAGTCTAAACTCTGACCTAACACTAACAAGTCCTCCACCAAACCATATCGCTAAGTTCAACATCTAAACGTCTTTTAAAGACTTCCAGGAACGGTGACTCCACCATTTCCATGGGCAGCCCATACCAATGCCTCACAACCCTCTCAGTAAAGAAGTTCTTCCTAATATCCAACATAAAACACCCCTGGCACAACTTTAGCCCATTCCCCCTCATCCTGTCACCAGGCACGTGGGAGAATAGACCAACCCCCACCTCGCTACAGCCTCCTTTAATGTACTTATAAAGAGCGATAAGGTCGCCCCTGAACCTCCTCTTCTCCAGGCTGAACAAACCCAGCTCCCTCAGCCGCTCCTCGCAGGACTTGTTCTCCAGAACCCTCACAAGCTTAGCCGCACTTCTCTGGACTCTTTTAAGCATGTCCATGTCCTTCTTGTAGCGAGGGGCCCAAAACTGAACACAGTACTTCCGGTGTGGCCTCACCAGAGCCAAGTACAGGGGGACAATCACTTCCCTAGACCTGCTGGCCACAGTGCTTCTTATGCAAGCCAGGATGCCATTGGCCTTCTTGGCCACCTGAGCACACTGCTGGCTCATATTCAGCCGACTATCCACCATCACTCCCAGGTCCTTCTCCGCCAGGCAGCTTTCCAACCACTCATTTCCCAGCCTGTAGCTCTGCTTGGGGTTATTGCGCCCCAGGTGCAGGACCCGGCACTTGGCCTTGTTGAACTTCATGCAGTTGACCTCAGCCCATCGGTCCCGCCTATCCAGGTCCTCCTGCAGAGCCTTCCTACCCTCGAGCAGATCGACACATGCACCTAACTTGGTGTCATCTGTGAACTTACTGAGGGTACACTTGATCCCCTCATCCAGATCATCGATAAAGATATTGAAGAGGACTGGCCCCAGTACTGAGCCCTGGGGAATGCCACTAGTGACCGGCCTCCAACTGGATTTGACTCCATTCACCACGACTCTTTGGGCCCAGCTATCCAGCCAGTTTTTAACCCAACGAAGCATACGCCAGTTCAAGCCATGAGCAGACAGTTTCTTGAGGAGAATGCTGTGGGAAACGGTGTCAAAAGCCTTGCTGAAGGTCAAGGTAGACCACATCCACAGCCTTTCCCTCATCCCCCAAGCGCGTCACCTTGTCATAGAAGGAGATCAGGTTCCCCCCCGCATCCAGTAAAGGCTGGAGATTCTCCTTCGTCCTCCATTTTGCATTATTGTATTTGTAAAAACATTTTTTGTTGTCTTTAATGGCAGTCGCCAGATTGAGCTCCAGATGAGCTTTGGCCTTTCTGGTTTTGTCCCTGCACTGCCTCGCAACATCCTTATAGTCCTCCCGAGTGGCCCACCCTCTTTTCCAAAGATTGTAAACCTTCTTTTTTCTCCTAAGCTCAGGCCACAATTCTCTGTTCAGACAGGCCGGTCTTCTTCCCCGCCAGCTGGTCTTTGGGCACGTGGGGACAGACCACTCCTGCGCCATTAAGATTTCCTTCTTGAAGAGCGCCCAGCCTTCCTGGACTCCTCTGCCCTTCAGAACCGCCTCCCAAGGGACTCTACCAACCAGTGTCCTGAACAGTTCAAAGTCAGCCCTCCGGAAGTCCAACACAGTGGTTTTACTGGTCCCCTTCCTGGCTTCTCCAAGAGTGAAGAACTCTACCATTTCATGGTCAGAGGGGCGAACCAGGTTGGGAAGCTTTCTGGCAATGTCCCTGACCCTGGCCCCAGGGAGGCAGCAGACTTCCCTATGGGTAGGGTCAGGCCGACAAATAGGTCCCTCTGTTCCTCTGAGAAGGGAGTCACCCACAACAATCACCCTTCCTTCTTTGTTGGTGGAGGCAGTCCTGAGGCGTGGAGTCGACTTCCTTGCCCTAGGCAGTCTCCTGGGTAGACTTTCTACCTCTTCCTCAGCTACCGGTCTCTCAAGCTCCAGGGCCTCAAACCTCTTGCATAAGGGCACCTGGGAAGGTGGGGCCAGTGGGGGAGGGCATCACCTGCGATGTCAAGCAGGGACCTGTTTCCATTCCTCCTCAACTCCTAGGTCCCCTGCCTCTGCCCGACAGCAACAGGGCAGGGGGTCCACCCCCATTTGGGGTGTCTCACTCTGGTACCTGTCCTTCAGGCCATGCAGGGACTTCCTACAGAGCGCACTGTGTCTGGTGGGACCATTGCAGCTGAGCTAGCAGTAGACCACCGTTAGAGGAATTGTTCATATGGGTGGGGGGGAGTGCTCTGCCCTTCCTGCGCACCCTGCCTGCGCTAACTGCCGCGCCACTCCCTTCTGCCACTCCCTTCTGACGCACTACGCCCTGTTTGCCCGTCCTGGTCGCCGCGCTCCCTAGGGGCAGCTTTTGAATGGCCGGGGAGGGGGCACTGCTGGCTCCGCCTACACCTCGTTCGCATCCCTCGGGAGGGCTGCCGGGTCCTGGCAGCTCCCTCAAGAGGGCTCGATGCCTGAAAAATTAGCCCTGCCCATCCGATCTCCTGTTCCGCTGCAGAAAGCGTCTGCCCTCAGTTGATCACTTTCTCTCTGTGGATGTTTCAACTGAATTACGTACATTAACAAACCTGTTCAGAGATGTTATGCACTATTATGGCACAGATTTGTCAGTAATCCAATTGGTGTAATAAATATTTTGTAATCTTAATTTAATTAATATACACATTACATGACTAGAATTGATTTCAAGTGACACCGAAAAAAAGAAAAAAGTTTCACTGTCATAAAGAGAGCACCATCAAATAACCACAGTAAGCCTTTCCGTCTCCCTTCCTAGCAACTGTTTTACATCCTTCACGACTGCCTCGAGCATTGACAGCAACCCTTTCAAACTCGTGGTATGGGTAAAGCTCTGATTCCAATGAAGTTTACAGGTTATGACCATAGCAATAACAAACCTTAAACAATAAGAATCCATTCTGAATTGCTTTCACATACTCAAGGAAAAATATAACTTACAAAAAGAAAAAAAAAAAAAAAAGATTAGGTTACATACCCTTCAGGACAGAAGTGTAAGACACTTCATAATTGCTGAAAAGTAAACAGAGCTCTCACCAACAAGCCATCATACATATAAATTTCATGGGACGGATTATGCATAACTTATTTTTTTCTCTGACAATGCTGAGGACTAACTGTTATAGGCAAAGAATGTCTACAGTAACCTTAGTTGCTCAAAATCCAGACCATTCCAATTGAACAGTGACCCCCAGGCTTAATCGACTCAGCAGTGAAGATCCTCTTAAAAAACACATGCCTCTTTGAGCTTATCTACCACCTCTACAATGCTTTGCCATGGCCCTATAATCATACACAGCTAGGATTTCGTTGTTTCTTTTACCTTCAGAGGGCGGTTTAATAATTTCTTAAGAATCTTCCCACACACATACCTTCAAGCACTCCTTAAGGTTTTTCTAAGCATTTTAGGAGCAAGAAAGAATAAGAGTCTCACTCCTAATCTTTAATACGGAAAGTATGATGAATAACTTTATTCATAAATACACAATACAGGATTTGGATCAGATTGCAAAAGAGCTGGTTCAGAGAAATTTCTGTCTGTAGGTTTCTTCAGTGCATAATACAAAATCATATTTAACTCAAACACTTCCAATAGTCAGGATATCTACCACCATATTCGTCTGTTACATCTTTAAAGTATAAAATGCAACAAGGTATTACACTAAATCATGGCACAATATAATTTCTCTATGTGGTCCCATATTAAATTTTATAATGTGAAGTTCTACACATACAGTAGTATGTAGCAATTAATATATATATTTTTAATCTTAAAACAAGGTATTTTTGCCTTTCTTCACATAATGAAAAGACTGGAAAGACACAGACAATGTCTGATGTTTTTAATACACTCTATTTTTACCAGTGCAAATGCTCATAACATAAAGAATGAACAAGTATCATGTCCCTTTCCTGCCATATTTAAGTATTACAGACTGAAGCAACTTCAGGGAAAGGCAATAATTTTTAAATTAATTACAAAACCCAGAAAAAATTCCTATGAAATAAAATACAAAATAATAAAGGATAATAACAGAGGTGCAGAGAAAAAATGTTTTTTAGAATGTTTGAACATCACAGAAGAAAGAACCTCTCAAAGTGGATGGGCTGTAAATAAAAGGAAAAAAAGGGAAAAAACAGACAAACAAACAAACACAAAAACACAAAAACAACACAAATGAAGATTTTACCCCCTTCCATTTAGAAAACTACTAAAACTTAAAAGCAGAACTATTTATGATTTACCAATGCAACATACCCATGTAAGCGGCATCTGACTGTCAGATTATATTCACAATAAAAAATAACATGCTGCCGTAAGAGTTGACATTCTCTTCAGAGACTGAATAACTAGGCGTTGACCTTCCTTTGACATAGGACATACCAAAATACAGGAATTCAGTATCTCCGTCCTAAGTGTTTTTCAGATTATTAGTGTCACTATATAGAGATTTTCATATTGCATTTTTCATGTTCCAGAGAATTAAAGAGCTCTGAACAATTGTATATACAAAAAGGATGCATCTACAAAGGGTCACATTCTAGTACAAGGAATTCATTGTCAAGGACATACAGGGAAAAAACTGGAACACTGTTCAGAGGGTCAGAAGTCACAAAAGCATGTGATATTGTAATTTATTCATTGGTATATATATTGTATTGGTATATACCTTAACCTGAGTGCAGACTGTTTCAGGAAAACCTTAAAATACTAACTGCTGGAAATGGCATATTTGGGTAGCATTTCTGAGCACTTTAGTTAGCATGCATCTTTTATGAACCTGACACCTTATACCAGGCTGGGCTGAGGTCCAAAAATCAAGAAGCACACTGCTAAGGAAGGGGCATGGAGGCAGTGGTAGTAGAAACAATGAGTAAGAGACAATGAAGGCACTCAGATTTGCCAATGAAAAACAAATCAAATACAAACCCACTGTACAGGAAGAAGGCATTCTTACAGTCTGCATTTTATGCTGTTTTCCAGCACCCACTGCTGGACACTACTGGAAACAGAATATTTGCTCCAACTTGTCTTTGATATAGGAAGTTGCTATTGTCATTCAATATTGTAAAATGAAAAATTACACTATATCTCAGAAATCATTAACCTTATAAACAGAACTTTGTGTAAGGTCTTGTGTGACTTTTTAGTAACTCCTAAATTGAATTCAAAAAGCCTTGTTTGAATTGCATCTTGCGTACACTTACTATTTTTCTGCATCAATTATTTTTCTGATCACTGTGATATAGATATTACACATCACTGTTATAACCTAAAAGGCTTACAGAACAGTTCTATAGCCTTTTCTGGTTTGGAACTAAATAGTCTGAGATAAAACAGTGTCAAGCATCAAGATAATCACCAAACAAATGTATAAAATATAAGTAAACAATCTGTCAGAAATTGCCACTATATCACTCTTCCACTTCATGAACAACAAATATTTGCATTTTAGCTCATTCAAATTCTATTTACATACATATGTATATAAGATGGTGAGATTTTATGGTGTACTTATTGTTAAAATTTACTTCACAATTCCACCTGCTTGGAAATGCCCCATTCACAATTTCCTTGCTACTAAACAAGATAACAAAGAACTGCACTTAAACAACAATACCTGAGAAAAACTCTAATAATCTGGGTAAAAAATAATAATCTGATTTGAAAGAGCATATTTTTATTATTCAAAGTTATGAGCAGCAAACAAACAAATCTGTTTCTCCTGCAGGTTCTTGCAAATGTATTCTTATGGAAAACAATATGTGCAACACCAGTGCTATTTTAATGAAAGGTGAAATTCAGAACATTGTGTTACAACTAAAATATCTGAATTTCATGAAAAGTGAAAGAAAGAGAAAACACTCCAGTAATAAGGTCATGGCAATCTTCAGTCTTCCTGGACTGCTATGAGTACCTGCCTCCTCTGCCACTACTATTTCCAGGGTTGCTGGAAATGTGCAAACACAGATTTGTTTCTCACCAAGACTAAGTATTGTTTGAAATAACCTCTAAAAAAGAATAAACCCCCTTTCCATCTCTGTACTGTTCTTGTGTGGGAGAGTTACACTATTCTTTGTAACAGTTATTTGAAATGTTTATTGTACATTATTGCTATATTTACTTCAGTGCCAGCTTGCATTTCCCTGTGCTGAATTTCAAAAGATGCTTAATAGGGAAGAGTGCACTCACTGCACACAACAGACTCCTCACCTATCCTTTCCATGCCACCAGCTGCTACAATCGTTCCACCCTGTCTGCTCAAACAACTCAGACTCTCAGACTTCTCAGTTTAATAGGTTTTATACTATTATGGCTGGGAACGACAAGGTCGAGTCCCTTTGGGTTAGGATCAGCAGGGACAACAAGGCTAGTGTCCTGGTCGGGGTCTGCTATAGACTGCCGAACCAGGATGAGGAGACGGATGAGGAACTCTACAGGCAGCTGACAGAAGTTGCAAAATCGTCAGCTCTTGTACTCATGGGGGACTTCAACTTCCCTGACATATCCTGGAAGCACAACACAGCCCTGAGAAAGCAGTCTAGGAGGTTTCTGGAGAGCGTGGAAGATAGCTTCCTGATGCAGCTGGTTAGTGACCCTACCAGGGGTGGTGCCCCGCTAGACCTTCTCTTCACAAACAGAGAAGGACTGGTGGAGGATGTGATTGTCGGGAGCTGTCTTGGGCAGACTGACCACGCAATGGTGGAGTTCACTATTCTTGGCGAGGCCAGGAAGGGGACCAGTAAAACCGCTGTATTGGACTTTCGGAGGGCTGACTTCGAGCTGCTCAGAACACTAGTTGGTGGAGTCCCTTGGGAGGCAGTTCAGAAGGGCAGAGGGGTCCAGGAAGGCTGGGCACTCTTCAAGAGGGAAATCTTAATGGCGCAGGAACAGTCTGTCCCCAAGTGCCCAAAGATGAGCTGGCGGGGAAGAAGACCGGCCTGTCTGAACAGAGAATTGTGGCTTGATCTTAGGAGAAAAAAGAGGGTTTATAAGCTTTGGAAAAGTGGGCAGGCCACTCGGGAGGACTTTAAGGATGTAGCGAGGCTGTGCAAGGACAAAATTAGGAAGGCTAAAGCTCATCTGGAGCTCAATCTGGCTACTGCCGTTAAAGATAACAAACAACGTTTCTATAAATACATCAACACAAAAAGGAGGACTAAGGAGAATCTCCATCCTTCACTGGATGCGGGGGGAAACTTAGTTACAAGAGATGAGGAAAAGGCAGAGGTGCTCAATGCCTTCTTTGCCTCAGTCTTTAGCGGCAATACCGGTTGTTCTCTGGATACTCAGTACCCTGAGCTGGTGGAAGGGGATGGGGAACAGAATGTGGCCCTCACTATCCATGAAGAACTGGTTGGTGACCTGCTACGGCACTTAGATGTGCACAAGTCGATGGGGCCGGATGGGATCCACCCAAGGGTACTGAGAGAACCGGCAGAGGAGCTGGCCAAGCCACTACCCATCATTTATCAGCAGTCCTGGCTATCGGGGGAGGTCCCAGTTGACTGGCGGCTAGCAAATGTGACGCCCATCTACAAGAAGGGCCGGAGGACTGACCCGGGAAACTATAGGCCTGTCAGTTTGACCTCAGTGCCAGGGAAGCTCATGGAGCAGATCCTCCTGAGAGTCATCACGCAGCACTTGCAGGGCAAGCAGGCGATCAGGCCCAGTCAGCATGGGTTTATGAAAGGCAAGTCCTGCTTGACGAACCTGATCTCCTTCTATGACAAAGTGACGCGCTGGGTGGATGAGGGAAAGGCTGTGGATGTGGTCTACCTTGACTTCAGCAAGGCTTTTGACACCGTTTCCCACAGCATTCTCCTCAAGAAACTGTCTGCTCATGGCTTGAACTGGCGTATGCTTCGTTGGGTTAAAAACTGGCTGGATAGCTGGGCCCAAAGAGTCGTGGTGAATGGAGCCAAGTCCAGTTGGAGGCCGGTCACTAGTGGCATTCCCCAGGGCTCAGTACTGGGGCCAGTCCTCTTCAATATCTTTATCGATGATCTGGATGAGGGGATCAAGTGTACCCTCAGTAAGTTTGCAGATGACACCAAGCTATGCGCATGTGTCGATCTGCTTGAGGATAGGAAAGCTCTGCAGGAGGATCTGGATAGGCTGCACCGATGGGCTGAGGTCAACTGCATGAAGTTTAACAAGGCCAAGTGCCGGGTCCTGCACCTGGGGCGCAATAACCCCAAGCAGAGCTATAGGCTGGGAGAGGAATGGTTGGAGAGCTGCCAGGCAGAGAAGGACCTGGGAGTGATGGTGGATAGTCGGCTGAATATGAGCCAGCAGTGTGCTCAGGTGGCCAAGAAGGCCAACGGCATCCTGGCTCATATCAGGAACAGCGTGACCAGGAGGGCTAGGGAGGTGATCGTCCCCCTGTACTCAGCTCTGGTGAGGCCGCACCTCGAGTACTGTGTTCAGTTTTGGGCCCCTCGCTACAAGAAGGACATCGAGGTGCTTGAGCGGGTGCAGAGAAGGGCGACGAAGCTGGTGAGGGGCCTGGAGAACAAGTCCTACGAGGAGCGGCTGAGGGAGCTGGGCTTGTTCAGCCTGGAGAAGAGGAGGCTCAGGGGTGACCTTATCGCTCTCTATAGGTACCTCAAGGGAGGCTGTAGCGAGGTGGGGGTTGGTTTGTTCTCCCACGTGCCTGGTGACAGGACGAGGGGGAATGGGCTTAAGTTGAGCCAGGGGAGTTTTAGGTTAGATGTTAGGAAGAACTTCTTCACTGAAATGGTTGTGAGGCATTGGAACAGGCTGCCCAGGGAAGTGGTGGAGTCACTGTCCCTGGAAGTCTTCAAAAGACGTTTAGATGTAGAGCTTAGGGATATGGTTTAGTGGGGACTGCTAGCGTTAGGTCAGAGGTTGGACTCGATGATCTTGAGGTCTCTTCCAACCTAGAAATTCTGTGATTCTGTGATTCTGTGATATGTCCTGGCCTTTCTGCAGACATAAATAAACATTCTGTAATACAAATACTCTAATTGTACTAATCTGATGACTGCTATATGTGATCTGCTTAATGAGAAGTATGTTTTGGTGAGAAAGAGTGAGTAGTTAAATGTCAGTGCTCTAATATGATAAGCAAATGGAAAAGTACTGCTTGCTGAGATAGACGGAAGAATGTCTTCCATGCTAAATGAGTACAACAAACAAAACTACGAAAAAGAAATATGAAAAACTACTTTTTGCCATCCTATGTGAGCACATGTATGGATTTTAACTAAACTAATTTTAACTGAATTGACAGTCAACTGAAAATTACTTTTATAAAGAAAGGAATTTTTATTATTTGAAGGTAAATATATGTTGCACTATTTAAATCTGTAAATCACAGTCAGAGAAAGGAAAAAAAATATTATAGAAGTATACCTTTAATGTTTCAATTTCCTCTTTGTGTTCCCTCTTTAAATGCAAAATGGCAGCTTGGTACTCTGTAAAGATAAAAAAGAACATTCCATTAGAGTCAGAAACCAACATGACGTCTTAAGCATAGTGTATTTCATACTACACCGTGAGGTCCGGAATGCAGATGCAGGCTCTCAAATAAAAGACCTTCTGCAAATGGTGATGGAAAATTAAATGCAACGTTGTAATTAGCATTTTTGTTCTGAGACCCCATGACAAGATTTTCAGTGGTCTTACTGAGAACAGAGGATAAAGCAAAGAGGTATTCCATGCTGAGAGGAAAAGGTGGGGTGGAGATATTTCAGACTGGAACAACAAGAAGAAACAGAAGGGTTAGCTTTGCAGATAAAAGTAGAGCTGATAGGATATATTATGACATACATGCATTCATACACACATATGTTCTAAAAAAAGCGTATATTAAATGAAATTATTTAAACTGAACTGTAAATATATGACCACTAAACACATGCAAATTGGATACAGGACTAATCACAAATTCAGACAAAGACCTGAAAAAGTACCCAACAGCAAGAGATACAAAAAATTCTTAAATTTGTCATATGAAGCTTAATTGCAGAGATTAAGTAATTTCTGAGGGAAAATATACTACATACTACATAATTCTTTTTAATTTGGAGAGGCTATAACAAAACCCAGAAAATGAAACTTAAAGCCAGGGAAATTTATGTCAGCAATGAAAAATTGAAAACACTGAGCACTGATTATATAGTTTTAGAGGTGACTGTAATGTAGATTTACCAAACAAACCTCCAGAACCTGTATCTCATGCTATGGTGTCCCTCACTCCATACTGGCTACATTTGACCGAAAAAGAAAGAAAAGAATTTTCATTACAGTTGTGTAATGATTTAAGAAAAGCCTGTCTCCTGTGAGACACTGGTCCAGATGCTCTAGCCATCCTAAACAAGTAACTGGAGTTCATTCTATTAAGGCTCCACTCCCATCTGCTTCCAAATCAAAATTTATCTGATGGTTCATTTCCAGTTCCCTGGCTAGCTTCTGCTTCCTGAAATAAAAAAAAAAAAAAAAAAAAAAAAAAAGATTCAGATCCTAATTTAAACAAGGACTCAAAATAGTCCAAGGAGGTTAAATTTTACTGAAAACGTTCTCCAGTGCTATGTCTCTGGAACATAAGAACCAGTAAAACAGCATTATATCATCAAAATATGGACCAAAGCACCAGATCAGTAAAATATTTCAGTGGTTCAATGGTTAGGTGGTTTTCTTATTTTTCTTTTGAGAATACATGAGCAAAAAAGAAAAGAAAACCTAACCTAGTCATCACCCTGAAGTCTGTATGCTGAGGAACCTTTTACTTTAAAACTTTTTTTTCCAAATATTTTGAGAGGCAGGTGAAGCTATATCCAAGCAACTGAATTGATAAACAAAACTGAAGGAAGCGTTTGACATTTTACAAGACGCAAAATAAAAAAAAAAAAAAACAAAAACAAAAACATCAATACTATAACTAGTCAGAATCACTCATCTGAATACCTCCATACTCTCTTACGAGGTTCTCCTTAGAACTTCCCAGCATGGAAGAACTGACTAACTGCTCTCTTTGAATTATAAGTGGTTAGATCTACACACTTTCAGATTTTATTCCATTAACTCGGAATCTCGGCAAGTGGTGAGCCAATCGTCTCACCACTTGCCGAGGCGATCGACTCCAGCCGGGACAGACGCATTCTGTAGCGGAGCGGGAGATTGGACAGGCAGGGCTAATTTTTCCAGCACTGAGCACACTCGAGGGAGCCACCAGGACCCAGCAGCCCATGCGAGGGAGGTGAACGAGGCGAGAACGAGGCGTAGGTGGAGCCAGCAGCATCCCCTCCCCAGCCGTTCAAAAGCTGCCCACAGGGAGCATGAGCGACCAGGACATGGTGCGTCAGAAGGGAGTGGTGCGACAGTTAGCAGGGCAGTTTCGCGCAGGCAGGGTGAGCAGGAAGGGCAGAGCATTCCCCCCCCACCTATATGAACAGGGGTGGTGGAAGTGGCTCTCTATGTCAGAGAAAGTTTTGACGTCGCGGAACTTGAGGATGGGAATGATAAGGTTGAGTCCCTATGGGTTAGGTTCAGCGGGAAGGCCAACAAGACAAGCATCCTGGTGGGGGTCTGTTATAGGCAGCCAAACCAGGATGAGGAGAATGAGGAGGAGTTCTACAGGCAGGTGACAAAAGTTGGGAAATTGTCAGCACTTGTTCTTGTGGGGGACTTCAACTTCCTGGATATATCCTGGAAGCACTGTTGTGCAGCCCAGAGAAAGCAGTCTAGGAGGCTTTTGGAGAGCGTGGAAGATAGCTTCCTGACGCAGCTGGTTAGTGACCCTACCAGGGGAGGTGCCCCGCTAGACCTTCTCTTCACAAACAGAGAATGTGGTGGTTGGAAACTGTCTTGGGTAGAGTGACCATGAAATGGTAGAGTTCTCCATTCTTGGAGAAGCCAGGAAGGAGACCAGTAAAACCACTGTGTTGGACTTCCGGAGGGCTGACTTTGAACTGTTCAGGACACTGGTTGGTAGAGTCCCTTGGGAGGCGGTTCTGAAGGGCAGAGGAGTCCAGGAAGGCTGGGCGCTCTTCAAGAAGGAAATCTTAATGGCGCAGGAGTGGTCTGTCCCCACGTGCCCAAAGACCAGCTGGCGGGGAAGAAGACCGGCCTGTCTGAACAGAGAATTGTGGCCTGAGCTTAGGAGAAAAAAGAAGGTTTACAATCTTTGGAAAAGAGGGTGGGCCACTCGGGAGGACTATAAGGATGTTGCGAGGCAGTGCAGGGACAAAACCAGAAAGGCCAAAGCTCATCTGGAGCTCAATCTGGCGACTGCCATTAAAGACAACAAAAAATGTTTTTACAAATACAATAATGCAAAATGGAGGACGAAGGAGAATCTCCAGCCTTTACTGGATGCGGGGGGGAACTTAGTTACGAAAGATGAGGAAAAGGCAGAGGTGCTTAATGCATTCTTTGCCTCAGTCTTTAGCGGCAATACCGGTTGTTCTCTGGATACCCAGTACCCTGAACTGGTGGAAGGGGATGGGGAACAGAATGTGGCCCTCGCTATCCATGAGACGAAATGGTTGGTGACCTGCTACGGCACTTGGATGTATGCAAGTTGATGGGGCCAGATCGGATCCACCCAAGGATACTGAGAGAACTGGCAGAGGAGCTGGCCAAGCCGCTTTCCATCATTTATCAACAGTCCTGGCTATCGGGGGAGGTCCCAGTCGACTGGCGGCTAGCAAACGTGAGGCCCATCTAGAAGAAGGGCCAGAGGGTAGACCCAGGAAACTATAGGCCTGTCAGTTTGACCTCAATGCCAGGGAAAATCATGGAGCAGATTATCTTGAGCGTCATCACGCGGCACTTACAGGGCAACCAGGTGATCAGGCCCAGTCAGCATGGGTTTATGAAAGGCAAGTCCTGCTTGACGAACCTGATCTCCTTCTATGACAAGGTGACGCGCTTGGGGGATGAGGGAAAGGCTGTGGATGTGGTCTACCTTGACCTTCAGCAAGGCTTTTGACACCGTTTCCCACAGCATTCTCCTCAAGAAACTGTCTGCTCATGGCTTGAACTGGCGTATGCTTCGTTGGGTTAAAAACTGGCTGGATAGCTGGGCCCAAAGAGTCGTGGTGAATGGAGTCAAATCCAGTTGGAGGCCGGTCACTAGTGGCATTCCCCAGGGCTCAGTACTGGGGCCAGTCCTCTCCAATATCTTTATCGATGATCTGGATGAGGGGATCAAGTGTACCCTCAGTAAGTTCACAGATGACACCAAGTTAGGTGCATGTGTCGATCTGCTCGAGGGTAGGAAGGCTCTGCAGGAGGACCTGGATAGGCGGGACCGATGGGCTGAGGTCAACTGCATGAAGTTCAACAAGGCCAAGTGCCGGGTCCTGCACCTGGGGCGCAATAACCCCAAGCAGAGCTACAGGCTGGGAAATGAGTGGTTGGAAAGCTGCCTGGCGGAGAAGGACCTGGGAGTATTGGTGGATAGTCGGCTGAATATGAGCCAGCAGTGTGCTCAGGTGGCCAAGAAGGCCAATGGCATCCTGGCTTGCATAAGAAGCACTGTGGCCAGCAGGTCTAGGGAAGTGATTGTCCCCCTGTACTGTTTAGATGTTGAACTTAGCGATATGGTTTGGTGGAGGACTTGTTAGTGTTAGGTCAGAGGTTAGACTCAATGGTCTTGAGGTCTCTTCCAACCTAGAGAATTCTGTGATTCTGTAATTCTGTGAACTCCTTTTTGATATGCTTTTTGGACACAAACTGCTTATTCATTCACCTAAACTAGACTTAAAAAAACAGCTGCCTCAGGTCCTCAGAACAGTCAGTGACCCTTCTGGCACCTTAGTTATTTAAGCACTCAGTTTGCAGGGCATGAACCTTATGAACATTGTGACTTGAAGTTTAGCTCTTTAAGGTCACATGATAGCCAGAGCAAATAATAGGCTTTCAAAATGCTTCTAACAATCTTAACAAAAGATCTACTGTCTCTCTTGGACTGCCCAGTGCTCAACATTCTTTAGGATTTGGGTATGAACTTGTGCTGGCATAGACCTCTACTGCACCTAAAGCAGATTTTTCACTCTGTCTACTCACTCCTAACTCTCTGTTGCCTCTTCTCTTATGTTGCCATGAATGTTTGTGAAAGCACAAAATGATGGAAGAACCCTGGCAGATTAAACCTAATACAGCACAAAAAACAGTTAAAAAAAAATAAAATTAGTTGTGCGTTATTTTTTGTGATAGACATTTTGCAAGATACCATCATTTTAAGTTATTTAAGTTCCAAAGTCCCAAAGGCATGTGCTTTTCATTACTCCTAGCTGAAAGTTCCAAAATAAATTCTTGAGATTGCTTTGTTTAAACTTTGTTATAGAGTAAAATAGAAAGTAGAGATTCTTTTACAGTTTGCTTATTCCAAATAAAAGTATGCTTAGCAACTACTAGATTATAAGAATAAACCTAATTAGTTCCTTAAAATACTGTTACTACATAAAAGCAAGTGTGTCATACATTGATATACTATAACATATTTAAAACATTGTCTACTATGCAGTAAGTAGGCATTCTGCAGCATAAGCTTCTTTTATTTCTTTCTACCATTGTAGTTTCTCCTAATTAAATAGTAAAAAGAAATACCTATTGGATAAAAAACAACACCCAATGAAGTACTGTTTTTATGGACTGTTCTTGGAGCCAGCTGAGATACAATGGTGCAACAAAACCTCCCAATACATGGTGCTACAATACCTTAATGACATTCAGACTGATATGGAAATAAAGCTAATCATCACAGAAGCACAAAGTTACAGAATGGTTGAAGGCTGGATGAGACCTCTGAAGGTCATCTGGTCCATATTCCTTCTTCAAGCAAGGACACCTAGAGCCAGTTTCACACTACCATGTCCAGATGCATCTACAAGCACAAAGATTCCACAACTACTCCGGGCAATCTGTGCCAGGGCTCAGTCACCCTGTCTGATGTTCAGACAGAACCTCCTGTGTTTCATTTGCTGTCCATTGCCTCCTGTCCTGTCACCCAGCACCACTGAAGAGAGCCTGGATCTGTCTCCCCTTACAGACCAAAGCTGACCTGGTGTCAGGGTGTGGCTCTTTACTGCATTCCATGTCAGCACATCCCGTTTTATGTAATGTCAAGATTTTTATATTTTCTGAGGTTTTAAAATCTTTCATTATCCTGGATAACAGAAGACTGATGGTGGAAACATCCTGTTGTGCTTGCCTGGTCTACAAACAGCCTGCCAGGAAGAAAGTGGCTGTAAGGCATGAATAAGTTAGCCATCCCCAATTCAAACAGTACTCTGAAGGGCTTTTTAAACAAACAAATCAGATACAAATCAGATGGGAAATGCTCTTACCCTGACAAGTGACCACAAGCAAATTAGAATTTAATTACTGAGAAAACAATGAAAAATGTGAATGTTAGTCATTCACATAAGGCAAACAAGCGAGAAGTAAATAATCTCACTGTACAAATTCAGTTCCAACCAGCTCTAACGATTTTAATTTATTACTTCTAGTACACTTTTTTCTCTGTGTTGAGAGGAGATCGTCCCAGGAAAAATATTATAAAAGTTGGAGGGTTTTTGACCTACTTGGGCATACTCTTTACTTATGCAACTTGGTGCTTCCTTCAGTCAATAATTATAACCCACTGCTGCTAAAGCAAACCATCATAAGACTAGTTGTTTTTTTCCTGAGATACTGAGATAAAGCAGACAAAAATGTGGCATAGATATAGATTTTTTTTTTTTTTTTACCTCTTCTGGTAGTTAGGAAAGCATTTTCTGTGTACCAGGATATTGAAAAATGTTTCAATAAAATACTTGCTTTAAAGTAACATTACTATTGGCAGGAAGCTAGACAGAGGCCTCGGTGAAAACTAACAATATAGACTAATTTTAACTTAGCTAATGAAAAAGCATGGCAGTGTGAGGTTTCTATTTTGGATGTACGTTGTTGGAAAATTAAACTGGTTAGTTATTGTAAAAACAGAAATCTCCTTCGTGTGAAACTTAAATTTCCACTTGATCCCATGTTTTGCCATTGGAGGTAGATAAGGCAGGTATATAAAGCAGTCTTGCTAATCATACAGATTCATCATCAGATATACTAAAGCTTTACTTGGACTTCATTATCATGAGAGTTATAATGATAACAAAATGAATCTTCCCTCCCTCCCCACTACTGTTTTTCTG
This sequence comes from Aythya ferina, assembly GCF_964211825.1. Classification (NCBI taxonomy): domain Eukaryota; kingdom Metazoa; phylum Chordata; class Aves; order Anseriformes; family Anatidae; genus Aythya; species Aythya ferina. The sequence goes on from NC_140301.1 coordinate 26,150,565, forward strand.
TACTTTCATCCTTTACATTCACACTTCTTGCATCTATGGTTTGCTGTATGTATTTTAAATCCATTAGGCAACATACACCAACATTAAATCATGCAGGTCCTCTCTGCACATAGAAAGTCAAAGAGATGCCTCTTGCCTAGGTCAAATCACTTTTCCAAGTTCTGAAATCTATCCAGATCACATTCAGGGAAATAGTTAGCACCTAGTGAAAGTACCTGAGATTTACCCAGTCAAGTAGATTTCAATGCAGAGCTTCACTGAGTCGTATTAGAGAAAAAATAGCTGTGTAAGTAAAAGATTGTGTCTAATTTGGAGAGATAAACTTGTTGTAGAACATTAAAACAGTAAAATGAGTTGGATTTCTTATGGGAAACTAATTTGGTTTCCAGAAGACACTACAAAGCAAAAGGAAATAAAAGTCAGTGAATTAAGTAAAAATATCTTATTTTGTTTGGGATTACTCATGTTATATATTTCTAATCTATGGAGGTTCAGGAACACATTGCAAAGTCTCTATTTTGTTCTTATTTCTACAAGTCCCTGCAGAGGTAAACAAAACTGCCAAGTGTAGAGTAGCAGGACTGTGATGAAGGGCATTCTTAGGAAGCTAGCACTAGATTTACAGCAAAAGACCAGTTAGACGGGGGACTTAGCACTCTCATCGCTTGAAAACAGTATAGTTACAAAACTCATACCAGAAACCAGACAGTGAAAACACCTCAGGCCTCAGAAACTTTAAAGCACACGGGTCTAAACTTCTGAAGCCAAACACAAAAGCTTAGCTGAGTCTTACCAAAATAAAAATCTAAAAATATAGAACATATGACATATTTCAGCTCATATTACTTTGTGAGGAAATTCCTCACTGAAGTAATACGTAAGATGACTAGTCATATGTATACCATATGTATCCCAGTTGTCACTCTGAAATAAAAATCATTCAGCTTCATAATGAACAAAATTGTATCTGCATTGAGCCATGCCAAAAGTCTATTTTGCCTAGTATCCTGTCTCTGACAGTAGCCAAAACGCAGGTGACATAAAAAAAAAAAATAAGAACAGGCAAAAAGGTAGCCATACTTTTCTCCCATGCACTTCCAGCAACATGATTTGCAATTCAGAACTTTTAAACCACAGATGTTGTTTTCATATTTAACAGTTTGCAAGTGGATTCCTCTCATGAATGTGCATTGCTGATTTTAAAACTCCTGGAAGCAGATAACATCCTGCAGCAAAGAATTAATTACACGTTAGGTGAAGACCCTTTTGTTTACTTGGAATCTCCACCTGTTAGTCTCATTTGATGTCTGCAATATGTGCACTGGAAGAAAAGTGTTTGCTATTTACCCATTTGCCATTTGTTGCAATTTTAGAGGTCTCCATCACAAACCCCTTGATTATTTCTTTTTCAGTTGACAGCATATTAGTCTATATAGTCTTTCTTCATAAAGAGCACATTTCATAATTTTGATCAAACTTACTGTCCCCTTCTGAAACTACAGTTTCCCACCAGATTCAAAATGTGGACATTTAAGCACTGAAATTACAGTAATCTACATATTTGTCTTTTATTTCTGTCCTACTGTTTCCTACCACCATTGGTTGATCACTACTGAGTAGTGAAATGACATTTCCCAAGATCTATTTCAATATCAAGGTCCTACCGAGGTCTTGTATTTAAAGAGTGATGACCTGATCAGAGTTCATTATATATGTGAATTTAGGATTTCTTTTTTTCTTTGGATTTCTTTCTTCCTCAAGTGCAAAACTTAATGTTCTTCATTTTGGATTTCCTTTGCCATTATCCATCAGTCTTCAAATGTTTGCTGCTTTTTTATTTTGGCATTTTCATGAGATAAATTTGCATTGCACTTTCTCAGGTCTTATTCTTTTCTACACTTACTAATTTCATTTCAGGTGCAAGCTTTCCCATCTCCTGCTCACTTTTCCAGTTCATTTATGAGTATATGTGCAGAGTGCAGAGTTGCAAAGCCTTTGCACCCTCATCAATTTTACAGATGACACAAAACAGGGATGAGTCCTTGATACACATGTGGGACCGTCAAGGGGGATCTTGACAGGCTGGAGAAATGGGCTGACAGGAACATGCAAAGGAAGAGGCATGCAAAGTCCTGCACCTGGGGAAGAACAACCCCAAGCCCCCATGCATGCTGGGTGCAACCCTGCTTTGCAGAAAAGGACCTTGGGGTCCTGGTGGACACCAAGTGGAGCAGGAGCCAGCAATGAGCCCTTGTACCAAAGAAACTTGATGGTATCCTGGGCTGCAATAGGGAAAGTACTACCAGCACGTTGAGGGAGGTGATCTTTCCCCTCTAATCAGCACTGGTCAGGATGCACGTGGAGCACTGTGTCTGGTTCTGGACTCCACAGTAGGAGAGAGACATGGAGCTAGCAGAGGGAGTCCACCAAGGGCCACAGAGGGACTGACATGCCTATAAATCACAACTGCTTGCAGAAGCACAGAAATCCATCTACCTGATAATATTTCTGTGTGGACCTGAAGCTGAGTGTCCTATTTGTCACTAATTTGCTACATGAAGTGTTAGTAGCTTTGTATTTCTGTCTATATGATGTGATCCTATCTGACAACTGGGCCAGGAAGTAAAAGTAGGAGGTATAATAAAGCACTGTGCCTCCAGAAATCTATTTTGGAAATATTTTACATATACGCACGTTATACATATATATATATATATATATATATATATATATATATGTATGTACGTACATAAATGTATGTATATAAAAGGTATGTGTCCTTATATGAAAGTATACACAAAGCCTCTGATTTTTAACTTCACAAGGAAAAAAAAATTGCAGAAAGAAATCATGAATCTTCCATGCAAACATCCTGGCCCAAAAAAATTAGTAAGAAAAATTCTGCAACATTTAATGTCTTCATACAGACTGGGAAAAAGTATTCTAGGCTGACAGTCACTGACAATTATATTATATACAGACTGATGTTTTAATTACATATTGAGAACTGAGTTAACAGATGAAGAGGTATCTGAAGATATTAATATCTGAGTTTTAAACATTAACACAGAATGACCTGAAACAAAGGGCCATTAATGCTAATTTTACAAGAATACTCTGCTCTGGAATATGAATCAGAGTAAACTGGTTTGTACATGAAACATGGTAAGTTATTCCTTTCCAATTCTCCTCTACATTGTAAGTTAAGATGCCTGAAATGAAACCAAACTAAAAATGAATTACTCATCTCTAAATTGCTATTCAGTTAGTTGTAAACATTTACAGCCTAAATCTTTGCTAACACATTTTAGAGCAGAGTTGAGAGGTAGGAGTTTCTGTTTCATGAACAACTCTTTGATGTTTACTTATTTGTTCCACTGGAAAGGAGGGAAAAAATATGACATTTTTATGAGACGGATGAACTGAACAGCATGCTCATTTGCCTGGTCTCCAAGCAAGCAGTGAATTACATGAGTGGCCTGGAACTCTAAAGATCTAAGTGTTTCTGTGGCCTCCACACCACCACCAAAATCCTACTTCATGTGAGGGAAATGGAAAATGCCAGCAATTGAGTCATCAGGGAGAGATGAACCGAGCAGACCAGACTCTTCAGATGCTCACTTACTGACAGTTTGCACAGACAACATAACTTTTATAACCTGAGAAAACTGAATGTGCAGGGGAACTCTAACAAGCTATAACAGTTCCAATACAAGATGCTTTTATTTATGCAAAAATGCCTGAATAATGTTTTATTTTTTACGATGTACTAATGTACATGTAACACCCATGAGTAGACTTTCATCATGATATTTCAGAGGCAACAGGACAGGGCTTCAGAGTCATTTGGATTAATTTCTTCAAGTATCATGTTCACTTAACATCATCATCTGAAAGCTGTAATTCCTTTAATCCACCAAAATAGTCTAATACTGAACTAGTACATGCTAAAGTTAGTTCTTGTACACACACACAAAATCAGCTGCCATTTCTATATGCAATATTTACTCAAATCTGTAAAAGTATGCTGCTATGAAATTTCTCAACATTTATTAAATTGTTTCACTTTGTCTTTTTGCTTAAATTCAGCTGTTACCTTGTTTTGACATAAGGAACATCTCACAATGGAGAAGTATAGTCCACAACTTCAGAATAAACGTCTCCATCCCGATTCTCGCTACAGCTGAAGTCTTCCCTTCAAGGCTCATTAGAATAAGCAATGCCTGGTTATAACAAACTCAAGCACTAGGGATAGAAGATACTCCCTAAAATGAGTTACGTTTACCTGGAGTTTGCTCACAGACAACCAAATTAGAGGAAAGTAATACATCAGTTCCCTATTGTGATATCACTCTGATCTGTCTTCAAATTTCAGCTTCGCAAACTTTGACATGTAGCATTGTGGGATGGATCTGAAAGTCAGGGAAACCGACTTAAGTACCACTTGCTGTAACAGGATAGCTGCAACTCTGCAACTGAAATTGCAGCCTCTCAAGCTAGAATAATGAAAACAGTTCCTCATCTACAGACTCTGCCTTTATGATTCCCGTTCTATCAAGGAAAGGTACATACTACCTTTACAACAACAAGAGAGACCAAAGACTAGACAGAGACAGACAACGTTATGCTGTTCCACCCACCTGGTGGTCCCTCCTCATAAAGCTTTAGGTGAGCTAGAGACAAAAGCATTAGTAAGATTGTATTCAAGTTTCACACAGGGTACTTAGATTTTTACACTCATTAAATATGTATCCTAGCAGACAGTCCAGCAGACTCCCTGCTTTTTATTCATTGCTATAAGCATATACCTCAGTCAGTATTGAAAAATATATGTAAATAAATCAATAGCCAAGATATGACATATGCCACTGGATAGTAGAGATAAAACACAATATGATATTACCAATGACAACTAAAGTATGAGGCGTGCTTCACTATTTTGCAAAGAAAATATATACTTCAATATGCATGTTTTTCCCTAATGAATAGAAAATCAAACATGAAATAAACACTAGGCGTTTTGAACAGCCTACACAGTTCAAGCAAATGCCTAAAATGTGGTCAGATGTGTAATTACAAAGAAATTATTTGAATACAAAGCAGCAATAACATTTACAAATATATACGTGTTCATTTAAATCTTTGTCATGATACAGAGCAAGCTGCACTGAGCATTAGCATTTCGAAAAGAAAAGGTGAATTCACTGGTGAATCTGGTAAACTGAAGATATAACCTGAAGCTTTGGGAGTACTAGATACAGTGGATCACAATGTTCTTGTCTAAATTGAATGGCAATTCTCATTTTCTAAAACTGCTGCATAAAGCAAGTGTATACACTAAAACATTATTCAGTACTATTCTATATGTGTTCAAAACTTTGCTGATTATGCTTTTTTTTCAGAAGACCCTTTATGCATGGAGAAGATGACCTTGAGCACCTGATTCCAGAAAATACAACATGCTGACTTCCTGAAAGAAGAATGCCTCCTGATATTTCTTAAGATCCCTGAAAAGTTTCAAACAAACTTAGATGCAAAATATTCTAAGGTTACCTTTTCTTCTTTGACAACAAAGCAAATCACTTACTTTCTCTCAGTTTAAGTAAAATCTTACATGAAAACCTTTCACACAGAAAATTCCACAACTGACATTTCAAATAGATGAGTTATTCCTCAAAACTTTACATAAGCAGTTTAAGAACCTTCTCCCCCATGATCTCAAAACTTCAAGTAGACAGTCAAAGGTTTAAAGGCATTTTAAGCACATTCATTTTTGTAAAAAATCTTACTTATTAAACTCATCAAATGAAAAATCCAAAACAATGTTATCAAACAATTTAAAAGTAATTACAGAAGAGAAGCCGGAAAACTTGAGAGTTATCTATGTGCCTTGAGGAATCCATTATCTTTAAATTGAGTCAATTCATTAAATTTCTGAATAGTGAGAGTTTCTTATTCTTGTCTCTCTCTTTGGTAACGTTTGGTCCCACCCCTTTCAAATTCTCTTTTACTGAAGCCTTTCTTTTCTCTTCCATTATTTCCCATGCAGCTTTCTGCTCTAACCACCAGGTGCCAGAAGAGCATCTCCTCACCACAGCTGCTTTCTTTTTAGCTATTTATTTATTGATTTCCACAAATGTATTGATGCAGCTTTACAGTCTTTTTTTTTTTTTTTTTTTTTTTTTTTTTGGGGGGGGGGGAGGCGCTACAGTCCTAAGAGGCAGCAAACGTTCACACATTTTTTTCCCCTAATAGAAATAATCAAGAGCATCTTACAAACCATGTCATTTCTTCTGTCTTGAACTGGTATTTAAAGTATAAGTTTTACACAGAAGAATTAGATTTGGTAGAAATATAGAAACTTTTTTAACATGTTAAATGAGTGCAATGTTTTAAGCACTTAAATCATGGCTTACATGTTTTTTTACAAGGTGATTGGTCAGTGAAAGCCCAAAGCTTAGGTTTATAAAGAACTGACAGAAAGACTTAAACTTTCTCAGAACCAATTTGAACAAGTTTAATATTTAAGCATCTCACTGTAACTAAGAAATTAAATTTGACTTATTTAGGGATAAGGGCTTGTCTAAAACTATACTGAATATAGTTTTTCATGTTGTTCTAACTCTTCTTCCCTCACCCCATTCCATCTACTCTTGCCTTTCCTCCTTTATTTACTTCCCATTTGACCTGAACTCTTTTACAGCCTTGTAATTCAATATATCGATGGAAATCAATTCCCCAGCCTAAGAAATAAGCAGACATCCCTCATGTCTACTGAATGATTTTTAGACTTTCAGGAGAAGGAAGAAACATGTAAACCTAAGATTTAAAATGATCATTTTCTGCACCTTAAAGATTCTGTTAGAGTGAAAATAGGGAGATGTGGAGAAGGGAGACAGCTGGAAAGGAACACATAGAGAAACAAGTTCCAAACACATCATTAGTTAAGCATTTAAACACTGTCTGAGTACTGAGATAATACCTGTGCTGTTCCTGAAGACACAGCTGTTAACTTACTACAGAAAACAAAGTAACTACACAACAGTTATTGAATTCCCTGGGAGTAACAGAACCATACCCACAGAAAAGCAGGCCTCCCAAAGGAAAAACCAGCAACCCCCCTGATTCTGTTACGTAAACGAAGAAAAGAGCTTCTACTCTTTCTGGCTGCAAATCAATATAAAGCACTATTCAAAAATAGTCACCTGAGTAACTATCTACTTGATCATTCCCCTCCTGTCGCAGGTGAGGTTACAGCAATAGTTCATTTACTTGATAACAGAAATTAAGTTTCACTTGTGATTTTCATCCTCACAGGAAGGCACCATTAGATGTACTGTTGTTGGGGACATTCAACATGATTTCTTTCTCAATATATGTCCTATTACATATATATTAAATAACAATCTATTTCAGGATCATGTTCACAAGTGCAATATGGCAAATAAATTACGCCTTATCAAAAATACGAGGAACAAATTTATTAAAGCATTTCTTTAATGACTAACAAACTCTCTCTATCCACTTCATTCAGAAAAAAGTTAAAATACCTAACGTTTATTCTAGACTGTAGATCTCACACCTTCTCAATCACCTATAGTGATTGAGAACACCTTCTCAATCACTATATTGTATATATACTATAAGCATGCATTATAATTTTAATTATATTTATTATAGTATTTATTATCATCATAATAAATATATTATAATAAATATTTATAATAAATAATTATATTTATTATTTTTATTTATTATTTAATAAATATTTATGTTTGTATGTTTAGATATTATAATAAATAATTATAAATTTATTATAATATTTATAATTATATTTATTATGCATTATATTATAAGCATATATATATATAAGCATGCATTGAGAATGCATGTGTACATGTACATTTATTCGAACATGGATGGATGTGGGTATAGGAACATAATGTGTTCACACCCCCACAGGAACACTGCTTCCCTGATATATTCTCAGAAACCTATGAGTTTAGAGCAGTAGACAGACATTAAAATATGGATGTGTACAAAATGATGAAACGTACAATAAATAGGTGTGGTGGCTTGTTTTTTTCTTTTTCAGATAAGAGTACGTGTCTGTGCCATAGCAGAGAGGGCGAACATGGGAAGGATGTTATCAGATGTAACTAACAAAGCCTCAGAACAGTTCTGAATCCAGGTTCATATTTTCAGAAAGCTTCAAGGTGTCCAGATTCAGGATTTCATTTGGACTGGTATGTAAATCAGTGCTGTACAAATGGTGCTGCAAATAGAACCTTGATCATGTGAACAATGAGACAGGAGAATGAGATCTGATACAAGGAAGTGAATTCAAGAAAAATCAGAGGCATTTGTCTTACACAAAGGGCCTCATATATTTTGAAACAGAACAAGGGAAATAAAATACAAGGTCATTCTCTTGTGCTGTACACAACTGTTCTTTCACTGTGTTTCAGTTAAATAACAATAAACATCTCATAAAATTCTGTGACCATTCTGGGCCTTCACAATGCCACATTGGTAGGACCCATAGCGGTGCCTGCATTTCAAAGTAAAAACTACGGTAAAAGAAAAGAATTCACAGAACTTGCCTTCATTATATTCAGTTAACAGATTAATCTCTTCAATAGGAAAATGTAGTTTAAAATCAAGTTTCTACTTTGAGTGGACCAATGCGGTTCTGTATATAAATTCTGTATATAAATTCAAAATGTTATCTACAGCTACACAGATGTGTGTATTCAGATATGGCTTTGTATAATGTGAAACATGTCCTTTTTAGGCATCTGCTGTAATATGCATCCAGACTCGAAACCAACAGGTCTCCTAAAACTGCTGTATTTAAATAAACATGGAAAAAAAGCAGAAATTTTCGCTGAAAAAGTGAGTCACACTTCTTCTCCCCCTTTACCCTGTAATAATATAATGCCCCGTGCATAGAGAGGCAAAGATGTTTTATCACATGACCTTAGGCACAATTTCCATCCTGTGTTATTATTTGCAGATTTAAACATGGGAAACCAGTATTCTTTTCCTTTCTTCTCTCATATATAATGTTAATAACCTCTAAACAGAAAAGGGATTTAATTTGGCTTGAAAAATAGGTCAGGATTCTTATCCGAGTTCTACAGATGGGTAAACTGAAGTGTGGAAAGGTCAACACTAGTGTTTCCTGAAGTCATTCCAGAAGATAGCATAATAAAAGCTGGAAATGGAACTCAGGCGTTTTACCAACAAATCAGCAGCATTAATAGATGTAAGTCTTGTTACTCCCATCTCCAAAGGCACAGTAGGAATGAAAGTATCAGCCAAGATGGGAAGAGAAAAGTTCCTTTCTCATAAGCCCTGTATGTCCTCTAGTAGGCAGGAAGAAGAGACTGATTCCTCTTCACTGCCTGCAGCCCTCTGGTACCACACTGCTCAACAGACCTGCAGTTTGAAAAGCGAGTACCTCTCATACTGAGAAACATACCCATATAACAAGATTTTTCATTTAATATAGTCAAATCCCAAATTTTCTATTAAAAATATATATATGAGGCAAAGGCTTGCCTTTATTTTATTTTATTTTAATTATTTTTTAATAAATTTATGATAAAACCAACATTAAGATCACCTGTTAGAACTTCCTTCAGTATACTGACATCAAGCATTATGTCTGTTGCAGAGACAAATATAAATTGTTTGAGGCAACAACAGAAGCCCATGTTAAAGACGGATATGAAAGCTTATCTCTCATCTCTTTGTTCAGATCATTATGCCTCTCTTTCTGTCATATAAGCTGGTTATTCTCTGCATTTACGTCACAACCATAAAGTGATTTTCTTGCTGGGAACCCAGAGCATAGGGGACCAAGGCTTTAATATATGAAAGACTTGGGAGTAAATCTCTGCCATTTTTTATGTCATTTGCAACTGACTTAGACATTTTCTGTTTAATAAGAGTTTTCTTAGTCACCTCCTGGTTTCCTTATTTACCCTGAAACACAAATTGTGCTTACAGCTTATACAATTGTGTGTGTATATATATATATATATATATATATGAAGTGGCTCCATGTGGACAACAAGAAACAAGATGTCATCAAAGATTTAAGTATGATGAATAAGACAGACAATGAGAGAACAGGGTTAGTTATTTTATGTCAGATAAAAAAAAATGAATTAGCAAGAAAGCATGTAACAAAAAAGAGCACTAAATGGATTAATATTTCAACTTGATTTTCTTTCTACATTTTCTCTGACCAGAATGACAAATACTTCTCTCATCATTTTTACCATTTTTGCTCCGCTTAAGCAAAAGATGAAGTACTCTCAGTTTTATATGAGAACTAATTTGATGGCTAAATGCACATTTTAATAAGGATCACAGGATGTGAAGTTCTTATCTTCTATATCTCCTCAACATGGAGATTGTTCTTCAAACATAAGTAGTTTTATGAGCATGAGAACTCATCTCTAAACTCCCCTTCTTGGACATCGCAGGTTGCAAGCTCTTATCAATCATACGCAGCAGCTAAGATTCACTGTATGTGGATTCTGTGTGATCCAATACCATAGATGAGTTCACTCATTATAGACATGTATTTGTCTCCTCTACGTGGCTAGGTATTCTCACATTTATTAACAGCTGACACATCCACCCTTCTATCAGATCTAATGCTTCAGAAATGGGAGAAATTACTCTAAGAATTATGAGGAAAAAAAAGGAAAAAGAAGCTTTTACTGAAAACAGAAGAATTGAATTTTAGGACCAGAGGAGTATGCACAGAAATGTCTCGAGTATACAGTAAAGATTTCCATGGAATAAACCGGTAACTATAAATTAAAATACCCTCCTTCCAGTCTACCAGGATGTAAATACTATAATCTACTACAGTCTTGCTGGATTTTTAGACTGACAAACTTCAAAGAAGTTCCAGTTTCTCTAGAGACCCATGGAAGCAGTTTGTGTTAATTACAGAGAGACAGTTGACGGTGCAGTGACTTGCACTATGGAAACAGAGGAATTAAAGGTTAAGAAAACAATAATAAGGTGTGCCAAAATCTCGTAATACCATCCTTTAATTCAAAATTTGCAACTCAAGATTTGGGGATATTTACTGGTAATTTTTAAATGTTGGGAGTGACAATACTATGGCTACACAAGATGTTATCAAAGGCATTAAAAAAATCTGGTGAGGAGTTGTATTTGTTCATTAACTTCTTTCAGTTCTAATATTCCTAACAGGCCTAGTCAGTTCCACACACGTGTTCCTTGTTATGTCCATTTGCTTTTCAGTTGGTTTCCCACATACCAGGCCAGACTACGAGCCTCAGGAGGGAGTTAGCTGCTTCTCCAAGCTGCTCTGAGTCACTGTGATGTCTGCCACGTAGGCCAAATTAAGCCTGAATTTCTTGCTTCCAGTAGGCAGCAAGAACAATGAGGAAAAACATGGCAAGGAGGTGAGAAAAGATCAAAAAGCCAGTAATCCTCTCACACAATATCTCTACCTTCCTGTCATAGCTGTCATATTGCATGGTGATGGAGGAAGTAAATCAAAGACTTAGAACAGAATTGTGAGAAAGATCACAGTATTCAGCTTGCAAGTTTTCAAACAGCCTTACTTCAAACACTAATTTCTCATGACAAATGAAAAAGCTATGCTACCTCATAAAATAAGTATGGATTCTTGTACCTCGTTAGAAGTACTAAGGCATATGTCCACAGATTTCTTCTCCTTGGACGTAATCACAGTTATGACAGCTTTATTTTGGGTTAAAACCCCAAATGAATTTACCTAATAATTCTGCCTACTACTACTGTTCGTATACAGGTTCCTATTGTTTCAGTGGATGGAACTCCTAATCACTGAAATTAAAACACTAAGATAAACTGTTGACTGAAAGTTAAAGCAAGTTATTTTAGCATTGTTCTATGGCACCAATAATAATCTGTTCAGGAAAACTAATGGAGGAAGATCTCTGCCATGGAAAATTTTTGACTGATTCTGAAATCAAGAACTCTTCATTTGATCAGAGCCGTCAGAACAAGATACTGTGGTAACAGATGGGGTTTTAGGTTACAGGTTGAGAACAGTCTAAGTTCATCAATAATCTGCTTTGGATCATACTTTAAAGAAACACTTTGAGGACAAGGAGCTCGTTTGGTACCATTAGCAGGGAGGGAATTTTGGATGGGACGGGGCATGAAGGGAAATGTCACTATACACGTGTACTTTATTTGCAGATACTTTGCAGAGACTGTAGAAGTAATCCTGTACCAAAACTTCCATTTAATGGAAAAAAAAGGACAACAACCTAGCAGTAAGACCAACTTTGAATACAAACTCTTTTTTTTTTTTAATTACACCTGTGCTGGTCTCATAAACAGTGCTATCCTTCACCTGCAGAAGATTGTATATACACATTCCTGTGTATAATGCTTTAAGGCATTATAATGTACATCACCCGAATACTCAGAGAAGCCAGCTGTTGTAACTGACCCATCATATGCAACTTCTAAGTGTTTCCAGTGTCCTTGCTGCCATCACTGCTTTCTTGGCATCCAGGAGTATTAACAGAGATGAAAGAAATACAAACCAGTTAATACCTATAATGCTGCTACACTCTTAAAACATAGTCTTTGCCTATTTCCTTTAAAAGCACCGCTTCTGTCTCATCCTAGCTGGATCACCAGCGATTTGTTTTCATTCAGATCCCTCTCTGCCAGACATTGGAGTGACTAATGAACTGAAAAGTCTGGTCTGTATAAAAACTTGACTTAGCAAACCAACCATCAGCATGTTGATGACACTGCCACCCAAAATATCACAGTAACAAAAGAGTAACAATTTACATGGGCTCTAAGCCAGTCTGTCCTTTCTATTCAAATTTCAGGAAAGCATGACCTAATTTCTCTGCAAGTAGTAGAATCTGGAGCTTTTGTTAATTCAGTTTCCTTTTTTCTTACAGCATGTGTTTTTGCCACAGATGATTATAGTCATTAGAAGAAAAAATATTTATCTGGGGAAAATTAAATACAGAAAGCACATAGCCTATAATAAGAATCTAAGCGTAACAGAAAGAGACTGTGGTGTTGTCAAAAGTTGAATACCTGTATTTGCACAAAAAAAACCCTGTGCTGGTCATCTAGTGATAGACACACACCTCAGAGCAATCAGAGGCAATGTAAAATACATTAAAACCATGTTGATCCTGTCAAAACCTGGGGGAAAAAAGTTTTCTTAATCTTAAACAGCTTTTCACCTTCATTAACATCCCCTCTTTATCACAAAACAAGGTAGAGAGAGCTCAGGAAATAGAGAGGAAAAAAGCAGTACATTGAACAATATAAAGAAGTAGGTTCAGGACTCCTACTTATTCTTTCTCTTGATACAAGGCCAGGTAGATATTCACTAGAATTGGAAATAAATGTACACCATCACCATGCACACTTTCTCACAGCAAGGCAGTAGAAAAGCAGTTTTTAAATTCCACTTAATCCTTTTGATATGGTATTTTCTAAAATCTTGAGCTGCATGAAGCACAAGTGGTCTTTCATTTCAGTATTTCTGACAATTCCATGGTTCAGAACTGACTTCTGAGTAACAAGGACATCCTATTTTATACTTAAGAATACAAATTTGGTTGTGGCACCTGTAATACTCACTCTTTCCTTATAAATATGTGATATAAGTATTTATATAACAAAAGGCTTTTTTTTTTTTAAGTTAAAAAAAAAACAAACCTTTAAAGTATCTTTTTGTGGAATATTTATCTGATGGCTAGTTAGCATCGCACTTCAGACATGCCCCCTTACACATTTGTATATGAGAATACACATGGCTAGCTATACACATGCTCTGAGTGGATATTAACATTCCTCTGTTTACACACAAGTTGCAAAAGTGACAATGATTACTTTTATTCTGGACTTAACAGTGTGACACTACAGAGAACTGCACACATCAGACTAGACTCTGGCAGGGTCACTGCCAGAGCCAATGGGTAAGGTTGGCAAGTCACCATTAGCTCAGTACTGTCACTTAACAGATACGAAAATATTGTGACTTATCACTGTCTCTATCTCAAACAACAAAAATGTCAGAAATTAATTTCTGCAAATGCTTCATCTCTTTGTTTTACCTGCTTCTGTGTACTTCAATCCTACTTTTACTTCTTCATGATTTGCTTTCGGTGGTGGCCAGACAGTCTGGAGTCTCCCTGGAGTCTTGTCATCTTGCTCTGAGGGGCTCAGATCAGGCTGTTAAAATTATGAAAAAATAAAAAATTAAAGTCAGCAGTATCAATTGATTCCAAAACAGCAACCACCATCCCCAGCTCTACATATGTACTCAAGAATGGCTATCTGTCTCATTCCAGTGATCCAAAAAGTGCTCAGTTATTTGGAAGGGACACAAAGAAATCAGTATGGAAAAATAATTTTGAGGAGAAAAATACCCTAATGCACATGATCTATGATGATTGTGTTGAAACTGTTCATATCAGCATGGAAGGCTGTCTACGCTTTGGTGAACCAGGAGGTCAGGAAGCTTCTTTTTCCCTGTACCTATTTTTTTTCCAAGAACGAAAAGCCCCATCTGCACTTCTCCTACAAGTACACATTAGTGGGATTCACCTAAGACATCATTTGACAATATAATTTTCTGGAAGCGGAGCTGGTTTAAGAAATTCCAGCCACACCCCTGGCAGCTTGCTCAGTCCACATAGTATGTAACGCTGCCACATCAAAGTGCTGCTGCAGCTGGTTATGGGACTGCGCTGTCAATTGGAATGGTGAAATAATCCTTTAAAGGAGGGGTGGGGGGAGATAAACAAGAACATTTTAGTTTACTTTTTTGGTTGGTTGGTTGGTTTTTACAACTCTAACATTTCTGTAATTTGATTTACAATATACAATCAATGGCATAGACACAACTGCAACAGCAGAACACTACATGAAAGTGGCTCCATAAAAGGCCTATTTGGGCAAGGAAAAAGGAAAGGCAAGACCTTTTGCACTGGCTTTGCTCTGGGAAAATGTACCTGTGTACTAGACCAGACGCTGAGCAGACATTTCTAAAAGCCACTCACACTGGCTCCTGTGCTTCCTCCCTCACCAGGCATGAGTACAGCCTCCCGAATCGGGTTGCTGTGAGGCACACAGACGCTTGCGCCAGCACAGCCCAGGGAATGGCGTAAGCAGGAACCAGCAACCCAGGAATGGGAAGGGCACACCGACAGCATTTTCTGTACATGCCAGGGCCAATGAGTGCCTCTTTTCTCCTCCTCCCCGCAGGTAATTTACTTAAAACTGGTAGTAGCAGTCTGCCCAGTTGTCAGTCATCTTTTATGAGCATTTTAATTATACATAAGAATAAAAATTTTAAGAGAGTACAACCAACGCAGCAAATTAACTTATGTAGCTTCAGGTTTAGGGTCAGATCCTGCAAATTTAATCATTCAGGTAATTCCCCTGTTAGCCAACAAGAACAATCTTCTGGACTGATACTATCTGCCAGAGACGTAGCTGAAAGAGTTTTTGGTTGGGGGGCATAGGGACAGTTACTCATTTTGTTAAAGTCTAAATTGCACTCAAATTCATTTATCGTTGTGGTTTTTATAAATAGCAAAGATTTTTTTCATTTCTTAAAAATTTACATCAGCAAATATACATACGCATAGGAATATTAACCTTGCAAATATTTGATTTAACCCTAACTTAAGTGGTCTAATTAGAAGCACTTGGTTATACTTGCATAAGGTTAAATACTTCTCCATATTTGTAAAGCCGAAATATGTAAGTAAATAAGAAAAAAATACTATAAAATTCTATTTAAATTTAAATTTTACAGAGCTTCCAGCTCTGAAGGATCTGCAGTTGTTTCTTTTTTGGGAGGCTGTGTGAATACATTTGCCTTGGACAAATCAAACTGAAGATCATCCACAACTTCTTGTATCAGGTCTTATCCTAGAATTATTCCTAAAGGCAAAATGAAATAGTACTTTTAAAACTAAAATAAAAATAATAAAAAAATAATAATCAAAGAAAGAAGGCAGAGGGAGATTGGGAAACTATTAAATAATATCACAGTTTGTATTTGCAACACAAAACTCATTTTAAGCTCTACTTAATATATGGGCAACTGTTTCATAATCATCTTTTAAAATCAGAAACTGATGTTTAATTTCTGACTTTTAATCCAAATCTGTGATTATCACCAGGTCTCTTTGATTTCTGCAAGAACTTGAGATGATTGACAATTTTGAAAGCCCCAGGATTTCTTCAGTTTGGAATCCAAAATTTGAGATTGCTAAAGTAGAAGACAATTCCAACACTTTGACCTTATGTCCCCACCATTAATTTAAAACAATAAAATATTTTATATCCATATACTTCCAGATTTTAGGAAGAAAAAGTAAGTCAACCTACAGATTTGTCTGATGGTCCATCACCAGGTCTGGATTTTGACCTTTCAAATACGGCTTTCAAGGACTCCTTTTCATTTCTCATTTTGCGTTTTAGGGCTTCCAGCTCTGAAGGATCTGCAGTTGTTTCTTTTTTGGGAGGCCGTGTGAATAAAGCTTTAAAGACATCCAGTGCAGATTCAGCAGGGTTTGGTTTTATATCCTCAGAGGGAAACTGTGGTTCTATTTTGCCAGGGGCTTTGTTCTCTTGAGCTTCATCACTGTCCTCAGTCTCCCCAAAGCCTTCACCAGAATCTTCAGTTCTATCATCATTCTTGGAGACGTCTATGTTTAACAAGTGGGAGAGCTGTTCCAGGAAAGTAGGACTTGCTTTAGGTTCTGCTGATTTTTTCTTTGTGGTCAAACCTGATGTAATACTGGATTTCTTAACAGGCTGTCGTAACTTCAGCAGAGCTAAATCGTTCTCCCTCGGTTTGATTTCTGTAACAGTCTCCCCGTCCTCTGTGCCTAGTCCCTTTTTCCTCACTCGTAGTCCACTAAAGAAAGCGGGCAGCTGAAAAGTCTTTTCAGCCAGCGCTGCCTTATGGAGAGATGTATTATCAGCTGAAGGTCTTTGTTCTTCGTCTGGAAGCTCTGGAGGGCATTCCCCTCCAGCAAGCAAGCGACTCAAGTGCTCATCCATTAGCATTCGGGCTTTTCCATTGGAGTCATGCTCCAGAAAACCATCCAGCTCCTTGGGGAGCCACTTCGAAATTGGCGGGTGTAACTCAGTTTCATCTCTATCCGCGGTGTCATCACTGTGGTTGCACCCCTCCGAGTCCTCTGACTCCTCCTGGGTTCCACTGTTACCGTCGGAAGCCCCAGCGGAAAAAGCCGCGTTGTGTAGCCCGCACTCGCTGTCATGGGTCCCGTCGCTGTCGAGGTCCTTACCCTCGCAGTCCGACTCCGTATCGCTCGTCGTGTGCACCAAAGTGCCCTGCACCAGAATGGCATCCTTGTCGTCGCCGTCGGACTCGGCCGGAGAGCTCTGTGCCGACCCTAGACGGCGAGAGGACCGCTGGCCAAGCTCGGGGGCCTCGGGCGGCGGCTCGGGCCGGCTGCCAGCCATCGGCCCGGCGGGGACACCCGGCTTTTCGGAGCCGTCGCCACCGCTCCCCTCGCGGGGCTCCTCGGCACGGCCGTCCGGGCTGCCGCGCAGGGGCTGGAAGCCTCTGAGCACCGTCCCTTCCTCGGCGGCAGCCGGCTCCAACCTGGCCGTCAGTCCGAATCGCGTCTTCATGGAAAAAGTGGTGCAAGCGCCGTCTGCCGGGCTCGGCGGCCCCCAGCCCGCTCCCTCCATGCCGGGAGCCGGCGGGGTCAAGGCAGCGGCGGCGGGGCGCGGGCCCGGCGCGGGCAGGCAGCGGCCCGGCCCCGCTGCGGCTGCTTCCGCCCGGCGGCCGCGGAGCCCATGGGGCCCGCGGGGACACGCGGCGAGTCCTGGGCGGCCGCGGGGCCCGGTCACCGGCACCAAGGGCTCTGGGGCACGGCACGCGGAGCGGGGCGGCGGTGCGGGGCGCCTAGACGCGCGGGGCGGCCGGGCGGCGGCCGGGAGCTGCCTCCTCGGGGCGGGAGCCGAGCGGGACGCCTTGCCCGGCGCTGAACGCCCGCGGGACGCCTCGGCACGGCCCTTCCGCTGGGGTCGGGGTCCGCCGCCCTGCACCCATAACGAAGTCAAGCCCGAGTCAGCCCGAAGCTCCCCGCTGGTGCTGCCGTGCGGAGCTCCAGGTCTCGGCTGCCCGAAGAGAGCCCCGGCGAGCGCCCGCGAAGTCGAATCCAGAGGGGGGACGATGAAAAAAAAAGCGAGAGCGAGCCTGCCTTCCGATTTGCTGCAGGTTTCATCCGGAATGCAGATCGCAGCCCGCGGGGCCACGGGCAAAAACCAGCGCGCCTGGTTTCGCGTTACTCCCTCCCTCCTGCGCCGAGCACCGCCGGGCACCGCGCCCAGCGCCCCCGAGCCGCCGCCGGGACGGGGCCGGACGGGACCCGGAGCCCGCAGCAGCTCTGGAGCAGGCACTGCGCCGCCCCGGGGCCGGGACTGCTGCGAAACGACCCCCTCTGCTCACACCTTTCTCTTCTTTGGTAACCTCGTTCTGTGCGGCGCGTGGGTAAGATAGTTTAGGTAACATGGGTGAGTGTACTTGCAGGAAATCCTCACGTCCGCATAAATCGGCATTAAGAGAAGCTGTCAGGGACTCTCTTTACATGTTTCTTAACACACATGAAAGTGCAAAATACTTTGGCACAGTTGAAATTCAGGAAATCATTAATGTTCGGGTCAGGTTCTCCTCTAAAGTCTTCACTTTTCCTATTTTTGGAACTACTGAGACTGCAAATCTGCAAGAGTTTCTAATCGTCTTATCCCCCTGCCTTTAAGAAGTTACTTTACTCAGATTTCCACATCGGTATGTTAGAAATTCAAAGACAGCACTGATTTTGTTGCACCCAGGCAGAGGGGTCATTCTGCAGTCAGCCGTTTCGCTGTGCTGAGTAGCCTTGTGTAAACACCAAGCCGAAAGCCGTCCTTCCCAGGCAGATCAGCTGTGCCTGGCACCATTGTATCACATTACAGGAAAACATTTACTGAAAAGCTGAATGCTACAAACTAGCAACAGCTATGTATGCCAACATACTTATGTTTTGGTGTAGTGTTTATGTACAAAAAGCATGTGTTTCCCTTTAAGGATACTATAGAAAGTAAAGTCGTCATAAAGTCAACAGCGAAAGTCATTGGTATATACTGCAGGAAGCAAGTTTCCTGAAATCAGATCTTAATAATACCAAGGGCTTAGACAATGCCTACCGACACCTTTTCAGTTACAAAGTTGCATACATACCTATAGACAAAGAGTACTGGAATCACTCCCAGCTTCACTTGTGATTTAAGCATAGAACAACACTATCTACCTTCCTATCTGCCATTTCCTGCATGCAGAAAGTTCTGGACTTGCACCTCTGCTGTGCTTAATCATCAAGGGCAAAGGCAAGGAACATCCCAATAAGCTACAACTTACTGCCCTGGTTTTCTAGGCTTATATAGACCAGTATCATAAAAGGAAGTGCTACATAAGGAAAGTCTTTTTCACTCCCTGTGCCAACTTTCTCTTACAACCCAGTGTTACTAAGACAAGTGGCAGGAAGCTATCTCAGCACTGGTGAAAATTTCTTCCAAGACCAGACTTCTCTAAGGCAAGTCTACAGCAATTCTAAACTTCAGTTTATGACAAAATATCGGGCAATATTGACGTTACTGAACCAAAATTTTATACTCATTACATTTAAATGTATACCTATTTTTATATTCAACCACAGGATAATTGTTCAAAGAACAATTACTATTGTTCTGATAACTTCTATAGTTATGCTTTGCATATTTTATGTGCATATTTATTTGAGGTATGGTTAACTTATGCTGTATAAACAGTATTGTGTTTTTCAAAAGTAGTTTGGTTGTTCAGTGATCAAAAACCTTCTATGAAGTTACTCATGTAGCTGTATTTTAAACTAAACATACTTACTAGATGATGCCAAAATATAACAGGTGACAACAGGTGTCGACAACACTACACTAACACTTAGATAGAATAAAAAAACTTATGTGTAATAATTTAGGGTCACCAAACTGTGAAAGTCCTATGAATATTGTCTGTAAGCAGGTTACTGAAAATAGCCACAATCTAACTATTCTAGATTTTAATAGTATGTATGAAAAGTTCAGTTATATCCCTTATAACTCCATATAAGGTCATATTGTGTTGATAATTCTTAAACATGTTTTTCACAGAGATGAGGGGTGGAATGTATTGGGTTTACGTGGCAATGTTTTAGTAGCAGGGGGCTGCAGGGTGGGCTCTGTGAGCAGAGCCCAGCAGCTGCCCCATGCCAGATCAGAGCCAGCTCCAGCTGCTCCAAAAGGGGCCTGCCCCTGGCCAGAGCTGAGCCGGGTATGGGAGCAACATTGGTTGGGTCTCTGGGAGAGAAGATTGAAGAAAGGGAAAAAAAAAATGCTGTTAACTGCAGCTGGAGGAGTGAGAAAATGTGAGAGGAACAGCCCTGCAGACCCTAAGGTCAGCGCAGGAGGTCAGGAGGTGCTCCATGCAGGCAGCAGCAGTTCCCCTGCAGCCTGTGGAGAGGCCCCTGGTGGAGCAGGCTGTCCCCCAGATCTCCACACTACAACCCACAGAGGAGCCCCCGCTGGAGCAGGTGGCTGTGGCCTGGAGGAGGCTGCGGCCCATGGAGAGCCCCCGCAGGAGCAGGCCCCAGGCCAGAGCTGCAGCCCGTGGAGAGGAGCCCACACAGGAGCTTTTGGTCCTGTGTAGTCTGGGGGGAGCTGCCACCCATGGGGGACCAATGTTGGAGCAGTTTGCTCCTGACAGATGGACCCCATGGTACGGAGCCATGTGGGAGCAGTGCTTGAAGAGGTGCTGCCTATGGGCAGCCCCCTCAGGCTCAGTTCGGGTAGGACGGCATCCCGTGGGAGGGACCCCATGAGGAGCAGGGGCAGAGAGGGTCCGTGAAGGAGCAGCGGAGACAAAGTGCTGTAGACTGACCACAGCCCCCATTCCCTGTTCCCCTGCACTGCTTGGGAAGAGGGAGAAGAGGGTGTATGCGGGGGAGGTGTTTTTAGTTTTAGTTTTTCACTGTTCTAGTCTGTTAGTAATAGGCAATGAATTATATTAATCTCCCTATATTGAACCTATTTTGCCCGTGACAATAATTATTGAGTGATCACCCTGTCCTTATCTCAACCCTTGAGCCCTTTCCATCGTATTTTCTCTCCCTTTCCTTTTGAGGGAGTGAGAGAGCAGTTATGGTGGAGCTCAGCTGTTCAGCCAGGTAAAACCACCACAGAAGCAATCTCACAAGGCTACAGAAAATGAGACTGTTTTATAGGTACCTAATCTCTTGATAATAAACTAGAGGAACAGAGAAGAAAACATTAAACTTTTTAAGCATTAGGATGAAAAAGGGAATTTGTCCCTGTACCTACCATCAGAGAAATTATCAAAAACTAGAAGCCAACCAGTATCTTAAATTCAGCACACAATGCATAAAGCCCCAACCTCAAATAAAGATCCTGTAATGACTGGCTTCTCACAGTCTGACAGTCACCCACCGGACAGCCCCTGTGAAGGGACTGGATAGCTGATGAAGAAATACAGTGTTTCTTAGTAAAATGCATGTATTGATACATGCCCTTAATATTTTTACATAAAAAGGAGATCATTCCATGCATATGCAAATGAGACTGAGCCAGTTCGCTGACAGAAGTGTTTTAACATTGGGTGGTTCTACCTCATGAGGGAAGTCTGAACAGACTTTAATGCTGCATCTGAAGGATGAAATGAAGGATGACTTCAAATTCTTTAGGAAAAAAAAAAAAAAAAAAAAAAAAAAAAAAGCAGTTATGATAACGTTACAAGCTTCTTCACTTAATAAAACTGACAACCCTCTGGTGCCTCTGAAAAGCCCCTACAGCCCATCACAGCAACTTTCAGGACAGTCAATGCATTAATTATACAAAAGGACAATAATTCCTTATAGTTTAAAGAACATTTAATAATCCACACCCTTACTGACCTACATTTCATCACAGACAGAAGTCACACCTACAGCTCACTCCACTGCTGTTCTTGAGGTGTCTGAGAGCTCCCCTGAAGGAAACTTTATAACTACCCTTGAAGAAAGCACACAATAAGGCAGAAATAAAACTAGTCTTTTCAATCATTTTTATACAGCAAGACTCAAGGCTTTCTGACAGCATATCTATCTAGATTGCCTTTTCAGATTATAACAGCAAACCACGGAAACATGAACAAGGCATAGAGACATGGTCTACAGAACAGTAAAATGGTAGAACTGTGTAGAAAAATTTCCGATGCATTTTCAACATAAAGGGGCTGGAAACAAGAATAGTTTGCATAATTTCTTGAAAATCATTATAGAATCAAAATATGCACTAAACTGTGCCAGGCTTAAGAAAAGCCAAGTGAAGCTGCAGGCTTCACTCCTGCAATTTGAATTGATCTGAGGCTCAGTTGACACAGTCCTGGCCTCTGCACTGTCCCCAGTGCTGATTGATAAGGATAAGGATCTTAACATTCTCCAACTCTTCCTTCTGCCTCTCCTGCCAACTGTGCATCTTTTATACTTATTATTTTAACTCTTCAGATGCTTTAAAATAGAAAGGAGAGAGAATATGGAAGGAAATGTATAGGCCCTGGATTGATGCCATTGTCTTCACCTTTGTTAACTTGGTATACGTGAGCAACTGGAAATCTGATTATCACCATTATACTCACTGTAAATAGAATCACAGAATCACAGAATTCCTAGGTTGGAAGAGACCTCAAGATCATCGAGTCCAACCTCTGACCTAACGCTAGCAGTCCCCACTAAACCATATCCCTAAGCTCTATATCTAAACGTCTTTTGAAGACTTCCAGGGATGGTGACTCCACCACTTCCCTGGGCAGCCTGTTCCAATGCCTAACAACCTTTCAGTAAAGAAGTTCTTCCTAACATCTAACCTAAAACTCCCCTGGCTCAACTTAAGCCCATTCCCCCTCGTCCTGTCACCAGGCACGTGGGAGAACAAACCAACCCCCACCTCGCTACAGCCTCCCTTGAGGTATCTATAGAGAGCGAAATATAAACAATTAAGTTTAGACTTAGCAACAAGTACATAGATACAATAATTCTTAACAAATTTCAACATTAAGTAATACTAACAATGAACATCAGACACATTTGGTCTAGGGAGACTATACACCCAGTGTTTTTCAATGACTTAATCACAATTCTGCTTGACACTGGTATATTAACTATTTTAGGCAAATTGAAAAAAGAAATATCAGAACAGTTACATAGTTATAAAAACAAAAGGCACATTAAAAAAAGACAATTTACTGTTTTGAAGACATCTATATCGTATCATTATACCTAATGAAGGGTGAAGGTATAAACCTACAGTAGCTCAGAGGGAGAGCTTGTAGAAGAGAATTTAGCAGATGATCGGGTTTAAAATGAGCAGACATACAATTAACAAAGACAGAGAATAAAAGATAACTGTAAATTGTGTAAGTAAACTGAGACCTCTGTGCAGTAAGGCACAAAGGCTGGCACTGAGTATGAGAACGGAGATTAAATCTGAATATTTTGCCTTTGTGCTTTACTTTTCTAGATTGCTCTCTTCTGTCCTCCATTGCATTCAACAGGTCTCTTGTTCCCCATATACACCATGATGTAATAGTTTAAAGATTTTTAAAAAAAAAAACAAAACAACACAATTTTGTAAAATAAAATCCAGTCACATCAAATAATGTATCAGAATTTCTTTAGTAATTGTTATCTATTAATATCTATTTTAGCTGCAGTTTCATACCTCATTTAAGTGCCTTTTTATCTGAGATAAAGTACTGTATAAAGTATAGGGTGGGGTTGCATTTTCATTTTGCTTCAGTATCTTCTGTATCTCTGTATCTTGTACATGCTGATTGCTAATGAGAACC
This sequence comes from Aythya ferina, assembly GCF_964211825.1. Taxonomy (NCBI): domain Eukaryota; kingdom Metazoa; phylum Chordata; class Aves; order Anseriformes; family Anatidae; genus Aythya; species Aythya ferina. Next base: position 26,174,533 of record NC_140301.1, read on the forward strand.
CAGCATGCTCAGACTAAGATCTTAAAATCTAATGCAGTACTTTTTTTCAGGCTTCTGATATGGAATGTGCATTTTAAACTCCTGTTAGAGAAGAATTTATTCATTGTTTCCCTTACCTAATTTATCTGCCTCCTTCCAAGTAATAGTTACATAGAAACATCTGTTCAGTAATATAAGCAAGCTGCCCAGGGAAGTGGTGTTATCTCCATCCCCAGAGGTATTTAAAAGACACATGTACACGACACTAAGGAACATGGTTTAGTGATGGGAGTGCGAAAGTCAGGTTCTTGGTTGGACTTGGTGATCTTGAAGGTCTTTTCCAACATGGATGATTCTATGATTCTACCTAGATATGAACATATACAAATATATTGCAAATTTATATAAGGCTGCTCCTAATATATCAAAAGTAGAGCAGAGCAAAGCAGCTTTGTTTTTCTTATTGCCATTGTAATGAATATAGCTACATTTTAAATCAGTAGTGCCCAACTTTTTGGTCAATTAGGCTAAACTGTTGTGTTTTTTTTTTTTTCCCCACCAGTAAGAAAGGGCCATAGATCACATGACTGGATCTAGTATGGCTGAGTAAGTAAATCAGTCCATTTTGGCTGGCATTTCCTGGAAACATTTTTGTTTTGGAGTTGTTCTTCAGACACGCACTCATTTTTTGACCACAACTGTCTTACTGTTCAGTCTGAGGACTGAACAGGAAAGACATCTGGGAACAGATTGCTGTCACCAGAGCAATTCATACAGCTTATCTCTGGTAATGACCATTCTTAAAGGCTTCTTATAGTATTACAGTGCAAACAGATTCTGATGGCAGCACCAGCAGCAACCTTTTCACCACCATTCTTTTAGCAGTTCCTCCTCCAACCCCTTGTTACACAATTCGACCTGGGCTCATCTTGCAGCAGAAAAATAGGCAGAGACCCTAGGGTTCTGCAAGTAATTCATCCCAGAGTTCTGTTCTGAAAGACTTTCAAGAAAGAAGGTCACAGGGAGTGAGCTGCAGGATACAATGTCTTGGTGGGTCACTCACAGCTTATCAGCCACATGCTAAGCACACCTCTCCCCCCCCCCCCTTTTTTTTTAATAGAAATTGGGGCTCTTGTTCTGAATCTCTTAGAAACGGCTGAATAAATATTCTTATATGTTAATTCCCTCTTTCATAGCGTAGTCACTAAGATTTCTAGACAGAAAATGCTGCTTGAATGAAGAAAAATAGAAATAAACTGCTTACTAATCTTTGATTTCTCTTACATTACTGAAATTGTTGTGCTTAAAGGACTTGATGTAAAGACCCACCTGCTCTATGCTCTATACAAGGATTTAAATACAGATGAATTACTCTCATTGACTGGATTCTTCCTGTTGTAGCATGTATTTGTAGTAGCAGTAACAACTGTGCCACAGGGCTTTTCAATCCAATTATTTGTTTTCGTACCAACATTTTATTGCAAGTATAAACCTGTACTTTCATGGTAATACAGAAACATTCCAATTAATTATTTTAGGAAAAGAAGGTTAGGACACGAAACTAGTTTTATAACAAGCTGAAGAGAACAAGAAAGGTGAGTTTAATCATCGTGAAGTATTACATTATAAATGTTCTTCTATGTCAGTTTTAGTCTCTCTACCAATAGATGTCACTGTTGCACAATTATTTTTTTTTCAGTGTTTCTTGTTTGCACATACTGTAAATGTAATCTAGTCTTCAAAGCATTGTCTTTTGATCTTTTCATTCTTTCCATGGTTCTTTTCTCATCTACTACGTTCTATTCCTTTCTCCCTCCAATTTGAAAACTACTGCCAAAATGTGCCTACTTCCTCGTCCCTGGAACACGTAAATACTCCCAGGTAGATCTGACTGGGCCACGTTAAACTAGTGTCTCAAGTTATAATTAAATCAGGTTGGCACCCAAAACTTCAGTGTCTCCCAGCAAGTTTATCAACTTCTTCTGTCTCATATATGGCCAGTCTGACTCCAATGCCAGTTCAGCTGCTTCAAAACCTCGAGAAGTTTTGAAACTAACAGCAGTCCTGGGCTGTGCACACGCCTATATATACGTGCATATGTACACATGCATGCACACACACCACTTACTGACTCAAATCTTTCTGGTCATCTCATACTTTCGAGCTCCTCCAGTCCATTTCCAGGAAAGCAACTGATTTAAACAAAATGCCCATCATGATTTCAGTAATGATACATCATGCATCTTATTTATTTATATACATATATATACACACACACATATATATCTATCGCTCTCTGGCTTAGTCACATATAGGCATATGGACTCAGAAACCATCTGGAAAACTATATCCCATCCAAAACTTTCCAGTTTGCCAGATTTTTTAGAACACAGTTTTAGACACCAGAAATAAATGCATACCAGAAACATAACAGTATATAATAAATGCTTGTTGAAATCCAGCATAGTATGAATAGAGTCCTACTTACATTCAGTTCCAGGCTTAAATGCAACACATTTCTGTTGATCTTCTCCTTCTCACATGAATGAGCAAATGGGCTTGACTGCCCCAATCTGCAATCCAAAACCCATGTATCTTCATCTCTGTTTGACACATCCAAATTTGTCAGTCGTTCAGTGAAGTCATCCTTTAAAGCAGTCTCTGCTAGAATGCCAAAATGAAATGAAACAAAATAAAGCATCTGCAGATAATCTCTACATATAAAAAGTTCTAAAAGTTTCTTTTAGAAATTCTAGGGCATGCTATTAACATATACGCACTTTCAGTTTTCCTATTTAAAACAAAATGGGATAAATGGGATATGTTTTCTTTTCACTGAGAAAAAAATACCTTTGCACTTAACTTTCATCTAGTGAAAAAGTGGACTGTTTGTCTTCCTGCCCAACACACACACAGACACACAGTGTGTAAGCTGCTTGAGTTTTCACCTCCTCTGCCGAGGCACTCTTGAATGCATTTGTTACATGCATATATTTCAGAGGTGGCTGTGAAGCATAGAAATTAAGCTAAGGAAGCTCAAGTGACTGATTAGACGAAGTTTCTAACATAAGTTAAGCACTGCCCTAATGGATATTGTGCCCATTAGCCCATTACAGCAAAAGCATAAAAAGCAGAATCTTTCAATCAGAAGTGGTATTTTACACTTTACCTTGCTCCATTAACCTTAAAAAAAATATTGTCCTAGTTTTAGAACGTTACAAACATTTAGTTACAAACATGCAGTCATGAATGTAGTGGGAGAGGTAAGTGCAAAAGCTGACAGCCAACAGTATACTCCTGTGTCATGCACTCCAGTTACACAGCATTCTCCTTTGCAGCGCAGCGAATATTTCAGCTCCCCAAAACAATGACTCTTTTTCTGAATGATAGCCTCTAATTTACGAATGAGAAAAGCAATGAATTCCACGAGGCCAGTGTGTTCTCTGAAGTGTAATGTGTGACTTGGTGTAGAACATACACAGACCATCCTCTTACGTATGCAGTTCTAGAATCCTAGAACATTCTCACCTAGAAAATTCAGATCCCAACATAATTCAGAGCTGTCACATATGGTAATTAGCTTAACAATGCACAAAGAACTGTACTTACAATTTTGAAATTTATTTTTAATTTTTGGTATTTCCCCTAGTTTCAAAATGCCATGTTAAAAAGAAGCACGAGAATCATAATCTCTAAGCATGTTTGATTAAATTTAGGCTGATTTTCCAAGCTTCTGAAGGCTTATAGCTCCGAATAATTTAGACACTAATAATTATCAGTAAAATAATTACAAATAATTATCAGTAAGCATAGCAAGGTAAAATACTTGGTAAAATGGCCAACTATCCATAAAGCCATAATATTCCCCATGAAAAGTAAAGACCTTATGGAACAGAACCTTTCATGAAATAAAGTACCCTAAAACACTGAATATAGTTGTTGTACTTGAATTTCACTTCTTGCCAAAAGAGCTCAGACGTAGTCTACAAGGTGTACAGTTTCTGGGCTGGAGTCCAAAGGCAGTTCCATTTTATTATAAAATGCTACTGCTCATGAGGTACTGATTAACTAACCATTCTCAAGATTAGGAAATGATAATTATGTTTTCATAAAATATTTGAAGAAATTTCTCCGTGGTCTACTCAGAAGCAAGTGTAAGAATTCTGATTATACAGACATGTATAGCAAACAGTAATAGTTTATCGTAATGCTTTAATGAACCTTCACTAACATGCAAGCTGAATATGTGTATCCCAATTAGTTTATTCTTCAAATGTGTTTATTTGTTTTCCTAGCAGAACCTCTAAATTGCATTCCACTTACAAAAGGGAATATTACGGCATTTGAACAAACTAGTCATTCCTAGCTAGGGAAGCACCAGCACATTATAGAAGAGGGATTTTCAAGTTGAAGCTACTGTTCATCCTCATCCTTCCAGATGGCAAAAGACAGCATCTCTGCAAAAAGAGATACCTTAAGCTTTTACTTTTTACACATACCCTAAACTTTTTGAAATTATGCACTGCATAGAATATGAATTGTAATTGAATTTGTAAGTATTTGCAATGTTGTTTTAATAAAAATGTGCTTCTTGCTCTGAAGTGTCACATTATAGCTTTAACAGACTTTATGGCTTACTATTGACAAGAACAAGAGGCTCTGTTTCCTTCCATACCCATCAGTGCCCCCAGTTGCTCATTGGCTCTGGATCTCATCCGTGTCCATGCTGAGCTGATTTAACTTAACCCAGCAGATACTTAACTCAACAAAGAGGGACTCTCTGTGGGCCAAAGCAGGGTTGGAGCCAGGTGGTGGCCTGAGCAGGGGCTGAGAAGAGACTGAGGAGGGAGTACAGCTCTGGAGGGACTGGTGGAGGAAGCCAGGGGCAGTGGTGTAAGGAACAAGGAGCAGCATGAGAAAAGGAGCCACCATGGTCTGGCCCTGGTGTTGGGTCCAGCCCAACTCAGCAGGGGGACATGATGTTCAGTGCGAGGGCTGGAGACCAGAGAATGGGCAGGAGGTGTCCCCATGGAAGCAAAGCTGTTCCTCAAGTGTATGCTTTTTAGTTTGGTTGGTTTGTTTATATAATACATATATATACACACACACTATATATATATTATATATACACTATATATAATATATAATATATATATATATTATATAATATATATCTATAATATATATTATATATATATATATATATATTTGTCTTTCCATACCATAATCAGTTTGTTACAAAAGCTTGTTAATTTCAATAAATAAAATCTAATAACATTTTCCAGCTTAAAACTGTTTCTTTCCCACCACCATAAAGCCACCACAGTGCTTCTCTAAAGTTTAAGCCCAGCCAGGACTGAAGGAATACATTTATGTCCTATGCCTGCAAGTATTTGCTCATGAAAAGGGAATTCCTTGATTTCAAAGGGAATATTAACTGCAAATTCATAGTTCCTATGATTACACAGCTCAAGATGATTACACCCCTCAGCTGGGGTAAAGGAAAAAAGGGGGTCTGAAGAAACAGGACTCAGAGGAGTCATTTGTAATGAAAACACTGAGAAGCTTTATGTACTTCATATTTTTTTCCCTTCCACTCAGAAATGGACAGTGGATTGACTGATTACAGCAGCAGTTCAAACAAACTTCTATTTGAATACAAAAGTAAAATATTTTAAAGCGTTTTACTACAGCTCATCTAAATTACAGGTAAGTTAGACTCCACATATACTCCATATATTCAATGTTCAAAAACCTGTCAACTCTTCCATGTAGACAAGCATAGTCTAAAACTGCAACGACACAGGAAGATGAGCCCTGGTTAATCTAAAGCTCAAAGCCCACTCCTTAATAATCAAGGAGACTAAAGCTATGAATTCAGTATTTGATAACTGTAGTGCTTCACACATTAAATGAAACCAATACCCTGTGATTTGCTTCCATCACTTGAGCTGTCAAATGGCACAGGGATTCACCCTCTTTCACTAGCTTCCAGCTGAATGAAAGGTGGCAGCTGAATTTTGACCTCACCTTTATTATTCCATACAATTAGCTTAGTGGCCACTCTATGGCCACTCTATTTTACATTATTCTAGCTTCTGTAGAAAATACAAAGTTCCAGGTGATTGCAGAGAGGAAAAGAAAAAAAAAAAAGGTATCTGCACAGTATTTCTGAGTCAACTGAAGACTGTCTGTATCATGCTAGCAAACTATTGTGTCAGCTTTTAGCTTTTCTCCTGATTCCTATCACATAATAATGTTACATTTTTGTGGCTATCTACTGACTTTACATTGCAAAAACTTTGAGTCTTGTGGTGTCACCTATAAAATCATACCTGATTCCAAAAAACAAGAGCCAAGAGGAAATTTAGGCAATTTCTATAATTTCAGTGACTATTGTTGATTTATGTCTGTTTGCTACATCAATTTATAATGAATGCTTTCAAATGTCTGGGTGTTATGTACATTTTATCCATGTACATGCAGACAAGTGTATATATCCATTCAATCAGAGGTTTAATTAAGGAAATTTTGAAATGCATATGCTTATCCTTAAGCCACTTTAATCAATTTGACAACTTTTGTTGTTTTGCTTTGTACTTCAAAACAACAAAAACAAACACAAACTCTCCAGGAAAATCCAGTTGCTAACCAAACCATCTTCCAGGTTTCACAGCTGACATCACCAAGGTCATGCATTCCACAAGCACCCTATGTAGAAAGAACTGTTCCCAAATACAGATTTGCTGCCATCTATCGCTGCCAAGGGGGTGGAAGCCACAGCCTGCTCACAGCTGGGCTATCTGCTCTTTCCCCATTGCTACACCAGTCCTGGGATATCAAACCCAAACACGTGTAACACTGGCTCCTATGGTTTTCAGTGGCTCGAAATCCAGGAGATGACAACAAGGGTCTAGGGTACATACACTGTCTCTAAGAGGCAAATCATGAGACCGAGGCAAACCAGGACCAAGTCAGACACAAAATGTGTGTGTATCTATCTGTCTAAAAATCTGTATATAAATATGTGCATAGATATATTAAATGTAAATAATAATGCATATGCAATTCATTAAAATTATAGACTCATGTTTTATAATGAAATTAAAAGTATTTTTTCTACACTGACTACAGGTTGATTTTTAAAAATGAAAAGGAACCATATATTGCTGCTGCTTTTCTGTAAACTGATTTAATGTCACGGGGGTTAAATATTTCTTAATTCTTATCTTTTGAACTAAAACAAATAGATATATGGCAATTTTTATATAAAGATACATGGCTACAATATGTGGCTATTTTTTATTACCACAAATAATATCTTCTGCAAACTGAGAAATCTATAAAAAATATTTTTGCAACACTTGTTTTAGAACTTCACAGTTCTGTCTTTAAAAGATAACAAACCATTGCAGTATTTTTAACACATATTTTATCCGTTTGTTTTTGTTTTTCCTAAAATACTAAAATCGCAAAACAGTTATTTTTCAACAAAGATCCCATTAAGGGAAAAAAATAATATAACACAACCTAAGCTACTGCACATAATCCCTGGAGAGATATTAAGCAATACATAGAGAATAAACAGCTTGGAAGCTGAATAAAGAGTTGGAATAATTCAATCGTTCAGGAAAATAAGAATGAAATGTATAAAAAATGTTAGATGGGATAATTTACGTTGCTTAGGACCAGGATGGACTGTGAGATCATTTAAATAAGTTAAGCAAACTTACCAAAAGACCAAATTAAACTGAAAAATTTTTAAATGTACAGTTTTTTACATAGTTAAATCACTGACAAATCAGAAGCAGGGGCAGAACAAAGAAAAGCAAAATCATCAGCTGAGGATGCAAACAGCTGTAATTCTCACCTCAGGCACTTCCTATGAAGGAAGCACATCTGCCATTTTTAGTTCCAATTATAAAACATTCACGTGAGCTTTTGTCATTACAGTCCCTGTAGCAATTAAGAGCTCTGTGTAAAGCACTAAACCAAACTCTAAATTGGATTTCTTAAGCCTATTTCAGAAATTAAAGTTGCAGGTTAATTACAATACAGAAAGAAGCATTACAATTAGTTTTGGCAGCAATATAACTCAGCTTTTAAATAGAGTTTAAGTTCACTTTCAGAATTACATCTAATCAGGTTTTGGACAATGAACATTTCCCAGAACCAAGAAAAGCCTGCAAGCAATATTACCTAGGTCTCTGCAAAATGGCTTGCAAAGCTTTTGTCAGGTCTGCCTGAAGCCAGGAGGAGGATCTGTGGGTCCACAAATGTGTCTATTTTTCCCAAACATAATCATAATCATGGTGATACCATGGTCCCTCTAGAAAGCCATTCTTTACCTTCTCATCTGTCTTGTATAAAGAACTTCTTGGAGAAAACCAATCAGCTTTTCAAATATATATTTTTTTTTATTTGACAAAAGAAATCAGATGAGTCATAATATCCACACTCCATTGGAACATGGTTTGCTTAACCACAAAGCACTTAAATCTGAGACCAATCTTTACACTTTGTCTTTTCAGCTTTTGTTTCCCAACCGCTGCTCTATTCTATGTATGTCTTTTAATCACACTTCATTCCTTCTGGGTTGTTTTGTAAAATCACACAAGATAAAAACATAACAGTTAATCTTTTTGTATTATGATTCCTAGGTAAGATACAATTCTGTGTCTATTGTCTATTTGATTAAATTTTATAAACATTCCTATAAATTTGTGAAGCACAAATAAAGAAAGCCTTTAGTTATTTAGATGCTTTTCCCTGTTTACCTCTTGGAAGGACTGAAAAAATGGTAGAGGAAATAAAATGTAAGTCTTTGAGAACCAGTCTCAGAATGTCATCTTCTGTGGACCTTTAGGATTTTGGGGGGTCTTAAATTTCAGAAAGACAAGAAAATAACCAGTTAGACTTACTGGGTAAGTGGATCACATAATTGAAACAAGCTAAGTGGCCAAATTGCTTGTTTAAAGGTACCATTTCAACAGCAGAGCCGAACATTCTCAACACCATCACTAGATAGAACACTTACATGGGTAACTGAAGACAATGATTTTCCTATAGCTATCGGTATTTGCAAGGTCCTATATCAGCAAGTCACAGCATGTTAGACTATCTTTGGCAAACATCCTTGACCAAACAGATTATGCTTGACTGATGTTACTGAAAGCATGCTTTTTTCTCCATATTTTAAAAATATGGAAAGCCAAAATATGCAGACTCCATCCAATTTATTTTTTTTTCCCCATATACACCTCAGTTTTTATGACCTAACCCTCTTGCTTGATCTTTTCTCTTAACCAAGCACCAAGCAGTAAATCCTTCCTGACTGGGGGAGGGGGGGCTCATAATGCTCAGAAAGCTAGAAGCTGCTGGCGTAACAGTATCCAGAACCACCACCAATTTACTGCCATGGGCTGTGTTGTAATTCTCCCAGTTAGCAGTAAATGCAATGTAGTATTGCTAATAATGGAGAAAAATGTTTAGGTTGCTTCCAATCCATCCAATTATGCACAGAGAAATCTATTACTGGCAAAATTAAGGCCTACTTCTCTGGCTAACAAACAAAGATTAATGCATTGTTCTGAAGTTCCAATTGAAAGCGAGTTATCTTCCCACGGGAGAAAATAAATTGTACATAACCTTGACTTGAAACTCTTAACATTAAAACAAACTGCCAAAAAAATGAACACAAAGCCCTCTGGCCTAAAAAAAAAAAAAAAAAGTGTTTGTTTACAATATGTTCTGCTGTATTATTATTACAATAATGTATATACTTCGTATTACTTTTGTCCTCTATATTTATCCTAGACAAAAATAAATAAATAAATAAAAACTAATAAAGTAGAGTGTAAGTGAGAACACATCACTAGCTTTGTGCTTTGTATAAAGAACCAGTATAATTTGGATTAGAAAAAAATAAGAGTAATATCTAGGGCAGAAAGATGAGAGAATTGGATTTTGAGTTCCAATGCTGTGCAACCACCCACATGTGCTCCACAAAGCTAAGGAATACCAACTCCAGTGACACATACAGCATGCATTCACTAAATTCAGATAGTCCTATAAGCTATTGAGTAGTTTGATCCCATTCAGCATAGCATTTTAGCACATACTTAAATTTAACATGTTTTGTTACACTGAAGAAATAATGAGTAGGACCTGTATTGTTATTTCCCAGCCAAATGCTGCTTTCTTCCAGATTGCAGCAGGATGCTCTCCAAGCATAATTGGCATTATAAGCAAAGAAACAAAGATTTGGAAAAAAAATTAAAAAAAGCCAAAAGAGGACCTAACACAAGAAGCAGTTGGCCCTTCAATGCAAAGTCTGAATCTCTCGCTATTTCCAAAGTAGATTCTGGTGACTGCAGCCAAAAGTCCGCAGTCAATGCTCCAGCCAAGATCCTGAGCTGCAATGCCAGAAACTTTTAGCAAAGGCTCATTTGCTCATTTTTAATGCCAAAGAATTTCACTGCTCACAGTAACTTCTAGACTGGGAGAGTATCCAAAATAATATAGATGAATATCCAATCAATACATTAATTACACAACATTACCTAAATTCACGATTTATGGATATACAAAAAGTACATACTATACAAGGCTTTGAAATAACTTACAATTCACATATGCTTTTGATATTAAACATATGGTTAATATTTTTGTCTGGTTTTAAAGTAGATAATGATTATTTTCCAAAAACAGTTGATGACTGTTTCTTTCATTAACTGAAGTCACTTCTATCCAATCACAGTACATACCTTATTGATCATAGATTACACTCAAAGCGACTACCGAAGAAACAAAGCATTCCTAAGGCTGTAATTGATATCTACTGCTTGGAGAGCGTTTTGCTGTGTCTTTTTACAATTGCTTTTCTGATCTGCGGCCTTAACCAGTGAGCTAAAAGAACGTGGATGAAGAGACTAATGTTTAAATCCTTTATTCATTGTTTTGTTTCAGCCAGATTAGAGAATGCACACAGCAGTCTTGGAAAACAACTCCACCTGTGGCTAGTACAATAGGAAGAATAAGGCAGTATATAGAAAATTCAGGCAGTCGAAATTAATATCTTTCAGGCAGCAATCCAGGAATGGATGCTTTGAGAGTCCTTAACCACAACGTCAGCAGGTTAAGCAAACATAATAGGCTATTTAATGACACAAACTGTTTACATTACTTTTCTCATTTGTTATTTAGAATTTAGTATTTTTCCCCTACACACTAGCTTTTACTCTTCTGCTGCCTCTGATATGAATAAAGTCACTGCAGACAACATTAGGTTTGCATTACATAAGTTAAAAAGCATGATAAATACAGTAAGATTGATTTTAAATAACCTATATATATTTTTTAAAGCACTTCAAAATCTTGAAAACTGTCAAAATAAGAAAGGTGGAAGTCTAAGACTGATTAATCTATGTGCAGAGGTCACTTAGATCACTTTTACATTGCTAAAATCTTTATATAGAAACGTTTGGGCAAAATTGTTAAATTATTACTAAAAAAAAAAAAAAAAAAAAAGCCACACCATATAAAAGTACCAGAAGCAAAGATTAAAATAACAACCTGTATAGATAAACAGGGAAACCACTGAGAGCAACAAAACTAATTAACACTTAGCATGGTATTTATATCAAGGCCATGGTACAGATGATTCATCAGTGGAAAACTACACTCTGATAACAGGAGGAGGATGGCAAGGGGTTTACACCACATTGCATGTGCTGCTGCTTCTCCTCCTCTTGGCATAACGTTGGATGGCATGTGCCACTGCTTTTCCTGCTATCCAACAGGAGGGCACACTACAGCCCAAAAGATACTGAAAATCAAGAAACAAAGACAATGTGCAGCAACCTTGCACAAGATCCTTGACAGAAAAAAATATGAAAGATTTGTGGCAAAAGGATCATGCCATACTAATTATTAATCCTTAGGGATAAAAAAAAAAAAAAAAAAAAAAAAAAAAAAAAAAAAAAAACCACACACAAAAAACAACTTACTCTATATCCTCACTGCCCATGCTGGTTTAATATACACATTAAAGTGAGAGGGGCAAAATGCTGTGAATGGGCAGATTCAACTAAGACCTGTGAGTTCATTTTCTTCTATAAGGACTCACAAAGAATTTTGTTACATTGATTTTCTACATCGAACTGAAGGATGTCTGAGACAGTGGCATCAAAGCTGCAGTGCTAATAGTACAGCTATTCATTGCACCTTTGCATTCTGTTTGACAGACTCTGCATATATATACTACAGTACATAACTACAGTATATACATGTAGCTATACTAGTTCTGTCAAATTTATCTCTCTTCCTGATTCTGCACTATGCCACTCAGGCACACCAGCCAAAATGGACACTGACTGGACATTTCTGCACTGTTATATGGAGTCAGTCTGTCCTCTGGGAGTTAATTACCAGGCTGTTAACTCAAGAATGGTTATCTTTCTGTACTTCTAGTCTAGCTCATCTGTCATTTAAAAAGGATCTCAGCTTCTTGTAGACTGCCAGGGGCTGTGGTGGTGGGAAAAAACAGTACAGGCTGGAATGGAGCCCCTGTGGTTGTAGTATTTTGCAAAAAATGCTAAGAATAAGATTTAATGATATGCACAAATGATTTTTGTTTTTGAAGTCCTGTCACTTATTTGATGGAAAGCTAAATATATATTACTGACAAAACAAATGCCTTTCAGAAAAAAATATCTCCCTTCAAAAATTGTTTTAATGTAACAATATTTTTTTGTTGTAAAACAACATTTTTCTCCAACTTATTTTTTTCAGTTAGGTACGTTATTTCAACTGACATTTTAAAAACCTTAACACACAGGAAATATAAAATTTTATCAGAAAACTTTGATGAATTCATAAGAATTGAAAGCATAAGCGATAGGCAACCACAACTGCTCTAACTGTAGTCTATAGAAATACTTCATATTCAGAAAAGAACAAACCTCATTATCATCATCATACTACATTCAGGAGGGTGGACTAGATGATTTCTAGAGGTTCCTCCCAGCCTCTGCCATTCTAGGATTCCGTGCAACATAACACAGGTCGGATTCAGTTACTGACTACAAGAGCCAGTGAAGAATAATCCTTTTTTATTAGGGCAGGAGCTAGAACATTGTGTAAAGGCAGAAATGAGTCTTGAACAAACACTGAACAAAGCACTGAAACATGTCAAAATATCTGAGGTATACGGAGAGAAAGACTTGAGTGAAAAGAAGGCAGAAAGAAACGGAACAAGGAGAGTGTTTGAGGCAGCTAAGATGGCAGAGAGACAAAGGAGAGGAGCTATTAACTGGAGGAATAGGCAGAAAGTTGCCCAGGGTCAACTCATTAAGATGAGAGAAAGTGGGAGAGGGAGAGCTATAAGACAAAAGACAGTAAAAGGTGGTGGATTTAGGAGAAGCAACAGACTGTGAAAGGATTCCAATTAAGAAGATTTTAGTGCACTTTAGTGCTTTAAGACGACTTTAGTGTACTCTTAAGTACCACAAGCAGCACTCAAAAGATTTTCTTGGCAAAGTATGTAATCAAAAAGCTTAAACAGCTGCACTTATCTAGGACAGCAGGCTGCTTAGGATATAAAGAATAAAAAATAATCCTGATACTAAGAATTTGCATGTCAAGACATTTAACTATCTGAGTGCTGAATGTGTGCAAGTGGAAAGACATTGACATTGGACAGGTCACTTATCACTCATTGTAAGTTGAAATGTAAGAAATCCCTAAGCAAATAAACTGTGTTCAACTCTATTAAAAAACAAAACAAAACATTTCTGCAACTGTAGAACCACACGGTTCAGCATCTGTCCTGAACTGTCTCATGAATCTGTCCTAGATGGAACCAAGCAAGTTTCCAACCTGTTCTTACCTGCACATGTTTGTACTGTAATATTGGACCTTACCTAGAATCAAGTCTCAAGTTCAATGTAGCTGAAACACGATCAGCTAGCCAGGTCTGAGAGAGATATCATCTGTTCATTAGAATGAAGGAAAACTTTAGAAAACAGTCATAAAGTACTTCTAATCTATGTGGTAAGAAAAGGTATACACAGTTCCTTAAGAATAAGTATTGCTTCTTAGCAAGGGAAAGTTTTTGATTCTATATATTGACTGATAATAGGAAGTCCAATATAATACAAATTAGAGGTTGTAAAACATCTAGTAGGATGAACTACACTGTCTCAGCATTTCCCTTTCTTTCCCTCTTGGGGTCAGTCATAAAGCCATAAAATGAAATAACTACAAGGAATTAAATTTTTCCCCAAAATTATCTGCCCAGCAGTATTTGTTTTATTTATTTTATCACTAGCAGCATTTTTGGAAACTGACTGCCTTCCTTAGAAGCAGAATTATTTTCAGATTAAAGACGTTCCTAAAGCATTCCTAAACAGCACCAGATCACTGCAGTAATACAAAGGATAACATCAGCGTAAGCAGTGTCATCAAGAAATACAATAGTTTTTTTAAATATAGGAGAAAAAGAAAGAAAAAGAACATAAGAATAGCAACACTGAGTCAAATTAAAGGTCTAACTAGCTAAATATACTACATCCAACAGAGACCTAAACCTAAGCAAGTGTTTAAGAACGTCACATGCCCAGCAATACTTCCTCCATGTTCTCTCCTGTCCTCCCACCATGTACAGCTTGGAAACCTTTTCAGTAACCCTCAGAAGACTTTGGTTCCGAGGCCCCCCACACTAACCTGGATGCTGGTTTCTGCAGCATCCTTTGGCAAAGCATTCCACACCACCACACACTACATGCATAGCTGCATTCTACATGAAGGACTACATCCTTTTGTTTCTTCTCAACTTGGCTCCTAGAAACATTCTTCAGTGCACATCAGTTACGGTGCTGAAGGGGAAGTGAAAAAGCCATTCCTGAACAGCCTCTCCAGCCACTCACTTTGTATTTATTTCCTTGAATTTCAAATGCCCTTTTACTGCCCAGTAAGTGCTTTCTGCATTCATCATGGCATTTCTTCCTAAATAGCACGATATGATCCGCACTGACTAGATCAGTGTCCCTGCTCCTCAGGCAGACTGTGTCAGATCAGGTTATACACCCTCCAACACATCAGCACTGATTTCATAGTTAGTGATGATGACTGATGAGGACTGGATGAACTGTTGGGGCAATGCAGAAGAGGGGAGTGAAAGGAAAACAGTACAGCAGAGGTTTCAGAAACCATTAGGGAACATTGACTAGTGTCACTGCTCCAGAATAACCACCTCTAACGCTCATTTCCTTTGTATTAGAGCAAGATTCAGTAAAGGACTAGGTAGCTATAGCAATCTGCTAAACAGTCTTAAAGTACAGATCAGAAACAATGCAGAAAAGGTCTAGAATTTACATCCATAGTTACCACCTGAATTTCTTCTTTTAATAGTCTGTATTTATTTGTATTTTTAACAAGAAACTTCTAAAATGAGATACAACATTGGTCAGTCTCACAGAATCACAGAATTGTAGGAGCTGGAAGGGACCTCCAGAGATCATCAGGTCCAACCCTTCTGCCAAAGCAGATTCCCTACAGCAGATTGCACAGGTAGTCTCAACTCTGACACATCTGCACACTGGAATTAGTCAAGTTGGGGGATAGCTTTTTTTGTTGTTTTAAGTGCTTTTATGGAAATACTTTTTTTTCAGACATAGCGTTTGGCTGACTGTGTAACATCTGCAAGATATTACATGCATGTTTAATAACACTTGCACCTTTGAGTAATTGTATAAACCAGCAGAAGGAATGACAAATTTCTCAGCTTTACCAAGTCACTCACAAACCCAAAGGCCATTATCATGAAACAAGAAAAAACACTCTTCATTATGTAACCTAGCCCTTTCTATTGGCCTCAGTCAAATCTGGCAGAGCAAAAGAAAGCCTTAGACATCTAAGCACCTAACAAGTAGTCTGCTTAATTCACTTGAAAGTATTTGTCATTCATTTCATTTTTTCAGCAGTTTCATGCAGTTATATTACATTACTGAGGAAAAAATTAAGCTGTGTTCCTTTGAAAATTCGAGGTCTAATTAAAAGGGGGTTCATTAGCCAAATGGATTTTTGTCACATGAAATTTTTCACTGGCATGCTCATGGGCCAGATACAAATACCAGCCATTACTACAATCCAGCAGCCTCAAGGCTGCCAGTATTACATTTCCTTTAAAAATAAAATTACAACTTAGCAATTGCTGGCCATCTAGTATGTAATTTTGTTTTGGAAAACATTCCTGTCTAAGTTGATCATAAGCACACGCTTGTTCTCAGTCTTGCTTCAAGTTAAGTGTGTGTTCAACACTGTGCTTGAAAAGGATATTTTCCTCTTTTAAGGCCCAGTGACTAACATATGCCATACCACTATGTGAGAGCGCGACAGCAAAATGCTGTTGGTCATATTTCTGATTCATACAAAAGGTATACTTTATACTTTAAAATTCTTTCATCTGCAACTGTAGATGCCAAAAGAACCAAATAAGAGACAAACTTCCTTTTATTTGTGTTACTCATAGTCCTGTTGTAACAGCAAACCTATTATGCAAATTTTGCATGTTGGCCAAAGACCTCTAGAGTCTGTCCTCTTAAGCCCTATATTTGTTTCACCAAGAAGTACAATTAGTCTCATCTCATCAAACTTCCTTTTAGGACTTAAATAAATAACTTAAAAGGATGCTATTTCACTGGACTGAGGACTGTATAATCATTTTCCAGAAAATCTCAACTTAATTTATGGTTAAAAGTCAGATGAAGTACCTTACTACACTGACACAGAAAAATAACAAGATTACAGTTAATTAGAAATGCAACATGAAAATAAAGGTAGTTCCCAGAAAAAAGAATGCAGAATTAAGCATAGTTCAAGTTTTAGAACAAAGGCTATCACAGACCAAATTACACGATGAGATTCTAGACAAAAATTCATATATTTTCTAAATTTTTTTTTCCTGAATAACCCTAATTTGGATTAATTTGACTGATGAATTTTAACATTTTTCATCATAAAAAGCTGTCACATCATTTACATTAGAATTTAGTGGGATTCAATTGCCTAAAAAAGAAGAAAAGTAATAGGAATAAAGTAGAAGTTTTGAAGGGGTTGTGGAAATGTTGTAAGGATGACTGACGAGTCAGAAAGAGAAACAGTACACCAAACATCTGCTTCATGAACACATCACCAAAAGGATGGGTGGAAATATTTCCATGGTCATTCAAAGCCATGATTGTTCAAATGTAAAGTATCATTAAATGTTGTTCTTAGCAGTGAAAACAGTGAAAGCAGACCTGAATTCCAAGGAACTTTTCATTCATTCCACTGGAACACCCAGCCGTCAGCCTAATTTGCACATTTAACATCAATTTCATGAGAGTTACACCTAAGAGAATTCACCTCTCTGATGACAGAGCTGCAACTTACTTTACTAAGTTAATTGAACCTGCTTTTATCCCTGTCTCACTGACCATCCACATTATTAATGCCTCAAGCCCAGTGTATCTTTGTTTATAGTCTGAAATCCCCTTTAAGCCTAGAGTCACACCTAACCCGTAAGATGAAAAGCCTAAATTCCTTCCTCTGTGCAGCAATGGTGGAATCAAGTCACTGGGGTGTGAGATGTGTAACGCCAGCCCTGCCACCACAGATGTACGGGGTCTGGGCACACATCTCAGCAACTGCAACTACACAAGAATTGTTCAAGCTCCAGAAGCCCTTCAAACAGCATGAGTATCCAGCCAGCAACTCTCAAACTGGAAAAGCAGCAGGTTGCTAGCGTGGACCAGACATGCAATCCAAACACATCCTATGTGACCGTTCTAATATAAAGCATCCACAATTACTCTAACTGAAATAAGATTAAGTAGAGGGGGGAAAAAAGTTGGATTTGAAAGTAAATGTGTGGTCAGAAATACCACAGAAGACAACAACAACAACAAAAAATAAATTTAATAAAAGACATCTGCATGATGAAAAACATTTCCTTTTGGAAGTGTTACAGAAGAAAGTAATCACACTGGATTTAACTATCGCAAAGCTAGTTCTTTAAGAAAAGAGATCTCTTGCAAAGTCCTATGTCACACTGGAAATTTCAGCTAGCTTTAGATTATAGTCTATTTTCTGCTAACCTTTGAAAGAAACCTTTCAGAAACCTATAAACCCTAAGCTCTTACTGGTCACCAAAAACTGATGAGAACAGAAACGAACCTTTGCAGAGACTGTAGGATGAAATAGTATAAATGTTATCCAGTCACCTTCATGAAAATAACTGGACAAACATTCAGTGCCTGATGAGAAGAAAAATATGGTTCTTTGGGCTAATTAGGATTGGCCTATTTTGCTAATCAGTAGACAAGAGAAAAAATCCTTGGATGGTTCAAGGCTGTCAAGCTAAGCAAAAAAGTTGGGAATTTTTTTCCCAATGACTTGGAAAAACAGAAGAAAAATACTGAAATTAAAAACTGCCTTATAAACTAGGTGACATCAGTAGAAGATTCTTGAAACAAGTAAAAAGCGGAAGAAGTATGTGCTAATACTTTTCTTCTGAGCTTTGGATGACAAACAATTTTTTTTGTGTGTGTGTTTTTTTCCTCCCCTAATTAAATATAATTTGCATAAGCAAGTTCAAAAGTAGAGTACAAATGAATCATAAGAATGAAAGGTGCAAGCCTTTCTTGGCAGTTCATATGGTGGTACTTACCTTACCCATAATATCTAAAACTGCAGTAAACTAGTACAAAAATTACTTGTTCAATATCCCATGAAAACAGCATATAAGAGAAAATTAGAGTACAAAAGCATTGTCAATAAATGCTTAGGTCTTCTGCAAGACGATTCTGCCTGTGTAAGAAGATGTATTAAAAATGAAAAAATGTCATCTATTAAATTATTGGGGATTTATTTATCGCCTAGAAAATAATTTTCAGAAAGTTGCTATCTGGCTGATAAAAAAAAAAAAAAGAAAGAAAGAAAAAAAAAGTGGGGTTTGTTTGTATGTTTGTTCAAAATAAAAGCTGACATTTTCCAAAAAGAATAAAAAAACTCACTGGTATATATTAATATATCAAATATATCTCAAGTTTGAATTGTAAAATCTATTTAAAATACAAGGGTAAGGCCTGCAGCTGCGGAGCCCAGGCCTGACAGGGCCCGCTTGTCACACTGCCCATCTGTGTGGTGCGCGTGGTAGCCACAGGATGGGGAGGACGCCATTTTAGGCCATGCGCTACTTCTTCCTCAATAATGACTGAGTTTGTATGCTCATAGAAGTCCTAGCTTCTTATTGGCCACACTCCTATATACAACAGCTGTTATTTTCACTTCTGTTTCTGTCACCAAAACAAGAGCAAGAGACAATATACTACACTTTGTACACCCAGTAAAAATTGTTTTATCTTACAAACGTTCAGTGGCTTTGTTGAGGTAAGAGAATCCAGTTTACAGGGATAACAATCAGGAAGCTTTTTCTACACATAAGGTAGATGTACTAAGACAGAAAATGCTAAAAAGTTATAAATTAGGAACTCGGAATGCCTTTATCAAGGTTTTTTGTTTCTTTGTGTTTTTTTTTTTTTTTTGGTACATAAAGTTTTTCCACCTTCATTTTTCCAACATACTGAAGAGAAATGAGAGCCATCATAGCCACACATTTGCCAAAACACTCACTCAAAACACTTGGCAATGCTCATAATCTTTGCAGTTTTAAGTGAACCCAGTTAGTATAAATAGATTGTGTACCGATGACAAAGAAACACTTAGAGATAACTCAGTGTACTTAAAACACAAAGATGTCACATATGCTTTTCATTGCAATATCAAATGTTATATATATATATATGTATATATATATATATGTATGTGTATATATGTATTATATATATGTATATACATACATATATATATATACATACACACACACATATATATATATAAAAGGCAAAAAATATGACACTTCTCTTTTTTAACACTTCCATCAAAATCTTTATTGCCCAGGAAACTCCAGGAGGCAGTATATAGTGAACATCACCCAGTTGAGAAATTGTGAAGTATTTCTCTTTCCTTCCTTGTGCACCTCTATTTCTGGTAAAGAGCAATTTCACTCAGTCTTTGAAATACCTCCGGTAGAATGCATCCAACAAGACTTGCCTTTTCTCTGACCTATCCTCACAAGAAATATAACATTCAATCCTGAGGAGACATTTGACTATGCTCTGGAAAAACCTAAACACTTTCAGGGAGTAAGAGGCTGCCATTATCTAAATTCAAGGGTAGTCATAATCTAATCCCAAAGAAAAATTCCCCTGCCACAAATAATTAAATACATCATTAATCCACTAGGAGCAGTATTTTAATAGTATGGCCAAGATAAAGCTTTAGGTGCTTCTAAATAATATTCACTACTTATTTAAGTGTGTTATTTTAGATTTAATGTCACCTCTAAATTATACTATTCAAAATTATTTACTGATAATGATAAACCACATGCACAGAAATTGCATCTTTATTCATTTTCATTACTTATATTTTTGAGCACATTTTTAGAAGGGAATATAGAGGGCTTTTTCCCACCATTTTTACAAGTTTGATTTGGTTCAACATCATTTCTTCAGAAACAAAATACCAAAGAGCAGCTATAACAGCTTTTTAATATTCCTGTTACATTATTAATTTATACTTACACAGGTAAATACTTGAATTTGATCTCAGCTTATATATAATCCTGACCCATCAAGAATGTCAGCAGAACCATTTCTATTTACTTGTTTTAAATTGACAACAGAATACATACAGATTTAACAAATTACAACTACAGATTTAATAAATTAAAACTTCTAATTATTTCAGTATTTTACTTCAAGACATTCTTTTTACACTGGTGAAAAAATCCCATTTCATTACAGTAAGCCTCTTAAATTAAATGCACAAACTGTAAACCAGTGTGAATGCTTTGGCCTTTTCTCCCACCCATGAAAAAGAAAATTGTTAATCTGTGACCAGCATCAAACATTAAGCTGTCTCTGTTTTTTCATTCCAATTTAATTCACTTGGTTTCCCCTCACTGATTGTCTTTGACTAGAGAGTCACATGTTACAGAGGGAGATGAAAATACAACTATTGCTTAAGCGTGTCATGCTGGGAAGTCATTCAAGTAAAACAGGAACTATTTGTTCACAGCATCTACTGAAAGTCAGTCTTCAGAGGATCTTTTTAACTCAGACTTTGTCCGAACTACCACTCCACATTCATTTCAAACTGTTATAAATCTATAATTTTAATGCAGCATTGGCTAACATTGTTTACAGTAATATAAAAAAGATTTTGGCTTCACTGGGAAGAAGTATTAACGATCTCTTATCATTACAATGTGTTGTAAGACTCAGAAGATAAAATGATGTCCTTTAAAGAAATTAAGATGCAGTCAAACTACAAGTAAGTACACTGAACATAATAGCAAAATAAACATCTATGAAAGAGCTATATACCTACTGTAGTTTTAGTTGGAACCTATTAGAGCAGTTGGCAGGATCACATATCTAGAAGGAAGAGGAGACTTAACCTGAATATTTTAGTTTTAGACTGCAACTGTCTACCGAAGGCACAACAGAAGTCCAAATCAAAGAGAGCATCTATCTTACAGACCTAAGTGGCAGTCGGGAGTTATCATGTTATGCACTATGATACAGGAAGGCAATATCTGGAATGGTCTCAGAAATAACTACCTCTCAGCCATACTGAGATTTCAGGTAGCATAATTCTGTAAAATATTAGAAACATGTCAAGGCTTTAGACTGGGCAAAAAGAAACAAGTTTGGAATAGAAATTGGTATTAGTGACAACACTGAGAAGGTAACTGGATTTTGCAGAGATGATAATCCAGAGGAAAAACAGAACTCATGACTCTTTCCTCCTAGGTGTGTACACTTATACTGGTTCTATTAAGGCCAAGGTTGGATTCCAAACTTTTGAATATCACTATCATAATTAATCTTTGAAATTTGTCATATTTTGTTTAGAAAAACTGAGATGAAACTCAAGTTTGGAAAACCATGAAAAATCATCAACTGAGTAATTGCTGAATAGGGCAGGGAAACTGGTAACAAATGACACGGAGAAGACCGAGTTACTCAATGCCTTCTTCACCTTAGCCTTTACCAGTAAAACCTGCTTTCAGAAATCACAGGCCTCTGATACCAGAGGGGAATTCTGGAGCAAGACTTACCCTTGATGGAGGAGGACCTGGTTAAGGAGCATTTAAACAAACTAGATGTACTTAAGTCCATGGGACCAAACAGGTTGCACCCACAACCTGCGGGTTTCTGCAGGAGCAATCTGTTGTCACTGTGAGGCCACTCTTTATTATCTTTAAATGGTCATGGCAACTGTTAGAGGTTTCTGAGGACTGGAAGAGAGCAAATATCACTCCTATCTTCAAGAAGGAAGACCCAAGAAACTACAGGTCAGTCATTCTCACCTGAGTCCCTGGGAATATGATGCAGAAAATCCTCCTGGGAAACATTTTCAAACAGGTGAAGGACAAGAACATGATGGGGAGTACTAGCATGGATTTACAAAGGAGAAATCATGCTTGGGCAATTTCAACTTCTACAATGAGGTTACTACCTTGGTGGATGAGGTGAGAACAGCGGCTGTTGTTTACCCTTACTTTAATAAAGCCTTTGACTCTGTCTCCTGTAACATCATCACAGAGAAGATGACAAAATATGGGTTAGATAAATGGACAGGATTAAAAACTGGCTGAATGACCAGGCCCAGAGGTTTGTGATCAGTGGGAGTTGTGATCAGTAGTTCCTGTTGGGAGGAAAAAATATACAGGACAAAATACTGGAACCATTACTGTTCAGCGTTTTCATTGACCCTGATAACTGGATAGTGCACACCCTCAACACACCCTCAGCAAGTTTGCAAATAATAGAACATTTGGAGGAGTGGCTGATACACCAGCGGGTTCTAATGCCACTCTGAGGGATATCAACAGGCTTGAGAAATGGGCTGACAGGAACTTCATGCAGCTCAACCAAGGGAAGTACAAAGTCCTGCACCTACAGAGGAACAACCCCAGCACTGGCATATGCTAGGTGCCAAGCTGTCCAGAAAGCAGTTTTGCAGAGAAAAACTTCAAGGTCCTGGTGGACAGCAAGTTGAACACGAGTGCCAGTTTAACAAGAATGCCAGCAATGCACCTGTGTGACAAAAAAAAATATCCTAGGCTGCATTATTAGGATTATTGCCAACAGGCTGAGGAAGGCGATCCTTCTTCCTCTACTCATCACTAGTGAGACTGCATCTGGAGTAACATGTCCAGTTCTGGGCTTCCCAGTACTAGAGACATGAACATATTGGAGAAAGTGCAATGAAGGGCTAGGATGATGACTGGAGCATCTCATAAGAGGAGATACTTACAGAGCTGGAGCTCTTTAGCGTGGGGAAGAGAGGGCTCTGAGGAGGGATTCTTTTCAATGTGTACAAATATCTGATAGGAGGGAACAAAGAAGAGGAAGTCGGGCTCTTTTCAGTGGTGTCCAGTGAAAAGTGGCAACAAGCATACATTAAAAAGTATGTAATGACATGTGAAGATCAGGAAACATTTCTTTACTGGGAGGTTGACTGAGCATTCACACAGGTTGTCCAGAGAGATTGTGGAGTCCCCCTCCTTGGAAATATTTGAAACTTAGTTGGACACAGTCCTGGGCAACCTGCTCTGGGTGAACTTGATTGAGCAGGGGACTAGATCAGATGAAGAGGTCTCTCAACCTAAACAATCCTGAGTTTCTGTGATAAATTCTCTTTTCTCATTTCATGTAATTCTGTTTTTACCCAAGTGTTTTAGTTCTTTAACTCCTTTATTGAATCTTCAAAGTACATAGACTGAATAAGCTGTTCTCTGTGAAGCAACACACTCAAATGTATATTACTTTCATGTGAATTACCTGTGAGAAACTATGCGTCATGTTTCCATGTGATCTATATGCAAACTTACCTCATGAAGTGCATACTAGTTAAGAACAGAATGCTACAGTGCTTTTAAAATGCTAATTAGCAATTCTCTGAACCACTTCAATTACAGAAGATATTTATAAACCCTTCCCTTCCTTATAAAAGGAACATCAAAAACAATATAATATCACCTGTCTCCTGCTATAAGAGCCTTCAAACATAGTTCTGTTTATATGAAAATTCATTTTCAAAAACCATGGTTCAGGAACACATCACAAGGTGTTGTTAACTTCTCTTGCTGACTTTGTCCATCCCTTTTCATCTTAAAGAGTCAAAGATTTAGGTTAGGAAAAGACACAATAAAATTCAAATAGTAACTCTATATTCATTATTTTTTCTACCTTCATTACATATCTAGGACAAAACATTGCCTGCATCCCATTTTTCAATTGCAAATCTTTTCACATTAGTGCTGGAGACAGATTTTTATATATATATATATATATGTCATATATATATGTATTTATATATATATATATGTCATATGACATACATATATATATGACATATATATATGTCTGGTGGTTAATTCTAATACAGGCAATCAAATCCAAACGCTAAGGCTTATACAAGTGATACTACAGCCTGCTACCTTAATGCTGGAAATTATTTAAATAGACTATATAACTGCTATATTTGAAGAATCAGAGTATTGTAGTTCACATGGAAGTAAGCTGTGCTTACATTGCAAACACAAATAAACCCAGAAATACGTTACTGGAAGTTGGAAGTCATAACGAGTAGGACAGCTTTCAAAGCAAGATTATGAAAACTGTTCCTCCAGCCACCAGCATGTGAAGTACCATGATAAAAATAGTTTTGTGCTTTTTATTCCCTTAAAAACACTTGCAGACTGACATACAAGGATTCTGATCTTAGACCAATTTAAGGATAATACTTACTCAAGGATTTATCCATATTACAGTAAACAGCCTTTTATAAGTTGAAGCACTTTTATTATACTTTAAGACTGTAAAATGGATCTCCTGAAGGTAACCATTAACAGTTGGCATGTTTTCAAACAGCAGTGCATAACTTTTGACAACCACACAAAATTGCCAGAGTGCTCATTGTCAATTTTGTCCACAGAAACCTCTCATCTAATGGAAATCAAACTGCTGCCATAAAATTCCCATTGGCAGTAACAAGCAAACATAACATTCTCCATCTAATCATTAGCAGGGATAGATGCAGATACTGTTGTGTCTGGAATATATTACCAGGAGCTCTTGGGTATATATTTGAGAAATCTGAAGAATTATATTTAGCAATCTCTTCCAGAGCATAAGCAGCCCTCCATACATCACAACAAGCATGGTAACTTTACATCCACTGAAATACACTCTAATGGTTACAGGTCTTTTCACACATGTTCCCTCAAAAATTAATCCTCTCAACTCTAACCTGCTGTGCTACACTTACTTCATGATACTCCATTCCCGTTCTCCATTCTAGCCAAGGCCAGGCTCCCTACCCTCTCTATGTGAGCTCCCCTTTCTCTATTGCCTAACCTCTCTCTTTTCATCCCAAATTAAATAGACCTACCATATCCACCTAAAAGCTTCATCATCCAGTTTCATTCACCATTCCTAACAACTTCTGTTTTAGCCATTTCCACAGTGTTGCAATGCAACTGAGGTACTGGAGCATTAGCTTTGGTTTTCATCAGATTGCTAGTGAACTGTTCAGCTCACTAAACCAGCAAAAGCTGTTCACCTCTCTCCTTGTGGCTTAGTTTTCAATTTGCTTAGTGATCTGACTCTAAATACCAAGATAAACACTAGAGTTGTTCCAATGGGGCCATGGATAGTAAGAAAGGATGCCTCTGCTGGGAGAAGGGAAGATAACACAGGGAGAATGTCCTGTCCCTTTCAGTGGCACAGGCTCAGACATTTTCGGTTTCTCTATAGTGCTACTAACTTTTCGTTTCTGTGTTTGTCAGATATACTTCTCTCTCACAACTCCTAAGTATCAGAAGGAGTACATTTTCACTGTCTGGGGCACTGAGGTGACACCATTAATCTAATTTCTTCTCCTTCTTTCTTTCACCATTCCTCTTAACCAGTTCTTCATTCTTTTTAAACACCACCACTAACGTACACAAAAGAAAGCATGGCAAATGACCCACCTCAGGCTCTTTTGCTGATTCAAAGTGTGGTGATCATCCTGGAGTAATGGGATGTCGTGGCTGAATTGCCCAAAGTTGTAGAGGCTATGTCATAACCAGAGATTTTTAAGTTTCCTGCTCTGAATCAAATTACTAAAAACACCAGTAATCTTCCTCTCCCTTCAGTTAATACTTAGTAAGACAACATATTGGTAGCATTCTCTATTAATTAAATAAAGCAACACTGAAATTTTTCTCCCTATCTTTTTCTGTCAGTGCAAATATTAACTTGAGAAAGAAGCACAGTCAGAAAGTGAAAGCTTTCAAAACATCTTTCCTTGAGACAGGTATTCAGATACATTGAGGACATTTATTTCTTGAAACTCTTAATTTATTCCAAAGCTTTTATTTAGGATTTTGGTAATTCAAATGGAATTACTAAATGCAAATATAGGAACATTAATTCATAGCCCCGCTTACAGAGAAAATTGCTAAATAATTATCACTGAAATACAAATTCTTCCCTGGTAACTATTAATCTGCTAAGATAAAAACTGTGGCCTGTTCCCATGGCCAGCAGTTGCACTTCAACAGGAAGGTCCAGAAATCTGTATTTTCAAGTGAATTACTGATAGAACTGTGTAATGAAATGAGGACATTTTTTGCCATGAATATTTGCTGTAAAGAAACTGAACTTGCAGAAAAAGTGAAAGCAGATAAAGGCACTCCGCCTTAGCTAAATGTTACAGTTCTAGATAATTGGAGAATATTCTTGCAGTCAGAGTGAAGAACTGTGATTTAAAACAAAAATTCTCACAAAAGAGAATTAAAAAAATATGGGTAGAGTTTTATGAGTCCAATTTGTCATTTACAATGCAAAACACCTTGAGGTTTTGCACTTAAAATAATGTTTTAATAAATTCCTCAAATTATCCAAATACGCAGGTAATGAAAGGTTCCAAATGCTTTGCAGTATTAAGTGCTGCAGACTGAGAGTAATAAAGCTTTGGAGGAGACTTTCATAAGACCAACATTTTTGACATGAAATAAAACCTTCAACCAAACTGACTGATAGTCAGCTGAACATCTCCATGACTCTTAGATTCATTGTAGATACTTACACAATTTAATACAGACAAGATGCAAGAGAAACCATTTCACAACAGTACCCCATTAAAGACAAATCTGAACAATAGTCTTGGATTTTGATCTTCAGACATGGGAGGAGTCTGATAAGGATCAAACCAGGACTGCAGATTTACAGCTGTAAATCTTAGTACCACTTATGTTGCCTAAACTTGGTGATGCTTCATTTGCCCTACTGTACTACAGACAATTATTTATTTCTTATGCTTACAGGAAAGGGGTACAACCAATGCTCTGTAAGAATGATTTAATCTCCAGTTCAGAACAAAATGGAAATTTATATTATCTCAGATCCAGAGACATATATACAGTCTTCTATATGGTAGTAAAGTAGGAAGCTCTTCCCTAAAGTTACAGATTTTCTGACACAGAGGTAATAATGATGGCACTCAATCATACATGAAAATGAAACAAAATGGAATAGTATTACATCTCTCAGAAAGTTGCACTCATATTTTATATCTGTACTAATGTTGCAAGATAATTGTAATCAAGAACTAAGGACTTGTTTTGTCTGCACTTTGTTCTCTTCACTAAGACGTTTCTGCTTAGTAGCTTGGATTTTCAGCCAACAGATGCTATTTTTATGGATGTTTTATTTTTCTTATGGAGCGCAGCACAATAGTTCCCCATCTGAGGATCCTAAATTATAAAGTAGTTAAAAATACTATATATTTTTTTAATTTAATTTAATTTATTTTAATAAAAATATTATTCTAAAGGGGTGATATTTTCTGCTGGTTTCATGAGGTAAACCAGCTCACCAAAACTTATGATCAGTACCAGAAGTAACAAGAGGGACAGGACAATAGGAACCAAGGAAGAAAGGGAAGAACAAGAGCATAACACTTTTTTTTTTTTTTTTCCCCAGCAGTAAGTGTTTACATTAGCTTTGTCAACTCATCTAACAGCACTCTAAATTTATACATAGTCTTGAGTGCAACTACAATTACAGAGCAACTTATAGAAGCAGCACACATAAACACAAGTCTCATAGGCAGCATTCAACACCCTTTGACTAAGGTAATGGCTTCACATTCCTACACACCTCCCCTTCTTCTTGTGCCATGTCTTCCTCCCTGTTTTAGACTGTAGCACCCTGTAACTCATCTTGCACCCTCTCTGGAAGGCACTTATTAAGACAGCCAGTGAAGCAATTTAGGTAACTAAAACAACAAAAGATTAACCCACAAAAAGAGAGAAAGAGAAAAGAGAGGTTTTTTTTTCCATTTTTGTGAACCGGGAGAAAGTGATCTGATTTTCCTTGAAAAGTTTTAAGGTTGCAGATTAGGACCTCTTTCTCTTTTATAGGGAAATGATATCCCCTTGCATTGTTACCCCTTCCTAAAACACATACAGACCAGCCTAAGCCACACCCAGACCACTGTGGAATTAGGTCCTCTGGCTTTCTTATTACTCAAGGAAAGAAAAAAAAAAAAAAAAAAAAAAAAAAAAAAAAAAAAGAAAGAAAGAAAGAAAGAAAGGATATAAACGTCAAAGTTCTAGCTAATAAAGCTAGCTGTATAGTATGTCATTCATGCATTTTTATATTCACAGTATATGTTTAAAAAACACCAATACACTTTACTCCAGTGCTTTTTTTTAACATGACTCTTGCATGCAGTCCTTTTAAAAGCAAGCATTTTGTTGGTGGAGAATTTACATCAATCTCTTGTAGCTAAATGGTCACAACACCAGTCCTATACTTAAGGCAATGTAAATTAGCTTGCTCATACAACATTCTGTAAGTAAAGCCAAACAAACGAAAAAGAATGCTTTGGACAATAAAAGTTATGACAGCATTTTGACAGATTAAAACACAGGAAAAACAGGACCTTTTTATATAGAAAAAAAATCTATTTAAGGTATTATCTTAGCTATTATGTTAGGATATATTTCTTAGTAAGTTGAAAAATTATACATAGTTACTGAAAAAATAAATAATAAAGTTTAACATGCTTCCTCTCTGTGTATCTATTTAACTTTGGTTAAATCATAATAAGTGATTTGGTAACAACAACATTGAACATAATCTGACAAAAAAAAAAATGCATCTGAAAGCAAATCCTACGTACCTATAACTTTTGTTTAAAAATTCAACAGCTTTTCACTCATTCTTTAAGCAGTGAAACATAGTTTGAAAGGAAACATGGTTTATTATTAAAGGCTAATATTTTAAAAAGCTCTGATACTTTCGTGCATGGTCAATTCTGCTAGTTTAGGAATATCTAAAATAGGACTGACCTGGGCAGAAATTCTGAGGTGTCCGAGTAGTGAATCTTCCTTGTAGAGTGCGCTTTTCAAAATGCCCTGCAGTTGCATTCTGATGTAGGCCCGGCTGTCTGATGGCAAATCCCAATTCTCCAGGTTCAGAAAACTTCAGATAAAACTGCGGCTCCAAATCATTGAAAGAGAGGTTTATAGCACCGTGCCTCCCACTGCAATAGTCACCGAACATAGGTTCGTCCTTGCCGTTCTGTGCAGGTAGTGGGAGAATCCGATGATGCAGCTGTGGGCTAGGCAGTCTTGAAGATAATGGAGAAGGAATAGGTGACATTTGTTTGTGTGTATTAGATAGCGGATAGGAATTACTAAAAACATTACTCACAGCTATTAACGAGGGTGAATGCAGCCTTTTCTCTTCCAGTTTAAGATTATTACCTGTCTGAGAAACATCAGGACCTTCACTTACAGGCAGGTTCAGAAATAAATGCTTGCTGCTTCCCCGGGATACCGTGGTTCTTTTCTCATATATTGAGCATGGCAGGTTTCTGTCTGCTGCTGTAATTTGTTGCAGTCTCTTCCATTCTGCAGCTTCATCTAAACTGTCACTCTGTATAACTTTCAGAAGAGCTTTATTGACTGCTCCCACAGGGTTGCATGACTCATCAGTAATGTGCACTCTCTCTGCTTTGTACTGCAAAACAGAGCCGTCTTGCTCCTCTTCCTGCTGCACGCTGTTTTTAGAGTCTCCAGCAGCTTCATCTACCGAATATACACCAGTTCTTGATATAAACTCATTAGGTACTGCTGTGAGATTGGGAGAAGCGATTTCTTTACCTTTGTGAAAATCAGATAAAGACTCTGCATGGGTTTGTGTGGCTTTTTTAACACAAGCTTCCGAATGCTGCACTTTCACAACAACTCCGATTGCTGCTTTCTCCTTGCATACCTGCTCAGTACATTTATCTTTCAAGCTTTTAGCAGCTGCAGGTTTACTTAATGTCTCTAGTTGGTTAGATAGATTGTCCTGAGATGGCTCTACCAAAGTGATACTCTGCTGTACATTCTTAACTTCAAGAATGGATTCTCCATTATCCAATAGTTCAACCGGAACCATATCATTGCTGTCTTTTGATACACAACTTGGTAAGTTGGCATCCAGTTTCATAACTTTGTTGCTTTCAAGAAAATACCAATCTTCTCCCTCTCTTTCTGGTTGAATACCAGTTTCTAGTGGTAAGTCATCCTTACCTTTTACTGTTAGACAACTGGATGCGGAAAAGGAACTGGGAAAACTCCTGGTAGGAAATCTTGTGGGGGGCATCTTCTGATTTTCCAGTTGCATGCCTTGCCCATTCAGCAAAGAAGGATATTGTTCATGCACCTTTTTTGTCCCTTTCCAGTGCCTGAATTCCTCAAAGCTCTCTTTCTTTCTATATTTACTCTTTTTTTTGCAATTAAAATTGTCACTACTTGTGGAATCCAGAAAGAATTCCTGACGATATGTAAAACTGAAGTAGTCATCACCTCTAAGTTTTTGGACTCCAGAAACAGCCTGTTGCTTTCCCTCCTGTTGTCTTGTATCAAGGCTTGGAATATGATGTGATCTCAAAAGACTGGATAACAGTTTTTCCTTTTCAGCAGTTAGCCTGTACAGCTCAATGAGAATGTCTTTTGTTGTAGTTTGCTTGAAAATAATATCTCCAAAGTTTTCATATGGCTGTTCTCTCATCTCCATTTCTGACCGCTCCTGTACTTTATAGCAATTACAAAAACGTTTACTGGTTCTATCCAGAGTTACACAGCCCTTGTAAGTAAATCCTCTGACTTTTCCCTCTGGAAGATAAAAGCTGATGTAACAAAGCTCCATAATGGGTTTGTGCAATTGAAGGATAGTGTGCGTGCCTTCCATTATGCTTGCCAAATTAGTCATTTATTTAAATTATATGCTAAGTGTATCAAATCTTGCTTGCATGACATAGCATGTGAGGCAGGGAATGGACAGAAGGCATCTGACTAATCTTCAACAATAATATTGTCTGCTGGAAAAAATAAAGAAAAGCCTGTCAAACTTGGTTATGGCAAATGTAATATGACAAATAACAAGCCTGCAGAAGCAGTTTTCTCTTTTTTTTTGTTTTTCTTCCCTGATACGCATCTTTAACCTTGAAAAATCTGACACAAAAAGGATGATATTGCTAAAGCTCATATTTAGAGCCCTAATCCTTCTCCCCTACATCATGCCTGTGTCTCCAGGGTTCTCAGTCAATGCTGTTGGTTCCATAAGGTCACAACAGGTTCACTGATATGTCCATTTCAAACAGAATTTACTGTTTAATGCTGAAATCTATTGCCCCCTCTCTGTTAAAAGTTAACTTGCTCTTGAACATCTAGTTAAAAGAACCGTTCAAGCATATATGTTTTTTTTTTGTTTTGTTTTGCTTGTTTTTTAAACTCAGTAAAACCAGCACCATAACACCTTCAGTGTCATTAGCCATCATTACTTATTACACAGGAGAAGAAAAAAAAAAAAGAAAAAGAAAATTCTCTTCCCATATGTATCTGTGAAACTGCCCTGAGATCAAGAAAACTTGCAAGAAAAATGTTTATTTGGTTAGTATACTCAGAGCAAAAGACCCATCAGATACAGAACTGTATAAATTTATTTTGATCCAAAATGCAATTGTATTTCTACAGACAGGTTTACTGAGCTTTGTTGTTTCCTTTTCTTTGCATTGCATTGCATTTTCTTCCTACACTTTGGATATACTTCTATTCTTTTGATACACCATGACAGAAGTTAGTTTACTCTTTTTGAGAACTAAATTGGTTTTTTTATCCAGGAGGAACTCTGCTATCATAATGAAAGCGGTATTCTGCAGTCACTAGGAAATGTGTAAGCATAATGAAAAGAGCTAAAGCTCAGCAGCAAAACCTGCAGCACACAAAGCTGGAGAGCACCTGCTCCAAGGCTTCTCTTTGTTGGAAGGTGCCGTAATCACAGTTTTAACTTTGAAAGTGTAAGTACAGCAGAACTTCCCATCATTTCAAAATAGTCAAACCTCAGGCAACAATAATTAATGGAAGCTATCACATTACCATGTCATGTATTTCAGTTGTACATACAATGCTTGCATATTGACAAAAGTATCAGTTTGTAGAGTATAGTGAGTTAGATATAAAATTATACCATAAGATTATCAGAATAATTAGCAAACTGTAATTCTAAGAAGCAAGTGGCATTTACTCAAAACATACTATTCTACTGATAAGTAGTCATTTCTGCAATGGTTTTGATCTAAATTTTAAAGCATCATACCTATTCTTTAAATAGTTTCAAACTTTCTGTTTACTTTGAATAAAAATAATTTTCCATTTACTGAATGTCAGCAAAATTCTTGATGTGCACGCTTCAGAGGAGAGAGCCTAATGTGTAGAGACTAATAGTGAGGAAAATCTTCATTTGAGCCAGATCACCTTCTTAATTCTATTCACCAGCAGTCAATGGTTAGATGGCATTCAGAAAGCTGTGCTTTCTCTGATATAAGAAAGGGTAGAACAGATACAAAACCTTTAGTCAGTACTTCTGTTGAAGTCTGCCTTCTTGTTTCATAGACATACAATTTCTAAGAAAATTCTACCTTACTCTTTCTTCTCCTATCCTTGTCTTAGCTCATAATCTGAGTTTAAAATACTGACAAGGCTGAGTACTGCCAAAAAGTTTATTCTCAGTTCTTGTCCTCATCTCCAGCTGTGCATTCCTGCTGCTTCTCTGGTGTAGAAGCGAGTGCTCATGCAGCCACGGGGTGGGTGTGTCAATGGCAGATGCACCCAAGAGCAGTTCTGCATACAGAAATAACAACCATCAAAGAACTTTTTTTCCTCAGAAAAGACATCTTGAACTTACTCACTCTTCACCCGAGCAGAGAACAACACTTATAGGAACAGTTTGCTAATACATCAACTCGGCCATAGCACCAAATTGCCCCTTGAGTCACCTACTGTGGCAGGCTCCATCAAATATGAGCCAGTTAACTTGTTGACATTTTCATAAATTAATACTCAGCAGCCTTGGCTAACGTATGCTGAGTCAGTTTTTACTTGCAGGAGAACTTTACTGAGGAGTAGAATTTCAAGGGAGTGGCTGGGCAGAGAGATGGATGCCAAAGTCCATAGTATGGTCCACTGGCAACAAAGCAGTTAAACTAGGAAGCAGAAAGAATAGGAAGCTGGAAGAAAATAAATAAATAAATAAATAAATAAAATAAAATAAAATAAAATAGAAATGAGGGTGGATTGCCCAAGTAGACCAAAAATCTATGCTTGGTATTGACTTAAGGAAGATGCTGCATAGAATCATAGGATATCCCAAGTTGGAAGGCACCCATAAAGATCATCGAGTCCAACTCCTGGCACCACACAGGTCTACCCAAAAATTCAGACCATGAATTCAGACCAGCATCACAACAAAGTATTTATCAATGCATTTGCTTTAGAAAATACCAAAAGGGAGGGAGTTATAGGAAGAAAGGGAATTCTATTTAATACACAGAATAAATCAGGTCTGAGTTAGGTCCAATTTAATAGTTTTATCTAGGGAAAAACAAACAAACAAACAAACAAACAAAACACCTCTTGGTATTATTTTAGTCTGAATTATCTTGTGTGTTCATTTGTTTCACCGCAGTTGGCTTGGCATTTTTTCACTGCAAGATGATGAAGCGATTACAAGGTAATATCATCATGGAACCTATAGATCTAGAAGCTATAAACAGAAACATTATGATCAAACTGAATATCCTCAATTGACACATATGATATTGAGCAATTCAGCTCAGTTCTTAGTAACACATATGCATTTTTTTGGACAAAGGAATATATGTGTAAAGGAGAGAATTTGCTAGCCCTTGCCTTTGCAACACAGATTTGCTGGGCTGTAACCCCAAAAACACAAGCTGGTGCCCTAATCTAATCTGAATTCTCATTGATTACATTACTGAATTAAGACCTGCAAGCTCCTCCTGAAGTCATATTGCAGCTAAAAGTGCAATATATTTATTTATTTATTTTCTTTTAAGTTAGAAACAAATAAACCTTTTTATAGATTTAGTGGTTTAATCTTACTAACAACAACCTGTTAGGCCAGTTTGGACCCATTTTGAATGATACATCCTATTAGATCTGTTCTTGCTTGAACAAACTAACCATTGGGTTTGGTACACACATACTGACACATTAAAGAGTCTGTATCATCTCTGCATTTCCAAAAGATCTGTTAAGTCTTCTAAAATTATGTAGCTTTGTTCAGATGTCTGTTTTTCACTGCACATGGGAGGTGGGGAGTGGAATGGGGAGAACAACTGCAGGCCATGCTTTCAAAAAAAAAAAAAAAAAAAAAAAAAGTTACATATCACCAGAACTGCAAAGAAAGTAAATTGGTTTAATTAAGCAATACCCTAGGTAAAAAGAGTCAATTCTCAGAAATGCTGTTCAAAATGCATTCTTGGAAAGTCAGGTCCCCATGGCTGCAGTCCCTTCTCTCTATCAGGACGTATCACCTCTGCTCAGCATGGCAGGTGCTGCTCCTTCTTTCCCCGATCTTTAGGCAAGCAAGAACTGGAACTCCTTACCTTCCCAGCCCTCCCCAATACCTGACTGTTAATAGGTGGCAGTGTGTTCCTGAGGACACTACTGGTAACTTCTGTGCTGTATTATACTGCTAATGACCACACCAGAACAGAAAAAACTTGGTAGAGTAAAGGCAGTAAAAACATAGACAGAAGGATCCACATTACAAGCTAGAAGAAACTGAAATGAAAGTGATTGCAATAAAATTTGTTTATTACTAAGCACAACTAACTGGTTTGATAGAGATGAACTCCAGCATTTTGTTTTCCTGCTCACTCTCACAATTATCTGAGTGTTTTTTCAAACTAACATTTGGCTTAATCATAAACATTATAAGTGGAAAGATAAAAGGAGATTAGCTCTTCAAGGAGACAAAATGTTACAGCTCCCTGCAGTTGGAACTTTCCAACTAGAAGTCTATGTCATATTTACTGCATTGTGAAAAAAAAAAAAAATCAGAAGTTAGACTATTTGTTCATGAAATAGCTTGAAGTATAATATGTGTTGTTAGCAATGCATGGTAGTTTAAAATACAGTTGTTCTCTACTTCACAAATACTGAACTATCCTAGTAAAGAGTTGTTAAGACATAAGAAACAGAGTCTATACCAGACACAGACATCTTCTATTAAATTTCAAATCTCATGTAATGGCACAGGGGAAGTATTAAAGAATATTAGAGCTTGCCAAAAAATTTGGATGAAACACATAAGGTTTGAAAGTCATTAAGTTAATCCACAATGCAGAGCTCGGCATACCAGAAATGGTTTTAAAACAAACACAAAGCGTGATAAATATACAAAGAGATAAATTAAATGAAAATCACTAGAAAAGCATGTTAAAATTCTTTGGGTCTTTTACAGTCTCTGGCTATATTATTCTGTCCAAATAATTCAACACAGGACCAAGTCCATAAAATGAAGTAATCTGAAATTCAGCTCCCTGAGAACCCCGTCTTTGTGATCTGAAATGAAGGAAATCTAAATGTCAAACTCTAAAACCATCACTTAAAAAGATACTCTATATGTGGTATGTAAAATTAATTAAAATTAAAGTTTCTGATGGACTGATTAACATGATGATGCGTCACTAGAAACAAATAGCCAAATCCCCCTATGCTTGTTCCTGGACTTCATAGGCCACAGATCCACTTTGAAAGAACAGTAAATAAACTTATTACCTTTCCAGCATATAGGAGATGGAAAAAAAAAGAAACGATGGATTTAGAATAAATTTCTACTATTTATACTTAAAATTTGTACTACACTTGAGCAGTCAGGTTGGGAAACAAACACAAAATGGTTATATTATTCATACTATCTGGTCTCAAAAATTGTTTTGAAAAAAACTAGACGACAAAACTATAATTATATTGAAATTACTGACTTCAGTAATAGTTTAATTTTTGAAATGATAAAAATATTTTTCCACATGCAATAATAACTATCTCAGTCTTTTGTTTCAGAATTATTAAAATGTTTGGCTAAAACCAGTGAAGTTCTTCACCATAAAACATCACAAATCCTGCAAATATTTTCAGTTGTACTCTTACCCCAAAAGTTCCTTTCTTCAGATTTTTGCTCTCATAATTTGAGCCAAGTGACCTTCAATACAATTTATCTACATTATTTTCTGAATATAACCCAAAGCAACTCGGAAACACAACATAATTTGTACAACTAGATTTTTTGTTGTTAGTACTTTTTCTGTGCTAACACAACCTTTTGCAATTTTAGTTACAGAAAACAAGACCTTTCCCCCAACAAAGATTTAGATTGACATAAATGTTCTCATCCTTCTGCAGCCTACTTCAATTTAGCAAAGCAAGATGTTGCTTTTTCTGACACAACTGCGTCAGCAAGTTAAAAAAAGAAAAAAAAGACACACAGCGTGTCCTCATGACTACTAAAACTGTGTTGGCAGAGTTCAGCCACATCATAGGATGTATTAATTACCTTTCTCAAGTACACGTTTGAATTAACTTTCAACAAGTTACCAGATGAGATTTCCATCACAAACTCTTCCATTTGACTGTTTTAAGAGGTAGTTAATAAAAAATATGCAACAGATATTCTAAATATGAAAAACCCTTAATCTAATGAGCAGTAAACCAGCAGACCTTAAAGGAAAGAAAGAGAAGAACACAATAGAAAGAAAGAAAGAAAGAATACAATAACGGTCTGCTTGAAACAGGATGCTTCAAGAAGTACAGCATCTGAACCAATAAACCCATTCTGCATTCAGTCAGGATTTTACATTCTCCTTCTTGCTTCTGGGCACTCAGCAGGGAAAGAACCAACAGAACAGATGAATCAGTCACCTTGCTTCCAGTGATTTTGGACTGTAACAGCATTTTCTGAATGCTGAAGGCAAATTGAAAGGGAAGTATCACTAAAAACATTGCATTCCAGATAAAGACTTGTTCATCATAACAGATTTGAAGCAAAGTGACTTTTCCAAGATTAAATAATATAAGAGAGGTTTTTCTAAGTGATGGCAACAGCAGCTCTTATAGAATTTAATGATATTAATGATATTAAATGGGTTCAATCCATTATACTCAGTTCTCAATATGCAATTAAAACATCAGTCTGTATATAATATAATTGTCAGTGACTGTCAGCCTAGAATACTTCTTCCCAGTCTGTATGAAGACATTAAATGTTGCAGAATTTTTCTTACTAATTTTTTGGGCCAGGATGGTTGCATGGAAGATTCATGATTTCTTTCTGCTTTTTTTTTTCCTTGTGAAGTTAAAAATCAGAGACTTTGTGTATACTTTCATATAAGGACACATACTTTTTATATACATACATTTACATACATACATATATATATACATACACGTATTTGTCACTTCTTGCTCCATTCTTCCAGCTTTGCTTGCAAAAACAAGCATCTTTAATTCATTTTATTTTTAACTAAGATTTTCCTTGGGAAAAACATTTCAAGAGACAATATTTGGCATGGAAAATTGAATCTAAAATAACTGAAGTGTCAAAAAGTTGTAGCTGAAAATAGAGTCTTACAATGAAAAATGCCTGAACAACTTAAATATAGATTTTAGTAATCAGTCTTGCTGTTATATAAGAAAAACAAATTTATTTTACTTCACGGGTGAAACATGAACACTCTCCATTTTGCATAAGAATCTTCATTTTGCATGATACACAAAACACCAGCCAGACTTTGTTGCAAACAACAACATTGACCCTCACATCTCTCTGGAATACAACACGTGGACATAATAGATACCACAGCACTTTGGGCAACCTGGTCTAGTGGGAGATGCCCCCTGCCCAGTGAGGGGGGCGTGGAATTGGATGGATTGGATGGTCTTTATGGTCACTTCCAACCCAAACCATCCTATGATTCTGTTTTGGAGAGTGAGGCTGCCCTCCTGGCCCAGGTCCATCAATTAAATCCAGCAACTACAGTTAAATAATCTTAGTTAAGAAGATAGAAAAGTCATTTTCACAATACTCCAGGCCATATTTTCTAAATGATACATAAGGAAAATGAAAACCAGTTGAGGATACTTAGGAAAATTTAGAAACTTTAAGGTACCAGATACAATATTATCATGACTAATTGGCTTATGCTTTCACCTAGTCTAGAATATACATGCATGAACTGTATGAACATGAATTCACAGGGATTAAAAATTTGGGTATTTATAAACAAAATAACCCAAACTGTCCTCACTGGTAAGAGAAGAGTATTTTGCCAAATCTGGAAATTAAAGTGAATTTTACAACTATGTCAACTTATTTAAAATAAGTACAGGGTTTATTACTCAACAACAGTATAAAAAGGATATTTTGTGATTTATTATTTATGCATTACTGTAATATAATGTGTATATAATTATGACATATATATATATTATACAATTATAACGTAATATTATACAACTTGCTCTAATAACTCTTCCTACTACTTTAGGTGCCTAAGATGAATACTCTCAATAAAATAATCTATTTTAAGTTAAAATTGACAACCATTCCAGGACATGTGGCTAACATCCAGCTGAATTCATATAGAGCTTGAAAAATAATTACAAGCAAGAAGAAACATTTTTTGCCTCAGGAAACAGGTCTTAACAAAAAGCTGTGCAATTACTAGTCAACTGATTTTCAAGTAATAAACAAAATAAAAGCCATAACAGACCTAAAGAGCTTGCACAAACCTCTACTCATGTAATCATGATGTAATCATTACTTATTTCAACAGTAAAACATAATATTTTCAAGAAAAGTAAAACAGAAATTGACATTAATAGCAAACAAAATAATACAAACTTGCAAGATCATCTTTATATATTTTAGAATTCGGTCATCAACTGCACACATGACTTTTTGCCATAGATCAATTTTAACGCACGTAAATATTTCATTAAAAAATAAAACATTTTTTATTTAATACATTGCCTATGATTAAGTTTTATAGGCCACACAGTATGTTATTTCCACTTCCGGCAGCATGCACAGCATATTTCTACAGGGGAAAAACAAACAGCAACCTAAATGATTTTTTTTTTTTTTTAATAGAATTGTCTTCATGTTAATCTTTGTCCAAAAGCTTTGTTTGATTGTTCAAACTGCAAACTCTCCAGGTAAGAGCTGCATTTTACCATGTTTTTAATAAATTGGCTTGCAAATACCTGATACTGATCAGAATATATTTTTCAGGTATGGTTTGAAGAAGTAACTTCTGGGAAATATCTTTACAAATAGAATACTGAATATGCTTTATAAGTAATTTCTCTAAAACAATCAACTTGTGTCAAACCTTTAAAACTTTATTAATATATCTTATTTCATTTCAATCTGGTTTTAGTTTTACATTCTTATACACTCCAGAAAGGACCCTGTGATATTACTGTAGGGCAAAATAGACCAGTGTATTTTGTTGCATGCATACCAGCTAAAGGATCCAAGTTGGTGAGATTATTGCTATGAAGAACTCACCAGTTTGTATCACGTATCATCTTTATCTTTGTTAAACCAAGAAACTAGATTTGTATTTATTTAATGTCCATGCCTGTTAGTGCCATGCTAATGTTTAAAACAAGTATTTAGTATACTGTCTTTCGGATCAAAAGGTCTTTCACCAAATATCACTTTCAGAGACACTTTTGGTTTAACCGTATATTCTGAGCTTTAAACACAATATAATACATAAGGAAAGCCAAGGAGAAGAAAACTAAAAGAATGTGATACCACCAATTTTTGAGGTATCTCATGAAATGGGTTGTAATGATCATGTTAACGCTTTAAAGGAGGAAGTGTTACAGGAAAGAACTATGGTTGTATTTGTTTTCTTCAGTTCAACTTTCTAATGACACCATTTCACAGGTGAATGTTTTTGACATATAACTCCAATTTACAAAAAGTTATAAACTCAAGGGCTACCCATCTGAGAGGACAGATTACAGGTTTTCTACAGACCTGTCAAACAAATACAGGGAGTAACAATTTGCATACATACGGCATTTAGCCGGTTGTATGCGTCCTGTTTTAAAGTACAAATCAACAGTAAAAAAAGAAGTACTGAAAATGCTTAACTGCTTGTATGTCCTTGTGGTTTTCTCAGCCTGTGTCCTTACATAGAAGACCATTCACACGGAGCTTTCATAAAATTCAGCAAGTCCGTCAACTGGCAAATCTGGCACCTCTTTAACAATGTTTTTTAACAACATTTAAAAATATTTATAAAACTCAAAAGATTAAACAGGCTGCATAAATCCCCCAACTGGTTCTAACTATAGCAACAAGACAAACCTCATGGGGGGGGGGGGGGAAAAAAAGGCAAAAAGATTAAAACACAGTATTTCTGTGTAATGAGCTCAAAAATACAGCAGGATAAAAAGAACAGCTTTGAGATAAATGTCAGCTTAGACCTTACACATTTTACTTCGAGATCTCACTAGTACAATTTAGAATAATTTAAAATCATTTGTAAGATTGAATGATGTTAAATGGAGGACAGAAGAACTTAACAGCTCTTGCATAATTTTCTAAGGGCCCAACTCAACAAAATATATCTGGTCTTCTGGAGATAGTAAGCTCTCTATTATGACTACATAGGACTGGATTGAAAATCAAGCAGAACATGCAAACTAGTGATTAGTGGTTCAACCTTCCATGGAAAGGGAAGGTACTTCCATGCAGTACCTGCATGGCTGGGAAACACAATCACTTGGATAAGAACTCTTGCAGCACATTTTGTAGGCTTTCTTTTCCTCTTCTCAGACTACAACTCACTCAGTGCTAAGACTCACTATCCATGTTGACTCTCTACTCTGACAATATTCATGTGGAGTAAAATAACTACTGTTTTTATGACCAAGCACAAAAAGTCAATGTATTTTTCCACCTATTACCTCCAAGTATGAGCAAATAAACATGGACAGTCAAAACCAGCAATGATAGCAATCCTATATGATTATTAGTAGTAACAAAGAGGGGTTAGGCATGAAGGAACAGTGCATAAAAATAAAAAAATATTGAAACAGTAGAAATAATTCACATCTATTGCTGAGGTTCTGTTGAGTTATAGCTACTTGATCGCTTCATGTTGGAAAGTTTCCTTCCTTTTCGGTGCTCATCATGATAATGGAATATACATCCAGATTTTATATTTAAAAAGTTCTATAAGATAAAAGCTAGAAGAAGAATACATTTCATACCAAAATAGTCAAAGCACAATCAAAAGCTGACAAATGTTCTCAGATGCCAGGAAGACTGGGTGGAGAAAGGGATGCAAAGATCTTTGAAAAGAGCAACACAAGAGGCACATGGAGATTTCTTTCATTCAGTCCTTAAATATGACAGTAAAGCAAAGAGCAGAAAGCTGCCCCACCCTAGAACCTTAACAAAAACCTCTTATGATTGTCCTCACTTTCCTTTTTCTACTTTTGAGTTCTCTGTAGAGCATCTCATTTGGGGATATTTCAAAAGACTATTTTTCTCCTTTGGTTCCACTTTCAAACATTATATGCACATAACCTAAAGAAGGATCAAAGTGTCAAAAAGGATCACCTTATTAAATGGTATTGTAGAAGTCCAAGATTTCATGCTTCTTTACACAGACAAGTCATCAAGAGCATCAAGAGTTCTTCTTAAATAAAGCTTAAAAATATTTCCCCCTCTCACCTTTTTTTTCCTGCCAGAGGAAATGAGGAATATTAGTCTTTTAACAAAACAAAACCAAATCCACAAACCAGTAGTTCTTCATACCCCAGACAGAACTGGTCCTTCACCACATTTTTATATCCTGACAAATGTCAACATGAAGTTGGTGTTCATTACGTTGACATTTATTTTGAAAAGTTACCATCTCTCAGTACTGTTTAATACTTGTCTATAGCCTCCACAAAAGGAAATAGTCTTCTCTGGCCTCTAGTTGCTAAGCTTTCTCAGAGGGAGATTTTCTCTTAATTTATCACCTTCTGGTAATAAATTATTTTATTCTTTGAAAATTATTAACAGAACATTTTAAATTAAGCTAACAAGAATTGATAGAGGGATCTATAGATATGAAAAAGTGAAAATAGAGATCTGTAGTATTAATTCAAATAATTTATCAACTTTGGAATGGTCCTTAAGAAACTACAAGGAAAAAAATAAAAATTTCTGGAAAATCCTGTCTACGCAAGAAAACCTCTACAGAGATAACTTACTTTTACCCATGCTTTAGCTTTATCATAACAACTTACAAAATATTATGGGAACATTTACTTACTGCTCATTACTTACTATGTGATGATGTCCTATGCCCATCTGGCTGTGCATGCTTCACCATATATAAAAAACACAAGCAACCATTCACGTTCATGGCACTTGTTTTTAATGAGATAGGTTTCAGCCAAGTCAAAACTAATTTCCATTGTTAAAAAGACACTTCACAAGATGGTTTGATTTCATACCACATTACAACTCTCTATCCCTAGACACTCTGTCTGCAGTCATTCAAATTAAGTTGATGATGTTATGGGTTGACAGCTTCTTTAGAAATATAAAAAGCACTCCTTCCTCCCTTCCACTCTCCATTTAATCCAAAGTAGCTGAGCTGTTTCTGCTGAAACTTACCAAAACAAGCTAATTCACCTGCAAGCACAGGCCAAGCTACCTGGAAGTTTCAGAATGTTATGTGTAAGTGGTTTACAAACGCTCCATAAAAGTATTAATTATGTACTTGTAGAAGTATCTTTAAATGAGTACTTAATGGTTTGTTGATAACATTTACACAAGACATTTCCACAAGTAAAATTACCATTAAACAGCTGTGAACAATTGAAAGATTGGAGGGAAATAAGTGATTAAAATTAGAACATTAACCAAAGCATCTCTATCATTTCTCAGCAATCTTTTACATTGATTAATTTCCTGGGAAGTTCCAGGAAAGTAAGGATCCATTATGATTACTGCTACACTCTTGGGGAAACAAATAACACCAGACACAACTGCAAAACAAGCAGGTCTAAGCATATACAGCTGCCAGATCACAGTCTGTCAGCTGGATGATAACATGATTTATTATTGCATCTGAAAGAAGGAGAATGTGTTTTAGTTGCCTTTGTATGCTGATACCCTTCATCAGGAGAAGGGTTTATCCTTAAAGTCAGTATGGGTCCTTTTAACACTTTTCCATCACGTAAAAAGTATTTGCAAATGTCATTATACTAATGCATTCTACTTTGGGTAACAGTCAAGTAGCCTCATCTGCAACTGTGACTGCAACGAGCTTTACAATATACAGTAACAGATTGTCTGAACGCTCTAAATATTAATCACGTCTCCCACTCATCTGCCCTCCTGAGTGCATGAAGGGATTTGCATCCATCAAACACTACAGGGTTACTTACAGCAATCACTGACTCTACCCATACATCAGACTTGAAGAAAGTGAGCATATAGTTTTCAGAGTTATTTTGTGTTGGGGGAAGGAGGGGGAGTAAACCGGTAACAAACTTACATTAATAGTGCCGACAGGAAAGGAGGAGGGGGGAAAGCAACGGGCTTACCTAGAAGGCTGCAGGAGAAGCTCAGAGGTGCCAGCCTTTGAGTTACCACAGAAGCTGTTTATAAACAAGCAGAGAGCGAGCAGGCAGGAGATGCTCACGAAGACTAAAGGGCTCCCTTCTCCCCAGCCCCCCTCGAGCAAGCCTTGTCATTTTTCCAATCCCTTCGAGTACCGCAGGGGAAGGCACTGCAGGGAGCGGGCAGCCCGGCGGTAGGCAAACGAGCGGAGGGGCGGGCATTACCTTGCGCCGAGCCAAGCCGAGCCGAGCGCACGATGCTGCGGGGCTGGCCAGGGACGGGGGCGCCGGGCAAAGGGCTGCTCGCGGCCCCCACCGCTGCCCGGCCCCGGTCCCGGCTTGCCGTGGAGCTATCGCTGCGAGGCTGCTTGGGTCACAAAGCGCCGCTGTGAGACCCGCCGAGGCCGCCCCCCGAGAGACGCCGCTGCCCGGAGCGGAGCCGCCGCAGCGGGCTCGGGCTGCCAGCCCTTTGCCGAGCGCCCCTGGAAGAGGCGAATGACAAAAGAGGCTGGCTTCCTGAACCGCCTCAGAAAGAAGCCAGCTATTTTAAGGTGCGGAATTGTAGATGGAGCAAGACAAACTACAAACAAACTGGTCTGCTGCTCTGATTATTTTTCTGCAAATAACCTTCCTGCCATGTTCGCTGAAAGTCCTCCATCTATCTGCAGGGCACCACAGCAGAAAGGCTTGG
The DNA here is from genome assembly GCF_964211825.1 of Aythya ferina. Lineage (NCBI taxonomy): Eukaryota > Metazoa > Chordata > Aves > Anseriformes > Anatidae > Aythya > Aythya ferina. Next base: position 26,219,373 of record NC_140301.1, read on the forward strand.
GCGAAAACATGCTTAGATGGAAAGAACTGAGATGGTTCAAAAGCAACAGAGTCGAGGTTAAAATATTTACATCACGCAACCGAGAGAAAATGTGCATTGATTTCCATTTGGGTTTAAGACCATTATCAATGCTGAGACATTACAAGGAAATACCATTTCTCAGTGTAGCTTACAGCCTGCTGAAAATGTCACATTTGCTTCTGCTGAGTTCATTAATACATGATACATTTTAATAAATGCTTTAATTAGCTCACTGTGCAGATCTCAAGATGTGATATTATTTAACAGAAATTACCTACCTTTACTTGAAACACTGGGGATCTTCAGATTCCTATCACTTCAGGATACTTACAGCATCAAAAGGAACCCACTTGAAATCTGAGTTTTCTCCTTTCAACCCGAAATCTTCTGACCATCAACTGATTGCCTATAGCAAAATACTAGCTCATATTCTGCATACCAAGACATGTCTGCAGACTAGGGAAGAAAAAAAACAAACAAACAAACAAAAAAAAACAACCACCAACAACTGGTTGAAAGTAAGACTTTCCCTTCTACTGTTTAGTATTTTCAGGCAAAGATTAACAATTACTTTGTTAGTAACTTCCCTTTTGCAAGCATGTGGTCTGTATCAAGACAGAGTTCACAGAAAGCAACCGACATGAAACGATTATGTCAGGCTGCAATGTAGGGCACACAGAGCAAAACCTAATCTCTGAGAGGTTTCCACTTCATCTGCACTCATCTGCGTAATCAGCTTTTCATCTTGTCATAGGATAAATGCAACCTGCCTTCTGCTTCGTTTACCCTATATAGAATGCCGGTATAGGTTTGTACGAAGCAAGCAGCAAGAGCTCACGTACAAATGCATTCAGAAAGGAACTTGAAATGATTGCATTTTTAAAGGAACATTAAAGGCTGCAACTCATCTATTTGCTTTAGCATGTACTAATGTAATAATTAGAGTAGAAAGCTAATCACTTCATCTCATATGCAAACTGAGCCTCCTTTAGATGAAACAATCCTAACTTTCAGCTACCTTTTAATTTCATAATCTGCGACTTTGTGGACAGTAAACAATGATAGCTGTTGCTTAAACCTTTTATAGGAGCTTTTGTAATCTGTAAAACTCCAGTGAGTAACCCAAGCTGTTGAGTAGACCTAGCAAGTACAATCTTCACTTGTTTTAGTCTCAGTTCAACTGAGAGACCAAGCTGAGTCTTGGAGACCTTCATGGAACAAGGCAATGAGCAGCAGCCTCCTACTGAAGCTGCTCCATTATTTGCAGCCATATCACCAGGAATCCTAGTTAGTCAGCAGATGAAACAACAGCATTTCAACAAAAAAAATGTTTTTTTTTTTGTTGAAGTAACATTTCAATTGGGAAAGTACTGATTAGCTGAGAAGATACCAGTAAATGTGAAAAAATAGGTTAAAACCTTTTAGCAAAATCTAGCAGGGTATTACTGCTACAAAATGAAGGGGAAAAGGGGCAGTAAAAATGCGGTGGGAAATATAAAAAATAATTCTAACATTTGAAACATTTTACAATTTATGAAAGTTTTGAATTTGTTTTCTTCAGTCTAAGTTTCAGAAGATTGTATGGATAATGTCGTAGAGGTACATGAGGTACGAAGTTGAACTGTACAACGCAATTAGGGGAGTAGAAAAGGCACAGCCTTGTGCCAAAGCTGTTGCTACCAGCCTATTTGAACATGAAGAACTGAAGTGCAGAAAGACTTCTTGTATGTGTCATCTCCATTTTCCTTTTTTGTTTCCCCATAGGAAATTCCTGTCCTAGAACAGGTCTTATTTCTCTTAATGTATAACGGGGATGTAAGACTTCATGGTTTCAACTTAAAATTAATGCTTTCAATTCTCTACAAGTTCAGGCACATAATTCAACAATTCATTATCTACTCATATGTGCACGGCCAGTACCAGACCCAAAAGAATTATATTTTTTTCAGTCTTGTTAAATGCATGAATTGAACATGTTTAAGGCACAGTATTTGGGTGGTATTCTTTTAATATAGTACCAGTAAGCTTATTATGTATGCCAAATACTGTGCGTTCTTCAGTTCCCTCCCATGAAACCCTCCTTGTATTTTATTCTTTAATCTACACCATCCCATGTCTTGTAGTAGCACTATGAGCATTTCGTGCTCATTTGATTCATCATTCCAGGAATTCCATGCACTACCTACTATTTAGTTCATGACCCTTTGTCCCCCATGCCAACGTTCTTCTCACATCAAAAACTCCACATAGAGATTCTGCTCAGTTATCCTGAGAATAATTTGTGAAATTGTATGGAGCCCCTAACAGGATCAACTACATTGCTTGATTGACAAAAAAATAAATAAATCATCTAGTAAGACACCATCTGTTTTGTTAGGTACCTTGGCACTATCAAAATAGTTACATGTACCATACAGGAATCCTAAGAACTGTGAAATGCTTTCATATTCCCACTAGGAAGGTAAGATTAAAATAAACAATATTTGATTTGTATAGCATAGATTACTCTGCATCTTGATACAAACACCAAAAGATAGTTGTCCTATTTATGCTAGCAACATATATGCAAAGATACTGAAATGCATTTACAAAATGAACTGGATTGATTTTTTGAGCAGAGGTTGTATTTATTTATTTATTTATTTTGTCTTTGCAACATGTCATATTGCTTGGTGTTATTTTTTTTAAGATAAATTCTTGACCCACTAACAATTATAACAGAGTTATTATTTATATTAGATATTAATGCATGACAAATTGATTGCTAAGTTTTATCTAAATAAGAAAAACAGATCTACCCTTTCAAAATATATGATCATCAGTAAGATAGCAAATCTAATTTTTCATTTCACACAAATAGTGAGCTTTGGCCAAAATTGCTTTCTGTCTGATTAATAAATATGGAGTGTAATAGAACAGCAGAGAAAAGTCTGTAATTTTCAAAATTTGGAAAATATAAGACTTTGCAGTATTGCCAACTCTTGCTATTAAGTGACCTGACTTTGGACAGGAGGGAAGCCAGTCTTATAACAAAAACAAAAATTACTGAGAGAAGGGTGAAAAATGACCTATCAGAAGACATGAGATGGTATCACTGAAAACGCAGAAAATCTCTCTGAATTGACAACAACATATTTAAGTGACTAAAATATTGCAGGGGGGGTGGAGTTAGATGATCTTTAAGTTCCCTTCCAACCTGAGCCATTCTACGATTGTTAATGGTAAGGATGTTAATAGGACCAGTTGTGTACGTTGATCGCTGAGGTATTCCCTGGCGAGCTAGATTTTTAATCAGTTTCAAGTAAAAGGAAGAAAATAAAGAAAAATCAACAATTATTTGAGAATAAAGGAATAATATTAAGAAAAAATCCCTTGGTTCACATAGTGTAATCTGAAAGCACATTCATGGAAATTACAAATATTCTCTAACAACAATAAATACAGAATATTAGTGTGTTCTAATTTTTAAAAAAGGAGAAGTTTACTGTTTGCCTTATATATAATACTTGGAGATTTACATAGGGCTATTACAGCATTGTATCTATAAGAAATCAATAAGATTGGAATGATTCTATAGCAATGTAAACTATATACTCATATTGTAAGATGTGTGTATATTTATAGTATTAAAGGTTATGAAAGGTTAATAGGATCTTTAGATGCAGACATTTATTAGTTATACTGCCCTCAGAGTGGTCTTAAGGAAAAAAAAAAAAAAAAAAAAAAAAAAAAAAAAAAAAAAAGAGGTCAGCAGGTCTTATGTCAGCAGAAATTCACCACCACTCCCACCTCTCTCACACCTTCTCTTTCTCTCTTCCGAATACACATACTATTTTACAGACACTAGTGAATCTAAAATCAAATGCCTAACATTGCAGGAATACTTCCTGAAGCAAAAATTGATTCAGTTTGCATAAAGATATTTTAAGAAGTGTAAACAGAAAACATAATTATTGCATACTGAAAGGTTGCATTCATAATAAAGGCTAAATGAAAAACAGTGCTGAGCACTGATGAAGACTCTTGGTATCCATACTACACTTCTTGCACAAAGCTACATATTGACAAAATCAGCTGTGAAACAGTTCAGACTTTTGTCTCTAATATGTCAGTGTAGTATTTTTCACATATATGCTAAAACTAACTTTTTTAAAAAATCGTGAGAAAAATAGACACTAAGAGTTACAAAAGCTTACTCAACAGCTATCTTGTCTCTTATAAATGCTTACTTAGGGGGAAGAAAATAAAAAAAAAATCAATAAATCAATGTTTCTGTTAATACAAAACAGTAGCTGGTTCAGCATAATAAGAATATGGCAAATAAACTGTATTCTTTCTATCAAATGCTCTAAATACTGGTCATAATATGCATTTGGTTAAAATGTAACAATTAAGCAGAATTAATCAGATACCAAATTAGAGTTCCTCTGGGATTCCTCTAGTAATCTGAGAAAAAAAAGTGGGGGAGAAGAAGAAAAGCAGTATGTGGGCAAAAAAAAAAAAAAATAGTTGTGCTTTTTCTAAAACGTGTATGCTCAGCAGAGCTGTGTGAAAATAATTAGGACATAAATTCAGACTCATACACTGGCTCTTGCAACCTCTGAAAACAAGTGAACTTAATTCAACCTATTCTTAATAAACTGATGGTGCTTTATCCAAAGTTGATTAAACTACTGCTTTAAGAGAATCACAGTTTCACACTTGGGAGCGTCAAGGAACACACTAAGGAAAAGTTGATTGTTTAAGGTCACAGCAAGGAAGTGGTACACATGAAAAGAAAATAAAAGAGGTACTTATCACATCCAATGCTCTGCATATTTCACAAAGATGAACTAGTACTTCTTCCTGTATGGCACAGGGAAAACAAAACAAAACAAAATCTCAGTCCAAAAAATGATAGGGGTAGAGCACAATATAATTCTTCTAGACTACAATTAGCTACTAAGTCTAAAAATTAGATGATTTATGAAACAATCATTATTCCAAAGAAATTTTTCCTTATGTCTGTTGTTTGAAAGCACAAATTCAGCTGCTCCATAGGCTCCATAGACACTACAAATTTTTGCAAGGAGAAAAACAGATAAGCTTGTATGATTTAACCACATGAGCTGGTACTGGCCCTTCAAAAATTGATCATGAGTTTGACTCCAACACTTTAAAACATTTAGCTTAGCACAAAACCAACTTTAATGAAAGTTACCAAGACATATTTCTATATATAGAATATCTATATTATATATAGATATTATATAGTATATATAATATCTAACATATTAGATATATAATATATATATTATAATATAATTTATATCTATTATATATACTATATATATACTATATGATATATATTATCCAGCAAATGTTGATGTAATCTCAGCAAAACAAAGTCCAGTTCAAATGCTTCACACATTTATCATCTAAAGTCTTTTAAAATTGTTTCTGTTGAATTTGAACTCCTTGTAAATTGTAACTAGTCTCTGATGCCTAACACATTGGCATACGCCATTGTTAAGAAAAATCAACAATAAAGCCAAAACTTATACAAATCTTAAAAAGAAAACAAACAAACAAACAAACAAAACCACAACCAAACAAACAAGCAAAACAAACAAAAAAAAAAAAACAGAGCATACCAAATTTAAGGTGACAGAGGAAAGCAATTAATACTCCCACTTACTCCAGGAAGAGGACTGGTATATAGAATTGGAACTACTTATTCTACTTCAAATTTTAAGGTGTTGGAAGTTTTCCAATCTTAACATTAATTCCAACAGATTTGAATTCAGTGGTCACACTGTTAGATAGCATAATTAGCTGACGAGTCATTTGTCAGACTGACTTTTAAAAAATGTAAATTTAACTTCAGCTTTTTGACTATTATTGTACTGCATATGAAAAAATATGAATATAGAAAGTAATCATAACTCCTGTAAGTATTTCATCAGGTTTTTTTCAGCAGTTGTCAGTATAAATCAGCAGGTTTTTTTTTTTTTTTTTTTTTTTTTTTTTAATATAGAAAAATGTATTGGTGCTTTTTCTTCTTCATTTAAGAACTGTTGCAATTCTCACCTGATGGCCACTATTTGATATTTCTAAAAGTACTAAATAACACGCAGTTTCCTGTGGTTTCAGCAGTGAAAGAACAATGAAAGCTGTACCAATACTTCCTGCCAGATATCTAGTGTATATGAGAATCAGAAAAAGAAAAACATGTTTCTTCTTTGCTTCTTGGAATTGTCAGCATCAAGGAAAAAAAGAGTGGAAAAAAGGAGGCAGGGAAGGAGAACAGGAAAAGAAACAACAAAGCAAGGTCAAAATGCCTATTAATAACAACAAAAAAAAAAGTGTTTTTTTTCTATGTTGGAAATATATATAGATATATTTATATTTACATACATCAGTAAGATGAGCAGGAACAACTGGTCCCAGAACCTGAACTTCTCAGCACTGAAAAGAAGGAAAGTCCTTAAGCAGGAGTAAGAGTAAATTTAGTATACGAAAGCTGCAGAAATAAAAATCTGTACTTCAAAATGCCTATAAAGAATTCTTCCATTCTGAAATAAAGCAACAATATCTAAATCCATCACTGCAGATGCATCAGTCATATCACTTGTGGATCACTTTGCATCTATTTACACTTACCAAACAGTTTTTAAACAAATCCACAGCCTCTTCTTCAGCACTGAAAACTTTATAAATGGTAAACTCAAAAGATATCTGAGACACTACTTAACTGTAGCTGTTTGCTGTCACATGACAAATACCATATGATGAGTTTTATACTGATGATCAGCTTAAACCTACCTCAGTTCTCAGTTTGCCTTGAGGGAAGCTATTCCAGACCATCACTTGTTTCAATGTCCAAATTATTTTCAGCCTTTTTATACTGCTTTGTTCTGAACTGCACAAAAAATCTTTACATATCCCAAGAAGACTGAGATTCATTTTTAAGAAAAGATGCGGTGATACATTATATTCACTAAAATTCCTTTTGTAGGAATGGGATTGCTCTTGATTTCAAACATGCTGCTTTTGTGAAGTACTTAATATATTCAATTTTCTGGGACAATACAAAACAGTTGATCATAGTAAATGACCCAGCCATTATCAAGACACCTAAAAAGACCTTGGATATTTTCTAATAATATTGACTTACCACTGGCCAGGAAAGCTTATGTCAGAATGAATCTGTATAGAAGAAAGATAGAGTATAATCACACAGTAAGCTTCAAGTTTTCAGTGTAAAAATTCATTACACTTCACACTTTGCTAAAGTGTTTTCTTTAGGTTCTGCATAAGTTACTTTTGTCATAAAGATTTTTCTTTTAATTTAAATATATCATTTCTAAAAGGAGGAATTCTATTACCACCATTAATTGCTCATCTTATCACTTGACAAATTTATCTGTCCATGACACAATAAACACTAGAATCTAAAACTGATTTGAACTGTTTCATAGAGACCAACTGATTCATCATGCATTAATCACTGAAACTCTTAATGAATCTTTTTCCTATAAAACTTTTCAAACATTACTCTCCAATTTAATAACCCCTTTCATTCAATTAGCACAGCTACATCTACAATTTCTTCATCTGTATGTCAAAATGGATGCCAAGAGCAGAGCATTCCAATTCAAATTATTTCTAATGAAGTCTGAATTTGCTGGTATTAGTACTTTCCAGATTATTACACAGAAGGATGTTTGGTAGTGTTAAGTAGAGATTTTAGAAGTAAGCAAATTTATAATTTTCTTTCCATGTAGGCTCATTTTGCAACATCTTTAATTCTAACATCTTTATATTCTAATATTTATGGCATCATTTCTCAGTATTTCATAAACTGAAAGGACATCGAGCATATCCTGAAAATGCCATTATTCATTTCATTTTATACCTATTGATTAAGTTGATCAAGAACAGGGTAGCAGGTTTTTTGGCGAGTTTTTTGTATATGCTGGACTATTTCAATTAATAAGAAAGTGTCACAGCAATACAATTAGCTGAAAACAACACACTAAGTGTATGAAGATGAAACAACTGGATGTACAAAGTAAATTATCTAAATTTACTACAGATCATCTACAGAACTTTTAATATTTTCCTCCATAAACATCCACAGAGTTTCCTAATCTAGACTGACGGTGCAAACTTTGTCACCAGCCCTCTAGTATCAAAGCCACGAGAATTCAATACGAAAATTTTACTCTGCACTCTAAGGCCTCTCAAAACACTCGCCTACAGACGTTGTAAATTAAGCATGCATTGACTTGTGTTTGGAACAATATTTTAAAAAATGGTATGCTTATCCCATGGAAGACAAAATTCTGCAGAAGAAGATCGCCTGGTTCCTCCATTTCATGGAAAGTTTCCTATTCATTATTTCTATTCACTCACAAAGGGAATTATCTTACTTTCCCTGTGTTCTTTCATGTTGGACAATCCCAGAAAAATTTCCACCTCTTTATTTGCTGTTTACTAAATTATTCCTTTAATCTCTTTGATACTTATCTTAAGAAGCTTGCACTATGCCCTACCCCATTTCAATTCTCACTTAGTGTCTGCCACTAAGCTGCATCTGCTGTTATTATATCAACTGAAATAGCTATTTCAGAATGCTCTTTGTGAAAATAAATTGTTTTCTTCATCTTAAACATAGACTTAACAGTTTGGTTTCCTCAGGGAAAATAATTTAAAATTTGAAATTTAGTATAACATTAATATAATATGTAATACTGTTAACACAATATATATTGCCAATGCCTTCACATTCTAGAGAGTTATGACCTGAACTATTTCATAACCAGATTTATAGACCTCGCTCACATCTTCTGTTGCTTGTAGGACCTTTACTTTCATTCCAACTAACAGTGAACAAATCAAAGTAATTCAGTAGAAATAGAAATGAAAAACCAAGAATGACATCACAGTACATCTAGTTTTATTCCCTTCAAGGAGACTGAGCATATGACTCAGACATACTGGGTGGCAACACTTATTCCCATTCCCCCAATTTCCTTCTTGAAATAAATATTTCTACTTAGCAGAAGGTATATCGTTAAGCAAAACCCATCTTCAAAAAGGAAGGAATTATAAAGAAAATCACAAACCTGCACTGTGCAAAAAGACTTCAAGGTTACTTCTCTAAGTAAATTCTAAGTAAAATATAATGTATAATGGGACATAAAAAAAAAAAATCTTAAGGAAGTTTTATGTCCTGACATGACTCCCAATTATTACTCTTTATATTTCTGTGGCCTTGAATAACATACTACCTTTCTAACTATCCATCCTCCCATTAATAAAGTCCAATCATTTTTATGTTTTAGAATTAGTATTAATGCTTCGAGGTGAAAAGCGCTGGAAGTATATAACTATCATGACTTAAATAATACTCTAATCCTAAAAAACAAACAAACAAAAAAGTATTTTCTGCTTAAAAACATCATGCCACCTATGTCTTCCAGTTCTTGGTTATAAAACAAGATACTGACATCCTTTGTAATACACTGGTCAACAGATCAGTACACTGAATGGTAGATAAATCTTTCAGCTTTTCAGCAATACTTCTAGTATAATCTGTTGATCACCATATTATGCAATATATGCATAGGGAAAAATAAAAAGTGTTGCATTGATGATTGGAGATAGATATTCAAGTACAGTGTACTATTTCTGCTTTGCAACAGGATTTAACTGTTTAGCTTTTTGATTGGGTAAATTTGAAAATGGCTGGCAAGAGCACATTTGCCTATGAGCAGTTAAAATTATCTATTAATGTGGTATTTAATCAGAAATGAAATTAAAAGACATTCACCTTTCTTCACATAAAAAGATTTTACATATCAGCACAATCAGATCTAATTCCATCTACAGTCAAAGCATGCAATAAACAAAATATGATTCAATAATATCAGAATCCACATTTTAAATTTAGAAGGGGACAATCTACAAAATCAAAAACCCAACCTAGATCATCTCAGAGACTGAAAAATTCCTGTGTATGGAAACAGACTGGAGAGAACAGAAAGAAAACCAAACCACAGTGAAGTTTTTCAAAATGTATTAAGATGCAGAGCTGGGATTATTGCAAAACTCCATTTTTGTGATGTAAAATGGACCCACTCATATCAACGAACATTCTCAGAAAAAAAAAATATCTCTTACATTAGTTTATTTAACCATGCTCTCAAGCTTATTAATATGAGACAGAAATATATTTACCTCAAATCACTCTTTTGAAAGGACAAATGGTGCCTTTACCATCTTCAAAGGATGATATAATGGTAATAACAAATGGACTCTTTTTGGGTTGGAGGTGTGAGGGGAGGGAGGAAAACGACGACAAACACTAACACCACCAGACAGATCTGGAAGGAAAGAAAAAAAATAGATAATAATTCTGTCATCTCTTGCTTTTCTTATGCTTTCCCTCTTCCCCACAAACATAGAAGTCGTATGCAAGATTAAAGGCCAGACAGGAAGTGCTGGAAATTATTTGTCATAAAAAAATGATCTCTCATGCAGAGACATGCCCAATGCCTGCACTTTATTAATTGAAATAATAGATCATAAGCATAAAACGCACACACTGAAAGGAAAAAAGGCCCCATTTTACTTATACAAGCCAATTATTCCCTCCGAGTTCATGGTGTAATATTTAGGCACTTGAAAGCAGACTATGAGGCATCGGTCACTTGGTGTCACACAGATTCATGGTAAAATCTTGAGACGACATTAAACTTAATGACCATAACATCCATCTTTGGCCCCTGCAAACTGGATTTTAAACCAGCCAGCCTAGTGTCAGACTTCTTAACTGGGGTCACTTTCTAACAGTAAGCACAAACGTGCCAAACTACATGTCATGCAGTGACCAGCAACAGATCATACAATACTCAAGGAATAACAAAACATATCTTCTATTATTGTAATCTACTAAATAGTAACTTGTTTTCACTACAGTGAACTTGCCAAAGAGCAGCGGGGTCAGCTATGGGCAAGCTTCCTTGATTAAGAAAGAACTTGGCATATGTCCCCCCAAAATGTGCCAGAAACTTTTAGAAGATAAATTAAAAAAAATTAGAAGATAATTAAAAATACTGTTTTAACAATGCTTGTATGCAGTAAGGCAGAGACATGTGGCCAGAAAACAAAAGTGCTAAGAATTTATTTTTTTTAATCTGACAGAATATGTAGGGAATTAATTTCATGCAATAGATGATACAAGCTAATTACTCCTTTACATTAACTGGAAGAAAATAAAAATGCTCTCAGCTACTTTATTGGGTTTCCGAGCTACATAAAGCACCTCTTCAGTCCTGTAACTCTGAATATGCCTCTCAGGTTTTTCACCTACTTAACTCTTTTTCCTTCTCTGACTCTTCTCTTTTCATCCCTTGGTATTTCCATTTCTCTGTCATTGCATAATGTATGGGTTATTTGCAATCTGCTTAGCAAATATGCTGTTCTTCATTGTTATGTGTGCAGCTTGTTCTGAATTTTAGAATAATAGTAATTGGTAAAAAAAAAAAAAAAAAAAAAAAAAAAAGGCTTAAAGAGGATCATAGTGTATTACTTATAGCACTCTACCACTGACCCCTAATGATGGGCATTGAATAATACTGAAAAATTGATGTCAATTATTTTAGTTTAAAATAATTTTTTAAACTAAAATAATTTTAGTTTAAATTTTCTTTTTTTTATCCAAGATGGAAATGTGCATGGTAGACCATTTACAGCATTGTCTAGTATATCAAAAGGAAAAGTTGCACAGGGAAAGCAGAGTGTAAGAACCTTTCAACAGTCTTCTATAATATAAGCTATGATGGATCTAATTCTAGTATTTTAATATTACTGAACAAGAGGTGATCACAAATATCTAGGTTTTCAATATTTTCAGACACTATGGATTAATTTTTTTTTAAGTAGTATGGAATTTCTTAATGGTAACCATGGAATGAAGCTGTGTTAATGTAACAATATTCAGCTGTTAAAGTAATTATTCGTGACACCGTTATTCTTCTCTAAGATATAAATATTTCAGTGCAACTGGCTAGTTACCACAGTTCAAAAAAAAAAAAAAAAAATGGCAACTTGATGGAGTCACAGTAGATTTTTTTTTTTTGACTGATTTTAAATTGGCAGAAATTCTTTTTTACTAAAGAAGTGGCTAACAATTTAAATCTTCTATAACAATAAATTTTAAGTTCTCATATTAATTGAATCTAGAAACAAGGAAATTAAAATAAATCAATCTTATGCCACTGATTTAAGACATGAGATACTGTTGTAGATGTTAAATTAGAAACAGGTATGAGTCTAGCATGAGTGTAGTCAATAAAAACAAAAACAGGCATAAGTATAGATCAAAATGAGACAAAGGAGAAATATGAGCCTCAGAGGAAAATCATAATTTCAAGTTTCACAGGATCAGGTGAATTCTACCTTGCAAACGCAACTATGAGAACATGATGGAAGATCCTAAATGGTCTATAAATTTAATGATCTGAATATTGAGGTAAAGAAAGAACAAGATCATGTCCATATTTTCTCCTTTTCGAGTCTGTTGAACACATTATTGAAAATAAATAATTAAAAATATTAGGACCAACAGCTTTTTCCTTGGCTGAGGACTTCAGTAGATTCAGTATGACAATATACAATATTTATGACTTTTATTAACTTGAGAAGAAGAATGCGATGAGTATTTCACATCGAGATGATACGTTATCCTTTTTTTACTATACTTTATTTCCCCCCATCAATCTATTACTGATTCCCCTCTCTCAACTTTCTGACCTTCTTTCATAGCTTTTTTTTTTTCTTTTTTTAACTCCGTGTATACCACAGAAGACTCCAATTTGATTGAACTATTTTTTTTTAAACCATCTATAGTTACCAATAGCTAGTGGAGGGGGAAACAAACAAACAAAAACAAAACAAAAACAACAACAACAACAACAAAAAAAAAACACAATAGTACTAGAAGAGCTTTCTCATGCTAAAGTAATAAGTCTAGTTACCCATAGTATCAGTTGACTACCATCAGTTAGTTTGATTTTTATTGCTAACTCCCCTTTCACCAGGAAGCAGAATTCTTGTTTGTTATTTTTTCATGAAAAGATGAAGTGCTAACTGGTTTGGAATTAATTCACAGTTGGGATGGATCTTTTAGAACTTGCAGTAACAGCTGGAAACAATTGCCTTTTTCACAAAGTATTAACAACATTAAACAAATATCTCATGATTTTCATTGCAACTCACTTCCTTTAAGAAGCCATGGTTTGTTTACACTTGGGATATTTTTTTTCCGGTGTATTTATTAATGGGATCAAGCATCTGATACAATGGCAATCTACAATGTCTGTATCACTAAGCTCTGCTATATTCTCCTCAGTCAAAACAAATTTTTATTCAAAACTGGTAGTGTTTAGAAGTTTTGTAATATAAACCACATTTTACAGACAATCCATACTTTCCCCTTTAGTTTTGAAATGAATGATTGCAGCTTGTTCTGAAAGGCTCATGCATAATTTAGTTATTTGTCCCCCAAATTTACTCAAAGGGACTTTAACACCCCATCCCCCCCAATTCCAACCAATAAAAAAAGAAAAATTGGAATCACTTGAATTCACCCAAGGTAGTGACAGATACCTTACCTGTACTATAAGATGAATACCATCTATAAAGATTTTCTCTTTAACTATGTTATCCTTTGTCATATACATTTTAACTTATTTACAGTCATAAAACGTTCTTGCCCTTTATAAGCAAAAAGAATGACAAAACAGCAGTTTAAAAGAATTTCAGAATATTAACTAACCTCTCCTTCCTCAGTTATTCAAGTAACTCCCTTTTAACATCACACCTCTTGATCAAACCAGCAGTTTAAGAAACACAGGACTGAAACATTTATGATTTTTAATCATACACTTGTAAATTTAAGAGCAGTACTTGGATGTGAGAGTAATAAGTACTTTTATCCACATCAGAGCAAATGGTGTTTTACTTTTTCCATACAAAAGGTAACACACTAAGAAAAAGAGCACACTAGCCAACGATGTCTGGTGATCTCCCTGTGCCATGAATATATCATTTTTTCATTGCATATTTACTTTTAATTGATTAATAAGAACAAGGATGTAGTAAGTCAACTGTAAATATCAAGAAACTAAATGCAGAGTATGTCTTCAATAAACTTCAATAAAATAAGAGACTGTAATGGTTTTCTTCAGTGATTATTTTTAAGCAAAACCTTTGCTAAAACATCTATTCTTCTCAGGAGTTCAAGCTTTTGCAAATAGTAAGATGTACATCAACCTTCTGCTAACACAGCAGTAGTTGTTTTTATACATACAGACACAGACAGTGATGGATCTTCTAAGCCATACAATTTACCAGCAGATTTAGGAATACAGCCTGAGAGCATTGAATCTTAATCTCCCTTCACTGAAGCAAAAAATAAATAAATAAAAAATCTTCTTCTAAGGATTATTTTTAAAAAGTAAATCCAAAAGAAGTAATTTATGTAAAATAGTACACAAGGTAGATCATCATTTTAGAGTTAAACAACTCCCTCCTGCCCCCCCACGAAAAAAAAGAGGTCATGTCAAAATAATTTAGAAACTTGCATGTCTGTTGATGTCCTTTGAAATGCTTTCTGAACCCTATATTTTTGGTATTTCATGCATTCAGCCCTGTAGCTAGTAAATACAGCATGCAATTGACTGAAAAAAGAGCAAGGTATAAAATGCATGTTAGCAAATATATAAAATAATACATCTGCTGAAGAATTTAGGATGGCTTGTCATAATTCTCCTGAAGCTGCCTTCAGAGGGGCAGCTGAAGGGTGAGCTGATAAACCAGATAAATGGATAGATAATAAAAGTGTGTGCATAACAATTCTAACAGTGCTGTTATTATTGAAACTTTCCCCATAATACAGTTTTTTTTTTTTTTAAATCATTAGATCAAGACTAACAGTAATTTTTTGATTACTGTGTTTTCAGTAACTTAAAAAAAAAAATACACATAATGTGCGTTTTTCTTTTGCCTACAGCAGAATTTGGAGAGTAATAGCATCTGTTGCAAGTCTTGGTTCTTGTGTTTAAAAATAAGCTATTGTTCATTAGGAGGAATTCTTGTTTCTAGGCTGATTGCTATAACATTGTGTATAAACATTCCTTCTAAAGACAAACAACTCAGGACTGAATTTTTAAGTAGCCTCCAAAGAAAAATAAACTATTTGAGAAAATAACACTGTTGAAATAAAACTTTTAATTAAAAGTATGTTGGAAACACTGTCCTGAGATGTTTTTCATAATGTTCTACCCACAGTATATGCCATCATGACTCACCATCCATTAAAAAAAAAAAAAAAAAATCACAAAATTAACTCAGTATCAGTTTTCAAAACTACATGAAAATTCATTGCCCAATAGTTAACATACTGAGGAGCTATGAAGGTAGACACAGAGCTACAGAATTAATTCCTTAATACAAATTCTGTTAGTCACTCAATTTAAATACATACGTGAGTTTATACATGACAGGGCCCAGTTTATAACATCTTAGAACAAACGCAAACCAAACGCAATGAAAGTTTAGAAACATTCTCATCCCCCAAATTACAGTAAACCTTGACATATTTTAAGCATATTATATAATTTATTTGCTGCTGTTAATGACTGTTGCTATCTGCTATGTATAAGCTGTATATGAGCAGCAAACCAATAGCCTTGATGACATATGCAGCTCTATAGAAATTACCTCAAAAAGTAGTAGCTTAGCTTTCATTTCTACTTCCTCCTCAACACTCATTTCTCTCCTCTCCAAGTGACTTATTTAGCAGTGGTAAACACATTCTTATGCCTCCATCATCCTTCTGTTTATTTGCATCTAGTAACAATAAATATTTATTGTCAGTGTTTAGCGCAACATGATAGACCAAACAGGTCAGCGAGTGCTTGTCATCTCTGGAATTTGTTTACATTTTCTGCATAAGAAGAGACAGTATTAACAGAGCTTATTAGACTGACATATTACAATCACAATTTTCAGAACATGAAGGTCTACATGAATGGATATTGAGGTTTTATGCCAGCACAAGGAAATAATACGTTTTCGAACACAGGGTAAAAATTTCACAGTGACCTACGGCATATAACCAAGGACCACACAATAGAAATATATTAATTTTTTGCTTCTATTTTCTCTAATATGTTCTTATAGAAAATTCTCAGTAATAGGATATGTTTTATAAGTACTTTTGGAAATGTAATATGGAATAAGAACTCTTAGGTTAAAGGACCCTTTATTTTTAAGGGTTCATACACTATTACACATCAAAAAGAAGACTTCAAAACCAGATGGCTGAAAAACTGTTTTGGTTGTATCCAAAGCAAAATGCAATTTAACAACTCAAGTGAGCTCTTCATTCAAGGCAGGGAGGGAGACAACACCACAAAGCCACAACATAGTCTCTACCTTATTAAAAAATAAAAAAATAAAAAAAAAAATCAGACAGTCCTTGGCAATGATCCATAACGTGTCTTCAGAGACCCCCACCTTACTATAAATGGTTCTGAGATAACCAGCTCTAACACGTACTGTCTGCTTAAACTTGCTATGGCCTTAATATTTACCATGTTTAAGATACTCTTCCATTTTACAACTAACTTTAATCTTTCTCCTTTTATTTTACCAGCTAATGGAAGTACGTCAGAGACACAATTATCCCACACATTAATTTAAATAAAGAAGTCCTCTTGCGATTATAATGTATACTTCCAGCTGAGATCATTTATACATTTAATCTGGTCACTATCACATAACCTTCATTTGACTTCAAACCCGATTGATGAGTTTGAGACAAAGTTCGTGATGTTTAAAACAAAGCAAAAAACCCTCGTCTTATTTCCTACCTCTCCCTCCTGGCTCACCCTGCGGTGGTTCTGAACCTTTCCACACGGGGTTCAGGAGGAGCCTGACCCAAATTTGAGCCGAGCGGTCTCTCCCCGGGCCACTCGGGCAGCAGCGCCGCAGCTACCACAGGAGGCAGCCTCGCTCTCGCCGTTCACTTAGGCAGGTCACCGGAGAAGGCGGCGTTTAGCGAAGCTCAGAAGAGTTAAGTAACCAGGAATTCACTTATTTTACTTTTATTACACGTTTGTAGCGGGCAGGTGAAGTTAGCTCCCTCGGGGGCACGCAGCCCGGAGCGGGCTCCGGCCGGCTGCCCTCAGGAGCGGCAGGAAAGCTGCCTCCAGAGCAGCTCCCTGCAGCCGGACCCCTGGCGGCCCGAGACACGATTATTTTGAATTATTTGAGGGCAAGATTATTTGAATTATTTTGAGGGCCCGCCGTGTAAGGTTTAACTGGTATTACGTTGCCGAGCCCAGCACCGTCATATAGCGCAGAAACTTCACGAGTTTAAGCAAACCTCATTAAGCACACGCTTCTTACTCTACTTCAGGGACCTGCTCGGGCCTGCCCGCTGCCAGCGCAGCCGGCACCGAGAGCCCGGTGCCGGGAGCAGAGCCCTGTGGCGGCGGGGCGGCCGCCGGGCCCCCGGCCCCATCCGCCCCCGTTCCTTGCTGCTGGCAGGGGAGAGCCGCTCCCTCGCCGCGGCAGAAAGGCTTTCCAGTGAGGAACTGGGGGCGAGGGGAAGAGATTTCCTCAGGCTGGGTGTGCGAACTCCAGTGACCGTGCTTTCCTGGAAAGAAGGACGGAAGGAAGGAAAAGGTTTCCTTCAGGCGTGCCCCTCGACAGGTGAGTACCGCGCCTTTCCGCTCAGAGGTTTTGGGGCATTTGGGGTCGGACTGCCTAGGACCAAAAAGTCATACTCGGCGGCACCGCCAAAAAGACTCCTGTGGTCATTCGGCTGTTAAACGCTTCCAGCGTTTATGGCAAGCCTTTTTTCCGAGCAGTACTGCAGTGTGCAGTCTGCACTGCGACTCCAAAGCTAATTAGTCCGGGCAGCTTGTAGCTCATCACAGGACCTGCTGAGCCTGCTGGTTCCGCAATGTTGAAAAGTTGCAGCTGAAGAAGCAGAGGGGGGAGCCAAGGGGCGGGCTGCGTGTGGGAGGGCTGGCATCCATCCTGCACCCACTGCTGGCTTCTTAGAGCTCGTAATTAGGGCTGAGCTGAACACAGGTGTTTTCAAGGGTCATGTAACAATGCTGAGGTTTCATGAACAGAAACACAGAACTAGAAACAAACAAACCAAACAGCAAGCAAAGCAAAATTTGTACTATTTAGAAAATATATATATATATTTTTCCTGAGTCACTAGATTTAGCTATTAATGCTTTAAAGTTAGGTGAGAGTATAAAAATTATCTAAAAAATTATAGAACTACTTAAAACCAAATTCTGAGGCATGCCAAACTGAAAAATTAAGAAATCGGAATAAGCTTTGGAGACACAAGAATTCAAATTGTTGAGGTAATTACAGATTTTGGAGTTTTATGGAGCCCTGATTGTAATGGGGATGAGGCACCCAGACCAGTCGGGGAATAGCAGAAACTCCTGTTTTTGCATGGAAACAAAGGCAGGTCACACTGCAGTTTTTGGCAGAGAGTCCTTTAGCGACAGGTGTTCCTTTTGGACTGGTACATAGTTTTACCTAGGCTTTGAGTTTAGCTTTAGATAAAACATAGGTTTTTATCTAGAGTGCAATCAATGTCTCCTTGTCATTATAGTAAATAAATTCATTTTCTCTGTATCCATCACAGGAATATAAATGATTAAATTTCATATTTCTAGAGTAGCTCAGCATAGTTGAGCCAAAAGTTAGTCCAAAGTAGTAAATGAAATGCAAAATAAATAAATAAATAAATAAATAAATAAAGGTATTTTAGCATCTTTCATTCAGATCTTTACTCCTGTATCTTGGGAGTATATGGAAGAATTAATTGCATAATTGGTTTCTTCATTTTCCCAAGAGGTTTTATCAAATACTTGTAGAATCTTATTGCAAAACTTAATTAAATTATCTTGAACACCTTTTCGTTTGTGTCAGTAGAATTTAGATTAATAAATTTTAAATGTCTACTGTTGAGAAAAAGCATCAATTACAATCGGTGACAAAAGCCTTGTGCTTGGATCGTGAATCACCCATTTAATGCTGTGGAAAATTAACAACAACATGTGACAGTAAACAAAAGAGGTGACATAAATTGGAATATGTTCAAAAAAGAAGTGAGAAAGACTACTACTTTCTACAATAAGCAGCAATTATTTATCAATAGACATGTGCCACACCAAAAGGCGCTCAATGCAGTAGAAGTCATTTTACGGTAGAAAATTTTTAGGCCTCTAATTTTTTAATCATGAAGAAGTAAGGGAGTACTTCCATGATTTCCTTGTACATAATACCACAGTTACTACCAAGACAAGGAGAGCATGAAAGAAGCACAGCAATTTTGAAAATAGTTAGGCATTTTGTTGTAGTTATATTTTAAGGAAAAAAAGAGTTGGATAAAGTAGAATTAAGGGTGAATTTGTATTTAAAGGATCTGTAAACCAAGATATGGCCTTTTAATGGTTATTTAGAAAGGAATTCAAGTAGCTTAGAGATTATTAAGAAGCCCCAGTTGCAAGAAATCTAAATTACCTGTAGTAATATGATGAATATAGTAACTGATTGAGTGACGGTTTCAAAGGCCTTTTCTTATCATACATCATCTGCCAGTTGTTTGGTGGTTTTTTTTGTTTGTTTGTTTTGTTTTTTTCAATTATTAGTGAATTGTTTCCCTATTACATATTTTAAATTTTTGAATTTCCTGAGCAGAATGTGTGAGACTTACACAGGTGAAGTAGCATAACTGCTATTTCTAATACAGTTGAGGTAGGATGAATCTGCAGAAGGCAGTTCAAGGCTTGTGTGCACTTGTTGAACAAATGTTCTTAACAGACAGATCCTTTCATATGTACCTATGAAAACACAGCTGAGGACAGGTAGAGGAGGATAACTCTGGTGGAGGAAAAATACTGAAGAACAGGTTTGTTACACTGGGAAATTAAGAGATGAAACACAAAGCAAGAGAAACTGGATATTTTACAAGCCCTGGATATGACTCATTTTGAAATTCTGCTGTAAATCTAAGCTACCATGAGCTTTCCTTGGGCTGTCATTGGGCTTAACCCTTTTTTTGTTGTTGTTCTTGTTCTCCTGAAATAATGCTATCATGATCTCTGATCCTGGAAGTTCAGAACAAGTTGGGGGGAGGAGGGGGGGGGGGGGGGGGGGGGAGAAGGAATAAATGTTAGATAATGTTAGATAAGGCTTTTTCATAGTGAGATCCAAATATGAATCATGTAAAATTTCTTTTCCAATATCATTTTCTGTGTACTTCTTTTTATTTTAAATGCCAGGTCAAGTAGTTTCTTACATGGACAACTAGCAATTTAATCATTATGTGGAGATCTTTACAGAAATAAATGAAAATCTGTGAAGGCACCAGCAGATATGGAAAAACAAGGGTTAAAAATGGCTTGAAATAACAACAGTAATAAAAACAATAATAATAATAAGGAACACTTCTCTCAGTGCTCCACTGATTTCAGAGATCTTTTAAGGAGACCAGAAAGCCTGCTCTGTCACAAGAGAATAGCACTGGGCACCAGACCCTGCAATGCTGTTCTTTGTCCTGCTGGTTTACCCTGAAAACAAACAATAAAATCTTCAAACTTTCAGACAAAGGGGAGAAAACACAATGAACACCAGTTTTGCCTAAAAGGTCTGTTCATACCTTAGTGTGTTGTTGCAGATTAAGAACTTCAGCCGTTTGAAAAGGCCTCGATAGCTGGCATCCCTTGTGCTCAGTGGTGTGCAGCAGTGATTTTGGGCCCAGTATCTCAAAGCTTTTATGTGAATGTAGGTGAATGAAATACATGAGAGAGTGAGTTTGTTAAATGAACGTTAGAGATTTCTGTAAATAAATAACACCCAGTAAATATTGTATGCCAATTGTAAATATTGGTATATTGTTACGCATTTTTAATACGAGTAAAAAAAAATACCGACTAGCAGAAACAATAGAATAGAAAAAATAGATAATGGTTCAGAAATCTTTTATATGTGCCATTACTAGATTTGTTATCAACGTTTTATGAAACATCACCTTTAGAAGCATGGAAGTTGTTAAAGCTACTGAATGATGGTTTGTTTTGAAATGATCATTAAGACTAATTCGTACATAGTCATTTTCATCCTTAGACCTGAATGGTCACTGCATTCAGATTCTTAAATTAAGATCTTCCCAGATGAGCTAAGTACAAGTTCTCTGAGTGCTGAGCAGAATGTTTAATATTTCTAGCTGCACTCCCAGTTTCTGCTACAGCCTCACAAATATGTAGCGTGCGTTCTCAGCATTAGAAAATAGCTTTCAGAAAGAAACATTCTGTTGAATGATCATGACAACTGATGATTGCAAACAGACCTCCACTCTGACTGTATTGTTAGAGTTTATTGTAGGCACTTTATCAGATTTGTGTGTAAAAAAAAAAAAAAAAAAAAAAAGTTAAAGCAAGGAGTGTGTCATTTCTTGGATGGAAATGGACGGGTCTCTGACTGGTAAGAATAATTAAACTGGATGTTTATGAAAGCTTTATAAAGAAATAGAAAGGGATGTGTAGTAATGCCTGCCATATTTTGAAATGTAACATTTTTACAAAGAAGCATGAAACTTTTTAGAAGCAATCCCATAATATTTGCATATAAACTTTACTCATTCCAAGTGTGAAGTAAGTGGGACTGTGAGAATTAATTGATGCAGGCATGACTACACCTGTGGATGCAGGCATGCTGCTGTGAGTGATCAGGATGGACCCAGCAGAAAGGGATTCCAGCTGTGCTTTTGGTTGAGCTAGTTAGAAAGCAGCGTTGCTAAAGGCACCGTGCTTTCAGTGGACCCCTGTACACCCTGAGAATGCTTTTAGAAAAAAACAAATGCAAGAGGAGGGATACCAAAAACAAATATTCCACAAGCAGTACAGTGGGATGTTTTCCTTTCTTCGTAATCCCAGATTTTTACTTCATGTCTTATAAATAGATGAACGTGAACAAGAGCACAGTAGAGGTGAACACACAAGACGGCGGCTGGGCCACTCCCGCCCACAGGCCACAGCCATGTTGGGCCCTTGGTGCAGGTTGGGGCCAGGAAGTTTGCCACAGGGACGGAAGTGTTGGGCCACGAGGGGCGAGCTGTAAAGGGCCTCCAAACGTGGTGGAGATGGAACCGGGAAACAGGTGACTAAGTGAGGAAGGTGGGTCAAAGATGGGTAAGGTGTATGTGTGAGGAGGGGATGAAATGCAAAACAGAGGGAAAGTGAGACTGGGATGGTGGAAAGATGGGTTTGCTTCATGGAATTCACTACAGCAGAGGTGAAGTGTAGAAGAGAAGGGTGCTGCAAGTTTTGGAATAATAATTTTAAAAAAAAAAAGGGCAAACAGACTCAAAGAAGTACATGTTTATTAATAATGCCTCTGAAAGGAGACCCAGTTTTTCCTTCACTCTTTGTGCAGATAGCGGCTAGCCATGCATTGCATTCTCTGAGGAGAAGAGAGGGCCAAGCCCTGGGAAATGGGCGTGTAGAAATACAGAAAGAGCAAAGATGAAATTTGCGGTTGAATTTATGAGGTCTTAGGTAAAACAAGTAGGTAGCAAGTAGAAAGCTAGGCAGGATGTTAGTAAATATTTGTTTGAAGGTAGGGAAAGGAGGATGAGTGTTATACCTTGAAGTTGCCTCGCAGTACATGCAACCTGGAGATGTGCAGTAGCGGAGATATGATGGTGCTATGCTGTGGAAATGAAGAGGTGAGAAAATCTTGTTTGGACAATCAATAAAGGATGGAAAGTGACAGTATCAATGGGAACTAAAAGCCCAGTTTGTGCATAGGTTGGTAAATCTGACTGAAAATGGAAAGTAAGGAAAATCAAGTATTTATGAAAGTACAAATGTGGGAGAGAACATGACCTGCAAAGTTGCAGGAAGTTTCCCTGTGGATTGTATCTAGGCCAGATTATGCAAAGGCTGTATGTGTACTTAGTTACTGTAATTCATAAAAATAAAAATAAAAAAATTGCTGAGTACTCTACACGTTTTCCTTAAATTGCAGTACTTTAATTGTGAACCAATTTTAAGATTAAAGATATTGTGCAATGACTTTAAGATAGAAAGAGCATTAGCTAGATTAGACTTAAAATTGCAATTAAGTGTGTTCCAAGCATATAATGTTTTAATTCGTCTCAGTGGTGTTACATAACATTTCAGTCATTTTATAGGGAACAATACTTACACATTCTTATTTATTACAGATTCATTTATTAGTGCATGCAAGTAAAAATGTATTTTCAACTTGAATCTTTAAAGGTAAAAGTTTTAATTCTAGAATGAATCAAATGCAGGTCTCGGAAAAGATTATTTATTTGTATATTTATTTTTGCAACTGTATTGTAGTTACTACATACAAATGTTTAAATAGAACCTTCAGGTTTTGAAATCCTGTTGTTGTAGATTAACAGCAAATGAGAGGATTTGTGAAGGATATTGTGCCAGACTTGGCACAGTAAGTTCTGTTACTTCTTTCTGAAGTACTCACAAATGGCCAGTACTAGAAACAGGAAACTCTGATGAACTGGCTCTTACTTTGACTGAATGAGATGTCTGGTTAGGCATTGGAACAGGTTGCCCAGGGAGGTGGTTGAGTCACCGTCCCTGGGGGTGTTTAAGAAAAGTTTGTATGTGGTACTTTGGAACATGGTTTAGTGGGAGATATTGGTAGTAGGGGGATGGTTGTACCAGATGATCTTGGAGGTCTTTTCCAACCTTAATATTTCTATGACACTATGACTTGGCAGTCTTTATGTAACTTTCTAACTTTATTTGTAAATCTAATATAAATGTTTACACACCTTTTGAGTTTATGTTTCTGTTCCATTTGTGTTAGGTCTAACTAGAGCTGGAAAAGTAAAGACCATTATTATTTGAATAAATAAAGGTTGTATATTGGTTATGCCCAGAAATGATACCTGAAAATTATGCAAAATTATATCTCTGCTTATGACCTTCCTAAAGAACCATTGAACTAACCTGGCAAAATGTCACCTACAGATATTTTTCTCTGTAAAATTATACATCAGTAATTCATTGCACTGCTCTGAATGGTATTTTTGAAAGTCTGGCTATTTGGTGTGAGATAATGCGTTCTGGACGAGGATGTTTTATTGTTTTATTATAATTTCAGGGAAACTGATGCAGACATTAAAGCCAAATAGTCAAATATTTTTGTTAGCATTGTGAAGTCAGCTTGAGTCATCTAGAATTGGAGATTTAGGAGAGGTTTAATAAAATCATTTTTAGCAAACTTTGAAACAAGAAAGTCATTCTTATGTATTAGAATTTTAGGTTTAGGAAGAAACTTGTGAACACTTTCTTTCTTTTTTTCTTAAAAGAAAAATGAGATGCAGTACCACAGTTCATCACAACATAGACTGCAGTTAAAAATGTGTTGAATCGTCTATAATGAAATTGTAAATGAAATGTCCAACATTATAGGTTAAAATAATTTGTGAGATTATGCTTACCAATTTGTCAGACTTTTTATTTTCTTATACCACCAGATGGCAATCCAACATAAACTTTTGAAGATCAGTGGATGAGAATTGATTAGAAGGGAAACAAAACAAAAGTATCTTGTATCTTATATTTTATATAATATACCTCTTATACTTCTTGTTTTCTGGTTTTCTTTACCACATTTCAGTTTCTAACAGTAATAGAATTTCCTGTGTTTTCTGGAGGCTAGGCTAAACTCACAGACCAGGATAAATTGGATTTCACTTATTTTAGAGGACCATAGCTGTTTGTATGCTCAGCTGAAATCTCTTCCTCATCTTTCTTGGTGTTAGCAAGTGTAGCCAGAGGTTTTTCTTCTCCCCAGTAGGATTATCGGTCTTCCTGCTGTCAGTATAAATACAATTAAATGTTTTGCCAGCAGAGAGAGACAACAGAAGAACACTGTTTTTCATTCTGTTTCAAGATGCCAAACATATTGTGGCACTGAAGTACCAATAACTTCTTACATTATTTTGCTTTCTCTAATTAAGGGGTCAAAAGAAGTCAAGTACTTCTGAATAGTTTTTGTTGTTGATACCTGAAAAAATTCCTCCACAATGAGGAACTGAGAGATTACTTGAGATAGAAAATTTGGAAATGGAAACGTTTCTGGACTGCAAAATAATACTGTTGTTTAAGTTTTAAAGCTACTTATAATACCCTGTGGTCAGAATTTTGCCTGTAAGATAATAATAGGCTGCTCTGTGACCATATGACCAAGTTTAAAAAAAAAAACATGTCTATTACTAAGAATACATCAGATTTAAGAGGGAGTGAAGACCTGAGTTTGTTTCTTGGACCTGATCTTCAGCTCTCACAGACTGCAGTACTGAAGAATTAGGCAAAGAGAGGTTCTGTAATCAGTCTGATGTTTTTGATTAGTAAGTTAAATTTGCATTTAAAATAAAATTTCATTAATTTATAATTTAGAACATCTTTTTCAGACCTGTTAAACAATTCTGCTTTGATATAATTAAAAAAATCACTTGTGTTACTTCAGCTATTTCATTTCAAATGGGGTTTAAAGTTAGGTAAATTTTTCAATCTATGTTGAAGTTTCACTATCTTATATTTTTTACTATAACTTACGTAATTCAACAAAATTTAATTGTGTCTTTCAGAGTATAATATATATATATATATATATATATATATATTTTTTTTTTCCCCTGAAGCTTTTTCATCTAGAACTTTTTTTTTTTCCCTGTTTTAAATTCAAATTCACATTCCCTGTTTTAGGAATGTGAATTTAAAAAAGTGCATTTCCAAGGAATTGTTCAGTTTGATAGTCTACAGGGTTTCTCTGTATAGAAGCAGGTCCTTGTGAGTACCTCAGAACTATGATGCTCAAAACTGCCTTTTCCTCATGCTGAATCTAATTGTGTTGAAATTTATTGGACAATTTCTGAACTAGGTCTTAAAAGCAGTACCGATACTATGTTATTGTTTTTGTAACACTATAATACATTGTATTCCTTTATTATTTATGAACAATTGCATCAGTTTGTTGAAGCTGTTGAAAAAGAAACTTGGAGCTCCACAGCAATGTATTGACACAAGATATGTGAAAAGACCACACAAGATTATTTTTTCAAAGGACAGGAAAAAATGTAGATAAGGTTTAGGAATATGTGTAAATTAATAAAACTGTTATCCCTTTAAATTATTCTAAGAATCTTCTGATGAATGTATTCCTCATCTTGACTAGTTAAGATCCTATATTTTTCACTGTAAAATCTAATTTAGTTTCTCTAGAGTAAACTTACTTACAAGCAACATGCAACTGGAATGTATGTGCAAATTCACAGAAGCAGCTTTTTCTACTGTAGATGGGATGTTAACTTCTACTAAGTGCCTGGTGTTTGTGAACTGGACAAGTAGTTGAATCCCTTCATGAATGGGATAAAAATGGTCAGCATATCAATTTTTTTTTTTTTTTTTTCGTAAAGGAAATAACATGTTTCCTCTTAATGGCTTTTTATACATGTTTTTGTATTTAGGTGGAGCAGAAAGGATGCAGAGATGTGGTTTTTGAGGACCGTGGGGAGATTATGTGGGATTGCTCACTTTAGACACAAAAAAACATTGACTGAAAATGAAAAATAATTCCTCAAGATTTTAAAAATATTTCTGATATTTTAACATAAGTTGTTGTGGAAGGAAAACATATTATTACAATGTCCTGTCTTCAAGCAGTGATTTTATTTATTTATTTATTTTTAATTTAATCTTTAAATGCTGTTGTCATTGTCCAACATCAAGCTAAAACACTCTTATGTCTAGTTACTGGTGGCTGTTGATTCTGAGCGGCAAATAGAACAGGCACAGCTGAAACTACAAGTTGGTTCAGAAACCCCTTTTTAGCAGCACCTAGGTGTTAGTGCTTAGGTCTGTTACTGCCAGTGGAAGATAACGTTTCGACTGCTTAACCAACAGTCTTAGTTAACTGGTGTTGACTCCACTTCTGAAATTGTTGTAAAATAGATTTTTGGCCAGTCTCTGATAGTGTAACTCAATCTAGAAAGGTAAAATATACACTGCAAAAAGTGATTTAGATTCAGATATTCCTTTGTCATATAGCTAGATGTTTCTTTGGTTCCTTTTATAAACTTTTTATTGCCAGGGTACTGCCACTGTAAAAATTCTGAGCTATTGTTTGGTGGCAGCAGCAGTGAAGCTTGCCAAAAGCTTACCTAGAATCAAGAATTCATGCGAAGAGTCAGCCAGAATCCCTTCAATGTGTTGAAGAATAGGCAGGGGCAGTGTGTTTGTGCTGAAAATAGAAAGCAAATTTTCCTTAA
The DNA here is from genome assembly GCF_964211825.1 of Aythya ferina. NCBI lineage: Eukaryota > Metazoa > Chordata > Aves > Anseriformes > Anatidae > Aythya > Aythya ferina. The sequence continues at coordinate 26,246,815 of NC_140301.1, forward strand.
ATTGTTCTAGTTCTTTTAAACCTTGTAGAAAAGGCTTTTTTGATAGCTTTAAAGTACAGAAGACTGTCCAGAATGCGTTCAGCAGCAAAGGTACCTGAAATACAGGTTTTAAATTGGTCAACACGAATAGGATATCATGAAATGCATAATGGTTCCAGTTGAGATTGTTTGACCTTTGTGGCTTTCTCGGTGGAATACTTCACCTCACAGTCATCTCCAATTACACAGAGTCACTATATATGTATGCTGTGTGTGATGTGTGATCCTTTTGGACTGATTTACTGCAGTGGTCTGAAGTAACTTTCTTTCAGTCATGGCTTCAGTAATATTTTTTTTTATTTTGTAAAGAAAGATTATTCAAGACAAGTTGGTGTTAAGAAGTGAAAGGCCTTATACTTCATGTAAATGAGACTTCTGATTAAGTGCAAGACAGATAATAATATAAATAATATAACTGGACAAATCTAGTTGCCAGGGAATTGGAGAGGTTCTGGAAAAAAGCAGTTATGTCTTGAAGATATACATTTCATTATGCTGTGGTAGGTGAATAGTTTTCTCATTCAAATTATAGGCATTGAACCAAACAGAACAAAGTTGTAACAATAGAAATACTGTGAAATGTTTTCGTAGATCACTTGACAATTTTAAAATGAAGAAATTCTACTAAAATGTTTTGGTTTCTGAAGCAAGAAATAGTTTCCCAAAACAGTTCACAGGTAACTTTGTGAAACTAAGTATCAAATGAAGAAAAAAAGGGATTTAGAGAAAGAAAAACTTACAGATGAATTTTGACGAGTCAGGATTTCAGGTGTCTCACGTGCTGTGTACATGTTACAGTGCTAGAGCTATTATCAGCATTCATTTTTTTTCATATGCTTTGTCTTTGTATCAAACTTTCATAGGAACCATTTTGAATGGAATACTGAATTAAAGAAAAACACTTGAGAAGTTTTTATTTATATATATATATGTATGTGTATATATGTATATGTATGTGTGTGTGTGTGTGTATATATATATATATTCTCTTTTCCATGAGATTCAGGTAGATTGATCTCAGCTCTGCATGTTCAGAATTTACTGTCTGAAAATCTTGCTCTGTTAACAGGAATAAAACATGAGCAGATGTACTGCATTACATTGATTTCTATTTGTGAAGAAACATTTCTATGTTTTGTGAACTCTTGTAATGAGTCTTCTGACCTCAACTTTTCTCAGGATTTTGAGTATTTCTTGTTTATAATCTTCCAAAGAAAAGTAGTATGTCTGACAGGGTGTCTCCTGTAAGACCAAACAGGGGAGCTATCCCTGTATGTGCAGATTTTGCTATGCAATATGTGTACCAAATCTAAACGGTACGTGCTTACCCATGTATTTACATCATTAGGTCTCTCTGCTTCATCTGACTGAATTCTTCTGGTTTAAATATATCCTTATAGTAGACCTAAGGAGGATCTATTGAGTTTTGCTCTTTGTATTTACAAGGAAAGGAGAGAAAACATCTTTCAAAGATGACTGGAATTTAAAAGAAGAAAAATCGGAACAACCACCAAATCAATTCTCTGGCACTTATACATCAAAATAAATAAAAATAGTTTACTGCCACATTGTTTCTGTCATGGACAAAGCAGTATTTTTTTTTTTTTTTTTTTTGCTCACCTCTGAAAAAAAATATGGGTTGGGGGTGGAGAATTAGATGGGCTGGCAGGGCTCTAGGTAGCCTGACTCACTGTGTTGTGTAGAAGCTTTGGAGTTCCTTCTGTTGCTGAGTAATGGGATTGTCGTATTTTTGACAGAATTTTTTGAGGTAGTGAGAGAGAGTGAAACACTTTTCAAAGTGTTTTGCCCTTGAAGAAGAGAAACTTTTGGGTGTCTCATGGTTTGGCTTGCCTTAATGTTTAATAAGGGAAAAATCAGAATTTGGGGGAGGTGGGGGGGAGAAGGGGGCTTGTGCAGGCAGTGTGTTCTTGGTCCCATGTCTGAAGGATAGTTGTGTATAAACATATTTACTAGTGGACATAGTGCATGTAGTTTCATTTTTTACTTTGCTACATTTGTCTTTGTGGTCCCAAGAAAATTGTTCTTTGCTTACCTTCATGCCTCAGTTTGTTACTTGTAAAGCAGAAACATGCTTTTCCTCAGAAAAAAAGATTGTGCACATATATCTTTGGAAAAGCATGCAGCCATGTAAATGGACACCTCAGATTTTGGGTAAGGCTTCTCAAGGATGCAGTGTGTGGGTAGGGTGTGTTTGCAACCTTGTCATGAAATGCAAGATCGTGTACTAAATTGCTTGACTAAAGCCTCATTAATACTCCTGTCTCCTCTTTCCTTACCTCCTTTCTCTTTTCCTCCTTTCATCCCAACAAATTTTCTACCAGAGGTGATATATGTGTGGTTTTTTTTCACTTGCTCGTTTGCTGATGTTGAACTAAATATCTAGCTGTTTTCATTAATAACAAATTTCTTCATTATCTATCTTGAACTTAAAGTTATTCTAAATTTTGTTTTAACATGAGTGCTTTATAGGTATTGAACTAAATTTATACCATCTTCTATGTATATTCAGCGCGGTTTTTGAAATGCTACAAATAAAATCCTTCCGGTCCTTAGGGTATTTGTTTAAATGCCATTTAAAAGGATAGCACAAATAACTACACATAGTAGGTTCAGATCGTTGTTTTAGAAATCAGATTTGCAGCTGCTTATGCAGGGAAGCAAAAAATGGTAGTTATTGAAAGAAGGCTGGAAACATCTGCTGTCAAATTCAGCTTATCTTATGATGATTTACATCCTCCTACTGCACAAATCAGTGGCTTCAGAGTTGCTGAATTTGATACATTTCAGTGCAAAATTGGTTACCCTGATCTGTGAAAATGGAAGTGCAAGCTCTCCTTTCATTAACACTTCAGCATTATTGCTGTTGTGACCAAACAGTGTCTGGGAAATAAAAATGAAATAAAATAAAGCAAACCAGCACAACCTAGTGATGCATATAATGCTTCCTGCAGTACCTTAACGGTAGGGTGGTGGTGTGCTTTTTTTTTGTGTGCCTGTAGGGTAGAGAGTAAAGAGCGAAAAGGAAAGGGATTGCTTGCTCTGAGCTGTAAAAGCAGCGCAGTTGGTTCTGGCAGTGAGGGGGTTGACTGACAGTCTGCAGTGCAGTGGAGTTTGCTGAGCTCCCTATATGGCTGTGGATTAGCTATATGCTAATACTGATAGGAGAAGAGGAGCTGTACTGAGCGCAGTGAGCTGCCGGTGGAGGCGATCAGAGTCTTAGCAGAGCTGACTCCTCAAGAGCCATGGCTGAAGGGGGTGAAGGAGGGGAAGATGAAATACAGTTCCTACGAACTGTAAGTATCTGCTTTTTATAGGCTATGTAGTACATGATTTTGTGTCTTGCGTCTTATTCCTTTTCTGTTGTATTAAAAATAAAGTGTTATTTCTGTGCTGGGCTTTGCCAAATGGGGGAATTGATTTAGTCAGTGGAAAAAAAAAAAAAAAAAAGGCAAGAACATGAGCTTTAATAGCATCAGGCATTCTCAGCGTATTCTTCCTTGAATCTGCTCAATAGCCAGTTTGGTATATGGAGACCTATTTCCGCTGTAATCCCCTGTGTTTGAAGCATCCTTGTCAACTTTGTACTTTGGTTTCTAAATGTAGCATGCCAAATATCTGACCTCTGAAACTTCTGTCTGGGTTAGATTTCACTGACATTAACAGAAGCTTTGCAAATCAGAGAGGCTGAAAATGATGAATAAACCAAGCAAGCCCTTGATGACCTCTTCCAATAAACATGCACACAGAAGCACATTTGTGTATAGGGAATACCAACAGATGTTGATGTGGGGGCTCTGCAAATATTCTGGGGTCTTTCCTCTGCTTAAAAGAGGCTTATTTTAAAAGGACCTAAGGATTTATTTGGGAAGGGGTGTTAATTAGTGAAATAGCTTTGACTTGGTGTAATTTTCTATAAAGAACCCTCACACCATTCTTTCCTAAGGCTTTACACAAATCAAGTATGACAACCAATTTGGACTTTTAAGCAAGCAGTGTTCGTACGTTAATTTTTGGAAAGAGGATAATGCCCTTTTCATGTGTCATCTTGTCTCACCCATTATTTTTACCCTGCATGACTAAGAGTGTTTTGTTTTGTAACTAGCATGAAAAATGTATGTATTCCCTCTCTTTCCATACTTTCTTCACATTCATCACAAATAATGTTCCAGAAGGTCTCCCTTACAGTTGAAATAACTTTAAAAGAATAAGGTCTCTAAAATAAAATGTGTTAAGGGCCCAAAGCAGAAGATGGCAAGCCTGATTTCTGAGAGGGTGGGAAATTTTATTTCTGAGAATAAAAGATTAAAGAGTGGTGAAGGTTGCTGCAGCTGATACAAATTGTTCAGGTGTGATGAAGTGTCATTAGCACTTTTAAGTCTGTGAGAATTTTGTGGTAGGGGGAAATGGATAACCACAATGAAGAATCCTTTTCAACATCCTTCCCTCCGACTCCTCTTTTTACAAAAGTATCTATATTACACAGTAGATTACTCCACCTTTAGGAGGTGGTGCTTTTATCTGAGTCTGGAGCTTTAAATGAATATCCTTCAATCTTCTCACTTCCTAAGATGTTGCCTTAACTGAGCAGTCTTTGTCAATGATGAAGTGAGGCACTTTGCCTGTTTATAGGTAGCCTATATATGCTATGTGAGATGGCAATTTATGCAGCAATTTACGCTGCTGTGACCCTTTCCCATTCTTGTAGAACACCATTGCACTTCTACCCAACAGATAAACAGAGATGGGGACATAAAAAGAGAAGCAGCAAGTGAGACTAGGCAGAAATGTTTCTTTTACTAGGTGTTAGGAAATCTTTTACAGGAAAAAAAAGGCGTCTAGTTTTCTTTCTTGGGAGCCGCAGCTTCTTTCCTGTGAACAGTCCTATCAGTTACTGTTTTGTCCTTCTGAGCTTTACCGTCATGGAGAAAGGATCAATCATTTCACAATAATAAATTCTTCCTTTCTAAGTGCAGGTACTGAATGCTACGGATGTAGGCTTTCAGTACTTGTTACTTACAGGTTTTATTGCTGCCTAAACACTGTGTTTGTATATACAAACACGAATTGCAGTAGCTCTTTAGAACTCTAACAGGGAAATTCCTGACTGATCAGGATCATTCCCAGAGGAGAATATTTTTGGGCATTTGAATTGTTAGTGAATGTTTCTCAGGCTTGTGTAGCGGAATCTTGTGAAATTGTTGGTTTCCCTTTTCTTAGTTTTGCGTCTGTAGGGAGAAGTGCTTTAGGATGTTATAAAGACCACTTTGCTCTCAGAGATAACTCTTTCTTGGTGAGGTATAAAAGGAGATTAAACTGCTCTTGATCCAAAAAATATCCTATGGTTGTTTTTTTTCTTGTTTTTTTTTTTTTTTTTTTTTTGTTTGTTTTGAAGAGCAGAAGAATTAACTCTTAAAATGATACCTGTGTTTATTTCTAGGGAGCAGCAAACTTGTGGGCATGTTTATAAATTTTAATGGCAATCTTTTCATTATCACTTTCTGCTCCAAAGCATTCCTCAGATCTGATTAACTTGGCAGCAATGGGGATGACAAAAAACTTGAGAACAAGTTCCAGAGAAGAGGGTGAGAACACTTCCACTGTTGTCATTGTTGTAGTAGTATTCAGTACTCATTCAGTCCCAGTTATTGTGTAAAGCCTTTAATGTACAATGATACTATTTAAAGGAAGATACTGCCAATAAATTGTAATTCCCTTTCTTCTTTTTTTCCCTGACCTGTAAGTTCAGGATGAAGGAAATATATAAACACACACTTTTTCCTTATACTGCTACCTTGCTGCTGTGTCTTTGTTATGAAAGCTTTTTTTTGATGTTCTGTTTCTTTAATGATGCTTGGAATTATTCCTCTAGTTTATAGTTGGTGGCTTTCATCCAGATTTGACTCTAAGTATTCAGTGTATGTGCACATGCTTGTGTGTCATGGATAGAAGGGAGAAGCAAAACCTTTAATTCACATGCATAGTATGCAATACTGTTATCTCTTAGTTTCCTGTCCTAGTAATATTTGTTCTTTATATGACTTTCCCTGTGTTGTTTATTTGGTATTCCTCCTAAGATATGAATACATGAAAAACTTACGATGGTAACATATCTACAACATTAGTGAGAAACAGGTATGTTAATTCATGCTGTTTTGAGATAGCATGTTGAAGGATACAGAGAGAACTTTGCTACCTTTGGCAATGTGGACAAATGAGTGTAGAGCATTTTCATTCAAGCCTTTCCTAGCTACTGGGACTTAACTACTGTGACAAATTGTCAGTCTCTTCCTCTGTGGAAATTGTTCTCAAGTTCTTTGTCATTCTTGCTGCTGTGCGGGTCCAGAGAAGGGTGACGAAGCTGGTGAGGGGCCTGGAGAACAAGTCCTACGAGGAGCGGCTGAGGGAGCTGGGCTTGTTCAGCCTGGAGAAGAGGAGGCTCAGGGGCGACCTTATTGCTCTCTACAGATACCTTAAAGGAGGCTGTAGTGAGGTGGGGGTTGGTCTGTTCTCCCACGTGCCTGGTGACAAGACGAGGGGGAATGGGCTAAAGTTGCACCAGGGGAGTTTTAGGTTAGATGTTAGGAAGAACTTCTTTACTGAAAGGGTTGTTAGACATTGGAACAGGCTGCCCAGGGAAGTGGTGGAGTCACCGTCCCTGGAAGTCTTTAAAAGACGTTTAGATGTAGAGCTTAGGGATATGGTTTAGTGGGGACTGCTAGCGTTAGGTCAGAGGTTGGACTCGATGATCTTGAGGTCTCTTCCAACCTAGAAATTCTGTGATTCTGTGTAATCAAATATGAAGTGATGTCTTGGAACATACGGCTTTCATGTTCCTCCATCAGAAATACCTGTATAGTCACCCGCTAACAGAGAGCATGAGTGGAGGTCACCCACACCCAAAGTGTAGGGAGTATAGGAGCACTTTAAATGTAATGAAGCCTGACAAAGTTATTTCCTAGCTTAGGGTCTGAATTATGGTGATGACATTGGTTAGTTGGTGACAAAGGCCTTTACACTTGATTCTTTTTGGACTCTTATTCCTTTAACAGTTTATGTCAATGACCTGATTTTAAACACTTTGATAAATGCATCCAATCATCTAAATGTTTACAGACAGGAATGGGAGATTGCTTTCTGTCATAGACTTGTAGTTATCTAATAATTAGCAGAATACTGGTTTTATGAAGATCTGGAATAGAATACATGGATTTTTATTTTTTTCAAGATCTAGACCATATACATAATGAGTTTACAGATTTCTATTCAGGTATATTTTCCTTAATCACAGAATCAGAATCATGGAATGTCTCAGGTTGGAAGAGACCTTAATGGTCATCTAGTTCCAACCTCCCTGGCATGTGCAGGGATTTTTGATCATTTAAATGTTAAATTGCTTTTCAGACTCAAGATAATTGGATGGCTTATCTAATTTTATATGTGGATACGTTTTCTTGTTCATATTTCTTGAAAATGAGGTTCTATGATGTCCAGATGTAAATGAGATGGGAAGTGATCTCAATTTTACAATATGAACTCAATTCAGTAAAGTACGAAGTTTCTATTAATAGTTAATTACTGGGGAAATATGGGAATTGTTCTTGGTGAGTTGTGTGTTATTACATTTATATACAAGTGATATAGAATCTAATATATAAGTCACAAAGGCTAAGAACGCTTTAAAATCAAATTAATGGAATTTTCTTGAAGCCCCTTTGAGGGAGCTGGCACAGCTTCTGCTGACTGGACAGCTGAATGTATTCCATGGTATTATCTTCAAATGAATCAGGACATTTGTCTGGTGTCACTGAAGTGTACTGCATTTCATGATGCATTAGTTGTCTGTTAGTTACTTCCTTGTAGGAAAAAAAGTGAAATGGAAGAAAGAATAATTTTATATAAAATATGAGTTACTTCTAAGAACAGATATGTATTAGGAGCTTCAGTGACTTTTTGAATTAAATGTTTATGTATCTGTGTGTTTATCTCTGTGTATTAAATCTTCCCATTTTCATTGTATTGCCACAACTTTTAACAACTGTGTAAGAGTATACTCTAAGAACAACAACAAAATTAAATTTCTGTTCTACATGTATGTTTTTTCCACTTATTTTAAAAAGTTATTCAACTACATTTCTTTTTTTCTTAAACTTTTTAAATAGCTATAGTGTTAATAAACAAGTCACTCTTCTTGCTTTTCTTGTTTTTCAGTTTCTACCATAGAAATCACACCTAATTTTATTAATTTACCCGGAGTTAAGTTTCTTGTAGTGTTTTTCTCTGTAAATAGTGTTGCTCTGATTATTTTTACCTATTGAATTGCTACTTCTACTCACTGCATGTGTTCCCAGTTATATAAGTTCACCCAGTTTGTCACTATTTTGTGATTAGTTAGTATTAGGTAGTATTTTGTGATTGAGGTTGATAATATGACAGATTTTGCCAGTGCTGACATTGTGCATCATATGCTGTAGTACACTGTGAGTGATTGTTTTTGATGAAATATAAAGACAAGACCTGCAATCTTGCAACCCTTTTTAAGGCAGGATTTGAAACAAAAGCTCTACCACAGTATAAACATGACAATCATGCTTCAGCCTGTATAGTGTGTATAGTTTTAGCTCTGGACATGCTGGAGTAGTGACTATATTTGTGTCAGAGCTATTTTATTCATTTGTAACAATTAATCTCTCTTCCGGGGTGAAAGCCTCTGAGCCTCCTCTTCTCTGGGCTTGTTCAGCCTGGAGAAGAGGAGGCTCAGGGGCGACCTTATTGCTCTCTATAGGTACTTCAAGGGAGACTGTAGCGAGGTGGGGGTTGGTCTGTTCTCCCACGTGCCTGGTGACAGGACGAGGGGGAATTGGCTTAAGTTGCACCAGGGGAGTTTTAGGTTAGATGTTAGGAAGAACTTCTTTACTGAAAGGGTTGTTAGGCATTGGAACAGGCTGCCCAGGGAAGTGGTGGAGTCACTGTCCCTGGAAGTTTTCAAAAGAGGTTTAGATGTAGAGCTTAGGGATATGGTTTAGTGGGGACTGCTAGCGTTAGGTCAGAGGTTGGACTCGATGATCTTGAGGTCTCTTCCAACCTAGAAATTCTGTGATTCTGTGAAATTGTCTCATTCAAGCAGATATTTCAGGCTCCAGGCAAAGACCAGTTCTTTGGGGAAAATGCACCATGTTTAGATATAAAATGAAACACATTTCTTAAGTGGTTTGATACATTTAATATGATGAAAGTTGTTTGAAATTTATTTAATGACTGGAATTTTGTAGCTCCTGCCCAGGAAAAGACGGATAAATGATGTAGTCACAGCTGCATTATAAATACATAGAATTTGACATCATTTGTCTTGATGTACTTGGATCTTGCTTGTTTTCTGAGTAGGGATCTTGTGGTTTGTTCTGAGCTTTTGGTACAGATGCAGAAAAAATAAAATACTTGTGCCCCCAAATCTTGCAATTAAAATAAGATGACAGAGAAAGACAGAAAGGGGAATATAAGAAGGCAATGAAAAGATACCCACCATGTTGCTACGTAGTTATTTTCGTGTTCTGGTTTCAGAAACAATTATAAAATTATGCTGGTGTCATGAGTAAGAGAAAAAATGCTTTAATAAATATTCTGGAAAAAATGAAATTGCAAGCTGGTAGCTTATTGGAAGAATATAAAGGAAGGCAGAAAGGAGAAAAGGTGAATACAGTTTTTGAAGATGTAACAAGGGGACAATGAGGAGTTGCATCATGATTAGTTAGAGAGATATTGGATTTCACCTGTACCCCTGAAAGGTAAGTGAGTTTAAGATTCCTGAAGGTGTTAGAGTTACAGTCTAGAGATGGCATGTGTGTTTGGTCGGTTACCCTGATACCATTCTTGTTTGGTGTGAAATCTATCCAATAGACTGTAAACCTATTTTTCCCTGTAAGGGAGTACAGCAATATCATGCAGAGATGCATGGTACAGCATTGCATGTAGTATTATATATGATGATCTTCTAAAATCTAAAGCCACATCAAACACACATGCTTCTCCTATTCCTTTTCTGCCAACTGAAGTTTTGCTCATGTCAACAGTAATTTTCTCCCCTATTAACTATGTGCATTAGAGTTATGCACATACTCTTTCTCATTTTCCAGTCTTCAGCACTGTGAGATGTTACACTTAATGAAACCGAGTTGCAGTTTTGCCTGTTCATATTGGCCCAGTCAATACCAGCTAAAAAACAAAGTAGCATTGCATTACGTGATATTAGCATCATGCTTTACTACTGTTTCTTTCTACAGCTTAAATTTAAAATTTGCTACTTCAAAAAAAAAAAAAAAGTGCATGTTTTAAATATACTACATACAGGTGGTTGTTACAAATAATTTTAAGATTGAATAGATCTAACCCCTTGTCAGTGTCCCCCTTGTCACATATTATTGATAATGCATGTCTGCTGAAATAAAATCAAAAGGAAAACTCTTAAATCTCACCTCAGAGAATCAGCATGTTAAAGAATTTTTAATAGGACTTGTGACTATGCAATAATCCTAAATGCATATATTTCCTATCTTCCCCCTAGTTCCAGTGGTGGCTGCTGTAGGGATTGCTTTCTGCACAAACTGCTTCTTGGTATCTGAAGGAGCAATTAGTATCTTCAGAAATAAACTAGTGATGTTCCCACGGTTTTATAGAATATAGAAAGTGATCTCTGTGCCTTTTTTCTAATCCTCTGCCATGCTGACTAGGTATGATTCGTATTGAAACCCAGCTGTTAATACTGCTTCTTTCTCAGTTCCCATGACAGTGCTGTGACCACATCGCCAAATACTGCCAGGTTTCATTAGATACAGATTCCAAAAATTAAAACAGAATTTGAATCAGGGAAGAGGGGAAAATAGATTTGACACACAGTTATTTAGAATACACTGAACTTGGTGACAGGATGCTGCTTTGTAGTTGTGTATTTGTTGACTTCATTCATGAAATGTATATTTTTCCAAAGGACACTTAATAGCAGTGCAGAAGCATAATAACTATAGACCTCTATGGATTGTAAAATCATCCCTATTTTGGAAAACAATTGCAAGCATAAACACACTTTAAAAGATACAGAAAGAAAATAGAAGACATTAATGTATGCCTCAATGAATATTTTGGTTTATTTGCTCAGCGTAGAAATATAATTTGAACATTATGTTTTTAATGTGATTAAGAAGTCGCCAGACAATTCCTTATGCCTGTTAGAATATTTTTGGAGAGTACATGTTCCTGTACACATAACAAATGATCAACTATCTTAGAAAATCCAGGCAAATAAGAAGGCATGATGGAAGATGAAATACACCAAGAACTTGAATATCTGTGTGTAGATACCTGTTTTAAGTAACCTTAATCTCTGTAGACCTCAGATTACACTAGCAAGACAGCATACTTTTTTTTTTTTTTTTTCAATTCTTTTGCCATAGTTACTGTTAGTGTGAAGAAAAAGTGAGAAATTGTGCACATTGTTGTCTATAATCAAGGTGTTAATTGCATTCAGAGATATCTGCAGGAAAGATAGGGGATCATACCTACCCTTCATACATGTTGGAATTTTAGAGTAGGAATTTATTGATTATGCTCTAAAGAGTGTTATTCTCCAGTCTTATGAAGTAATAATTTTCTTCTAAGAAGATAAAGCCACAATTGTTTTCTAGAGAACTGAGAACAGCTAAATCAAGACATGAATTTTTGGATTACATGTAGTTATGTTATTTCGGAAATTATTTCTTATGGGACAAAAAAAAAAATAGATGTGAAGGTTTACTCTTCATTGTTCTTTATGGAATGAAGGGTATATTAATTATTTAATACTGGCAAGTATGTCTGCAGTTACACTCCTTATCCTGCCAACTGTGCCAGGTTCTGACCAAAGGTAAAGAAATCTCATTATGTATACTATTTGTAGTTTGATACTGAGTAAATTGTGTTGCATTAACAGTAAATTAAGTGGGAACTATAGAAGCAGAATGTGGTAGCAGTATTTGGACTCTGGTAGCAGTGTTTCTACCTAATGGATAGGGTAGACAAGATGTAACTATGAGAAAGTAACTGTGTACCACTATTTTAAAATGAATGTTTGTTTAAGGAACAGATTTGTGAAAGCAAAAAACTTTAGCAATGAATGTTAAAATTTGTGAAAGCTATACTGTTTTGAAACATTTAATCATTTACATGCTTTGAAAAGGTTGCTGTGTGTGTGTGGGGGGGGGGGGGGGCGGGGTGTAAATGTCCAGACTTTTTTAAAAAATCAGATTAGAATTTATAGTACAAGTGAGTCCCTTCAATTCTTGTTATTGGGAAAACTTAAACGTATTTCACAAAAGATTTCCATCTATATAAGTCAGTCTAATAATTAGCCTACAGATCCTATTTTGAGTTCATTAAAGGGGTGGCTGCATAATGTTTTTTTCTAAAACAGCACAAATTTCTCATGATTAGAATGCAGTGGAATCTGTACATAAATCTTTTTGTTGTTGTTGTTGTTGTTAGGAGAAAAAAAAATACCATTGCACTTCCTGTAATCTTTTTCCATTAAACAGAGCTGTATGTAACTACTGTGAAAAGTCTTCAAATTTGTAATGAAGTTTTTGAATTTTAATGAAGTTTTCAAAGTCCAGAAAAAACAGTATTTTTATGGTTCTTCCATTACCTAGCTGTATTAATGTTGTGTGGCTGACAGCTTTAACACTCTTTTCTAACCATCTAACAAGACCAACGTTTACTATGACATGGTAGTAAAATAGCCTCAACAGATTTGCTTGGTAAAAAGAAAGAAGTTTGTCTTTCTTTCTAATGATTTTTACACATCTTCATGAGTTACAAAAGCTTTGATAGGATTTTTATTTTTTTTTTTTTTTTGGATCTTCTTCTCTTGCACTCTGACAGTACAATATAAAGCTGATTTCTCCCCTTCTCCCTTCCCATCCCACAAAAAAAAGTTTGAACCCCCAAAGATTTATACCTGATAACTTAGAGTATAGTGGTTTTGGTGTTGGAAGGATTAAAGCCATGTAACAGACATTACTTTAAAATAATGTTCATTGTTCTAATTACAGGAGACTTTTCCATCGTAAATTCCTAATTTGCTTGGATAACAACTGTAGTTTTAGGAAAACCAGTTTTCTAAAGTGTTATAAAGTTCAAATGACAAATATTGCATACTCCCAATCAGTCTCTAAAGTAGTTCAAAATTGCATGGGAATTACAAAAGCCTACAGGCACACTGATATTTTTTCCCCTAGATCTGTTTTTGGTAGTTTCCCTTGCAGTACTATGCATACACACAGGTGTTCGTCAGCAATTGCACACCTGTGGTTAACTCTTTTAACAGATTTGGTTCAGATATGAACTGGGGCTTGCAGAGGTCAGGTTCTCTCAGGCTTTCCTCCTGTTTGGTCTCTTGGTATATCATGGCTATGTGAGGAATGGCAGCTTCAGTCAACAGAAGCAATGGCAGAAACAACAGCTTCATAAAGTGAAAGATTCAGTAGTAATATCGGGTTTCTTCCTTCTACTGGGTTTTTATCCAACTAAGCAAGTGCTGGTTGCTCAGTAAGACGAGTAGCGAGCACAAGCCTGAGCTGTTTTTAGCACACAACGATCTCTGTCAGTCTTGAGTGTTTCAGCTTCTTCAGCACTCAACCAGCTTCTCCAATACCAGAATACCAGCATCCCTTGACCCAAATGTAACAATATGAATTCTCATCAGAAGTCATGAAATGCAAAAGAACTGCAAGAGAATCAGCTTATGTAAAATCCTTCACAAATTACTGGTAACAATACAACTTCAACACAGAGACTTGAACCAGCTGTTTAGCAGCAGCTGCAGTACTAATTTAAACCACTGAAGATTTAACATGCTTTCAAATGGCATCAGCAGTTTCATATACAAAAGGAAGTACAACGATCATCATGCTTAGAATCTATACAAAAATGCCTCAGGTGATTCACTAAAATGCTTAAGGCCAAATGGCTTCCATCTCCCAAGACTCCCTCTGAAGTTCATTGTCTACACTGTGACATAACTTCTGTATCTAGAAAATTCACAGAATGCATATACACCTGGTGGATGTTAAAGATACTTAATGACAGTAATTTGTAGAATTCAGAAACTGTTGTGTAGAAATGTTGATACTTTCTAAGTGTACCGTCAGTTAACATTTTGATCATAAAACAAAACGAAAGGTAAAACATTTGAGGGGAAAAAAAAGTCAGTATTATGTTCCATACTACTAATATAACCTTCTTATTATATATCCATTTATTTGGCAGTTTCCAAAAGGTCAATATCAATAATTTTCTAGTTCCACAGTAGCCAAAACTATGAAAGGTAGAGTTTAGAATTTGGGAGACCTCAGTCTGATCATGTATGCTATGTCTGTGTGTGTATATTTAATATCAGGTAAACGCTTTGTAAAGAACATTCACAAGACAAAAGATTTTTTTACCGCATACGTGTTGACCATGTTAAATGTTGACTGTAACAGGAAGAAGTACTAATTAATAACACTAAGAAGGGCTAGTTAATAAAATTTGGTTTCCTTCCTGATCAGTCACTACTGATAGGAAGTGAATATTGACTGTATTAGTAGTGTTCCAAGTCTTTGTTTAAAACTTCACATTTTTTCCTTTATTTTATGTGTGCTATTTACATACACTAGGATTAATCAGGAGTGAGAATTTTAAAATGCATAGAACAAAATGAACTTACCAACTTGCAGACCCCAAGCCTTTCCTGTAGGAGTTATGAGTTGCTGTAGATTGAATTTTAGTATCCTTAATCTTTTTATTTGCTTTTTTTTTTTAGTAGGGTTTTTGGATCTCTTAAAAGTAGTCTTGTCTAAATAAAATGGTATTCAGCTCTCATTATCTTTATTTTGATTATTTTGAGGCATGGAAATAATATAGTAGAAAATCTGATATAAATGATGTTACAGGGAATGGCTGATGGTGACGTGCACTTTTAATGACTGAATCACTCAGGTATATCAACTGCAAAGTTAGGTTTGTGGTGTGTATTTTTTGTTTTATTTTATTGGTTACACAAAATGTAACAAAATATTAGCTCAAAGTTTTCAAAAATGGCAGCAGTTTTCTCTACTTACTGTGCTGGTTCTTAGGTAAGATCTTTAGTTGACTATTTCTAACACAAAACCTTCCTGAGTGGGTAAAATGTATGCTTGAGTACTGAGTGCTGCCACTGAGCAATCACTATCTGTGTAAAATTTAATAAGAAGAAATGCTGGATTTTGCACCTGGGATGCTATAATCTTGAATGTATATATAGACTGAGGAACAAGTCAATGCATGAGTACAGGTCTGCAGAAGGGTATCAGGTGTTTTGGGGTGATGGTAAGCTGAATATGAGTCAGTAGTGTGCTCTGGCAGCCAAAAGGGCCAACTGTATCCTGGAGTGCATTAAGCACTGGATAGCTAACTGGTCAACGGAAGTGATTGTCCCATATGGCCTGCATTGGTGTGGCCTCCCATTGAGTACTGTGTGCAGTTTTGTGCTACACAAAGATAGGGTATTAGGAAAAGTCTCTTTACTGAGAGCATGGTCCTGGAGCAAGCTCCCCAGGGAAGTGGTTATGGCCCCAGGTGTGTTGGTGTTCAAGAAGTGGATGGACAGTGCTCTTACATAGATGGTTTAGCTGTTAAGTTGCCCTGTGTGGAGTTGAATTTGATGATTCTCATAGGTCCCTTCCAGCTTAGGGTACTCTGTTCTGTTCAATACTGACATTTAAACAGAAACTTGTTTCTAGATCAGTAAGTATTCTCGCTGGAATCAGTGATCATTGATAATTACTTCAGAAGTTAAAATTAAGCCTTCCTAAACGTCTAGAAGTTTTACTGAAATTTCACTTTTGAGAATCCTTTCAAGAATTGTATCAATCAATACAAATTCCCTCCTTCAGTCACTGCCCATTATTTGTTGATGCTTTTTGTTAATGATTTGTTTAATATATATTGCAATTTTGCTCAAGGTACCACAAACTATTAAAAAAATTGCTTCTATTATAATGGGAATAGTCTAAAACGATGAATCTCGTATATATCCAAAATCTTTTCACTAGTAAAATCAAGTGATATTGCATCTCATAATGTTTGAGGTAATGTGAATGTAAATAATATGACTGTCTTTGAATTTATGTCCAGTCAAACCCATCACATGTTCTTCTTAATAAAGATGTTGATAATGAAGTATTTTTTGTAATGTATTTAAATTTTTATTTTAATATTTTTATTTTTACCAAGATGGAAGCAAAAATGGTTTCTTTATATATACAAAATGAAATAAAGTATAATACTATTTATAAAAAAAGGTTCAGTAATAGAAGCAAGTCAGTCTGTCTATCTTACAAGAGAAGTAGTCAACACTTATTATAGTAACTGGACAGTTTGTTTCGTAGAGGTGTAGATAATGATGTTTCTGGAGGGGGGTATACGATGTGGGATTATATTGTTTGCTATTGATATGTATGGTACTTCTCCCACTGTTAGTTCAATGTATGAAATAGAGCCTAACACATCAAGAGTGGCTTGCTTAAGAACTGTATTATCCATGCATGTCAGCCCGATGTTCAGAACTTCCAGGTAAAGCGTTCTACACTTGATATCATTTGTGCACAAAATCATTGAATTAACTATTTGCTGTGCTCTTCTGATTATAAAAGTTGGAAGCAAGGTATAGCATCTACTAAATCAGACATAAGATGTTGAGGTTTAAGAGCAGAACCTGATAGGTCATTCATTTTAAACATTGTTTTGAACAGATTGTTTTTCCATTATAAAATATTTTGTGTTGTTACTCAGTAATGAGATTCCTCAAGAAGGAAGGCTATTATGAGATTAGGAGAATATATTTTCCTAAGTGAAAGGTTTAAATACAGGTGATAGTGTTAAATATTTGTAATTTACCTTACTAGGAAAAGGAATTCTATCAGAAGAGAGAAAATGCTTTCCTTACTCAGTCTTTTTGCTCATTTTTTGTTTTGAAATGCCGCAATTTGATGACTCATTGTAAGTGCCCTAGCTAGCCTAGCTGCAGATAATTGAAGCTGTCATTAATGACCTTTTGCTGCTAAACAGACTGTAATTCTGATTTCTTGTCATATCCCTGCTCAAACAATGAGCTATAGAGTTGTATCCATTGGTGCCTTGATATTGGAATAAAAAAAAATAAATCTATTTTGAGAGTAGCTGAATCATGAATTGTAGTCTCTCTGTGATCAATTTGAAATTCAGGAAGTTTGGTGGTATGGAAGATTCTGGATTTGTCCTGAGCATGTCATTTTTACATTATGACAGATGTTTGTTTTTGTTAGAAAGACTTATCTATTTTTATTTGTCAGGGATCTTCCCAAGTCGTCATCTCTTATGGCTGACCTTAGGCTTAAATAACATCATAGACTAAATAAGGTCCCGTATAGAAGGCTTAACTTGCCAGTTAGAGTGGTAGTATGACCTTTCTATCTTTTCCAGTATGAAGACCATCTAGAACTGTAAATCACAAAATTTTAAGTGTGAATGTTCAATCACAGTAACAGAAAATGGAGTGAAAGACCTTAAGGGAAAAAAATGGCTGAAAGATTATAGTGATCATCTGTTATAGGTAATCTGTGAGGTCAGTAGAATGTTTCTAGTGCTGCTTAAAAAATGAAACATGTAATTGCACAGCTCTGTCATGTGTTCTTGTAAACTAGCTTTATCCTAATATATTTGCTCCTTTTATCTTTCACATCTGTGTTTTTTTTTGGTAATCTAAAGAAACATATGGTGGTAATAACAAAAGTTAGTCATAACATGGGAGCTGATGGAAAATTATCCTGGTCTTAAGCTACTTCCAGGCAACATCAGTTAACAATACCCAACTTTTTTGTGTGCATCTCTAAAATCTTCAGCATCTATCAGAACAGGGAAACACCCTATCAGGGTTAGTCTCGGTTATGTGCCATGAAAATGTACTGCTACGTAATAACTAGTTGGAAGTCAGGTGTGGTAAACATGAAAGCTTGCAGAGTAAAAAAAGGAAGGTAGTAATGCATATGTTGAATGAGCAAAGCTAATCAGAAATTTAATTTGTGTCTGTATAATGAGCTGTTTGAGAAATATGTTTCAACATATAGTAAGTAGAGTAACCAATCCTTATGCTATGGTAATCAGTAATTTCGGCCCAGTGACCTAATGGTGGCCAAGTTTGAGAAAATTATCTTAAACCGTCTAAAGTGAACCACAATGAAAACTGTTTTTAGCCTAATTAATATGCTTCAAAGAAGGACTCTATTGATGTTTTAATCTGTTTTTCTTTAAGCTGCGTTGTTAATGTACATAAGCAAAATTGTCTAATACCTGTGAATGAATGTATCTTGGTAAACAACATTTTTATATTTGAGTAGTTTTGATTTAAAAATGTGTAGTACTCTTGCATCCAGACAGTGTGTAGGATCTACTCAATACTGTACAAATACATGAAAACAGTACATTCTGTGATACGGAGAACTTTTCTTGATCAATAGGCAGACAGGCTGCAGATGACAATGGAAGAAAAAAATTAAACTCTATGAATAGGAATAAATCATAACAGCTGAAATGTTGCATTGCAAAATAAAGATGTTAAAGAAAAAAATAGTAAAGAGGTAGTGGGTTACTGCTGCAGGTTTTTTTTGTTTGTTTGTTTGTTTTTTTAAAGAAGTTGCATCTGCAGGAGATGGTAAGTGTTCCCTCCACTTTCCCTGTCCAAAAAAAAAAAAAAAAAGGAAAAAGAACTTTGTAATTTTTTTACATGGGCATTTGTGATTAGTAATAAGGACAAATTCTCAGAAATGAGGATTTGTTTGACCGAAGCAATGGCATTAAAGGATTGATGGATTGTAAAAGACTCAGTTATTGTGATGAGAAAGAAAAGAGAAAAGACTAAGGTGCACTCCCATATATATGTGTAATATATATATATATATGTATATACAATATATATATGTAATAATGTATATAATATATATGATTATATATGTAATTATTATATGATTATAATAATTTATAATATAAATAAATATTTATTAAATCAGTATGGTATTTAAACCAGACATCTATCCTCATCACACACACACACAAAAGAGTGCTATGGGGATAAACTTGTCCAGGGAGACAGAATTTTTGTATTCAGCCACTGAGAGAATGCATTAATAGTCAATGTTCACAAGGAGAGAATGGGAAAAAGAGGCTAAGACACGGCTTTTTTACAGTCTTTTTCTTCAGCTCTATCAGAGAGAGCAACTGTCCTCTTATTTTTTGTTGTTTGGAATAGAAGAAATTGAAGAAATTATGAGAAATTGCAGCAGTTTTAGTTCATTTTGACATGCACGGCTTGCCAAAGTTAAGAGTCTTTAAAAAGCAGTTTGCTTTATATGGAAAATTACAAATAAGTATTTATGTGGAAAATAAAACCTTCAAAGTGGAAATTATATTCCAAAATGAGCAATGGCCAATCTTCCTGAATACAGAAGATGTGCAAGAAACAGATAAAGGTATTTTGCTCAGAACACTGAAATGCTTGTAGTCATTACTCAAAGTTACTTTCTAGTCTTTCTGTTTGCTAATTTACTTGTGACTGCCTTATTTTTTACTGCAAAGCATCCAACTGAATTATCTTTTCTTGGATTAGTCTTGCAGTTGTGTTTACTTAATGTGGAAACATTTATTTGCGTATCACAGGGACATAGTACTGGAAAGAACTTTTTGAGCCACTGAATCTGTTTTGAATTGAAGATCAGAATTGAAGAATTTTAAAGCCAATTACATCTTTTCCCCTGCTGCTTTTCATCAATGTAGTAGTTCATTTATCTAGTAAATTGGAACTTCATTCAGTTTTTCAGCTTAAACATATATATGTATTTCAAGGTTTGTTTTTTCATGTGTGTCAACACTGTAACCTATCAGTGTATTTATGAAGAATAATTCTATTCTCTCTCAGGTATGACTTTGCAGGAATAAATAACACGAGTTTGTTTAGCTGACTTTCATATAACTGTATCTTTGATTCCCTTGCAACTTTTTTCTCCTGTCTTTGTATTTATGCTGCTTGAGTTCCCCTTAAACACAGTTGACAACTGCATCTGATTCACACAGTTCTTGGAGACACACACAATACTTTTCCTATTTACTTGGCCAGGATTTCCTCACCTTTCAGGAGGCCATTCAGATGAATTTTAGTCATCTCATAGCCATCTTCGAGTTACTTTTATTGTTTAATTTAACTTTTTTTTTTTTTTTTTTTTTTTTATTGCTGCAGTCTCTGAGATCATCCAGTGCTTCCCTTGTCCTGGCTATTTTAAATAATATAAATTGAACCCAGTGACCTATCTAAAAACAGACAAGCTACCCTTTTCTAAAGGTTGAAAAGGCTGTGACTCTGTTAATAAGTTAAATAGCCACAGTTAATTCTCCAGCCTTGAGGTAAAGAGGAAGAACGCAGTTTATGTGCATACAGCTGAACTAATCCCTCAGTGTGACCTTATCTGTAATGCCTATTGGGAACAGTTCTGGCCTGTATTGTACCGCCAAGTCATGCTGAAGTATTTTCTGGCAAGGTACTAGTAGGTACAGGCCAATATATTTCCCAGGGTCATGCTAAGAGTTAGATGTTGTGTGGTCTTGTGCCAGTGTGCTTCACTCTCTCTAAGAGCGTAGAGAAAGTAGTGAAATGTCAGGTACTCAAGTAGTCGCTAATCTGTAGGTTGACACTGACTGAAGAGAAACTTTGCATTGCTTTTGACACTCTTAAGGTTCTAATATAGCATTTTTGTGGCTACATTTCTGTTCAGTATCACTTAATTCTGAAGAAAAATAAATTTCATTGTAATTCAAAAGGAAATAATTCCTCTTTCCTCCTTTTACAGCATCATAGGAAAGAAGAATTGTATGGGTGATTTTTTGTTTTTTTATATTTCTGAGGCTGTGTGATAAGAATCACTTTTGGGATAACCACTTTCATGATTGACTAGAGAAATACCTGAAATGACATTCTTGAGGTCTGTAGTAATTTTTCACCAGAGTTACAAACTAATGTATTTTAAAGTTGTGGCTAGAACTTCTGCAAACCTCCTGATTCTGAAATATTTTGAGAATATGGTCCTGAAGTTGCAGTCTGTTGACGGTAATATTGCGGTTATGCCTTGAAATTATGGTCTGTCTCCATCTTCACTTTGTCATTTTCAGAGACATTTGTCATGAGAAACCGTTAACAGGCGAAGAGTTTATAATGGTTGAAATTTCTCTTCTGTTTTGTTTTGTTTCTTTTTTGATAGTTTTCTGATTCCTTATAGAAGTGATCCTGGTTCCTGAATCTAAAGGTGCAAGGATTTTTAATTGAGAGAAAAATGGCAGCTGTGGCTATGGCGAATTATTATCTGGAACCACCGAACGGTTTCATAACTCCAGTGTATATGAAATGTAAATAATTCTAAAGTCTCATGATTTTCAGGATAAAATCTTATTGTATGCCTTCTTCTTGTTGTGAAGGTAATAAGTAAGAGATGGGTAACATGAGGTAAATGTAATTAACTTGAATGTAGGAGTCTTAACATGACTACACGTTAACACTGACCTGGTTCTAAGTGTTTGCTCATATATTGTACATGGCACGAGACTGTGCCAGAAGCATACTGAGACAAAATTGATAGGCAAACAAGTCTTTACAGAATCACAGAATAGCTGAGGTTGGAAGGGACCTCTGGAGATCATCCAGTCCAACCCCCCTGCCAAGCAGGATCACCTTGAGCACATTGCACAGGATGGCATCCAGGTGGGTTTTGAGTACCTCCAGAGAAGGAGACTCCACAATCTCTCTGGGCAACCTCTCTGGACAGTGCTCTGTCACCCTCACAGTAAAGAAATGCCCCCTCATATTCAGCGTGAACTTCCTGTGCTCTGGTTTGTTTATTGTCAAATCAGAAGGCAGAATTTGGGAATAGCACTGTAGGTTTTCTGTAGGCCCAAAACTACTTCAGGTTTACAGTCTTAGCCAGATTTCTGTCACTTACAGTATCATCATCAAGTAACAAAAAGGGTCTTCCTGACCAGTGAGCATTTATGAACAATACAGAGTTAAGAGCAAATATAAGTAAGTCTCTGATTTACAGAGATGACAATTTTTTAATATTCTTAGCCTTGCTATTTGTTCTCCACATGTGGTGGAGATCCAGGGTAGCCCTAAAGTTAAATCACTTGTGCTCATGGTGCACATGGTGAAAACCTGTGACAAAGCTAGACCAGGCGGTCAGGGGCTATTAGGCCAGAACTACAGATTAACTGCTGTACGGTCCTTTTCTGTGACTGCATGATAGCTTATTTCTGTGGATTATAGACTAGTTTATACTAAAACTTTCAAAAAAAAAAAAAAAAAGACTGTCTTATCACCATTCATTTAGAATTAAAAGATTTTAGTAAAAGTTTAGTCTTGGAAGTATGTTTTAACTAGGTCTGAGACAAAAGACATTTCATGAAATAAAGTGTCTTGCCAAGATACTGAGAGGTAATTTTTATAGTTGTTAAGGCTCTCTGACAATTTATATGATCAAATTCAATGGTAGGGAATGCAGTTCAAGGAGTGGAAAGACTGTCACCTTTACCATTTTTTTCCCCCTTCGCATTTACAGAAGACCATACCCCTCAGTTTACTCAAAACCTTGGTTAATAGCAAGTAACTATATTTAACATAGTGAAGTATTGTATTACACAAGAAACTTATCTATTGTTTTCAGGTAAAGATTTCTAAATCAGAAAGGCATTGGCTGCAATGTAATCACAGAAGGGATCCACAAAGTTCATTGGGTCCAACTCTATACAGGACCACCCAAAAATCAGACTCTATATCCGAGAGCATTCTCTGGATGCTTCTTGAACTCTGACAGGCTTGGGACTGTGACAATTTCCCTGGGAAGCTTGTGCCAGTGCTTTACCACCCATGA
Source organism: Aythya ferina (assembly GCF_964211825.1). Taxonomy (NCBI): domain Eukaryota; kingdom Metazoa; phylum Chordata; class Aves; order Anseriformes; family Anatidae; genus Aythya; species Aythya ferina. The sequence continues at coordinate 26,269,863 of NC_140301.1, forward strand.
AATACCCATGAATAAAAGCCTGTACCCTTGAGCTTCCACTTGCGTGGAGAATTTAAGTGACCTACTAATAATGTCTGAAAGTGGTGTAGTATCATTTGCTTGGCTGCCGGTGTGCTTCCAACAAATATTTCAAAATGCAGTATTTTATTTTATTTTTTTCTGTGGGAGTCTTAGCTCCATGGTAACCATATCCGGTTTAACTCTTAAGGAATCCTATCACTGTAGAGGAAACACTCCTTATCTAACGATTAAATCTACTCCAGAGTCTTTATAGCAGTCTCCCTTTCCTTTGTGCTTCTTCCCCTAAGCAAGGTTTTGTCAAGTGTAAATACAATTGATCATCTGGTTTCAGATGTCATCTCTTAAGAATAATTCTTGATGCTTTCCTCCTGAGCGAGCAGAGGAAAACATGCTAAGGACAAAGGAATGTTAAGATGATGACTTGAGTGTAGTCTCACAATATGCAGGCATTGTACCATTGCCACCTTTTAAGTTCAGGACATGGGAAACAAATTTATGATGAGTATGGAAATGCTTTTGAAAGAAACGATAATGCTGAAATAATTGTGACCTTTAGAAAAGAAACAGTTCTGTAACAGAAATAATCTGTAAGCTACATAGGAGTTTTCTTTATTCTGTTTGGTAGTATAAGATAAATTTTGAAGGTGGAAGATGACACTGAAATTCCTTTCTAATGAATTATATTGAAGGAAAAGTCTCATGAAGAAAAAATACACACAAGGGGATATATTTTATACTAATAAATGGACAGTGGCTTTGACAGGATAAAATACATGAGAAACAGTGACTGCTCTTACTTTCTTTAGCAGGAAGTTTCCAGAAGAACATTTTTAAGAGAACTGACTTGTTCAGATTTGCATGGTAATTTGTAGCGTGTAGATAGTGAGCAGATGGATTTTGAATGTTTTCTACTTTACTCAAACAGCAGTGTTCACCATAAATCATAGTGATAGCTCAGTAGCCACAGATCCGATTGCTTCTGAAATTATTTGATCCAAAGCATAATGATACAGATTTTTGTGGATTTCAGTTATTTTCAGTCAGCTGTCTGCATATAATCAAGAAGAGAAACTTCTGTCTCCTTGAAGTCTGATGCCTGATGCATACTAAATACATTTTTTTCTATCTGTTCTCTCTTAAGCGGATACCGTGTTAGCAATATATGAGAGCATTATATTCAGCTGATACTAGTCCTACACTTCCATTGTACTATTGTTGTGTTATTACTTACTCATTGTAATGAAGCCATATTGAACCAGTTACTACTTGTCTGAGAACTTCATCATTCTATCGTGAAATTAATATGTACGCTGCTATTCTGGTAATTCCATTTATTGTGACTTTTTTTATTTTTTCATCATTACTCAGACTTTTTTTTTCCTGTTTAGGAGAAGACATAGCTATAAAAATCTTGCACAGCTTGAAAATTACACACATTGTCATTATTTGCTTGTGTCACCCAGATGATTTAATGGCACGGGTACTGTAGCTACAATATTTTAAAAAGAATGCCACAGATCTGTGGCTCTGCATCTTACTAAAGCAAAATAAATTTTTCATTCTTGATTGTCTTTGTCCATTGTTGCTTCCAAATTGCTGTCAGAGAGCACGGATCCCCTTTTTAGCTTAAACTAAGCTAGGAAAATAGAAGATAAAACACCTTCTAAAATGACAGCACAGTACCAGTTTGCTAGTAACGTCAAATCTTCCAGACAAGCTGTATTAGCTGAAGAGCAGAATAGGAATCTCCTCTTGCTTTACATGACAGGAATGAGAGAAACTGGTTACGGCCCCAGAATCACGGATACGTATAATATTTACTATTTCACATAGAAATTAAATTAATTTTGTAATGATTGTGGCTACTAACTTCAAAGAATCAAGCCATGCTTTTTTTTTTTATTTTATTTTAAATCTTCCAGCATCTTGCATTTCAAAGATAACTCATGTCATATTACCTAAAATATTTTTGTGATGAATACTGGCAGTATTCTCTCCTCTCAAAAACAGGGAGAAGCACAATTTACAAGGCTAGCAGTAATTTTGTGAGCTATTCCAATTGAAAAGGGTCTGTCATCAGGTGATCCAAGAGGTTTTCCTCCTTTATTTTTAATATATGGTTAAATGATAAATGCTCACTGTTAGTGTATTTTAAAAACAGAATATAAACTACAATGAAAGTTTCATGACTGTAATACTTAGGATTGCTGTAAAACTGCAGAGAAGCAATCATTAGGGACGGCTAGTATTTTTGTAATCATTTTCATGAATGAAAGTGCAGAAAAACTAATTTGTTTCATTCAGTGTCAGAAGTGTCTTGTTTCTAATCCGAGTTTTCATGATTTTAACATTTAGCTATATATACTTACTATGCACTTGTCTGCTGTGCAGGAAATAATATTCCTAGCAGTAAACTTAGGCTTGTCCTTAGGGTTTTATCATAACAGCCACACTGAGATTTCATCTTGCTGAAGGTCTTTAAAGATAATATGCTGCTTGCTATGGTGATCCAAACTCTCAGTTTTAGTGGCAGATTTTTATTTCAAATGTACCAGCTGACTGCATGAAAAATGAAGACTCCTTGTAATTGTGTGCTTAGTCATAACATGCTTAAGCACTCTGTACTTAAACCATTTGACAAAAGAGGGGAGTGTGGAGGCTGAACAACCATATGTATGGTTGTAGTTTTTCTCATGCATATATTTATCTTGGTGCTTTCCTATAAGAAAAACATGTCTTTTACATGTTATTTACTTATTTACTAAACAATCAAATAAAGTTGGAAGACTACTTTTTTTTTCTTTGTCCAACTATCCTTCTGTCCTTATTTCTGACTAAACTTTTTTTTTTTTTCTCTGAGAACAAAAAATTCTTCCGGAAGATATGCAAGCATCCAAAAATATATGTACGCATGCTGGTGAAAACTGGCTGTATACAAATGAAGTTCATATGGAACTTATATGTCGACAAATACTTTCTCAGATTGAATTTTGCCCTTTTATTGTGTTTTTAAAAGGGTTTCTGGGGGATGCTGAAAAAGTATTTTGGTAGGCAGCATGCATTATCGACTGACTACTGAGAAGGAAGAATAATGAAAGGGTAATGTGGCTTGCCGGCATTACATTGAATAATTTCTACTTTACTAATATCACTATAATAGCTTCTGTGACTCAAGACAGAATGTTTTCTAAGATAATTTTGGTGGTTTTTGTTTTGTTTGTTTGTTTTAACATTTTAAATACCCACCCATTAATGAGTCATGGTTACAGTTTTGACTGCCAAGAATTGCAGGGCTATTGACACTTGCAAGTAAATCCTGCATGTTGTTGATTGTACTGTAAACATTTTGGGCTGTACTTTGTATTGTAAGTAATGTTAGAATGATACATTACTAGTTTTGCCAAATGTGGATGAGTAGTGTTTTCCTGAAAGTACTGTTGACATTTAGCAAGAATTTTTAAAACATTCCATGTGTGCAAAGCGCAGATCTGCATTGAATTGGTGGAATTGAAAACAAGATCTGTAGGAAGAATCTTGCTTAAAAAAAAATAAAAATAAAAATATAATCTAATTTTAAAGATACATGCTTTGCACTTCATTCTATTGATTAGTGAAAAATTGAACTTATAAAGGAATTGCAGTTATTCTTCTCAGCCATTGTCTGATGCCATTTTTACTCATCTTCAACCTCCTGATTTGTTTAGCTCTCTGAAGTGTTAAACTGAGAAGTTAATCATATGAAGATAACAAATTTGTAGTAGAGCAAGTATATTTGTTAATCCAGGGCAAGGTATGAATAATAATAAAAATAATAATAATAAAAAAAAATACTGGGTTTTACGTGATGGAGTAGGTGATGCCAGGGATGTTGGTTTGAAAAGGTTTTCTCCATACTACTGTTTTGTAACCTGGTCTTCATAGCATGTCAGTGGCTCAAATTACTTCTAGCTTGTTTGTGTTCAGGCAATTGCTGTTGTGTTCTTTCTGTGTAACTTATCAACAAGTGGATGATTGTTTGTACTCTATTTTTTATCCTATTGGTGCTCTGACTGATAATTTCTAAGCACACTAGTCTCTATGTGAAGTAGAGGGCATAAAAATAGAAAAACTGGAAAATACAAGTAGAAAAATACAGCATCTGAGTGTGTATAGAAACACAGAGGCTATAGTGACTGTAATTTTTGCAGCTTTCTCATTCTAGATATAGTATATAGTAATATCTCAGTGTTGCAAACATATGAGGCACGAAGGATAGATTGCTCACCACCACTCATGCTAGCCACTTTAGTGCTTGTTTATTTCCAAGCTTTTGACCTTGTCTGGACTCTATACTAAAGTTTTTCCTCATCCATTCTCTAGCTTCAGACACCTTGATTTGTAACTGAATTGATTTCTTTCAAACTGTATGAGAAGTCAGCATAATAAGTGTTCTGCTGTGTGTTTCTTCACTAGCTTCCCTGGTGTGAATCCTGAACAAGACTGGTAGCAAAAATGACTGTGCTAGCCAAGCTTTTTCAGAACATAGTTATTTCTGGAAAGCCATAATTGATAAGCATTATTGTTTACAGGTATTTTCTCATAAGAGTGGTTGAGTTGGGACTGGACTGGACAAACATGGACAGGGAGAGATTTTTTTCCTTTCCTGTTACTGAACTTGATGGAGCAGTGGGTTGGGAATTTTATACTTAGTATGGTGTAGCAGTGACTTGGAAATAACATGCCACTGACAGGTGGATGAAGTTGCCAAGCTACTATTCATCAAACACAAGGAGTTGTGGCAGTCTGGTGAAGTTCCCACTGACTGGAAAAGGGGAAACAACCTCATTTTTAAGAAGTGGAAAAAATGAGACCTGGGGTAATACAGGCTAGTCAGTCTCATTTCTGTGCCAGGCAAGATAATGGAGCACATCTTCCTGGAAACTCTGCTGAGGCACATGGAACAGAGAGGCAATGGGTGACATCCAGCATGGTTTCATGAAGGGCAAATCATGCCTGACAAATCTGGTGGCCTTCTGTAATGGGGTTATAGCTTCGGTGGATGAGGGAAGAGCAACTGACATCGAACTTGATGTGTGCAAAGCATTTGATGCTGTCCCGCACAACATCCTTGTCTCTAAGGATGGGGAGAGCATCTCTATCAGGGACTGTAGCAACAGGACAAGGTATTACAGCTTTAAAATAAAAGAGGGTAGGCTTAGATTAGATATAACGAAGAAGTTATTGACTGTGAGGGTGATGAGGCACTAGAGCAGGTTGCCCAGAGAAGTTGTGAGTGTCCCATCCCTGGAAGTGTTCAAGGCCAGGCTGGATGGGGTTTTGCTTTGGGTAACCTGACCTAGTGGAAGGTGTCCGTGCCCAAGAAAGAGGGGTTGGAACTGGGTGATCCTTTCCAACCCAAACCATTTTATAAATAAAATTGGTGAATGAGTTTTGCATGTTCAGGCACACAGTAATTGGAAAACTTGGAAGAAGAAAATTTGGAACAATCTCTGAAACAGAAGAATTTCTGTATTTAAAGTAGGATTTCAAAAGTAAGATTTCTGTTTTATCCCATTCAGCTATGTCCTGTGTTTTCCCTGTATCAGCAATTGAGTGTATTCTTCAAACTGTTTCCTTCCCCGAGTAGCATGAAAATATTTGCTGAATCTTTTTCCTTTAGTTCTTACAATAAGGACTAACATTGATGCTTCATCCCTACTTACAGTGTAGTTTGCAATCTTATCTGGAACTTTTCATAGTTTCTGGGAAGTGGGATAGTAATTATGTGGAGGACATATGATAGATTTAGGGAAGCCTCAGATCTGAAAAATCTGAAAAAAGATGCTACAGGGTAATATAGATGGAAATGAATTTTGCTGTAGTTTCATGTTCAGGGAAGGTGGTCTATGTTTTAAGGACATTACGTATTTAAGGCTGTATCCATTTCGTAATTAGAGAGCTTATTTGACTACAAATCTTCACCTTGCTTGGGTAACAGTAAGTCTAGATATTTGGATAAGTAATCCAAGCCCACTAACTTCTTCTTATTTATAGTCTTTTTTTCTTTTTTTCTTTTTTTTTTTTTTTTTAATAGTCCCCAAAGTATAGTCTTTTGGGTTTCAAATTAGACACAATCAATGTATAAAACAATGTCTGGCTGGTGTTCCTTCATGGAAGAGCCAAAGAAGCTTAACTATTCATGGACTTATGCCTCTGTTATCCTTGCAAGTAACTTCTGGCATTACTTAGACATGATAGTACTTATCCTAAAGGAATATAAAATTAATTTTTTCAAGTCTTAGTAGAATTTTATACCACTTGTTTTCAAGAATCTGTGTGCGTATTTAAGTCTAGATGCAATTGGCTGATATGCTGTGTCTTGGAAAGTCATGCTAAAATTTTTAGCATTGGTAGCAGACCTTGACTCTTGAAGCCTAACCAAGAAGAAAATGCATGTGGATAATGTATCCAGTCTCACATGATTGGAGTGTTGCAATGGATGGGTACAGGCTTTTTAGGAAGGACAGGCAAGGAGGTAAGGAGGGCAAGTTCTCTGTTATGAGAGAGAGCAGTGGGAATGCATGGTGCTGTGCCTTCGAACAGGGGTGAGCCAGTTCTATTTATGGCTTAGGATTAATGGTCTGACCAGTGTGGGTGGCGATGTGGTGGTGTCTCTTACAGACTGCCTGATTAGGAAGAAGTAGGTGAGGCGAGCCCTCCAGGCTGCAGGAAGAAGCCTCTAGATTGCAGGCCCTAACTTATAATAAAAGTCTTAACCACCCTGTTATCTGGAAGGGCAACATAGTAAGGTACAAGCAATTCAGGAAGCTTCTGGAGTACACTGATTACATAGGTAGTTGACGAGCCAATGACAAGATATGCTCAGATGGACCTGATACTTGCCAACAAGGATGAATTGGTTAGAGGTGTGAATGTTGAGGGGCAGCCTTGGTTTCAGTGACTATGAGAGTGGAATTGATTCTGAGATAAGGAAGTTAGACAAAAACAGAGTCACGATCCTGGACTTCAGAAGAGCAGACTTCATTCTGTGCATGGACCTCTTGGAAGAATTCCATAGGATATTATCTGTTTTCAAGTATGGTACCTTCCACGCTTGGGGGTGGTCCATCCTAACATGCAGGAAATCAAGCAGGAATGACAGGAGGCCTCCTGGAAGAACAAGGAGCACCTGACAAAACTCCAACATAAAAAGGAAGCATACAAGTGCTGGAAGCAGGAATGCATAACCAGGAGGGATATAGAGATGTTGTCCAAGTGAGCAGGGATGTAGTTAGTGAAGCCAAAGCCTATCCAGAGGTGAATTGGTTGAAGGGCATCTTTACTGATTGAATCAGCCTTCAGAAACCTGGTAGACATGGGAAAATGGAGACAAAGACCAAAGTTCTTCAGATGTTAATTAATGGACCATTAAGAAACTACACCCATGTCTTTGGAAAGGAACAGCTGGGACTTTGTAGCAGCAGCCAGATCTGTTGGTCTGAGATTCCTTTGGGGGCAAACAGGAGGAATTTCCATGTCCCAGCATCCAGGCAGCCTGTATGATAACTTTTAACAACAAAAACTAATTTACTGTGGGGGTGGTCAAACACCAGAACAGGTTGTTCAGAAAGGCTGTGGAGTCTGTTTCTTAGGAAATGTTGAAAACCTGACTGGTTATGTTCTTGAGCACCCCTCTCTTGTTGATCTTGCACTGGGTAGGACTGGACAGTTTCTAAAACATCAACATCATTTGGTATGATTGTGTGATAAAATCTATGAATAGCAAAGGATTTAAGTGATTTTTTAATAATAGTAAAGTTTCTGAACTTTTCTGCTGAAAATGTATTAAGGTTTATCTCTCTAATTTGCTAGCGAATGTGATGACTGATTTTTGGTAGAACAGACACCACATGCATTGTAAGTGAATCTTGTGAAAAGATTTGTAAGTGTAAACACTGCTAACTTCTTATCTGGGATGGAAGCAGTGAAAATACAGCAATACTGAATTTTCTGTAGAAATCAACCTCCTTATGAAATTAAGTGCACTTCTCTTTGGCAGGGTCCACCATCTAATTTATGAAGAAAAAAAAAAGAGGTCAAGTTAACAAGTCTTTGTTATGCTTTGTAATATCAGTTAGGTAGACAGTGAGAAATATTTGTCTTAGTTTCATGAAGGTCCTTCTATTCCCATTAATTTCAGTTGTTCTCAGTTATAGATCCATTGTAATAAGAGCAAGGCTGACATAAAATGTCTGTGGCTGAACATGTAGTTAGTCCATGTGTTACTCATCAGTTTGCTGGAGAGTACTGATTAATTTCTCACATTTCTTTTAACACTGCCGTTGATCACAGATTTCGGGTTATCTCGTGTTATTCTGGTTATCCAATATTATTATATTGAAGTAACAATAACTGTAAGACATCTGGAATTACTATGCAAGGAAAACAGCCATTCAGCTGTTTGTTATTGGCTTGGTTTTTTTTGTTTGTTTGTTTGTTTGTGTTTTTTTTTTTGTTTTTGTTTTTGTTTTTTTGAGGATATCTACAATGACCATATGATTTGATGTATGCTCTTTTTGTATCATGTCCCAGCTGGATCTTGTCTTAACCTTGAGTATTCTGCTTCCTGTGGTCTAGCGTGAAAAATATGTGTAAATGCTTGATATGGGATGAACAGCAGGTGAATGCACTCTAATTTTCATATTTTATTTCTGTGATATCTTTTCCATTTTCTTTTCCTTTTTTGCATATCTTATAAGAAGGCTGTTAAAAATGTCTGCTATATTCTTCAAATCCTGTTTGAAAGATTTCTTTTGGAATGGCATCTGCATTGGATGCTTTTTTTCTTTTAAGCTGTAACAAGTGTAGAGGATTACTGAGTATAGTGATTTTTTTTTTTTTTTGTTTTGGAGAGTTGAAAAAAAAAATCGGATTTCAATTTGAAATAAATTTCTAGCATACCATAATTTAGGATTGTAACAGATGGTTAAATTGAAATATCCATGGCAGTAATGAATCGACTATTCACTCTTACTCTGAGACCTGGGTCTTGCAAATGCTCATTATGCGTTTCAGTGCTACTACCCCTTTTATCTGTAGTTCTACTGCCTATTCCTAACAAGGACAGGACTTAAATTCAGGTAACTGTGACACTGTTAATTCTCCCCCTCCCCCCAGTATTTTTTTATAAAATAGTATTCTGAGAGGTTTCCCCTATCTTCTCGAATAAAGACTTTTTTTTTTACTTCATATACTGACTGAGCATGTCTCCTTTGTTGAATCTTTTTGTAGAAACTTTTCTAAATTGTTTTAAGAACCTGAAATTGAAGATGGGTGATAGTGCATTCCACTGTGGACCCAATGTTTCAAATGATTAAGCCTAAGTATCCGTCTTCCCAACATTTGGATGGGCAAAGCACTGAACTGATTTTTTTTATTTTATTTTTTTTTAACAAAAATCTATAGGATTGCCTCAAAGTCACCATTTAACTATTTCCTAGACAAATCTGGTAGTCCAAATGGAAAATCTTGCATTTATTTTTCATAGTTTTATGATGCTAAAGAAGCAGTTGGGATGTTTATAGTTGTTAGCTTAAAGCTGTGATTTTTTTTACGTATAGAATACGTGTTTTAAAGAATATGGCAAATACTGTGTATACCGATTCTCATTTGAAATAGGTATGACCTAAGTGTCTGTTGCTATTGGTATCTTTACTAATCCTGTAGTGGTCATGCACTAAGATTCCAAAAGGCTGATGATAGCTTCTCCTTGGATTCCTTCTTGATTTTAGGTGCCAATTTTTTTTTTTTTTTAATTGGCTCATAAGTAATTGAGACAAGACACTGGCTATTCCATTAATGTATCTGAGTGTCTGTTAAAAAGAAAAATGTTAAATAAGTTAAACCATGCAGGTTGAGTTTATTATGCCAGAATTTTTCCCTTATACTTGGTAACTCCAGTTATCAGTTAATTGCTGAAATGGAAATAAATTTATTGTAATGGATGTAAAAGTAGTGGGGAAAACAAACCAAATATTACACATGTACATAGTTGCATGTATTTCTTGCATTTTTTTCTCTCCAAAAGAATGCTTCATTAAAATGAACTAACACATCTTGTCATTTCTTCATTCACTCATACAATATCATGTCAGAGGTCATGGCTGTCAGAGGTGCAAAGCACTGATCCTGATACTACAATTCAGTAAGTAATGTTAACATACTTACAAAGGATATATACTTCTTGGCTGATATCACTTCCTTGATCATCACTGAGCATCTTGATGTTTTAGTCTATTTGCCCTTTTAAGAACTGACTCGTACTGAAAGTAATTTTAATTTATTGAAGCAAGCCATGACCCTACCTAATAGAAGATGACTTTTATTTATTTATTTTTAAAACACTGATTTGCACCAAACCAGTGATGGTCTGTGTGGCTGGCTCACTCCAGCTCTGTTAATAAGCTGCCTGCCTTAGAGCTTAAAGGGGTGATTCTTAAATAATATTTTGTATTTATATTTTTTTGACATAATGAGTAAATATTTTGGATGTTACTTCGTCTTGTTCTTTGGTGTGATTTGTTCATTTGTTCTCACTATCTTATGCTTTTCTTTTCCATGAAGAGCTGAAAAATAATGCAGTATTATAAATAAAAGGAAGACAGTGAACTGGTGTAAATGCTTCCTTGGCAAATTTACAACCTTGAAATATTAAAAAAAAAATAAAATAAAATAAAAAAAAAAAAAAGCAAGGTGGTCGATACTGAAATACTTTGTAAGGCTACTTTACCGTATAACAGAAATATTGAAGTGATGGAGTTTTACAAGATGGTTTTAAAGGAAAAAAGCAGGAAACTGGTGATGCAGTACACTAACAAACCTCAATATGTGTATCTGCTTTGTATGTCTTGCTTATCAATGGTACCTGTTGGAGTTGCTTGCAAATTTGGCAGAGAATGAATACACTTAATCAGATATAGAGAAATTATTGTGAAATTATTCCAGAGAATATGGAAGTGGGCCTTTTTTCTTAGGCTGTGGATGTCACTTTCCACTTTTCTAAAGCAGTTTTTCATTTAGAAGTATTAAGTTTAGTGAAAGGGAGTACATTTTAATTTTATTGCTGTCTAATGACTTGCTTATTCTGCCTTGCTGATGACCTGATATAAGATATGGAAGTATGTTCCAGAGTTGAGATTAGGCTTTGATCCAGCCACTGCTGAAGGAGTAGACTGACAACGGAAACCCCAACTCTATTTATAAACTCTCCTGAGAACCATCAGATGGTGTTGTGTGAATTTCCATCAAATAACTGCTGTCATCATAAGGATCCATTTGCAGTGAACTGACTGTGTTTATTAGGGGAAATTCATGTACTTACTGGGGGAGGAAAGGTCTTGGTATGTTACTACCAAATAAATAAAGGCTTTTAATTTATTTAAAAAAAAAAAAAAAAGATGTTAAGAACAACTGGTTACAACTATTGGAAGTCTTCCCACCTCTCCACTACCACCACATATTTAAGGCTTGTCCTAGATATTGTTTTTCTTAATTTGTTTTTGATTTTATGATGATATACAACATGACAGTTGTGCCTAAGTACACTTTTGTTTTAGATCTTAACACATACTGTTTGCCAGAAGATTTGTGTACATTTAAAGCAAAGGAAAGCCTACTGTGATATATTCATGTGACCTCCTCCTAATTCAACTGCATGACTGATGTCTATATTTTGGGACCAAAATATTTGTGTAGCATGCGCTTCTGCATGGTGATCCTGAAGCAAACTTAATCATATTGCAGTGAAGCTGTATAAACTTCTCCATATTGAAAAAATGAAAAACATTATATGGACCTTTCTTGTTTCATAAGCTTACCCTGATGTTAAACTTGTCTTTGAGTATATGTTTTAGTAAATAATATTTCTAATATTAGTTTATGTAGTAAATAAATTAAAATTTATTGAAAATGGTTCTTCAATATCTTAAGTGGATAGTGAGGAAAAAGTGCACTCAAGACTTCTACAGAAGAGTTGTGTCCTTTTGTTAGTATAGCATAATATAACCACTGTAACATGTGAAACAAATTCAGGAGTTTGGAAAACAGGTAACATCTGCTTTACTGGCAAGCATGTGAGACAAAAAATTCAAATGCTTCCATGACGGGCAATGTGGAAAGTGATATTCAGCATATGATGTAACATGCATTTCTTCCACTTTTAAGTAACTGAATTTCTTCTTATTTTTTTTCTAATACATAACCTTTAAAGGGAAATAATCCACTTAACTGGAAAAGTATGTGAGGCTTGCTGTCTGAAATGTAAACACAGCATCCAAATGGATATATGGATAATGTTGATATTAGCAGCAAAGCTGAAAATAGGAAACGGGAGAATATCGTATCATTAATTTTGTAACTATCAATCAAATTCTGGTAAGGACCATTAGAAAATAATTGGTAAAAGTAAAGTTTATTATGTTCTTGAATAGCTGTTAGCTTTCCACGCTTTCCACGTTGAGGCTGATATGAAAGAATTCCTCTATGCAATAGGTCTGCAACAGGATCTGTATAGAAATACTACAGTATTTAAAATAAGAACAATAAATATCTATATTCAGGAGAGGGGGGTACACATGTTTTTCTTTCAGTAAGCTTCTCTAGAGCCTAGAGTTGTTGAAGCAATATCAGAAAAGAAACAGTTTACATACAGTGACACATTCATTCCCCCATTTTTTGTATATCTTTGTGAAATCTCCAACCTAGACTTTTGGGGAGATCATAGAATTGTTTGGGTTGGAATGGACTTTAAAGATCATCTAATTCCACACACACCTCCCCTCCAGCACCGGGGAGGTACACTTTCTACCAACGGAGGTTGTCCAAACCCGCATCCAACCTGGCCTTGGACTTTTGCAGGGATGGGGCATCCACAGTTTCTCTGGGCAACCTGCTCCAGTGCTTCACCACCCTCACAGTAAATAACTTATGCTTTACGTAATCTAAACCTACCCCTTTTATTTTAAGGCTGTTAGCCCTTGTCCTATCATTACACTCCTTGCTGTTGCTGTCTTCATCTTTCTTGTAGGTCACCTTTTAGTACTGGAAGGCTCTTACAAGGTCTCCCTGGAGCCTTCTCCTCTCTAGGCTAAATGACCCAACTTTCTCAGCCTTTCTTTATGGGAGATGTGCTCCTGCTCTCTGATCATCTTTGTGGCCCTCCTGTCTTTCATACAGTAGGGACTCTGGAGCTGAACACAGCACACCAGGTGCACTCTCATGACAGTGGAGTAGAGTGAGAGAATCACATCCTTAGATCTGCTAGCTACAGTTTTGATGCAGCCCAGGCAGTGGGGCAAGTTGGCTTTGTGGGCAGCAAGCGTGTATCAACATGGATGTACCAACATCCATGAGTCCTTTTTCTCAAGGCTGCTTTTAAGCCACTCATCACACAGTCTGTATTTGTGCTTGGGATTGCCCTAGCCCAGATGCAGGACTTTGCACTTGGCCTTATGGAGTTTCATGAGGTTCAGAGGGGCCTGCCTCTCAAGCCTGTCCAGGTCCCTCTGGGTGCCATTGTTTCCTTCCATCATGTCACTCATACCACACAGCTTGATGTCATTGAGAAACTTGCTGATGGTGCACTCAATCCAACTGTCCCATTTCACTGACAAAGATGTCAAACGAAGCCGATGTTAAACAGGTCCATGCAGCAAAGAGATAAGTAGGTCCTAGTACTGACCTGTGAAGAATACCGCTCATCATTGATCTTTGCTTGGATATTGAGCCATTAACTGCAACTCTTTGAGTGCAACCATTTAGCCAATTCCTTATCGACTGAGTGGTCCATGTATCAGATTCATGTCTCCAATTTGGAGACAAGGGTGTTGTGCAGGACAGCATCAAATGCTGAAGAATCTAACTTCTTTGTGTATGTTTACCAAATTATTATTTTTAATTACAGGAAAATTACACTGTTTTCCCAATGCAGGAAACTAAAATGGTTTTAATTGGATAGCAAGCAAATACAATAAGTTACTTTTCCAGATCATAACCTCTGAAAAAAAGTAAAACTTACTGAAAGATGCTTTTCATGTTTATGAACTAATTAATTAGGAAACCTCAAGAGATGGGACTCTCTTGCCTTGGTAAAAAATAAAGTTAATGATCAAGATTTTCCACATCCTTCATCTCAAATATAAAAGCAGTAATAGAAATAAAAAGGTGTACCAGAACTGTTTTGTTTTTCAGTTATATGCAAATTAAATTTTCACAATATACAAGAGAAAAAGTATGCAAGTCTTGACCCCACCAACTGTTACAACAATAATTATCGATGTAAGAAATCCTAATAATAATATCTGAGATTGTAGATTTGAAAAGTTTTGTTCTTTACAAACACAGAAGTAATGGAATCCTTTAAAGTAGCATTGTATGAAGCATGTATTTTAGAATGAGCAGAATGATTGACTATATCTACTGTGAAACTAATTATGGATTATTTTTTTTAAATGATCTTTCTATTTGAGAGAAATGCATAAATAACTAATTTTATAACTTCTATGCTAATATTGAGGGAGCGTCTGTTGTTTCATTGACTTGCCAAATTGAGTCATCTTTCTTCATTTGCCTTTCACAAACCTAAGGGTTCATGGAATTCAGTATGCATTGTTAATCTTATAGGAGAAGGAGTTAAATTCCATGTAGCAAGATGACTTATCACTCTCAGAAAAAGAAAATACTGTGAGACTGAGTGAAAAAATACTTTGACTACTAATTTAATTCTATGGCTTTCACTGTCTTTAGGTGATTTCAAAGCTGCTCCTTGCAAAACTCTTTTTGAACTTGAAAGGTCTAACCTAAACCACTTTTTAGTAAAGCTGGTTTTAGTTACCCATGGTGAAGATGCATGTTGACTATAAAAGCCCATCTATGATACTTTTTTTTAGTAACATTTAAATGTTTTATATAATTCTAATGGACATAATTCATACTATTTTTAAGCAATTATTTCCTATATTTAAGTGAATTTGCAATACACTTTCAAAAAGAAAAAGTATAATTCTTTACATGAACTTTAGCATTTGTGATTCTACTGATATAGCATAGTTTTATGTAGTTTACAATATTATACATGAAAATAGAAACAGACTAATTTTTTTTTTCCAGCATTTTTGGGTCATACTAAAATTGTTTTGAAGTAAAATACATCTTTTAATCAGAGTTGCACCTTTTTATTATAATATTGTGGTATAGATGAAAAATTATGAACAAAAAGTATTTATTTTGTGCTTGAAATTTCTTTCAAGAAAGATCTTGAAATTTCTAATTAGAAACCAAATTTTAGGAGGCCAAGTACAGAATATTTACACCTGGAAGCACTGGGATTAATTTACCTGCAAATGTCTTGACAGGCTCCTTATGACTACGTGAGGTGCATAAGGGTGCACTGAACAGATTTTCTATAAGTGGATATGTAGATGACAAGAAAAAATACCAAGCAAAACGTAGATTTACTACTTATTTTGAAGCTATTGCATTTTATGCTGAAGTCACAGTGCAATTATTCATAGTATTTTGGTAATTATTTAATTGTGTAAGGAAACATAAGCTGATGAATAGCAGTTGTCTTTCAATGGAGTTATTTTCCATTAGTATTGTGTAAACTTCTAGTCATCATTCATTCTTACCAGTCTCTCCTAAAGTGGCTAATTTCTGCATATTTTCTACATAAATACATGTTCTAAAGCAGAATTTCAATATCATTATTCTGAGGAGTATTCTTAGGTTGTCTGACGTTGTGGTGTCTCTTCTGTAGGGAGTTGTATCAATTTGCTACAATGTGATATGCTTTTATCTTTCAGCATTAAACAGAGCACCAACGTGGAAATAATGTGATTTGAAATTTGGAAATCCTTCTTTCATGTGTGCTTAAGTATTATGAGAATAAAATTATATAAATAAAATATATTCCAAGTAAGGTAGCGAGAAGACAGAATAGTAAAATACATTTTCTCTTCTGACCTTTTCCTTCAGGTTGTGATGCCAATATGAAAACATATCAATGTAATGAACAACAGGCAAGATAAGCTTTTTGAGTCAGGATCAACTCAGCGTGACAGTCTTTGGTAGAATTAAGTTGTGGACTCTAAAAAACATTGCAAAGCACGTTCTAGCATACAGTAGACACGAAGGACTATGTAACAATTATAGGATCTTAGAAAAGCAGAGCCTCGATAGGCATATGTGCCCTTATCCAAGAAAAGATTGACTGTACCCATGCAACAGTGCATCCATGGATGTTGACATAACCTGTGTTTAAAGATGAGGTGATGCAGGCTCAACACCCTACACAGAGTCAGTTTTAGTGCTTTGCTCTTCTTACCATTGGGAGGAAAAAAAAATGAAACCCTTTTCCAGTACCCATCCTGAATCTTGCTACAGTATTTCATGCTACTAGTACTGTCTGTTACACATGGGAAGCGTATTCCCTATGATTTCAGAGCAGCTTTTTCTGTATGTTTTAAAATTGTTTATCATGCCCCTAATTAATTGCCTTTTATTTCACTAAAGCACAGAATCACTGAGGTTGCAAGGAAACTCTAGACAGGTTACGCATAACATTGACCAGTCAGATTTTTAAGTATCTCCAAAAATGGCTATTCTACAGCCAATCTGGGCAATCTGCTCCATTGTTTGAGTATGCTCGTCCTAATATTTAAAATAAATAAATAAAAATTAAATGGAATTTAAATAGTCTGTTCTGATGCAGGAACTTTGTAATATTAAATGGAGCTAGTAGGAACTGGACTAAAAACAAACATGATTTTTTTTATTTTATTTTTTTTCCTGTAGCTGAGCTGTATCATTGCAGTGCAAAGGAGGCTATGAGTTCAAGTTGCCCAGGGCAACACTTGTTCTGCAGTTCAAAAAAAAGATCTGCAGAAAATACAAGTGCTTGGAGACAACTTTGCAGTGATACCATTCCTCTTGTGAAAGGAAGTGTTGTGCATCAACAAATTTACCAACTCCATATTTGGTAGTGGTTAGATCATTGTCAACTCTGCCTGTGATTCCTTACTTGTAGAGAAGACTGTAGCACCTTTAAAAAGAAATACCTGGTGAATTTTACATATTCTGCAAGATCATTGTAGAAAACATGAAAGCAATGCAGTCCTGTAGGAGAATAGTTTTTAAGCTAGTGCTCAAATGTTAGTCAGCACGTTTGTTTGCATCTGTGTTTTGTGATACAGTAAGATACATACATGGGTAGGATGGTATCTGTCAAATTGGGAAGATGACCGTGGATTTTTGTTTTGTACATTTATTTGTAAGGATGATATTTAATCAGCAAGTGTAGCCATGTGATGGTAGGTAGAGCTGTGAAGAGCATTATCTTGATGTGCTTTCTTGTTTTACCGTGTAAAACAGGAGCTCTGATTTTTTATTTTTAATTTTTTATTATAATCTGTTAAATAGCAATATACAGTTCTTAATGGAAAGTATATATTATAAAATAAAACTTGTCCATAGTTTTACAGTGTTCTTTCAACCATGCCAGTTTTACATTGAAGTTAGTGGTTCATGTGTAAGTACTTGCACATTTATGTGTAGCTGTAAGTAAAATACAAGCGAAATATGCATGCTTCTTTCAGGAACAGCTTTGCTGTTTAACCCGTAGATTGTAGTAAGCAGCTGATTGTGTCTACTGGAGTTTTCAGTGTCATGTCACTTTTATCAGTTCATTTTCAGTACTGAGTATAGTAGAGAATAGAGATTAAATCAGGTAGATGTTAAATCGTTTGTTAGCAAGCTAAATATAGGAAGTCATTTTCCAGCAAAATGTGCACATTTTATATGTAAATGTGCCTTTGTATATTTAATGTATTGATGGCTTTGTGATTCTTAATATGACTTAATATGAAGCATACAGAAGTTTACTGTTGAATACAATTTCTATACAGACTTAAGTGTATTGTCTAAATGATTATAATTCTTAATCCTGGGATGTATATGCAACAGACGAAGAAACAATTCCTTTAGCTGTTGAGATTTCTTTATTCTCAAATCCTGACTTGAAAAACTGTTGAACTAAGCTGAAACAAGGTCATGCCTAGAATGTATTGTTTCACCTTGATTCCTGAATCACTTTGCAGGAACTGAAGTCATTGATTAAGTAAAATCGATACTGTATAAGTTTTGGCTTACGATGGCAGTGGTAAATTTATTTAATTGTTTAAAACAATTTAAGTTTACCATTATTATGAAATCTGAGGAGGAAAGATAACTTGAAGACGAAGCCTAAATACTGTCTGGTAATGAACGGTTGAGCTGTAGTTCATTAAAAAACTTTAATTAGGTGGATTTCATGCTTCTTAATGTTTTGCTGCTACACAGTTTTCAATTGAAGAAATTGTTTAATGCTAGACATACTTTTGCAAGGAAGCAAAGTTCTGTCTTGGTAAGGATTTCCATCTTCAAAGCAGAAGATACAGAATTGACTGACTGTCATTCAGAAGTACGTTTCTTTCTCAGATATAATAACTCAACCTATGCAGATGTTACTGTGTAGTACAAAATCAGATTCCATATTCAGCTCTCACCAAAGCAAATAAAAATTTATGGTTTCAGTACAAACATTAAAAAAAAAAAAAAGAGAGAGAGAGAAAACATCTCCAAAGCTTTTTTCTTTTTGTAAAATTCCCATATTTGCATAAATAGATGAATAATATGTGACAGAACTGTGACACAGCTAGATGAAACTCAGTAGATCCTGCAGAATTTCAGGCTACCTGAAATGTATTTTAGTAATATCAGTATGTTTGTATGTATAAATATTCTTAGAATTGGTCTTTTTTTAGCTGAAGGTTTCAGTTGTCCTACATGACTTTGCTAAAGGACTGATTCATGAAACTTAACCAGGAGAAAGGAGGAATTTTGATTTTCTCTTCATTTAAAAAAAAAAAAAAAAAAAAAAAAAAAAAAAAAAAGTTAATAATTGCTATTCATCTTTATTCCTAAATAGATATTGATTATAGTAGTACACAGTCTATCTTAAGAAGGTGGTGCAATTTCATTAAAGGATGATGACTCCAGCACTGATTCCTTTTTAACGTCTTCAGGCCAGAAAAGCAATTTCAGACCTCAACTAGAAGGATCTTACTTCAGTAAATTTACTATAATATTGAATCATCTTAACAGCAAGTCATTGTCTTACTTATAGATTATATAGATTCCACCAGTTCCTTATGTTCAGTTCACCTGTGCCTGAGTAAAAAACTCTTGAAAACTCTAAAACTGGCTGAAATTGCCATCTGTATTGAAGTTGTTCATCCTGTGTAGTGTTACTTTTATCAAACAATGAATTTGCAAGTGAAAGGGGACATTGGGAATCTAAGGAAATAATGTAAAACATTGATGTTTAATGTTGCATATGATCCTTCAGATATTATCAGTATTTTAGTATTATGGCATTTAATGATCAGTAAGGACTTTGTGAAGCCAGTGTAAATTCTAAAAATTGTTATTTTTTGCATTCTAGAAAATTAAAATATCAATTTCATTTTGCTAGAAACTTTTGGCATTTTTATGTGCATGTATTTAAAAAGAAAATAGTATATTTTAGTTAAGTATTTTAATTAACTTTTTATCTGTGTTGTCTGAAGGCATCATTTTATTTATTAGAAAACTGTGAATTTCAGTAGATACTGTGTATATGCCTGTGTGGCGTAATTGATGAATACTTGATGTGGTGAATACTTGAATGTGGTGGTAGGGAGAATAAATACAATTGCAGCTATATATTAGTAATTTAATGTAATACACTAATAAGTGCAAACTAGGGGACAGTCTCAATTACATTCTGAATCTTGGTATTTATAAATTCATGTTTTAGTATTTTATTCTTTTCAAATATCTGAAATCTGTATGTTCAAAGGAACCAGATGATGAAAAATGATCTAGCCTTTTATCTTATACCTTGTTCTCATTTCTCCCCCCAGTAGATATGCTTCTGATTCCAAGTGTTAAAAATTCATGAACAAAGGAAAGTAGTAATAAGTGCTTAAGTTTACTGTGTATATTTTCCAGCTCATTATACAGATGTTTAAAAACCAGAAAGGTTTTTTACTAATAAGTTTGAAATATGAGAATTTCAGAGAAGATTTTACAGAAATTGAACAGGAACATATACAGCAGGGGGGAAAAAAAAATGTTCAGCATTAATTAGGTAATTTGTTTTACATCCTGCTTCACTATAGATCTTTTATATATATATATATATATATATATATATATATATATATATAAAATTCATGAATTCACATATTGTACTGTTAAAAATGCTAGATAAGGAAACACTGTCTGTAACTGCTGATTGGTTAGTTTTAAATATCATAGCTATCCATGGTAGTAGTAGTAAGTAGGCAGGGAAATACCACCTAAAAGAAAGCCATGTAACTTTCTCACACTTGGGAAACCACACAAATGAAAAAAGCACCTCTGAATTCCCATTTTAAAGGATACTTCACTTAATTCCTTTGGTGAAAGGAAGGGTTCCTTCTGTCCCTTCCAGCTTTTATTTCAAGTGTCAGTAGCTGTGCTCCTGTCATACTATTTGAGTTGCATAATGGACTGGAAAAAGAAGTGCTGATTTTAGAACATAATTGTTTGAGTGATCTCTTAGTTCAGTACAGGCGGCTGTTGTGTATCTGCTTTGACAATAATAATTGACACCAGTGTAGCATAGCTGGGTGGGACACTAACGTATCATGTTGCTCTTTATCAGCTTCCACCCCCTTAAAAACTCCTAAGGCAGTGTCTTCTGGTGAACAGCTAAATACCTTTATAAAAATAAGTTCTTCTACTTGCTAGTCTACAAGTGGTATTATGCTTGATTAGTGGGCAAGTAGTGGAAATTTAAATGATTTTTACACAGTGTACACCTAAGACACAGTTGAACACTAAAAATAATCTGGTTTAGCATGCTTATATCAAGTTTAGTATCACATGTTAAGAGGTGGATAAGGGCTTGGCACTTTATAAGTAAGTGTCTCTGGCACTGCATTATGTAACAATTTGTAAAAGAACTTTCAGTATAATTAGGATAACTAAACAATAAAACAGTTTTGCCTCACTGTTCTACAGTTGTCTTGTTTTGGAATATGTCTTCTGAGGAGCAACTTCTTATAACTTATTCAAACAGTCACTTGAAAAATGCCTCTTGGATCTTTGGTTGTAGAAAGTTTCAAAATTAAATGAGACTAAAAATTAAGGTTATGCTTCAGAGGGCTTACATTGGAGGCATACTGTACGAACAAAAGAAATTAAATGATGTGTAGACTACTGTTGCTTGCAAGATCAGAGTAATAAATTTTTACTCTAAAAACTAATCCTGTTTTATAGAGTATCACTGAGTGATACTTTATAGCACACTTTCATTTTTTTTATGACACTGTAGCTAGTCACTGCTAAGGTTACTGAGGAACACAGCACTTGTCAAAGTCCTGGAGATTATATGTATTTTGTGTCACTTTGATGCAGTCTTGAATACAAATCCATACATGCACATTGGTAAACATACATGTCAACATAATCTGTGTATGTGTACATGATAACAATTATAGGAATATAAGAAATGTCCTTTTCAGCAGATTCCAGTGTTCCATTTTTTTAGCACTATAGTGTGTTTATTCAACTTCTGATTATTTACTTTTCTTTCTTCTACTTTGCTTTGTGACAGGATGACGAAGTAGTACTTCAGTGTGTTGCCAGCATACACAAAGAACAAAGGAAGTTTTGCTTGGCAGCTGAGGGACTTGGGAATCGCCTGTGCTTTTTGGAACCAACATCAGAAGCTAAAGTAAGAAGTAGATGCTCTCAGCTGGTGTAATCGGTCAATGAATGTTAACCTACTTACTATTGTGAATACATTTAATTGTGGTTTCTTTAATGTGGTGCTAGATGTGCTTTTTGTGTGCTTCTCCTTCTGTGACTGCAGTACGAGATTTCTTAAAGATTCTAAATATACTTTGAGGCATACTTGTCTCAAAGTCAAAAGCCACTACTCTTTAACTTAACTCTGTACCTGAAATGCTTCATATTTTCAAGATTATGTTTCCAGACTGTTAATAAGATATAAGTTCACTTAAAAGCTTCTTCCTATCACTGCTGAAGTTTCAAATATCTTGGTGTGCAGGACTGATACTTCCAGAAGTACTGTCACCTGTTAGTTACTGACATTAAGTGTTGCTTCTAACCGGGTTGATTAAGCAGAAAGTTGGGAGTTCTGAGGGCAGGATTATTAAATATTCAAAAGTTTTAAAGATAAGCATCAAAAGGAAGAAAATAAGCTAGAGAGTTATGAAGAAAAAAATAGGAAGACGAGCTTGACAGGAGAAAGAAGAAATGAAACTTGAGACTTGTACTAAAGCAGAATGTTAAGAATGAAGGCAAATGCAGGACCTACTCCCTCTCTTCTATTTTCTCCATGCATCCTTTTCTTTTTCTTTATTTTTTGTGTCTTTATTTCTGTTCTGTTCTTCCTGATCATGTACTTCTCCTCCTGATTTTTAGCAGGATCGCTGTATCTTTCCTATTGAAATATTACTGTATGGTCCTATTTTTAGTCTAGATATTATGACCGTGTTAAATCTACAGTGTTTGTTTATGCAGTATGAGAGTATGAGCTCTTGTTCATCTCAAACATGAAAAGTCGTGCTACTTTTAAATCTGCATTAAATTGCATTCTAAGAGCTTAGCAATGATAATTTATCTCCTGTATGCTTTAAAAATCCCGATAATCCTTTCACATGCTTAAGTTAAAGCATTTAGTTTTCACATATGTGTTTTCAACTATTGTCTTAACATTTTTCAATAATGATTGGGAACTGTTTATTAATTGACAGCTCAACTACAGTGTAGAATATCTATTACTGATGATCTCAATCTGTAAGATAGTGTTTTTCCTCATCCTAGTCTAAAGAAGGGAGGAACGGTATATATGACTGTAGAATTTTGTAGAACCTACTTTACTTTTCATGACTTAGCAGCAGATACAACTACAGAAGCTTCTGAAATTAAAATCAAATTAACGAAGTTAAAATTAAGAGGTTTAGAAAACATGTAATGTAATAATTTTAAAAGAGCTTACCAGGGAGGTTTCTGAACTGCTAGTTACACCTGAGAACAATTAAGAATTTTGGAAAGTCATTTAAATATCTAAGTCTGTTTTAAAAATAAGTAGAAAGTTGATACAAATGTTTAGAGAGTATGATACGTATAAACAACTCTTAGCAATAACGTTTCCTTTCATCAACATTTAGACAAAATTTTGTTTATGAAATAACAAAACTAAAATGACACACATCCAGTGGACTAAAAATTGTTATTGAATGTGTTTCTGATCAAATCCTTCAGGGTTCTGTTTTCACTGCCATGCTATTATTTTTCTCCATTAAGACAATTTAAATTTGCATACATGTTTTTTTTCTGATGATGGAAACATTGGGGAACTGGCAATTCATGAAGTCATGTCACACACAGGAAGGTCTGCAGTACTTTATGTTTTAACAGAAAGTAGAGGCATATTTCAGTGCTACCAGCATAGAATGTAAAAACTGAATAAGTAAATATGCTTACAGAATGAGGAACTATTCTTGTCAGCTGTAAGGAACATGAAGGTCACGGTGGATGTCATGCAGTCATGAGTTTCCTGAGTGATGCCATGCTCAGGGGGATTTAATATAGTCTTTAGAGGTATCATGAAAAGAAACATGGCAGGAGATGGGAAGATATACTATCTCTTTAAATCTGGGGGTATTGATTTATTACTTCTGCGGCAGTGTTGCTGGAATAGAGTCCAATCGTGACATTCAAATTGGTAGGAATGTTAATAAAATGTCTCCAGGAAGTGCAGTGAGAGTCATGATAGTACTTGGAGGAGGATACAGTATGTTCAGATTAAAAAAGGAAATGTGGACACTGCCCATAAGTATCTAAAATGGGAACATGGATAATAGATGTCTGTTTATTTTAGAAAGCAGAAGTATAATAAGATCCTAAGACTGGAAGTGGGAACCTAGTCCAAATCAGAAGTTAAGAATTCATTCTTAAAATGAATATCCTCCCTGTTAAAACAGTACTGTTTACCTGAGGTAGATTATTCATCCATGAAAATTGGTTTATAAAGCTAGATAGCGTCTATGTATTAAGAAGAAATTGCATTAAATGAGATCCAAGGCATGTTAATCACACTGATATCTTCTACTAAATTCTCTACTACAGCTGACAACTTTACCATAGCCAAAATCTATTTTAAGCACATGTGACGGTTTCTTCACTTACTAACTTTGGCCAAATATTGTTAAAACAAGAAGAGAGATGCTTTTCCATTCAAGTAATTTCTGGAAGAGAGAACAAGATAGGAAAAAATAAATAAATAAAAACCACCAAAAAACTCAGTATGTCTGTTAATTTTGGAATAAAGAGGTGTAATTTCATGATTTTTATCTGAGCCGTATGTAATCAGAAGATAAAAGTAGCTGAAAGAGAGGGGATACAAGGAAAAGGAAAGATAATGTCTTTGAAATATTTGTAGAAACATAGAGGGGAAAAAAAAAAAAAAAAGGAAGGTTGTATGATAGGCTGACCATGAGCTGTTCTGGTAATTTGTGTGGTGAAGGGATTCAACACTGAAGGGATTCAAGATTACCAAATACTTCCGTTAAAATGTTTTTGTAATTCCATAAACAATTTTCATGTTATTTCTTTACAATTTATTAGTAAAAATGGATGTATACAGACGCAGGTAATGAATATTAAAGAAAAAAAAAAAGAAACAAGGCACAGTAGAGATGAATGATGATGAATATTACAGTTTAAGTTTTTCCTATGGGAATTACTGAAATTATGAACTACTTAATAAGAAATTATTTGTGTACAAAAGATGAGGGAACTCATATATGTAACAATTATGTAAATAAAATCTATGCAATTTCAATCTCAAGTCTTTGGCTTAAAATTCTTTTCCAAAATGTATTTGAAAACACTGTCAAAAAGAAAAAATGAAGAGATCAAAAGTTAGGAATTCCAATACTGCTCTTAATTGTTTATTAGCTTGCTACAGAGTGTTCAGAAAGTTTAGCATTTCATTGTTCCAGTGTTCAGCCATGCTCACAGTAAAGTTCTTTTCTCATGTTTAAATAGAATTTCTTGTATTTCAATTCATGTTAATTCCCTTTTGTCTTTTCACTGGCAGCACTGAGGATTTGATTCTTTTTTGTACTGTCCTGTCAGGTGTTTATGTATGTTGATAAGATTCCCCTGAGACTTTTTTTCTTGTATACATATCTTTTATTGGATGCATTAGTGTTAACAGATTGAAAATAACTCTGTTCTCTTTGAAGTGAATGTAAGTTTCATGTTTCAAAAACAGCAGTCATTATTGATCCAATAATTGAGGAGAAGGTCCCTAAAATAGCTTGTATTATTATATCAGAAGATTTTGAATCTTTGACATTTAGTGGCAGCTATAAATATATTCAGTTTCAACTTTATACATCAAATAAGATCATACGCCTTCTCTTCTGTTTTGTCAGTGATTTTAGAGAACAAATAAAATGTTCATGATGTAATTCTAAAAGACAGGAAAGCAATAGTATGTGGAGAGAATTTTTCCACTTTTGAACCTGGAGGTGATTTATTTTTACTGTGAGCAGTAGAGCTATAGCAAATATAAAGTTACTGCAATTACAAATTATGAAGAATGTTTTTGTGTTATTTTGATACAATAAGATAGCATGCATCTCAAAAAAAATTGTTGCGTATAAATATAGATTTTAAAATTAAAACACGTGTTCTAACACTTTTAATCCTGTTTAATCTAATCTGCTCCTCTGTTCTTATGCTGTTTAATTTAATTTTACAGTATGTTCCTCCGGACCTTTGCATCTGTAATTTTGTACTTGAACAGTCCCTGTCTGTCAGAGCCCTTCAAGAAATGCTGGCCAACACAGGGGATAATGCCAGTGAAGGGGTAAGTAAATTAACATCAAAGAATGTTAAATTTCTAATTATGGATTTTTTTTTCTCATTACTTCTATTGTTTCAGAATTTTCTGGGTGAGGGGACTTGTGTGGTAGCAGATTCTTTATTTTTTTCTGTTTTCTTGGGATGTTACTGCTCCATAACCATAATAAAATTATTTTTTTTATAGCATTGAGGAGCAGGTGCAGTTAATGTATTGAACTATTTACAAAAAAAAAAAAAAAATGAAACATGATTCTCAGAGATCATTTATTACCATCAGTTCAAACCTGGCAACTGAAAAATGAACAAAAGAACCCTTGGCCTGGGTGACTTTTATGAACCTGTTGAGAGTGTAAGAAGTCTTTTTTTGAATCATAAATAATTCCCATAAAAGCATTATTGTATTACAGTGTTATTTATTAATGAGGAAAGCAAAATAATGTCATCATGGTTCTACCTTGTGTCACTGAATTAAGGAAGTATTTCACATATATTTATTTGACTTATCCTTATATGAAATTAACAACTGTGAATTAAGTTCTATCAATAAAAAAGTGACAAATTTAAATGTTTGATCAGTTCAGATATAAAAATACATTTATTTATTTATTTATTTTGTAGATGAACAAAACCTAAACTGTTGTAATTTTTAGTTGCTTAACCCGTGGTAAGAAGCAAGAACTAATGAATAGAAATAGTTATTTAATAATTATCTACCTTAGGTTTCTTAATTTTTTACTTTATTTTTTACAGGCCTACTTACTATAATGCTTACAGAATAGTGTATGGTGACTTTTGCAGTATAGTCAAATGTTGTAACTGTGCTTGCATTTCTCATTACCAACCCTTCAACTGCATTATCACTTCAAATCTAAAATATCCTAACGTTCGTAATACCCTAATAAAGAGAACTTCCACACTGATTAGCATGTCCCCTCAAAATAAGTGCACTTTATTATATGTTATTTATTAATGATACGGATATATAAGGTATGTATCTTTCATAGAACTTCTAAGCTGTTTGTTTGTCAGAAGTGAATTATAAAATATTAAGCCTAATTCAAATCGTAGATGCAGGGTTTTTTCAGTATTTTGAATGATCTGCATGCCCACCTGAATAATTTGCTATTTGTTCTCCTACCCATGAGAGAAACATACCTCCTATTGTGAGAAACAATCTGCAGCCAATAACACGGGCTCAGGCAAGGATCTCAGTGAAGCAGCATTTTTATTTGTGATTGCAATGGCAGGTGTCCTGCAAGCAGGAGTGCACAGCAAAAGTTTATCATAACCTTATATCCCCACTACCCGATGCTTGATTCCTCACCTGTTTCCTCATTGGCTGAGTACTACAGTTTCACAACCTACTTGGTGCTTGTTACTATACCATGTATGTACAATTTTATTGGACCAACCTTTAATTTCTCCTTTTCCTCTCATGACTAGAGGGCATGTGATTTTCCTGTTTTTCTTAGCTATCCTCCTTTGGGACAGTGAGACCTTCCACTGTCCCCTTCTCTACATAACATACTCTCCAATGTTATGCCACTGTTATGCCTGCACAATCACTTTTGAATATGCAAAGTTAGTGGAGTTTTCCACTGCAAAAACAGAACTTCAATTCTCACACTATCTACATACTGCTACTTCTGGAATTTTATAGATGTTACACTTGCTGTTGCATCTGTGAATTGCTTATAAGTAGGTAATTTAGGCAAATTGTCTAGTTATGTATATTTAGGTAGAGCTTGTGGCCTGTGCTCTCCACTCAGTTTGTCACTGCTCTATTTTTATTCATGGGTATAAATTTTAGGATTTTAAAATAAAAAGCGGGATCACATTTATTTTCTCCTATTCTGTGAACAACTGAAATTTGGAAGAAAAAAAATGGAAATGCCAATTCTTAATGTATGGGTTGAAGTATTATTAATGAGTTAGTATTAAATAAGATTTTACAATGTTTATTTCTTATGACAGGTTCTGCAATCATCACTTTCTGGCTCTGTGAAAGCCATGAAACTTGTGTCAATAAAATTCTGCATTTCACTCAGTTAGGGTTAAATATGATAGTAGTCATATAAATGTCTCTTAAAGTTGACTAAAATTGTTTTGAAATTTTGCAGGCAACTTCAGTGCATTGATGTTTATTGTACCTCTCAGATTTCTGTTGCCTGATCAGATTATATCAGATCAGCTTGTTGCTATCTTCTAGAATTCTGTGCTTTAATTGATTTCCCAACATAGTCCAAAAGACTGTGTGGGAGATTTAATTTGATTTCCTTGATTAGTTGTGAAGAATATAGTCCATCCTTCTCTATTCTTTCTAACTTACCTTTATTTTCTTAACATAATGTTGAATTTAATTTTTATTCTCTTGTGAACAGAGCATGAAAATACTCTATGTCTTTATTTATTTTATGAGACTAGATGGCAACTAATTATTATGCAAACAATCTGCCAAGCTCAATAGTCTGTAACATTTTACTTTATGAGGAATCAGAAAACTCATATTCTCTTCAAGTTGTAATTTTTGTTGTTGTTCTTGCATACAGAATAAAGACTGTGTCATTATAGCTAGAAGGTAAAACGGAAGTCTGAGGAAGAAACAAAAAAAATGTACAAGTGATCTCAGTGTAATCTTAGGAAATGTGCTTAAATATAACATCTCATTTTTGGTTGTTTTTGAATACAAATTTATTCTGAATTTATTTCATGATGAGAAATTTTTTTTTGATTTCTTACTGAAATGCATGTACTGTGCATGCAGTATGTGGAAATGATGAGAATTTTATAATTCAAGGTAAGAGACTGTAAATGGCTCCTAGAAGAGAGAACCAAAAAGGTGTTTTATTTACTTGAGGGTGATTTTCTTTTGAATGTCATAACTGTTTGTACAGAAGTGGTATGTTCAATGTGTAGGAAGGATAAAAACTTAGTTGTTGAAAAAATATATTTTTCAAAAAGTGCTAAGTAAAAGTGGTCAAATATATAACTTAATTAAAAAAGTATATATCACATGAAATCAATTTTTCTAAGCTTTATATCATCCCAATGAAACTGTCTAACACTAATGATAGAACATTCATTTAAAAAATAATGAATGAATTAATTAATTGCTGCAAGCATCCAAGGTGAGCTATGGAGTCCTATCTTTCTGAAGGAGTGAGTTTCATTTTGCTTCTCAATTGGCTTCTCAAGTATATAAAATTATAAAGATTTTTAGAATGCTTCTGGATTAAAACTCATGATTTCATGCAGATCAGTAACTCTAAACTGTTGTTTTTTTCTTATCTGAATAAAAGGTTGCTATTTAAGAATGATTGACCAGAAAACTTGAAACTTTGCAGTTTTATCAGTTTAATGCTTTCATGATTTTTATAATGTTATCCTTAGCATCTGCCTTTCATGCTGTTAAGTCTTTTTTGTTTGTTTGTTTGTTTTGTTTTTCCTATCTGTAAGCTTTTTTCTATTGTACTTTATGTGTGGAACTCAAATCAGTTCAATTAGGAGGTATATTGGAGGTGGCAGGTCTTGTAGCCAGAAGGCATGTAAACTGTAGATTCATATAGAAATGCATGTATACACACAGAGCGAACATTTCTACTGCCTGTTTTACACTATTTTAATCCTCTAAGTTAGGCACAATTCAGAAGACTAAAATCATGAACTGCATTTTGTATTATAATCAGTGGATGGTGGTATTGTGAGGGATTTTATACATTGTGAACTTCTGCGTAGTATACATCATGGAATAATGTGATGTAAACTAAACTTTCAATAGATACATTACTCATGAAGGCAGATAATGAGCTATGCATATTATTCAGAACAAGTACCCCTCCAAAGAACATATGCCAGGAAGAAGTCTGATCTTGTTCCTGTACCACAATTTTTATAGAAATGCTGTTTTACCAGTGCAGTAGAAATTTCAAGTAAGCTGAAAGGTGGTGCTCTCCATGGGCTGTGTTGCTGGTGTCAGAATAATAAACTGGTAATCACAATGGGAGGAAAATAGTCTGTGAGTGCCTTCCAAGCTTTGGGCTTCTGAAGCCAGTGTTGTATAAATGTTGTAGAAGAAGCATCCCCTTTTCTCCCATTAACACACAGGTTAGAAAGACACAAAGAACACTAATTATAAGCTACTAGTTCTACTTTCAAACATCCCAATCAGTCAAATGTCCCATAAATTAATTTATGTGAAGATTAGGTCAGTAATTTATGGAAAATCTAAAATACTCAGTGGGTAGAGCTTAGGGATATGGTTTAGTGGAGGGCTGTTAGCGTTAGGTTGGAGGTTGTACTCGATGACCTTGAGGTCTCTTCCAACCTAGAAAATTCTGTGATTCTGTGATTCTGAGAAATATAAATGAGATTAATGTACAGTTTATATTAAAAATCCAGTAATTCAGTGTGCTTATTTCATGTCACACTATCAGTCATTCTGACAGAGGAAAAATCAATACCATAATATCGGCTCATTAGCTCCACAAATTCTAAAAAGAAATTTTCTTATTAGTTGTGAGAATTGTTGCAGATTTTTATACATTTAATACTCAAAACATGATCTTTAATTATCGTAGTCCAGTAGGCTTCATCAGGTGATCAGTGTTGTTTCAAAAAGTGATATTGATTTAGTCACTTTCAGGACTCCTCGGCAATATCACAATCCTTTTTTTTTCCAAAATATTCACCAAAAAAATTAGCAAAAATATTTAATTTACTAACTAGTAGTATATGACTATTTACAAATAAAATAGAAAATGTGGTCTGTTGTGCAACGTTTCTTTCAAAACAACTTTGCCCTCTATTGCTTTTGAAACTGGGTACGGTCTGTTGGGAAAATTTTAATAGAAACACAGAACTACATATAAATACCAAGGATGAAATAAAAGATGAAAGCTTAAACAATAATGCAAAAAACTTCCTTTCTATGAGAAGGATTTGTTACATTTGGTGGAGGTGAACTCCAGCTTCTGTCAATAAGCTGTTGCAAAAATGGACAGATTATTTTTTAAGTTACAATTAACTGATATTGTTTTGAGACATATTATCATAAATACCAGTCAAGTTAAATATTTTGTATTATAAGGCACTATCTTTAGCACAGGGAAAGCAAATTGATATGGTAATAAGCAATTTCTAAAACAGATCTCAGAGAAAAGCTATTTCTGAATGAATAATACAATTTGCTGTCAGGTCATAATTTAGGGAATGTAGGGAAAAATGACAGCATGTAATGTAGGAATGAATATCTTAAAATGTTAATTCGTATTCTGTTTTCAATACAAAGGCATTACTGAGAATAAAGGTTGGCCTCTTATGATTGCTAAACTTTTTTTGTTTCCACCAGTTTATCATTGCATTGAAAGGTTTGCTTTCCATATTAAATTTAGTTTGGAATAAAGTTTTGCTTTTAGTTTCAGATTTTCTGGAGAAAAAACATAGCTTTTTTTTTTTATTTATTTATATATTTATTTTTGAGTTAGCCTTACAAGTGATTCATTTAAAAGCTTTCAGTAAAAAATAGCATGAAACATTTTATTTCCTTAACTTAGTATGTGTATATTTGTTACAAATTGATGAGAAATTTTTCTCTAACAACCTACATGTAATTACAGTTTTGCTGTTATTAATTTCTGATCAGGCTTCTGTAATGGCATCCCAAACTATTCTGTGTTCTCTGAATGACCAGAAGTAACTATTGTATATTTAGCTCCATTTTTTTCCCCAGCAATCTAACGCACTTTCTGTGAGGATCCACAAATTATTATCCAGGAGTCCAGATTTTTTAGTTTGCTGCAAGATATACTAAGAATTTTTATATAATTATATGGTTCATATAGTGAAACAGAATACGTACTTTACCATATAATTCTGAGAAATCTCTCGATTAACTGCATAAAATTATATAAGATTGTATTAGCTATTAACAGCTTTAAACTTAAGTTTCATGATGACCAGGTCACAAATCCTCATTTCTTAACATCTTTGTGATTAGCTAAAAAAAGAGAAAAAAAAAAAAAAAGAGTAGACACGAGCTTTTCTTTATTTTATTGCAGTTGTAATAGAAGACCTCTGCTGAACTGCTTCTTGATTTTTATTGCTTCTGTTTGGACAAATAGCATTTCAGCTTTATTCCTTTGAATTAGTATTACACATTCTATAAGTTGAGCTAAAGATTATAATGGTTTCTTCAGACTGATATTTTCTAAGTTAGGGTTCTGTAGAACATGAGTTGAATACAGCTTGCAATACTAATTAATAATTTAACTAATGTCTTCTCTACAGAATGCAAAATCATTTGTCTGCACATGTATAAACATTGTTTGAGTTCCAGAAACTACCTTTAACTATATTGGTCCCCTTTACATGAATCATAGGAAAAGAACTGACTTTTTAAAAGCAGTCCTTTTTAACATGTAACATACTAGAGGCAATTTAATGTTCTGTAGTTATATTTTGTTGAATCATCTTTCATATTTAATGATTACATAAATAGACATGAAACAAGAACAGTAAATGATTTTCTAATTAAAAATAAAAATAAAAATTCTATGTGTATGTGTGAGCAGTACCTAGAAATCACGTGAGACATTATACATTCTTAAATCAGTACTTTCTAACTTGCTATCCAGGATCCTGATGTTTGGCCTTTCCTTATTACTCAGGACTTAACTCATACAAATGTTATGATCTGGACTAAGAGATGAAAAATGAAATATAATGTTGGCCACCACAGTAGTATTAGTATTAACATTAGTCTTTGGTTGTGCAAAATTTAGAGATCACATTCTTAAAGTCATGCTTCACACAATCTGAGATTGAAGATCTAAAAAAAAAAATCTTAGTTTCAGTGGAAAACACCACAATAAATCAGTAAACTAATCTTTTGGTCATATTTTATTGAAATTTGAATTGGCTTCTTACTTATAAATAATTAGCAGATAAGATGTAGTAAAAGGTTGAGAGAGGCAGACTTGAAAGCCTATAAAGCTTGATGTCTGTTTTTCAGTAGGTAACTTTAAGATTCTTCCCTTGGAATTTATTTTCTTCTGGTCATTGAGAAAGTCTCAGAAGATGTGTATTAAATTCTCTGACTAAAGGAATCATATGGGAAATCCAGTTTTGCCCTCTCTGATCTTGTCATAAATTTCCACATCTGAATCACAGAATCATCAGGGTTGGAAGAGACCTCCAAGATCACTGAGTCCAACCTCTGACCTAACGCTAAACCATATCACTAAGCTCTAAATCTAAACATCTTTTAAAGACATCCAGGGATGGTGACTCAACCACTTCCCTGGGCAGCCTATTCCAAGGTCTGACAACCCTAAGAAAGTAAAGAAATTCTTCCTAATATCCAACCTAAACATCCCCTGGCGCAGCTTTAGCCCATTCCCCCTCATCCTGTCACCAGGCACGTGGGAGAATAGACCAACTCCCACCTCACTACAGCCTCCTTTAAGGTACCTGTAGAGTGCGAAAGTTAATAATCATGCTTAGTTGACATCATGAGTGCAGTTGCTGTAATGAATCTAATAAATGCTTTCACTAATCCTAGCAAGTAGATGTCCTTCGTATATACTTAAACTACTTTGGGCAGTAGGTACGTTTTTCTCCTTTCAAATTGCAATTTATTTGTGTGTACATATACTTATTTTTTATGTTTTTTAATGCCTCCGAGAAGTTTATAAAAAAGGTAGGTATTACCTTGTTTCATTTCAAATGTTTTTAAAAAATGTTTTTATTTAATTGTGATAAAAATTAGGCCACAATAACAGTCTGTGGCCAAGATAATTTATTTTATTGACAGATATTTAGGTGTTGCTGTTGCTACTTCATTATTATGATTTTTGTCCAGCGTGTGTATTTGATAATTCACTTGAATATTGTTACTTAATACTTAAACTGTAATAACTCTTCATGTTGTTATATAAATCTGACTGTGGTGTATACAGTGCATTGGAGTTCTGACATTTTCTGTCATGTTCTGTAGGCAGCTCAAGGTGGTCACAGAACCCTGCTATATGGTCATGCTATACTACTTCGACATTCATTCAGTGAAATGGTAAGCAAAAGAGCACTTGCACAGTAATCAGTAGCACAGAACTCATAAGTAAATGTTTTTAAAATCAAAATAAATATACGAATTCAGAAGAACTGTTCTTTATAAATCCTTTTCTACACTAGACTAAAAAAAAAAAAATAGTTTATGGTTTCTCAGTGCCATGGAAGTGGCCCTTACATTTTAAATTCAGATTGTTCAAATCTATTTCACTAAGAAATTTAGCTGAAAACCTCCTTTATCAATTAATTTTGTCCTTCAGGAATCCTTTTCAATGATCATTCTGTTAGCAAGTTGCTGCTATTACAAATGAATTTGTCATGATATGTGTTGATTTTCCATCATATTTCACAAGATTAGTTGTTCCTTTTAGATTAGGATAGTTGCCAAAGCATGCATCCGAAAATGTGCTAGCTTGTATAAATGTTGTTTCGCTGTGTTGTACAACTGGAAATTTTTAACTATTTTGGATCACCGACTTATACTGCCCATGCAAGTATAACTAATAGAAGTTGAAGAAGTTAGAGGTGAAGAAAGTGTCCTCCCTCATTTTTCTTGTACTAGAAGACTCCACATTAGTCTTTAATCTCTGCTATTTATGTTTATGAACCATAAAAATTGTGATTGCCTTGACTTACCAGAGTTGTTGGTATTATTACTGCCCTTTGGTATGCTTGATATGTTCTCACGCTGCAAACTTATTACAGCAAGGCTATAATAAGATGTTTGCCTGTTCCTATCTCATAAACTCTGTGAAACTTTGAAAGGAAAGAGTTCTATTGCACAACACAAATATGTGCAAATTGAAAAAGGATTTGGATGTTTTAAAGAAGTCAGTGAAAGCTTATTTACAAATAACACCATGCTTAACTTCTTTAATTAAAAAAAAAAAAAAAGCACAGGATAATAGTAAGATGGGGTAGTGTGAATGTAGTATTAATTTGGTATGTGTGTTAATTTTTGCATTGATTTTTGTTTTCAATAACTCCACTGTTTTTGCAGTATTTGACTTGTTTAACGTCATCAAGATCCCAGACAGATAAACTTGCATTTGATGTGGGACTGAGAGAAAATGCAGCAGGTATGGCAAGTTATTTTTGAAGGAAAACACCTCACATATCTGCTTTTAGAAGAGGCATTGTAATTAATGTTACTGTAAGTTTGTGAATGTAATGTTTATGTGTAAATTAGAAATAACTGAAAGTAAATGATGACTGTCAGTAATGATAACTGGTCAGTATTTATGTCTTCAGTAAATTAACTGAACTGACTTTGCATAAGAATGTAAAAGTGTCTTTGTAATTAAACTGATTTACCACAACTGCAATAACACTAGTGGTAACACAAATGGTAACACTAGTGGTAAGTTGAAGTAAAAATTTCCATTGAATAAAATAAATTTGATGCATTTGTTTGCTAATTGCATAGTTGGACACTTTCAATAGCATTAGTATATGAGAGAGTTATATATCAGTTTATTCACAATAAACATTCTAACCATGCAACAAATAAGTTTATAAATAAGTTTTATATGGAGAAAAGCAGAAAAGGTGCAATAAGCACATTGCTAAAACAGCTGAAGAAAAATAAAAGTCTAAAATCAAAATAATAGCTTGCATTCGTTTTCAATAGAATGAAAGAGATGCATCACAAATGAGAAAATACG
Source organism: Aythya ferina (assembly GCF_964211825.1). Classification (NCBI taxonomy): domain Eukaryota; kingdom Metazoa; phylum Chordata; class Aves; order Anseriformes; family Anatidae; genus Aythya; species Aythya ferina. Next base: position 26,305,616 of record NC_140301.1, read on the forward strand.
AGAAAGTTTTAAAATCTAATCAGTTGATTGCAAAGAGTACTGTCAGTAACATTGATGCTGACAGAAATACTGTAAAAAGAATTGAGCTTCCATGAAATCACATATAAATAATAAGGCGCCACTGGGTTAGGGTTAAATGAATTTAATGTTAAATGAATTTAAAATCAACTCAATTGCAAAGAGTCACAAATAGGTTTAGGTGCTTCTGTATATGTAGCATTAAGAATTGCTGAATGGTGAGTCTTTCACCGAAGAGAAGTGACCCTGTAGTACCTGTTGAAAGACAAATACTGTGAAGAAGAAATCCAAGTACCTGTATACATAACTCAGTAATGTGAAGATTCAAATGAAGAAATGACAGTTCCATTAATATTAACATGTGCTTTTATTATTTTTTCATTATTTGAAAATAAATTAAAATAAATTAATTGATGATGGAGAGGCACTGTCATGTAGATGTTAAAGTATTTGTGGACCATGATCTTTGAAACGTCCTTCCCAGGTGACATTATTTATATGTTTTGTTACCCACATGACCTGACCTGTTTTTAATAAGTTAAGTTTCTCTTTCTGTAGTAGCCATACAGAAGATGGTTTCGGGCAGGTATTTTGGGCCCGTTACTTGATTATATCTTTGGATGCTGCCTTAGATGGAGACCATTTTCTTTAAGCATGTTGATAAGAGGAATCTGTGTTCTCTCACTCTGAAAAGTTCCAGTGAAACCCATCTTCATAATTCCGCTGTTTTTTTTGTGTTTTTTTTTCAAAGTTACTGTGCATGTGTCTGCTTGTGCCCATGAAGTTTTGAATGTATGCCTGTAGTTGTCAGATACCTTTATTGGTAATGGGATGGAACTTTTGTTTATTATTCTTTATAACTAATTTCATAATCTTCAAAGTTTATTTTAAGAAGGTTTTACATGAAATTTACAAGTTGATTAAATAGCTTTTTGCACTTTGTATTATGTTACCAACTTTGCCTTTGTTTAATTTTCTCCCACTTTGCATTATCCTTTAAGAAAGCTGTATTCAACTTTTTGCATCAGGGTCTTAACACTGAGATGTGTGAAATTGTGGAACAAATTAGGTAATCTTCCCAGAATTGGGGTGTGTGTGTGTGTGTGTGCATATGCAAAAAAAAATCTGGAATCTTATATTTAATGTATAAGTAATTGTAACTGTTTAGACTTGGCTATTGTGTAATTATATTGCTTGTAGTGCTAATGGAACTGCTTCCAGAACTGATGTTTGTAGTGAAGCAATATTGTAAAGTTACAGAGTATTTGTTTCAATTCTGCAATGTAATTGTAGCATAGAGTGGAATCAATACAGGAGATTTTGAATGCAAATATGAACATTAAGCAAAAGAAGACAGAAAAGGTGATAATTAAGACCAAGGTACTGCACAGCAATTTACTGGCTGTGAGAGAATTGAAGTAGGGATTTTGCATTGTTTTGTAAGTGGTTAGTAGCTTAACAAAACATGCAACAGGAAATATCAGTTTCAGTGCAAAGATCTGTTGCCAGAAAGTTTTGAGAAAAAAGGGAAAATATGAATGCATTGAAAAAGGGAATGAGGTGGCTTTATAAAGTGAATGTATTACAAGATACAACTCTTTATTATGTTATGTCAATGTTGTACAAAAATATCCTTACATTTCTTGGGAATTGTCTGTTTTATATAATCTTGATAAGATATCTCTGTCTTTTAGGTGAAGCATGCTGGTGGACAATACACCCTGCATCTAAACAAAGGTCAGAAGGAGAAAAAGTTCGAATAGGTGATGATCTTATCCTGGTCAGTGTGTCCTCTGAAAGATACCTGGTAGGTTTGTTTATTTAGCAAGTGAACCACATGGTGGGAAAATACGAACTGCTGGGGCAAGGTGTTGGGATTCTTCAAGTGAATTTTTTTCTGATATAGAAAAATGATGCCTAGATTTAATGCATTTATTTTTTTCTCAGCTTGCTTTCCCATAGAGCAAGATTGTTTGCATGCTTTTATCCTTCTGTAGTCTGCATCTTGGGAAGTATTTCTGTTAACTGTGGAAGATGTCTAAGCTGCAGCTGTAGTGTGCTGATAAGGTTTTAGAAAAGAGATCATTTTAAAACGGTTGCTAGTAATTTTTAAAGAATGTATGTATTTCTACTTTATTATGTATTTCTACTTCATTATGTATTTCTGTTTGGTTGGGAAAGGAATATATTCAATATTTTTTAAGCACAGATTTCACTGTTTCCTGTTACTGTCTTCTTGTTTTAGCATCTTTCCATGTCAAATGGAAGTATTCAGGTGGATGCCTCCTTTATGCAGACGCTTTGGAATGTACATCCTACATGCTCAGGAAGCAATATTACAGAAGGTTTGGTGGTTTATTTATTTAGACGTTTATGTAGTTTAGATGACTTTGTAACATTTTTCATAAAGACCAAATGAAAAAAGCACCTTAGAACATCAATCTGAAGAGCTTGTTAAAGTGCAGAAAATGAGCATAGGAGAGAAAAGTAATGGAAAGGAGAATGGAGAAATACAGATACTTCAGCTGAATTAACTGAAGAAAAGCTAAATAAATTAGGTAACTCTGCATTTACAAAGCATAAAAAGCTACATGAAAAATGAGGACCAAGAGATCAACTGATGAATTCATAGACTTCAGTTTAATACCGGGGAGTGTCGTGGTTCCGCTCGAGTGGGCAGCCGAGCTCCACCACAGCCGCTCTCTCACTCCCCCTCCTCCACACTGACCTTGGTGCAAGGCTGTTCTCCCACTCCCTTGACTCTCCCGGCTGCTGTGTGGCGCAGCGTTTTTTCCCTGTCTTAAATATGCTCTCACAGAGGCGCAAAACAACATCGCTTATTGGCTCGGATCTGGAAAACAATGGGGCCCTTCCCAAACATGGGGCAGCTTCTAGATCTTTCTCACAGAAACCACCCCTATGGCTCCCTGCTACCAAAACCTTGCCACGTAAACCCACTACAGGGAGTAGGGTCTACAGAATAACTAAAGCCAGTAAACTAAGATTTTGTAGATGATTTTCAAATACCATGTATCATGAGAAAATATAAGAAAGATAAGGTACATGCAAAATGGAAAACAAGTTTCCCATAGTTCCTATTTCAAACTTCTCATTGTGTTTTTTAAAGATACCTCCTCAATATCCTTTCTGGATCTTACAGCCATGCTTCCTCGTATCTTTCTCTAATAGTAACTGAAAATGAGCTCTCTAAATATGTCCCCTTAATCAGCTGTAAATCCCACACCACATGGGTAAGATTATTCTCTAGGTGCTTGACTGCATTTCTCAATAATGTTTGAAAAACATCACCTTATTCTGTCTGAGAAACACCTTGTTCTGTAATGATAAGCTCATTCAGTCAGTGTTACTCTTTATTTCATTGCCATGCTCTGTCACTAAGACAGACTGGTGCAAACTTGCAGAAAAGTCATCCAAGTCTGAATATTCTCAGGGAGTTTATAATACTAAGTAACATAGAGAATAATGGATTTTTAGCAAAACTAGATCAAAATAATATGCACAGCATAAAACGTAGAAAAAAACAGTACTTTTTTTTAATATTATTTCTAACTTTTAGCCATAAGAAAATATGTGAAGCATTCCTAAGAGATTCCTGAAGTAACAGGGCAAAGTAGAGAATCAATTCTGAAGGTCGTTGAAACAGTTTCTGAAAGAAACCAATATATAAGTTCAACCAAGCACAATTTGGAAGTAAATAAAATAAAAAATGAAATGTTAAAAATGAATAGGTAGTTTTTGAGAAATAAAACATTAACAGTGATACGAAAGGCCCAAACATCATTTCTACCAAATCTGGTTTAAAAAGTCAAAATGACTCCTACACTATCTTCTTACTTTTGCATGCACACTGTAAATTTGAAATATTGGCATTTTCCATCCAGATAGTCTAAGGACTAGCACAGAAAAATTGTTTGCCGTATACTCTAAGGGCAGAGGAGCCAGTGTAGCTTTAAATTGCAGAAATCATATTAGTGACACGATGATAACAAACAGTGTATTTTACCTCTGCTGTTCTCTGTTCAAACTATCAGCTTTCCACATTCATGAATGGTAAATGCCTAAGTCAGGTTCATTCTGTATCACTTGACATTGGATTTTATTTCCTTAGGTTGTAAGGCATTGCACAGAATGCCACAGTATACCTGTGTATAAGCCTATAAGAAGTTTGTCTTAGTGTTTGTAGGTTTTCATTTTAAGAGCATATGTGACATGGATTTGGCTTGTAATACCTAGCTTTCCACTGTGAGAAGTGTATTATGCTGAATCCATATATTTATAAATGGTCATCTGGTCCCTTGCCACCATGGATCATAAATAGTACAGAGGTTAACCCTCTGTACTCTGTGTCTCTGTGTTCTCAGGTTTCCCAGGCAAAACAAAAACAAAAAAATAAAATAAAACTAAAAATAAAAATAAAAACTTGTAATGGAAGACAAACATAATGTGCTTCACAGAGAGATCATGGAAGATCAGTGGCATATTTCAAATCTTTGTAATAGTAGGGATTTGTCAGCGAAACTTTGTAACTGTGTACATAATCACAGAATGGTTGAGGTTGGAGGGGACCTCTGGAGACCATCTAATCCAATCCATACTCAAGCAGGGCCACCTAAAGCAGCTTGTTCAGGCCCTTGTCCAGGTATCCTTTGAGTATCTCCAAAGATGGAGACTCCACAACCTCTCTGGACAACCTGTGTGCGTGCTCAGTCACCCACACAGTGACGAAATGTTTCCTGATGGATTCTCCTGTATTTCAGTTTGTGCCCATTGCCTCTTGTCCCAACACTGTCATCTTTACACTGGCTCTGTCACCTTTATACCACTGGCTCAGTCATCTTTACACTTGGCTCAGGTATTTATATACATTGATGAGATCCCGTGAGCCTTTTCTTCTCCAGGTCACGCAGGCCAAGCTATATCAGCCTTATCTTCTTAGGAGAGATGCTTCTGTCTCTTAATCATCTTGATGGCCCTTTGTGCTGGACTTGGAACCCTAGTACCGTGTAGCCCAGTGGCTGTTGGTCATATAATCCAAAATCACATAATTCAAAAAAAAAAAAAAAAAAAGGTATAGAGTGGGGTGAGGTGGGTTTTCTTTGTGTCATTTTCTTCCCAACTTTTTATGTTAGCTGTATATATACTTCTCAGAATGACCTAAATGAAGGGTGATCATATCTTAGACTTAGCAGCCTAGCTCAGCTTGAATAGATAGACTTTAAGAAAGTGGAATTTTCCTTGAGCTGCAAGTCACATAACAGACTTCTTGTGATTTTTGAAATACTTTTGATGGAACATAGATATCAGGGAAGTATAGTTTCTTCATGTTCTTTCTTTACTTTGACCCTTGTATTAATTGGCAACAGAATAATTGCCAGTTACCATTTTTCTAATTTACAAATTTCTGTTGAATTGACATCACAATATAAAAGTTTCATTATACCCTTCCTCCTTTAAATATTTGTTCTTTTAAAGGGCATTAATTTCACTTAGAAGGTCAGAACAGTTTGGACTTGGGTTTGATGAATCATTCTCCTCCTACACCATTATTTTTCTTTTTTTCTCTGAGGCAAAGTGCCTCATTTTGACCTATAGTCTTTGTGTTAAATGGCTTGGAAAGTTAGCTTCCATTAAGCTTGATTTTCAGAACTGGTAAGTGTTGTTCTGTCCTCTGTCTCCAGCTACTGCTGTGCAGTTTTGATTCTGACACAAGTTATAAATGTCAGAAAAACCTCACGAATTCACCAAATTATTTTTTATTGTGAACATTTAAATTTTATTAAGAGGGAGGAAGCTGTGGTGTTATATGTTTGATTTGACTTTTACCTAAACCATTCAATTTTCAAAACAGTAATTGTTGCAGATTTTTTCATTTTCCTTTTCTGTCTCAGAATTCTAATTTGATTTTTAAATGTTAATAAATTGCTTTCTTGTTATTTGCATTTACAGAAGAAATATTTCTAACTGAAAAAGATATTAAAAATAATATTCTTTTGCTATACAAGTTCATTCTATTTGTTGTATTTCACTAAAAAATGAAAATTTTAAAGACAGGTTTCACCTAGGAATCAGGTCCTTTTTTTATTATTGTTTTTTTGATGGTGATATTTTTACATAGGCAATATTTAAACTAATGAGTGAATGTGATTCTTCTGCAGGGTATCTTCTTGGTGGGCATGTAGTACGTTTTTTCCATGGCCATGATGAGTGTTTGACAATTCCATCTACAGATCAGAATGACTCACAGCAGAAGTGAGTAGTGATGCATTTTTATACACTTTCTTCTCTCAAAAAAAAAAAAAAAAAAAGTGTAGATTGTTGATTGGCAGTTGAATTTGAGATTAGATGAGTTAAATAGGTTAAACTCTCTTGATAGTTATCTTCAATTAGGCAGTGACATAGTTACAAGATGTTGAGAGACCTACTAGGTAGAAAATCAGTCATAAGTTCCTGTATTGCTGAAATTGAAGTAGTTGAATTCCACCAAGATTGCAGCTTTTTATGTTATTTATCTTTAATATGTACTACTATAAGCTGAGGTAAACAAACATTAGTGGGGAAAATGGTAATGCAAAACAAAACAAAACAAAAAAAACACTCTAGGAAAACCTCTGAAGGCTCAGACTCTCAAATATATTTTTTTATTTTATATATTGCACATTTTTGCAAGGCACTGCTCTTATTTATCACATTTGATTAATACTTTGTTTTAATATTTAGATTCTTCCAATGTATTTGTGTTAATCAAGAAGCAGAGTATCAGATAAACCAGTGTTCTCACTAGATAAAAGGTTGTAGAAAAAGTTGCTCAGATAAGAAAAAAACACAGCTTTCATTTCACAAATTGAGTTCCATGCCCAATAGTTGCATGAGAATAATGCTAGGCAGATTTTTTTTTCTTGGTAACTATTGAAAAAGGAGAAAAAAAATGTCAATCTGAAAACCCAGCTAAAATTCTGCATTTCATAATAGTACTGCTATCACAGTACTGCTGTGATATTCTTATGTATGCACTTACAGCATTCAGAGAAGTTTGCCATAGCAGGAAAGCAGATTTTAAATTCCCTTGCTTCGCATTTTTTTAGATAAATAATCACAATTGAAGGTCCCTATATGCTAAAGTGGATTAGTCCCAGCAATATATGTAAGAGAGATTTTCATATTATTTCATATTATTTCAATAATAATAGTAAACTAGGCACCGGAATTTGTGTAACCTTCTTAATGGATAATAAAATGGTTAATACTATAGGTTTTGTCCTGAAACTAAGGGCAGTAAGAACTTTTACTTAATATTGAAAATCTTTCACTACTGTACTATTAGAAACAGATAGTTGTTTATTTTTAACTCTCTGAAGTGTAAACAAAATGCTTTCTGAATCACCAAATTAGAGTTTGAACATTTTTAACCTTAACCAAGTTATGATAATGGTAATTTTTAATTCTACATTATCCTTTTTTTTTTTTTTTTTCCGGTTTAACCACCTTTATGGTTTGTGGTCTATTACAATTGTTTTAATAAAGCAAGGAACATTAGAACTGTCTTTTTCATCTTTCCACACCCTTTCTCTCATTTGAGAAAGGGCAGAACAGGTTTTATGAATTGCCATTATTACCTCTGACAAATCTACAACAAAATTTATTGTCAGAAATAGATGAAAACATTTAGGAATAAGCATGAATCAAGTAATCTGATTGCTGAAAGGTTCACCCTTAGGTATCAGGGTATTAGGTATCATAAATATATGAACAGAAACATTTACAAATAGAAAAAAGGCTGCCTAAGAAAAATTAAAGAACCCTTTTGAAAGTTTATTGCAGTTCCAGAAAGAAGCTAGTGAATCAATTTTTTCTGCACCTAGAATAATTCTGCTCTAATGTATGAACCCTTCTGTCTTGCTTGAATTATGAAACAATGTACTGCAGTATATTACAGTTATTAAGAAAATTATTTTCTTATTGTTGTTTGCCTGGAGAGCTGTTTCCACACTCATGGTTTACACATAGACACTGTCACATATTCTTTGAAATGCAGAAACAGGCGTAGCAAAAAAGGGATAGTGTAATCCCCTAATAGAATAATGAACAGATTTTCTATTCAGTTAGAGCTTCTGCTGAGCATTTGCTACCAGTAACAGAATGTTTCAGTTTATTGTAGAATAACAGTGCAATAAACCATTATTTAGTAAAATATGGAGGACAGCTTGGCAATCATATTGTGAAAGCACTCCACTCTAACATAGTTTTCTAAAAGCAGTAATGTTGCTGATAGTAGCCTAAAAATATACATTTATTGCTTTAGTTCCTTTCCAGAATTTGTTGTGGTTGAGTTGCCCTTTACTAGACTGGCAATCATGTTATATCAGTTGCTCACTGTATTTTGTGAATTCTTTTTTTGAAATGCCAGAAATCATAATAAGGAAAGGTTCAGCAGATGCGTCTTCTGCTGAAACTTCACTCCTAAGTTATACGTCAGTCTTTTCTAAGATTTTAATTTTCTTATCTTTTAATTTTCAAAAGAATACTTCGTTTGATTTACATGTCTATAAGACATCTCAGTCTAAAGAATTTAGTTACATGAACTGATTAGAAAAACAACATGGTAGAAAATTGTTTGAATATATATTTTAAATATTACAACTAAACTCTCAGGAATTATTATTATTTCCAAGTTATTTTTATTCAATCTATTGATCATGGTGCATAGAATGAATTCCACTAAGTTAAGTGCTAAAGAAATTAAACTTGCTTAGTTAAGGAAATCTTAAAATATACTAAGATACGTAAAACACATCAAACTTTCAAATCTATTGTTATAACTAAAGTATTTAATTAAAAGTTTATTTCCTATTTTTTATTGTTGCAGAATATATTTGCCATAGATTGTATTTGATGATTAAGTAGAATGTTAAGTTTCAACACTAAAACATGACACTGACCCACTGCCAAAAGTTCAAGTAAATGAGATTATGTTAAAGGCTGAATCTGTTTATTTCATGTTTTCTATTTCTCCAGATTCCCTAAAACCTAGTATAGAATTTAATATGTAGTATTTATTTTGTAAGGATTGTAATTCAGTGTTTTTGTATTCTTATCACCGTTTTTGTCTCTTAGTTAGAATGTTAGAAGTAATACTAGCAATGACATTGCCGATATAGTATTCATGCAGATTATTATTAATGTATGGAAACATAAATGATTAGTTTTAACATTATGTTTGTATATAGGAGCATTAGAAATTTAGATTAATCTCTTGGGAACTATAAGAAATTACGCATTTTTATGACTAAGGAAGAAAAGAAGATTCTCAACCACTTTGAAGGCAGTGTTTTATCAACTCCATTTTGAAGGCAAAGTATTTTTTCAACTTCAGAGAGAGTAAATTAATGTAAATAGCCTTAATTCCTAATTTACCTTGGACATTTGGACTGTCTATAGTGCTCTCACTTATGAGTAGGAATCTTCTCTCCATTCATCTCCATCTTTAGCTAGGGAAAAGTGAGTCCTAGACAGCTTACATAGGAGTAAGTTATATAAACCAAGTATTACAAACAAAGACAAGAGGATGATCTTCTGAATTTGCCCGCAGGAAAGTACTTTATGAAACTGGAGGAGCTGGAGTTCGAGCAAGGTCTTTGTGGAGAGTAGAACCACTTCGAATAAGGTACAGACATTTTTTGAATTTGTCAGTAACCCTTGCTACATTAACAGCAATTTCACAGAATTGTGAAGTCATTAAGGTTGGAAAGAACCTCTGGTCATTTGGTCCAACCCTACTTAAAGCACTTAGAGCAGGTTTCCCAGGAAACATCCACGTGGCTTTTGAATATCCCCATTGAGGAAGACTCCATAACCCCTCTGGACAACCTGTTCCAGTGCTCGATCACCCACACAGTAAAGTTCTTCCTGATGTTTAGACGGAACCTCCTGTGTTTCAGTTTGTGCCAACACTGAACACTTGTGGTCAACACTGAAAAGAGCCTGACTTGTTCTTCATTGCACCCTCCCTTAACATCTTATACATGTTAAGATCCCCCCACTGTGAGCTTCTTCTCCAGGCTAAACAGTCCCAAAAATGGGACTGATAGATTTTTTTTATATTTCTCTTTATTTATATAGATAATTTATGTTATTTATATTTATAATTAATTTTATAATTTATTTATATTATTTATATTTATAATTCTCTATATTTGTCCTTCTATATAGTAACTGTTAGCCTGCTCATTATCAGTAATAAAAAGCAATCTACCATGATACAATTATACAGGCAATATCAATATTTTAAGGCTTTCTCTTGTCTGTTTCCCATGTCAAAAATAGTGTTGCCTATGAGGTACTTCTGCTTGAGACATTGCTCAAGGCCAAAAGTAAAACCTTATCTTTTTACCTGGAATTTTAGAAGCATGTGTGGAAATCAAAACAATATCTTTTTTTTTTTTTTTATAGACACTTTATTATTTTTCAGAAAGCATGTAGTTGGTTTTTTTTGTTTGTTTGTTTGTTTTATATAGACACTGTATGTAATATCCTAATAAAACACGGAGAGGGTAGAGAAACAAGAAAATTACAGTGATTGCTCTTCTCCAAGGTTCCATTTGCAAACATATTACCAGTTTTGCATCTGTTGCGTTGCAAGTATTGAAATCAAAAGCAGAAAAGATTTTCTATATAGTATTCTATTTTCTGAAAGTCCTTTAGAGCCTAGAATGCAAGTGTTAGTTTTGTTTATTTTATTTTATTAAAATTTTTCCTTGATGTCTCATATGTTTAGTTGGAGTGGAAGTAACATCAAATGGGGACAACCTTTCCGTCTTCGACATATTACAACAGGAATGTACTTGGCTCTGAATGATGATGAAGGACTTGTAATGTTAGACAGAGAAAAGTCAGACACAACATCTACTGCTTTCTGTTTTAGAGCATCAAAGGTAAATGACGTTAATGCAAATTTGTCATAAATATGGAGTACCCAAATACTGTGAGTTGGTTCAGTGATTTTATAAATTTGTAATTTTTAAATTGAAGCAATTGATAGGGATTATGCAAAGGCAAACACCCTGAATTAAGAGTAGTAAGACTGATAGATAAATTCTAGAGTAAACCAAATTATTGACAGGTAAAAAAAAAAAAAAAAAGTAATAATAATAATAATAATAAAAAAAAAGCTAATACAGTACAAGATATAGTGAATTTAATATAAATGAAACTCATAGAATTCACAGAATGGAATTCATAGGATCTGTAGTCAGAATCATTTTAGTTGGACAGATTCTCATTAGAATGTCATTCATTTCAGTTCCGTCACAGCTGAAATGATTTCAGTTCACTTCAGTTGGGCAAAATTCTGCCTTTTTTATTCTTTTTGCAGTGTGCCAATAGCTAAATTGCAAGCAAAAAGTAGTCAGGGATTTCTAAAGGTTATGTTTTCAAACCGTGCAACTTAGTGAGCTGCTAATTGTATTTAAATAGCTTTTTCATCATTTCAAGCTGGAAAAAAAAAAAAAAAAAAGTACAAGAGACAGAGGATGAAGAATGAATATGTAGGTTGGTAAAGTTAAAAACTTTTTTTTTTTTTCCAGAAAGTGAAAGGTTTTTATAACAAAGATGATAAAAAATTTTTACATGCTTTCATTTTTTCATATTACCTACAAATAGTTGTAGCTGCTACAATAGATGGCTTTGATTGCATGTGAGAAGAAAAATGTTCTGTGTGATTTTGAATACTGTATGGTCCGTGAGAGGTGGTGAAAGAGAATCTCTGAAGTTAGATGTGTGTAACATAAAATCTATCATTAAGGGTCTTGACAGATACTAGACTTCTGTTAGTATAACAAAGCAAATACTCCATTTTAACATTTTAAAATAATCATGTTTATTTCATTAGTGTGACTGCATACAGTATGCCAAAAAGTCTTATTTTAAGCAGTCAAAATAATTGAAAAATTATCAGGAAATGTGTCTTAGATAGCTAGAAACTCACCAGATAAATGTTGGATTCTTCCTGCAGTGTAAAGGCTATTTAGTGTAGATTGTAACATGTTGTGCAGGGACATTTATTACAGCTGTAATTTTTTCCAATTTTTGTCAAATCAGGACACCCTGTTAATAAAGGTGTGTGTGCCAGGAATATCACAGCTACTAGTTTAACATTGTGTTCAAATTGTTTTAATGTACTCACTGCCTAATTGGACACTGGCTTAATATTTTAAACTATATGTTATAAATGTATAAATTTTAAGTATATATATTTTATGCATCCACATACATACTTAAACATATAATAAATCATTTATCTTATACTGACTAAAAAATAACATATTTTCTTACTCTTGTGCCTATTTGTGAAATTTGTTACAATCCCCAAAATGACTGATGTGATGCACAGTAGTAATTAATTACGCAGAATTCAGTAATGACTGTGTAATGCATTCATCCCTTCTATTGTATTTGTACATAATATGGTTGCTAATTTACATTTTTATGTGAAATACATCTTCAATGTCTTGTCATCCTAAGATTTTTGCTGTCCTATATAGAAAAGATTATCTCACAATAGGTGGTAATCTGCTTTTGCCTGAGGCAAGAATATGAGTAATTTTTTACTCTCAGGCAGATGAGAATTTCACTGGCCAGTTGATAGAGACTAGAGACATTAGTGTTCCCAAAGATGGGAGAAACAAACAGTGATAACAGGATGGTTAAAACTTCCTGAAGAGAGAAGGGTGAAGTTTTGGATGTGACTAGGCCCCAAGGACGTAAGGGCTGTAAGAAGGAATTGTCTTTTAGAGCCAACCTAAAGAAATTAGTGCTGATTCCATATAGATAGAGGGAGAAAAAACTTAGAACTAATGGTTATATTAGATACGTGCAAGTGTGATTATCTTTTAATTTCTGTACATTATAAATTACAAATAAATTACAAAGTACATTCTGTACTTTGTAAACATTTGTCGCAGTTTTCTCTTATTCATTACCTCAATCAAGAAGTATTTTCATTCGGCTGTACCTTAATATAATAGAATCATAAAATCAGATTGGAAAAACTTCTCAGATCATCTGGTACAATCTTTAACCTAACACTGTCAGGTCCACCATACCACTAAGCACCCTATCTACACCTTTTTTGAATACCTTCAGGGACGGTGACTCAACTACTTCCTTGGGCAGCTTGTTCCAATACTTCACAACCCTTTCAGTGAATATTTTTTTCCTAATATTTGTCCTAAACCTCCCCTGGCGCAACTTAAGGCCATTTCCTCTTATCATGTAGTGGTTGGGAGAAGAGACAGATTCCCACCTTGCTATAGCCTCTTGTAAGGTCATTTTAGAGCAAATATGACATGAATTAAAGGACATTTCAAGATAACTGTATAATAACTTCCTAGCCAGCTGTGTACAGATCCTTAAATGTGCTGGAATACCTGGCTGTTTGCCCTTTAGAATTATAGAATAACTCAGGTTGGAAGGGACCTTGGAAGTCATCCAGTCCAGCCTTGGGGGTTGGACTACATGATCTTCAGATTCCTTTCAACCCCAGCCATTCTGTTATTCTGCTCCAAGTGGGTTTTAACATTGAATTCAGACCAGATCACTCAGAATATACATTGTTTTGCAGTATCCAAAAGAAAATATTTTATTTCCCCATTCTTTGTTTTTGGAAGCCAGCAAAATAGATTTTATAGAAAAGGAGAGATTCTCCTTGCCTGTAGGCAGAGGTATGTGGAGTATACCAAATACCCAAGGCTTCCCAGGAGTTTTTAACGCATACCTTAAAGTCTTTTTTTTCAACAGTTGCTATAGAGACTCTCTTGCTGAAACAGTGTACCATTATATTCAGTATTTTTCTATACTACTTCAGCAGTCTCGTTTTCCTTGCTTTTCAAAATCTTTGATGATAGCATTCATAAAATACCTACTTTCACTATTTTGTTTCCTTTTGTCAGACAGCACTGGAAATCAGAATAGATATTTTAAATTATAAATTTAAATTAGAGTTTTCCATCCTTACATAAATAAGAGTAAAATTGAGCTTTTTTAAAAAAGTGAAAGAATACAGTAAAGACACATTGAGAGAACATGCTGTTTTATGGTGCCAATTTGAATGAAAATAGCATATGAAATATGTGTCTGTTTACGGCAAATTACTGCAAACTAAGTTTAAAAAACACACACACACACAACAAAATTAGGCCTGTTGTTGGCTTTAATGTGAACTTTGTTTTTGACAAAGTTTTGAAATGTCAACCTTTATATTTTAGGGCAACAGTTAACTGTGTAATGCTTTGTGACCACAGAGACAGCAGTTTCCATACACCAGATGGAATTCTGTTTTGAAATGGGATGTCCTCATTCCAGCACAGTACTTGGCTCAGTATACTCTGTTGAGCAGAACCTTGATTCTGCTTTAAATTTCTTTGAGAATAAACAAAGTGAAGAACAAGAGCATATTTAAAAATGTTTGTTTCTTTGAAAGCTGTCATAGCCCAGAATTAATATTTGACATTTCGTATTTTATTTCCGTGATTATATATACAACTGACAATGAAGAAATTATTTGTGTAGTCTGAGTAAGTAACATTCTAACACATTCAAAAGTCACAGATGACTCATGCAGAAGGATTTGATATCATTTTAATATTACTGCCAACATGTAGCTATCTTAGGGGCTCAAGATGGCATTAGGATGTCGTAATAGTTTAGTAGTTATCATAAAGTTTAGTTAGTTTTTGAAACAAGATGATAAGTATTATAGAGTCCTTCACATACCGTAGTTGCTAAATGTTCAATTATTTATTTGTAAGTTCATATTTTACAGTTATCATTTCCAAGTAAGCACATAAGTTACAAATGTTTTTACATAATTTGTGTTAAAATGATAGTAAAGTTGTATCATTTTAAATCACAAACTTCTTGGAATTGATAAGCCTGTTAAGTCTGCCAGTCACAAAAAACATTGCTTCCCAGAAATAAAAAAGAGGGTCCTCAGTTTTCTTTTCTGAAGTGAGTAGTTAAAAACTGCTAGGATTTTGTAATACTCTGTCAAGACACATCACTCAAGAAATGAGTTTGTTTGGTCCTCCACATGGATGTAGTTACCATACAAATTTGGCTTTATGTCTCAGTTATCTTTGTTACATATAGTTACCTATATTTCTCAATGTTAAAGGTATAATATCTTTAAGTCATCTTAAAATATTATGCATTCCAGATAAATTTTACAGCATTCAGGTATTCATCTGAGTACACTAAAAAGTTGCAATCTTTCAAATACTGTACTAAGCTACATTTTCTGCTTATTTGATAGGGGAGAAGAAAGGAGAAGGTAAAACTAAACTTACTCTTTTTCTTTTCTTGGCTACTGGTGTGCAGAAACATATACAGTAGGGTATACAAATTATAGTAAACATACCAGCAAGACAGGTTCACTTTAAGGTCAATTATTCAGTCCTCTGATATTTGTTGACTTTGTGTCTTTTACTTTTGTTAAATAGGTTCTGCCTATGGCAGTACTTTTAACACAATAACAGTGTGCAATAGTTTGATATGATTTGAACTTGAAAGCATAGGTCGGTCTTAGTAAGAGTTCAGCTGTCAGGTTGTCTAATCATTTTTAGGAGTAGGTAAAGAAGCCCTTGAAGTATCAAGGATGCTTTCCTTACTATGCTTTTTCAAGAACAGTCTTCAAAAATCATTGTAAAGCTGAGTTTTATTTCTTTGTCCCATTCACACTGCCATTCCTTACTTGCCATCAGTAGGAATTCTCCCATTTTCTGAATCATGCCTTTCTTCTAGTATATCAAGTTATTTGTGAGTATTGCATATTTTTGTCAGCTTTGCCCCCAAGTTCTTTTTTTTTTTCTTCTGTTACTGTTGCTATTTTTCTTTTGACATCTTCAAAACCCTCAGTTTTTTTTTTTGTTTGTTTGTTTTTTCTTCACCTTGATTTCATTCATGGCTTCAGGGAGTTAGACAGAGAATAGGCTGTGAAGAAAGGGTTTTTGAAGGAGAAAAAGGTTGGAAGTTTTGCTGCTAAGATAGGTACAAATATCAAGTTAAGAATTCTTACTTTTTTTCTTTTTTATTCCTCTCCACTCCCCTTAATCTTTTTATGACTATACTTTTTGGCTGTTAGAAAACATTCCTTCTCTTTGCACACTGCTATCAAATGACTTGGCTAAAATCCTAGAGAAACTGGAGCAAAACATCAGGAAGATAAATTTATACTCTATTGCTTAAAGTGCCTTTGTACCCCTAAAAAAATTCTGATATTTGAAAAAGCCCTCCCCTCCCCTCCTTTCCCTTTTCACTTTTTCTTTAAAAAAAACAGTAGCTTAATTGATATTGCTTGATTCTTGATACAGAGAAAAATGTTTTAGTGTTCAAGGTGCTATGTAAAGCTATGTAATTAGTTGTTGACAGTTAATGAATTTGTGCTGTTTTCTTGTTTTGTTCATTACTTAATGGCCTCACTGTACATATGTATTGAAAGGGTTCATCTTTATGTGTATGTGGTAGTATAGTCCATATAAATGTGATGTGACATAATTTCCACATTGTCTTGATATTGTAATGGTATCCCCAAGGAATGTATTGTAATTTCATTCTACTTCATCTTGGCATTATAATACTGCCTGTTTCCACTAAAATATTGTTGAAATATGCCAGCAAGATTGCATTTAAATGGAAGCGGATTAACATGCTTATGATAGAACTTCTTTTTACTCCACAGATGTTACACATTCACTGAACTATAAAGAAATAAGAAAACCTGTTACACATAAAATAATGTAAACTATATATCAATGTCTAACATGTTTTGTTTACTTTGGAACAAATTAGCAACAATTTACACTTCTGTCCATCAGAGGACTTGGAATCATTGGAAAAAAAATAATCTAATTACTTGTTTTTTTGTTTAACTACAAACACTCATGCGCATCCCTAATTTGCTATTATAGAATTTCGTGCTGAGTTCAGTTTTGAAAGGAAAACTTTTTAGTTGTAAAAAAACTGTACTTGCTTTATAAACTTGGGCTTACAAATCATACTGGGTGTTCTAGCCAAGCACTGAAGTGGCTTTAATGGAGGTTTGAAAGAATCCAATTCCTCTTAAAAAGACAATAAACGTAGAAAAATAAAATAAATTTAAAAAATAATGAATAAATTAATAAATAAAATAAATGTAAAACTACATGTTACAGATTTGCAAAGGTAATATTTTTTCTTTGCTGATTGTTGAAATATAGAAGCATCATTCCAAGTGAAGTTTTTATCTACATACAATAGTTATAAGCAAAAAATTATCTAGCATAAAAACATTTTAATTGCATTTCAAAATATGTTTCTGCACATTTTTCTTTTTCATTTTTAAGCTCAAATTTGAAAAATTTAATAAAATAAAGTTCTTCAGACTCTACCAAACTGAGACCTTAATTAAATCAATGATTAGTGACTGATTAGGTTAGGTTAAGTATTTACTTCAGTTTAAGCATTTATTTTTTTAATAAATATTTACACAGTAATGATTTTTACTAGATATTTCAGTGAAAATGCTGTTACTTCAAACTTGAAATGGTATTTAATCGTATTCTGACTAATTTGATAGAGTTGATAACGTTGGAATGTTGTTCAGTATAGAATTCAATGGTTTATCTTGTTTCATGAACTTTCATTTTATGTTCCTAGGAGCTAAAAGAAAAACAGGATTCCACTCTTAAACGTGATATTGATGGAATGGGAGTCCCAGAAATAAAGTATGGTGATTCAGTCTGTTTTGTTCAACATGTGGCCAGTGCTTTATGGTTGACTTATAAAGCACAGGATGCTAAATCAGCACGTTTAGGTCCCTTGAAAAGAAAGGTAATGTTTTTTGTTTGCTTGTTTCAATTATTAGTTATTAGTTAATGAATATTAGTTGCATAACAGTTTTAGTCTATCCTGTTGATTTTTTTTTTCCTTTTTTTGTTGTTGTTGGTGGTGGTGTTTGTTGTTTTTGTTTGTTTGTTGTTGTTTTGTTTTTTGTTTTTTAACCTTCCTGTCAATGTGGTAGTTATAACTACTTTCTTTTATGACAATACTTGATTTTCTGAGAAAAAATAGTCAGTCTACAAAGGAAGCAGATTTCTATACATGCCCACTCTGTGGTTGTAGTAAGCATCTTGGTTTTAATTTGTGTTTTCATGTGATGGTGTTACTCATGAATGATTAAAGAGATTTGTGTAGGAAGTCCATAATAACAACAACAACAAAAATCATAAGTTATGAAGTAATTATAATCCTTGCAGCTGTAAAAAATGCAGTGACATCCCAAAGATGCTTCCCTGTTATTTTATTCAACTTTTTCAACATTTAAAATTTTATTTAAGCAAATACGATCTTTTTTCAGTATGTTGTCAGTGATTCTGTGAGCATTTTGCATTATTTAATAAAGCAGTCCTAGAAAGTATGCATGACTGACAGAGTGTTTTTCTTTAAGGTAACCATATTCTTGTAGAATAAACTACTTTGGATGCCTTGTAAAAGGTGTAATCTTATTTACAGCATGCATAGTCACAAAAGGGCAGTGGGTGCCCATTTCCTTCAGTTCTTCTCAGCAGCGTGGCTGATCGTGGAAATTCTTTGTATGCCAGAGTCATTCAGAATTTTCTTATTAAGAGACTTACACACACAATGACACTCTCTTCCTTTGCCATGCCAGCATTGGTTATGGGATTCTGTAAAGCCACAGTCCCATTTGCTTCTTGTGAAGGCAGTATGTAGATTCTTCCTCTTTTTTCAGGGAAGAATTTTGCAATAGTTACCTTTGAAGTTTAGTTGTGTTTGTTTTTTTCCAGCTTTCTGCTCACCACCTCCAAAGAACCTCTGTAATTGCCTGTCATTTTTATTCTCCTTTCAAAGTGTTTCATTCACATTCGAAGGCTCTAAATCTTTTGTTACCCCATCACCTGGAAAATTCTCTCATGCTAAGTGCCTTCCAACAGAAGAAAACTCAAACCTTCTTGCTTCCTGTAATTGATATGCCTGTGGAGGCAAGGAACTTTTTTTTTTTTTTTTTTTTTTTGGTCCTCTGCAAAATAAGGTAATAGACTAAGCAAGTTTGGATATATGTTCTCCTTTAAATTTCATGTCAAATTAATTTTTCTACAGTAAAAGTGTAGTCATATCTTGGTATTCACCTTCCACCATCATTCTGTGAGGTGATTGTTGCTTTCAATCATTATAATACTTCTCAAGCTGGTCTGCACATTTTTTTTAATGTGCCTGTGTACCCAAGGAGAATCAAGAAATACCTGATTTTTTCAAGAAGCAAAACCAGCTTGTATCTTCTATGGGACATCAGATGCTGTCCTGAACTAAAGGGTACTCTTTCCTTTTTTCCATTTTCCAGTGAGCAAAGTCATCCCTGGTAGTTATATTTTTCTTGGTCAAAGAAATAGAGGAGATTAGGCCCTTAACAGACTCATCTCTCCCCTGATGTACTTCTTAGTTAAGAAGACTAAGTCTTTTGTCAGCTATGTGGTGTTGAAGGTAAAGTTATTTGCAAGTTGTGATACTGTTAGTATCCTATCTCAAATGTTTCCATTCCTGTAACGTCCTTTCTAGAATCTGGAGCTACATACAACAGCCTGAGAAAGCATTACCAGATTGATGTGTGTTTTCTTATTAATTGTGTGTGAACCAGATTTCTTTAGTGATTGTTCAGTTAAGAGACCTCAAGACCCTTTGTTATCTGAACAGTGGTATTCCAGGTAACAAAGTCACACACAGCATAGACATATATAAAGAAGTGCTTGAACAAAACTAAATATGACTGATACATAAATTATTGGCCTTTAAGGTAAAATTAACAGTATACTCATTCAGAAGTGTCTTCCTAGTCTTCTCCATCATGTTTCCATGGATTCTGGGGTATCCAAAAAAGCATCACTTACAGTGCTTTGGTATACCTACATGCCAGTATGAAAGAACGCTATTGGTAAATAAGCTTTCCTTTTGTGTCAGTAACCATTAGTATAACATTGATTATGTTCTTTTCATACCTCTTCAGCGCCTACAGAATTACTCAGCTCACTAGGATGTTGGCCAGCAATTTTTTACTACCTCGAAGCTTAAAAAAAATATATTTTTCAGTGAGAGTTCAGTAGCTTACCTTTTTGTAAAAGCAGTAGGATAACTCACATTTTATTATTTAAAAAGTGGTACAGAATTTTAATGACTCAATGATCAAGGTATCATTATGCAGTATCTAAAATTATGCCAGCTTTTTGTGGAATTAGGTATTTAGTTAAAGGGAAAGTTGACAACCCAATGGAAGATCTCTGCTATTGCTTGATGTTCCTATGATATTTACATCTGGTTCTTTTAAGAATCCAACATAATGTGTAGAGAACAGTTATATGAATCAGAAATTACTAGTAAATGTTGTTGCTCCATTAGCTGCATTGTAATTTTCATGATGTTTGTCACTCCAGCTTGATTTTCTTGTCAGTAGTCTTCTTGTGTATGAATCCTTTAGTGAATGATGCTTTAAGGTAGTGACGATCTTTCCCTGACAGACAGAATATAGAAATAATGAAAGTTCTTGTCATGTCATCTCCAAATAACTTTTATGTGAAACTAACAAATTTGTAATTAATTAATAAATAGGTATTTGGAGTAGCACAACATAGTAGCTCAGTATATATGCAATTACCCTTTTCAGTACAATATTGACATAAATGTTGCAAGAATTTAAAAGTATTAAAGGTTTTAAAAATCATGGTTTTGATAATTACTGACTTTCAATAGGTTATATTGCACCAAGAAGGCCATATGGATGATGGTCTAACCTTACAAAGATGTCAGCATGAAGAATCCCAGGCTGCTCGAATCATTCGCAATACTACAAGATTATTCAGCCAGTTTATAAGGTAGTTGTTATCTCATATAAATATTTTTTGTTGTTTTTAAATATTCTGAAATGAGAAAAATTTCTCAAACAAAATCCTTACTTCCTGTTTTCAAATATTTATATTTAGAAATTTATTTTTACTGATTTGTCATTTTGATGAGTACTGCCATTAAATAGATAAAACTCAGCTTTGTCAAGACTTATTAGATGAAATCCAATACCTTCATGCCAGACTGAAACTGGACCAGAATCTAGTTGGAAGAAAAGATACCAAATGATCACAGTATAATTCTATTAGTAAGTATTCTACAGTAGATAAAACTTCACAGAATCACAGAATCACAGAATTTTCTAGGTTGGAAGAGACCTCAAGGTCATCGAGTCCAACCTCTGACCTAACGCTAACAGTCCCCACTAAACCATTTCCCTAAGCTCTACATCTAAACGTCTTTTAAAGACCTCCAGGGATGGTGACTCCACCACTTCCCTGGGCAGCCTGTTCCAGTGCCTCACAACCCTTTCAGTGAAGAAGTTCTTCCTAACATCTAACTTGAGAATATTCAGAAAAGGGTTGTTATCTTCTATTTGTCTTGGTAAACCAAATACTGTAGTCAACTCTATTCAAACTTTTCAAACCACATGAAAGGAAAATAGATGCTTACTTCTGTCAAGATCAAGAATAGAACAGGATAGGGTTATAGTAAATGGAATTACATCAGGCTGGTGGCCAGTCACTAGTGGGGTTCTGCAGGGCACCATTTTAGGGCCAGTTCTCTGCAATGTTTTCATAAATGATTTGGATGTAGTGTTTGGAAGATTTTTTTGGCAAGTTTGCAGATGATACTAAATTGGGAGGAGCTGCTGACTCCATCGAGGTTGGAGAGGTCTTGCAGAGAGATCTTACCAAGTACGAGAGCTGGTCAGTCACCAACAGTATGAAAGTGCATGAGCAAGTGCCGGATTTTGCATCTGGGAAGGGGTAGCCTTGGCTGTATGTACAGAGAGGGGGACGAAAGTCTGGAGAGCAGCCCTGCAGAAAGGGATCTGTGGATTTTGGTTAACAGCAAGTTGAACATGAGTCAACAGTGTGCCATGGCAAACAGGAGGGCCATACATACATGTATGTTCAAGTTTCTCAAGCATGGCATTGTTAGCTTGCCAAGGGAAGGGATTAACCTGCCCTACTCTGCGCTGGTACAGTGTCACCTCCAGTCCTCCAATACCATATGCAGTTTTTGGCATCACAGAGGATAAAATGATAATAAAATGATGTAAAAATGATATATAACTATTAGAGAGTGTTCTAAGGAGGTTTGCAAAGATGGTGAAGTGTCTAGAGAGCAAGAGGTATAAGGAATGGCTGAAGTTGCTTGGTTTGTTCCGCCCAGAGAAGAGGAGAAGGAGGGGAGGCCTCATGGTGGCCTGCAGCTTCCTCATGAGGGGAGTGGAGGGGCAGGCTCTGAGCTCTGCTCTCTGGGGACAGTGAGAGGTCCTGATGTAATGGCATGGAGCTATGACAGGTGAGGTTCAGGTTGGGTATCAGGAAAAGTTATTTCATGGGAAGGGTGGTCAGGCACCAGTACAGGCTTCCCAGGGAAGTGGTCTTGGCACCAAGCCTGCCAGAATTCAAGAAGCATTTGGACAATGCTCTCAGATGTATGGTTTGATTTTTTGGGTGGTCCTTTGCAGACCCAGGAGTTTGACTCGATGGTCCTTATGGGTCCCTTCCAACTTCAGATATTCTATGATTCTATGATTTTTTTCTATGAAATCACAGCAGCCCCAAGTCCTTGCACATCAGCTATAGAAGGAGATACAAAATAGATTTCTGCATATCTGGAAGGAGAACACCCCTTTATTACCTTCAGTATCTTGGCTGCGGCATTTTACTTGTACGTTTTCAATCATCCATCCTGTTGACTCTCTAAGTCTCTGTCACCCCTGTAATGTTTGGAAAACTTACAGACCAGAGGAGAGACAGACCTCTCTGGTGAACTGTATGCTGTATGATGGATTATCTGCAGTAAGAATAATTAGGGCAAAAGGCTAAGCATCAGCTGAGAAGATACAAAGAACAACTTCTTTCTGTCACGTAAATCTGTGGTTTAAACCAACACATATATATGCAGTGAAATAGATTTAAGGATATGCAAAATCATTTAGAACATCTCAGCAGAGAAACAGCAACTCTATCTGATTGAAAGGAATAATTCAAGTTTTGATTCTAAAATTATTATTGATAAATATTAGTATTGATTCTAAATTTGATTAGACTAGAATCAGTAGAATTACCTTCTGAATATTTTTTCTTCCAAATCTTTGCTCTACTAGATGGTAACAGAGTTAGTAATTACACCTAAATACAAATTATCTGGGATTGGACTGTTCCACTAACTGTATATTAGAAATCAAACCTAATGTGGAAACAGTCATAGCTATTTCCACAGATCAAAACACCAATGCCCTTGGAAACCTGGTTATTGTTAAGCAATATATGAGTAGCCTAAGCACAGAATCATTAGTACAAAGGACGTTAAAAAAGTTAGGGGAATTAAACAATTTAATAAGACAACAGACTTGATTTATAATAATCTTGATTTATCAAGAAGGCTATATAAAGGGCCATGCTTGGTAAGTAGTTGCTTAATATCCTTGCCATGCATTACAATGTAATACCTTTCTTTCCATGGAAAAGATTAATCTCAGCCAATAACAAAACAAATGTGCTAGACATTAATATTATTTTATCTAAATTTATATGTTGCTGAATGAAGACCCTTTGTCCTCATGAGATCTTGAATCTTAATGAACAAATAACATGTTCAGCATGAAATTATACTATATTTATGACATTTCATCCCTAGTTTGGTTTTCTGGATTCAAACTTCTATTTGAACAATATTATGAATGAAATAAATTTTCTGAGTCAAAATTGACTTTCTTTCACCCTATTAATGCACTTGGTTCAGCTTAAATTTCTCCATCTTGAAGTGTGTCTTGTGTTCAAAAGGCTTTGTTCATGTGTTATATATCATCCTGCTTGTTAATTTTTAAAATACTATTCAGAATGTTTTCTATAACTAATCAGTAGAGCTTAATTTCAACAAGTCTTAGTTATCCATAAGTTTGAAATTTTACATAGAAATAGTTCTAAGCTAATAGTTCTGATAAAGGCATTAGTATTCAGCTAGTGAAGGAAAGTATTTTGAAAACTGATACATAACTTCTATATGCAGTTGTATTTGTCCTTTTGAATAACACCTTTATCTGTGCTCGTTTGAAATCATGCGGCATTTTAAAGAACAATTTTATTACACTATCTTGTTACCTTTTTTTTCTCCTTTCCTTCCCCCATTCTTCAGAGTAAATTATGTATAACATTTATCTTACACTAATATACAATAACTCTAACAAACAATAACTCTAACAAACAGCAAGACAACAATCTTTGCTTCAGTGAAAGTTCCACGTTTCCTTCACTTTCCTTCACTCTTCTATATGATATGTTTTTACCTGAGGATTTTTGGGGTAAAACACAGTTCGGTGTCAATGCATGTTCATTTATAATTGCTGAGATAACATATAAGAGTTATATATAATGTATAAGAGTATATATATATGTGTATATGTATGTGTATATATACACACTATAGAGTATATAGAGAAACGTATAAGAGTTTATAACAATAAACTAATTAAGGATATATGTAGGTCTAAGGAAGCTATTTTTTCACAGTGCTTGGCAGAAGTTTTCAATGTGATAAGTAGTTATCCTTCTGTTGCTGCCTAATACATGAAAAAATAAAAATGAGTTGGTATTTAAGAATTTGCTTCCACAGAACACTGTATATTACTGTGTTTAAAACGACATTACTTACTCACAAAGGACTACACTACCCCTTTTTATTTCCTGTGCTGAAGATATAAAAACAGCCACCTCAGCTATCAGTCAGCTCCTCCTAGATTACACTACCTATAATAGTGAATCAGACCCTGAGAAATGGGGTTGTCATCCGAGATTGTTTGAGCAAATGCTTGAACGGGAAAGAGACATTATTTTACTGACAATTGGGATTCCCTGAAGCGCTTTATATTTTTAAATCCCAGCTTTTTTACTTCCTATATAGAATTGATACAGAAGCAACTAATTAATGGTTAGGATTACTTGCTATTACTTGCTATTTTGCATTCTTTATCTAGATGAAAGGGGGTGTACAGCTGCAATAACTGCTACAATTTTAGGCCATCTGTACAATGCACCTGTAACATCTATAGGATTTAAAGCATCTAAACAATATCTATTACTATTAAAAAAAGTAATATCTATTACTGTAAAAAAACATCTTTTATCTTTCATCTATCGTCTTCCTTTTTTTTTTTCCTTTTCTTTTTTTTTTTTTTAATCTTATCTCTGTCTTTAAATCAGTGTAGAAGAGGAAATGTGATTCCAATTCAGAAATCTTTGAGTAGTGGACAACCGAACAATAGATGTTTGAATGGTTTGCAATTCAGATCAACTGTTGTTCATTTACATATGTTCTGTGTATAAGAAGACTTGATTTAGATACGAACAGAAAATAGGCTGCTCCATAACACTGTAAATTAGTGTGAAAATGAATAACACTGCCAGTCTACGTGGTTCTTGTTTTCCTTAGTGGAAACAACAGAACACTATCACCCATCGCCCTGCCTGTTGAGGAGATGGCTCAAACTCTGCAAGACCTGATTACTTACTTCCAGCCTCCCGAAGAAGACCTGGGACATGAGGATAAACAAAGCAAGCTTCGGTCACTGAAAAACAGACAGAATCTATTTAAAGAAGAGGTACAGAGAGAGGATTTGTTACCTTATTTTGATGTTAAATGTCATAAACTTTGAGAGGAATCTAACCATTTTCAGATGTGTGTGTATATGTAATAGACTGTAATGCCATATGATAACTTGCTGGTATCTATTTTTGACTTCCATACTTTTCACAGGCCACAAATTCTCTGACAAAATTTGGTCTTCATGCTCCTAAGCATCCTTAAACAGGTGCTATTGTTAAAATAAATTATACTGATTTAAAAAAAAAAAAAAAAAAAAATCTTATCTCTACACATTTACGCATCCTGGATGCACCAAACGAATAATAAAACTGGGTTGAATGATAGATGTTATTTCTGATGTCTTGCCTGTCCACCATGGTATGAAAAAGGAACTTTTCATGTCTAGAAATTGGGAAAAGGTTAGCTTTAGTGGAAGATATGTATTACATAATTGTAAAATTGTTGCTTTCTGAAATCAGAATAATTATGCTTCTTTATAAATAGGAAGTATATTTTACAATATTTTTAGCCACATTTGAGTTCCTTTCAGGTTTTCAGTGTCATTTTAGTCTCAAACCAAACTGAAGTTAAAAATCTGTTCTGGTATTTTATCAACTTTGTTTTACAGATATTTTATTGGCCAGCAAAGTTTCAACCTTTAATAATCAAGTAAAGTTCCTTTTTGTATAAATTGTTTTTTTCTCTATAAGGAAGATTTTTTGTAAAAAAGGTTCTATTTACAATAAATAAATAAACGCCTTTACTCTCAGCTTTGTTTTTATTCCTTATATTTTATGACACTCAGCTGAGTAAGGAATATTATAGAATTGTTCTCCTCAATAGGTGATTTTGATATAGGAAAATACATATTCACATCTTATAAGCTTTTTTTTAAACTAAGATAATGCAGTTTTTAAAAGAACAGTGACAAATATTAAAATATTAATGTGAATATTAAAAATATATTAGAACATTAAAATATAAAAGCACATGCTTTTTTCATATATAGTTATTTTTTCTCTCTGTTTTATGTATATAGGGCATGCTGGCACTAGTTTTGAATTGCATTGATCGTTTAAATGACTACAACAGTGCAGCTCATTTTGCAGAAATTGCAAGAGAAGAAAATGGTACCACATGGAAAGAAATTTTAAATCTCCTTTACAAATTGTTAGGTAAGTTCTTTGATTATTCTGCTGAAGTTAAAAAAAAAAAAAAAAAAAAAAAATTACTTGTTGCTTCACTACCAAAGAAGAGTACTTCGTGTTTCATTCATTCTGTCATGTTAATTATAGATTTTCTTCCATGTATTTGCTGATACTTACTACAGAAAACAGAATTCATTGTGGTGGATTAAGAACTGGCTGGGTGGCAGAGCTCAGAGTTGGAACTGTGATCAGCAGCTCAGTCTAGTTGGAGGCCTGTGGTGTCCCCCAGGGGTCAGTACTGGTACCAGTCCTGGTCAACTTGTCAGTGACCTGGATGAAGGTACAGAGTGCACCCTCAGCAGGTTTGCTGATGATATACATGTAAAACTGAGAGGAGTAGCTGACACACCATTCAGAGAGACCTGGAGAGGCTGGAGTGTTGGGTGGAGAGGAACTTCATCAAGTTCAACAAAGGCAAGTGCAGTGTCCTGCACCTAGGGAAGAATAACCTCATGCATCAATACAGGTTGAGGGTTGACTTGCTGGTAAACAGCTATGCAGAGAAGGACCTGGGAATCCTGGTGGACAGCAAGTTAACCATGAGCCAGCAAATCTGCTCTTGTTGGCCATGGCCAATGGTATCGTGGGGTGCATTAGGAAGAGTGTTACCAGCAGTCCAAGAGAAGTTATCTTCCCTGTCTACAGCTACGAGGCCAAATCTGGAGTGCTGTGTCCAGTTCTAGGTTCCCCAGTACAATAGAGACATGGAGATCCTAGAGAGAGGAAGACTACTAAAATCATTAAGGGGCTGGAACACCTCCTACATGAGTAAAGGCTGAGAGCTGGGCCTGTTTAGCCTGGAGAAGAGAAGGCTGAGAGGCGATCTTATTAATGTACTTAAGTATGTTAAGGGAGCGTCAAGACAATGGGTCTGGACTCTTTTTGAGAGTAACCCGTGATAGAACAAGAAGTAAAGGGCACAAACTGAAACTCAGAAGTTCCATGTGAATATGAGGAAGGCACACTAGGAAGTGGTGCTTTGAAGCATGAGATTCACATGATCATGAGTAGTGCAGAAATGCAGGTGCTTCTGATGAAATCTTCTGATTTCTTAAGAAAGTAATGAAATATCATTGCCTGCCTTTTACTGCAGTCTTAAGAGTTTAAAGAAAAGCAGGATGAAAACTCTTTAGTGCTCTGTAGGCCTTTCAAGATATCATCTTGATTTTCTTCTGCAGGTACATTTTGGACATGATGTTTCTGTTGTAATTAATGCTTCATAATAAAAATTCTTGACAGTTTTACACAAAAGGCTTTTTGTTATATTTCTATGATCAGTAATAACTTCTAGAATAAAGAAGTTTCTATTGCTTAGAACATTCAACTGCTAATGAAATTTCAAAGTGCAGTCAAAATAACATTGTGTTTTGTGCTACTGAAGACTAAAAGCTATCCAATCTGTATTAGGTTTTAAGCAGAAAGCAGGGCTTTCTGCTTAAACGGTACCCAACCTGTGCTTGAGTGTAAACTTCCCACTCATTGGTGGGAAATAGAACTGTTTCATGATAGTGCTTAACAGTTGCATTGAAGAAGAGTGGTGGATAATTTCTATAACTAGCCAGGATAGGAGAAAAAATGAAATAAAACAGAGATAAAATGTATTTTTGCTGAAATTCTGGTTTATCCAGTAGAGCCCTGTCAACTTCAAAAGCTGCATGCTCTTAAGAAACTGTTAGTTTCTGATAGTCAAATTAATGAAAATCTTGATTTTTTGTCACCATAACACACATGTATTTAGTATTTGTTTATTTTTGTGACATTATTTTTAAAGTGTTAAATTACACATGATCAACATTAGTGATTAAAAAAACCACTACTATTATAAAATTATAACTTCTGGATTTCTTTTCAGCTGCCCTCATTCGTGGCAACAGAAACAATTGTACTCAATTTTCCAGTAACCTTGATTGGCTAATAAGTAAATTGGACAGACTAGAATCTTCCTCAGGTGAGACTTTTATCCGTGCAAATTAACTCTCAATACACTGCATACAGACGTTGAGCATGATCTTTGTCAGAGCAGTTTTGCTTGAAAACAGCATGCATTAGAAAATAAACTGTATCTGGATTTTATTTTTTTTAATTATTATTAAGCAAAGCGTTATATTTAAACAAGCAGTTTTGTGTTTTGTTTTGTTTTGTTTTCTCCATTTATATGGTATGTGCAATACCACATCCAATCAATGTTGAATTTGACTTCAGCAAATTGATGAATTTTCAGAAAGTATCAAGACTATTGTCTCATTGCTGTTAAGTAACACCACAGTGGTTTGTGGGCACAAGTGCAAATAACAGAATTGTTTAGAGATTTTTTTTCTATTGCAGTGTTCAACAAAATATCAAAATACTACACAATGCTCTCTACTAGAACCTTTATCTGCCTTATTGAAAGGAAGGAGTTTAAATTGCATTTTTCTTAAATGCTTTTTAAATTATGGCTATTTTCAAAATAAATCAGAAAGTAACAGCTACATAAAGCATTGACGTCTAATGTAGCTCACATCATAGGCATATCAATACTCTTTGAAAGTGTTTTCATTCTCTTTTTAGACTGGAGAAAAAACAGTGTCTTAAGATATCCTGTTATTTACAGAACTTTTGGATTATGTTCAGCTGTGCAGATGATTTAATGGCAAAATTTTTACTGCGGTCTTCATACAGGTATTTTGGAAGTGTTGCACTGCATTTTGATTGAAAGCCCAGAAGCTTTAAATATAATAGCTGAGGAGCATATAAAATCTATTATTTCATTGTTGGATAAACATGGGCGCAATTACAAGGTATGTTTGGAAAAACTGATGATGTATTGATAAGCTTACAGTGATTAATAAGGAACAACAACAATAAAAAAAAGGGAAATGTGTACATGGAAATACATGATACTGTTTTATTCAAAGGAATAAAATAACCTGGAAGTATGTTTGCAAAATTGCTTTGTTGAGATTTAAAAAAAAAAAAAGAGTAACATTCAATTGCTTTTCTGTTTCAAATATTGTAAATATACATGAAAAGCTAATAAATATGGATAACCAGTCAAAAAAAGTTGTACCTTTAATTTTGTATTAGCTGAGAAAATGAAGTTTGCTCATGCCTGTAAGTACCTGGATAGAGTAGCTTGCTGCTTTGTTCTTCAGAACCAGCCAGAGGACAGGAATGGCTAACATAAATGTTTTGTTCTGCTGCTATTTGTGTTGGGCAACAGTTTCCACAGTGGTAATCAGCAGTGTGAAGATGATGCTGTATCTTGGAGTTAATTTATTACAGTTAACATCATTCAGGCTATTTGCTCAGTGACTGTGTCAGATCTCAAATGCATCTTTAAGCTTTTCTGTTTTACTTGCAAAAGTGAGAAGTCGTGTTCCTTGGCAACACTATGTTACTGTGTTCTCCCTTCCAAAACTTTTTGCTCAAAACTCTATCCTAACCAGCAATTTGTTGGACAGTTATTCAATCTTTTACTTTAAAGACTGTGACCAACAAAAAAAGAGAGCTGAAGCTTTAGAATTAGATCTTTCTGAAACTCTGCTTTGCTTTATATTGAATTCTTTTAAATGCTTCTAATTTAAAATATAAATGGATTTTCAATATCTTATGGGAAGCATGCTTTCGGAACAGGTTCCTAAGTAGTCTGAGAATTGCTGCTTAGAGTTGTCCACTAATTTCTTTGAGCCACAGGAAATTTCTCATATAATTAATAGTAAAAAAACATATTGTGAAGAGTTGACAAGCAGCTGTAATAGCCTTGCTATTTTATAATAGAAATGAGAATATGAAATCTCAAAGGAAATTTATTTGCATTTTGCAAACCGTCTGTTCTGAATGTGTGTTCCACAAATGTTTGGTATCCACTATCAGTAATATAGACTATACTCAGTCATTATATAAAAAGAGTATTTACAAAAAAATAATGATGATGCCTATTATATTCCTTCCTTTAGGTCTATTCTGAATGTAGATTAATGTAGTTGTTAGTTAACAACTGAACTACAGTGTATATAATAAAAGCCTTTACCCAACTTTCTTCTGATTTCTTCTTTCAGGTTCTTGATGTGCTTTGCTCTCTCTGTGTCTGTAATGGAGTTGCGGTTCGTGCCAATCAAAATTTGATCTGTGACAATCTATTGCCTAGAAGAGACTTACTCTTGCAAACACGTTTGATTAATGATGTGACAAGGTATTGTGACATGTTTATTGTTAGAAAAAAATGAACTTAAATGTCTTCTATAATTGTCAAAAATAATGTAACCTAAGACATGTTCTGCATTTTTCAGTATTGAGACACATATTATAGGACTTGTTTATGTATAACTTCTTAAAAATCCATTTTTACTGCAAATATGGCAATTATTCTGGAAACTGTTGTCAAGTAGGAATTTTTAATAATAGTAAGATCCGTATTGACATTAATTGGAAAGGTGAAAGTTGCTTACTTCTCATTCAATACAGATTCAATACAATATGGCTCTATCTACTAATTATTATGGAGCATGTAAACATTGTGTGAGATACTTTATGATTTAAAAGGCATTTGATTTCCTAGCAGCCTAACTCCTATTTTATTTTTTTTTATAATCTTGTTATTCGTCTTTTAACTATAAAATTTTCAAAGCATGGAACCATATGCCTTAGAAGATAATTCTGCAGCAGCTATATGAAGTCACAGAATGGGTCCCTATCTCAAATCAAATACTGTAAGCAAAATGTGGACATCTACACTTACAGAATCATTAAGGTTGGAAAAGCCCTCCAAGATCATCTGGTCCACCAGTTACACCCACTAAATTATGTCCCTAAGCACCACATCCAATCCTTCCTTAAATACCCCCAGGTACGGTGACTCCATCACCTCCCTGGGCAACCCGTTCCAATGTCTGACTGCTCTTTCTGAGAAGAAAAGTCTCCTGATTTCCAACCTGAACCTCCTGTGGTGCATCTTGAGGCCGTTCCCTCTAGTCCTATTGCTGGAATCACTTGTATCATATTTGCGAAGTGAATTTGACTATTTCACAGCAATATAACCCATATGCCACATTTTATGTTTTACACTAACTGGATTATATTTTCTTTTTTAGCATAAGGCCGAACATATTTCTGGGTGTTGCTGAGGGCTCTGCACAATACAAGAAGTGGTACTTTGAATTAATAATTGATCAGGTTGATCCATTCTTGACGGCAGAACCCACCCATTTACGAGTTGGATGGGCCTCTACTTCAGGTTATGCTCCCTATCCTGGAGGAGGAGAAGGATGGGGTGGCAATGGTGTTGGGGATGACCTATACTCTTACGGTTTTGATGGCCTCCATCTGTGGTCTGGTAGGTACTTTGTTCAGTTCCACTTCTATTCAGGGATTCTTGCATTCAGGGATTACCAACCTCTGCTTTCAGTTCCAGTAGCTATATATATGCATCTGTTGCATGTACCATGTACTGATTTATAGAGAACTGTATTCAGAACTTCAGGATACCATGAAGTTTTAGGTCATACTGCTTCTCTGAGATTTTAGTCAATATTGAACTATGCCAACTGGACTGTTTAGCAGATAGTTTTTGTCTTCATGATTTTGATCAAAAAGTGGTATTTTCTAGATCTAGATCAACACTGACTTTAATGTATCTGTTAAAAATCAATGGATACACTGATCTTAGGCAAATTCATTGTATGCGGATCTACATGTAGCAGTATTCTTTCACTTTGCATCTACAATTGATGTTAAATGAAATTATTATTACTGATATTAATAAGATGAATTTGGAGTTTGGTAAATTATTTCATAAAAGATAATTCTGTCAGTTAGAACTAAGAATTACTGCAATGTGTTACCAACTTCTGTTGTTTTTAGAAGATAAATTTTAATGGTACATCAAACTGAAAACCTGTAGTTGTTAGGCTGTTTGAAAAAAACAGTGTTCATCAAACACATTATCTAAAATAGACTTAGTAGAAAAAATACAGTCTCTTTATAAATTCTTTTTAATATGTGTAATAATATGAGAGACTCAATTCGTATTGCAGTGAAGCAATTAAATTTGCCATTTATAAGGAAGAGTGGTAATGGATAGCAGCAAATGCGTATTTTGTGGTCACCTAAGGATCAGTGGCATTAAACTTGTGGTCTCATTTGCTGTTCTTTGTTCAAGCAGATTAACAATGTTAGTGGGGTGCGTTAACAAAATGGACATGACTGCACATTCAGTTGGCTAGATCTGAGTAAGAGCTATAGAAGAGCAAAAAGCATTGACAGTAAGGCTCATCTGAGGTGTTGCAGTTCAACTAATTTTTGTAATAATGCATGTGTTAGAAAAGCCGCTAAAGAAAAAGTAGAAAATAGGAGAATGAACTTTTTAGGGTGTTTTAGAGAGGGATTAGTTAGGGTCCTTTGGGGTGCAGAGTTAGCTGGAAAGCAGGCTTTGGAGGTATGAGAAAGACTGACCTTTTTTTTCTGGTCTGCCTCCCCTAAAACTTTATCCAAAAGGGAACCACAGTATACTTTTTGTAAACAAATAGGTATGGTACAGCAGAGTACCTGTTGACCATGTTCATGTATGTTGCTGTAGAAAAAAACAGGAAAGTGCAAGTGGCTAATTCTAAGAATCAAATAGCAACACAGGAAATGCTGATAGTTGTCATTATTGCTTTCTTATAGTTCCTAAAATACTCTCTAAATAAGTAATATTTCAGTAAAGAAATATTGCATAAGGCTATAAAATACAAAATTATTTAAGTACTAAATGACATCACCTACTATCTTTGAAATGAAAGCAATGAAAGGAGGAAGAAAAGCAGTAAGAAGTGAAACAGTTGCTAGAATTTCTCTAAGATTGTACATACTTATTCTACTTACGTAATTCCATAAAATGGTGGAAGTGATCTGGCAATTACGATTTGTACCTAAGATATGTAACAATCTTAATTGATGAAGGTCTTTCATACAGAAAGCTTTGTATAGAATGTAGATCAAACTGGAGAGTATGTGGGAGGGCTTAGAGATCTGATGAGTTCTGGGCTTGTTGTTATTGGTAGAAGCCTCGTGCCTTTCTGATTCATCCACAAATGGAATTTGCTCTATTAGATATGTAAATATTTTATTTCACAAGTAGTAATAATAATAAAAAAAAAAAAGGTATATAAGTGTTAGGCAGAGGTCTTTATTTGCTGTGCCTCAGTGCTTTTACATAAGGCTATGGTGTGAACTCACATGATTTCAGCTGAGCATGTTCCTGTCTTGTGAACAGTGTCAGAGGTCTTGAGTGAGTTGCTCAGTTTGTGCACTGTTCTGTCACATATCAGTTTGAACAATATTAACTCATTGTCTGTTTTTAAAATCACATCCATTCATAAAGCAGATGAGGACAAGATCATGTTTCTGTGACTGAGAGCAAAACCTTGATGGCATTTTTGAGGAAATGTATTTATTACTTCATTGTTAAATGTGTGAGAGTCTTTAAATTCTCATTATTTGAATCTTTTCCTCCTAGGTCGAGTACCCAGGGCTGTAGCATCTGTCAATCAACATTTGTTGTCATCTGATGATGTGGTTAGCTGCTGCTTGGATTTAGGTGTGCCCAGCATTTCATTCCGCATTAATGGGCAGCCTGTACAAGGAATGTTTGAGAACTTCTGTACTGAAGGGTTTTTCTTCCCTGTTGTAAGCTTATCAGCAGGTGTAAAGTAAGTGCTACTTAATTGTTCTTTTCTTAGCTGTCTTGTCACACAAAATGTCATTTGATTTTATATATGATTTATTGTGTCTTGTTGTTTCAGGTCTGCCCAAATATCAGCTGGGAGGGAGGGAGGCAAGAAAGTATTAATTTTTCAGGGATAATTTCACTTCAGGCTAAAATGTGAGCCTATTAGCAACACGGCCAAGTCACGGTGTCTGGAAATCATTATTATATGGGTACTGGGTGACCTAGGGGAAATTAATTTTGTCTCATTCCAATTATCAGTGGAAAAAAAGGCACATTAGAAACACAGCACTTTATTTGACACTAATCAAAATTCTTACACAGCATTCTGAGCACGAGGATAAAAAAAATACACTAAATCATCAGGAAAACTGATACCATATTCACAGTAGTGAATTCAAAATGCTGATGAGGAGCATTTTTGGAAACTTATTACTGACATTGCCCATTCCTTACCTGTTTTATAGCTAAAATAATGAAATACAAACTTAATTCTGTCAGGTTTCTATTGTTTTCTTACCTTTAATTCATTCAGAAAATCTGCAAGTGTCAGTCTACTCAAGTGACCAAAATATATTTGTTGACATTATAGAGACAATGCAACAACAAAAGACTAGCCCTTGCACTGTTCGATATAACATGACTGACTTCTATTCATATTTGGTTTTTGGGAGGGTTCTTCTCAAGCTTAAAGTCTGGCAAATGTAAAATATGTTTTTCCAAATGAAAAAGAAATATTAACATCTATTTTGAAATGAGACAAAAAACCACAGCTTCCTTTAGTAATCAGGTTATCAAAAGA
Source organism: Aythya ferina (assembly GCF_964211825.1). Taxonomy (NCBI): domain Eukaryota; kingdom Metazoa; phylum Chordata; class Aves; order Anseriformes; family Anatidae; genus Aythya; species Aythya ferina. Next base: position 26,341,050 of record NC_140301.1, read on the forward strand.
GTCTGCAGAATTAGGACTCCATAGTTTGTGTGGAGGCTAAGGGAAATGCAGTGAAGAGCAAGGAGAAAACAGGTTTTGGCAGGAATGATACCATAATAAAGACCCTATGAGATTGAATAGTTTGCTAAAACAACGAAAAATTGACCAAGTTGGCAGGAAGCAAGGAGCTATTTAGTGGAATGTAGTCATCAAAGGATGCGTGAAAGTCTTTTCCTTTCAATTCTTTCTTTGGCTTTTGCCTACTTAGAAAGTTAAAATTCTAGGTCTCAAAATGAAATTGACCTCCTCTAAAAAAAAAAAAAAAAGTTATTTTAATCTGTTTGGAGAGTTGCTATAAAGAGAGCTTTAAGCTCAAAGTTGTCTCCTCAGATATTTAGCTACCTTGGGAACACTCAAATAATTAAAGCAAGGTATTTATAAAATTAAATTAGAAAGTATAAGCTTAGTAGGAGTAATCAATAATAATACATTTCTTGTGAACCCTGAACCATTTCAGTTATCTGTGACTTGTACGTATGTATGAGTTTGAGAAACCTTGTGTCATGCTATTTCTCCTCTCTTTAAATATGTTACAGTGAAATCTGTTGGTCTGACAGTTCCAGTATCTCTAAAAGTGCAAGTAAAAAATGGTAGAAGCTTCTTCTGGTCACACCATCATGAGAAATGTGTGGATTGTTTCCTGGAGATAACAATCAGTGATTTTTTTGTTGTTTACCTCCAATGTTGGCCTATATAAGGATTCAAATATAAAGTCAGATAGTGTTTATTTTTCCTGATATATTCTTATGTTTATATGAAAAGTATATATCTGAGGAGAAAGAAAACTTTAGGGGTTTAGCAGGGATCCAAGCTGTTTGTTTGAAACTCATTTCCAGTTGTAGCATTTGCTGTAATTTTGTTTGCTTGATTTCTGTGTTATGACTACAGGGCCTTTTGTTTCACCATATCCTGTTTTTAGTGGATTCTTATCCATATATATATCCATATCCAGCTGCCTGCATGAGTCCACTGAGAAGTTACATGAAAAACTTAGCGGTGTATAAATAGTCCCCGTGGTAGTTTTATGGCACCAGTCCAAATTAAGTTAGATTTTCCCAATCATTTAAATGTATTAGAAATTTCACTAAACTTACAGCCATTTGATTTTAAATAAGAAATATATTTTTTTCAAAATACACCACTGCACTGATAATTATTTTTGCTTTGGCTAAAAACAGATGCCCAAAAATCATTGGTAGATGATGATGTAATTCATGGCATCTGCTGGTAATTTTTTGGTGTTTTTCAAAGCATGAAATAAACCACCATTTTTATACTTGGTTTTCGAGTAAATGTTTATGGCTCTAAATGATGTATTTATAATGTTAGTATATGCTGAGTATTTAAGAGTATTTCTTCATTGTAAATTGCACAGAGCTCGTTTCTTATTGGGTGGACGTCACGGAGAGTTTAAATTTCTACCTCCTGCTGGCTATGCTCCCTGCTATGAAGCCTTGCTTCCAAAAGAGAAGATGAAACTGGAACCAGTGAAAGAATACAAGAGAGATTCTGATGGAGTGAGGGATTTGCTGGGTACAACACAATTCCTCTCCCAAGCTTCCTTTATCCCTTGTCCTATAGACACCAGTCAGGTATGTTAAGTGTGCCATTATGGGATAGGGAAATATGGCTCAACAAATGTAAATTAGCAATATAAAAACTAAGGTAGCTTGCCACCTTTCTTTTAGCAACTCATCATTTGTGTGTTCTGCTGTTTTTGACTAAACTAGATCATCTTGGATCTACAGGGTTTGGTCACTGAAACCTTTTCTTATGTGTGAAATTGCTATGTTCTTTTCTTAGATTGCTCTTCCTTTTCATCTTGAAAAGATCAGGGACAAACTAGCTGAAAATATCCATGAACTGTGGGGAATGAATAAAATAGAACTGGGCTGGACATATGGCAAGGTATGTTTTGAATGTCATATCCTGTCATATTAGGTTAAATGTGCTACCAGAATGTAGCACATTTGTGCTAGCAGCAACATGTGCTACCAGACAGAAACGTGCTATCAGACTGGAAATTTTAGCAGAGTATTTAGAGGAGGTTTGTAAGCATGTACACAGAAAATAAATTAGTAATAGGAGAGACGATCATGTTAACTAGTAGGAGACAATGATAATAACTAATAATTAGGAGACAATTTTGCACCATAAAGTTTAGAAAACAAATGAGATTTTAGAAACCAAATGAGATTTAATAAGAGCAAGAGCAAGTCCTGCACCTGGGAAGGAACAACCCAAAGTACAGGCTGGGGGATGACCTGCTGGAGAGGAGCTCTGAGGAGAAGGACCTGGGGGTCCTGATGGACGACAGGTTGACCGTGAGCCAGCACTGTGCCCTTGTGGCCAAGAGGGCTAATGGGATCCTGGCGTGCATTAAAAGGAGCGTGGCCAGCAGGTGAAGGGAGGTGATCCTCCCCCTCTACTCTGCCCTGGTCAGGCCTCACCTGGAGTACTGTGTCCAATTCTGGGCTCCCCAGTACAAGACAGAGATCTCCAGAAAAGAGTCCAGCAGAGGGCCACAAAGATGATACGGGGCCTGGAGCATCTTTCCTATGAAGAAAGGCTGAGAGACCTGGGTCTGCTCACCCTGGAGAAGAGAAGACTGAGAGGGGATCTCCTCAATGTATATAAATATCTGAGGGGTGGGGGACAGAAGGATGTAGCCAACCTCTTCTCAGTGGTTTGTGGGGATAGGACAAGGGGCAATGTTGCAAGTTAGAGTACAGGAGGTTCTGCACTGACATGCGAAAGAATTTCTTCACAGTGAGGGTGACAGAGCGTTGGAACGGGCTGCCTAGGGAAGTTGTGGAGTCTCCTTCTCTGTAGATATTCAAGGCCTGTCTGGACACCTACCTGGGCAGCCTGCTCTGAGGAACCTGCTTTGGCAGGGGGGTTGGACCCAATGATCTTTCGAGGTCCCTTCCAACCCCTACAGTTCTGTGATTCTGTGATTGTGTGAAGGCACATATTTTAACACTATAGCTATTACGAATCATGTGAATAAATACATTCATTGGAAACATCCTATTTAAACCAAGATGGAATTCTACTGAAAATCATAACCAATAGCGAGTAACTCCACATCTAATTTTTTGGTTACTCTAACATTGGGATCAAAGAGATACCAAGCAGTAAGTCCCATATGGAAATTCACTTCTATTGGTAACAGAAGTTACCAATACCAGTTTTTGAGGACTTTCTCCATATATTGCTCAGGTTTTCAGTAGAAATCTTCATTGAGTTTGCAGGCTTGCTTTCATGTGATTCATGTATTTATGCAGAATCCATGAAATAGCTATATTTTTTCAATTTTTTTGTTGGTTATGGGAGAGTACTTATAGTGTACATTTTAAATAAATAATAAGAACGTTCATTTATATAATCATGCATAACTGTCATTGAATAAAGATTAATTGTATTGTTTTATTTATTTCAAAGAATTAATTGATTCTTTACTCAGTTTATAATTGTCAGATCCTGACTTGATTCTGATATCAGTAAAATGCTCTTTTCTGTTGCTTTGTTACAGATACGGGATGATAATAAAAGGCATCATCCTTGTCTTGTAGAATTCTCAAAATTACCTGAGACAGAGAAGAATTATAATCTGCAAATGTCAACTGAAACTCTCAAGTGAGCTTTGAATTAAAAGAAAAGTTTGTTTATTTTTTATTCAAGCATATTATATTATTGTAAGATATGAAAACATGCTACCTCATTAGGATATCTCAATCAGAGTGTTCTGTTGATTTTGCTAGAAGTTCCAGGAATGCATTCAGAAAGATTTAGAAACACCTATCTCTACAGACGTACAAAGAAGAAAACAACACCAAACCCTTTTGGCTTTAATCAAAATGGCATAATTTCAATGCACAGATTTGTACTTGTTTACATTTTGTAGTTTTATATTTTTATTTTATTTTTGGGGGAACTTAAAGTATTTGGGTTTTGATATTCCATCATTTTGAATGACTTTACTGCTTTTTAAATATCAGTAGTTCTGTGTATTTATACTAAAAACAAAGATAAAACTGGGTGAGCCCTACAGTATTGTGCTTTAATACTGTCATTTTTCTGTATTGGTAGAACCCTTTTGGCCCTTGGGTGTCACATTGTTCATGCTAATCCAGCAGCAGAGGAAGATCTTAAAAAAGTCAAGCTTCCTAAAAAGTATGTACCTTATGCTAGCTATCATATATCAGTTGCAACACCACCGTATTAAGTAAAGAAAAATATTGTAATGTTTTTTTTTGTTGTTGTTGTTGTTTTTTTAAACAAACAAACACAGCTTTATAGGAGCCTTGAGTGCTTGGTTGGTCTACTACCTGTCTGCCTGTGATGGTTGTTGACTGTGAATACTGCTGCTTTACATCACCTTTTGGAGTGATTCAGAGAGATACAAATAGCCACATAGACATAAAATTGCATGTGGTGTAAATGTGATGAGGTCTTAGAATAGATATTCCAAAGTTGAAAGCAACATTTCAGTGCTTTTCTGTCACAGAGCAAAGCAGAGTATGCATAATGTATGAATAGTAAATTGATCTTGAAATAGCCTTTCTCCATAACTTCCGGTTTCATTTTACACCTCTCCTTTATTCCCCTCCAAGAAAAAGTTTGTTCAACGTATGCATTTCCAGAGATGTTATTAATACATCTCTTTAAAGATTTTCTTAAGTCTGTACAACTTGGAAAACAAATACAAGAGGAAAATAATAATAATAAACAGAAAATGAGAGTTGTAAAATGTTGCATGTTGCTTGGAAATGTACGTGTGTAGATTATTGCACAAAATCCATTATTTTTTAATTCAGTTTTTACTTGCTAGCTAAACTATGGCAGTCAGGGAGCTGAAATAGGTGTGTGATCTATAATAAGTAATCAGTAGTAATTACAGTAGTCAGTAGTAATCACCCCAAGTGTGGTGAAAATGAATTGAGCATTATGTCTACATTTTAGCCTTTTCTGTGGGGATTCTGCAGTCCTCCTGGGACAAGCTAAAGTCCTGTTCTTCAACAAAACTTGAAGGCAGGAACGGTGATTTGGATACTTGCCATTTTACATTCATTTATAATCCCATAAACTGTCTTCCCCAAACACCTTCATCCATGAGAAATTCAGTTAGGTTTTTAAACAAACTAGTAAAATAAAGAGCTTTATGATATGGAAGATGGTAATCTGGATTCATTAGATGCCTTTAAAAAAGGGGAAAAGAACCTTTCCCGAGGTTCATACTGCAAGCAGTCAAACATAATACCATTTTCATACTGTTGTCTTCAATAACAGAACAAAAAAGATCTTAACATCATTTTCTGAGTCTTGTTAAGAAATGGAAGTTACGTGGTTTGAGCAGAGTGGTCTATTTGAAGAGGAGCATTAATACCTACTGCTAAAAAACTGCTAGACCTACTGCTTAATAGAAATGTGGGAAGAACAAGTTACCATATGTTTTGTTCTGTTGAAAAAATGGTAATGCAATCTTTACACACTTGCATCAGAAACAGTACTTAATAATGCAAAAGGTTTATACATAAAAATAATTTCATGAGAGGTTATCACACAGACAACTTTTTTCACAGGTTTTCACAGCAACTGTTTTGAGTTCCGACATACAGAGCTAGGTCACAGTTAATTAGTTTGCGTGCAAATAAACCCAATAAAGGTAGAAAATGAGACACTGCTACAGTAAAGAGTGTATATACATAAAATGTATATACATAAAAAAATTTATGTGTATACATAAAACGTCCTAATTAATGACCAAATGCAATTTAGAACTTTTGGAAAGGAAAGAGAGAGCAGGAAAAGTGGAGGGAGAAAGTGAACCTTATGCTATGAATGCCCAATAGAATTTAAATACTATCAGTGAACTATCTTACCTCTTTGTTTTCCATTGTTGACTTACAGTTACATGATGTCAAATGGATATAAACCTGCCCCTCTTGATCTTTCTGAAGTGAAATTGTTACCTTCTCAAGAATTCCTAGTTGACAAACTAGCAGAAAATGCACATAATGTCTGGGCAAAAGACAGAATAAAGCAAGGATGGACCTATGGCATTCAGCAGGTATGGACGTTTTAGGCACATTTAGAGTAAGCAAAGGATATGACATTTTGTATTTTAGAACATCAATTGGGAGTGTTAAATAAAAGGATAAATATTGAATGTATTGGGAAGTCAGGAAAAAGTGGAAGGAGCAGGGAAAAAAGCTTTGCTTATGCAGGTCTGAGTACATTATCAGGCCTGCATGGCTGCAACTGCAGGATATCAGAGTATATATTTGCATTCTTCTCTTTCATTCTTGTCTTTAGTTTTTTAACATCCTTAACAATTGGGCTTAATATTCTTTTGACTTAGAACTGATCATTCACAGAACTGTTCTTCATCAATAGCTTTTTCTTGTAATCCTAACATTACTTTAGAATACAATCTGTCTCATTATATGCATTCTTTGTCATGTTTAAAAGCAATTTTCTTTTTGTTCTTTTTTATAACTCCTTTTAGGATCTTAAGAACAAACGTAATCCTCGGCTAGTGCCATATGCATTATTAGATGAACGTACTAAAAAATCGAACAGAGATAGCCTCCGTGAAGCTGTTAGAACATTTGCAGGCTATGGTTATAGTGTTGAGCCACCTGACCAAGAAATAGGTATGTACATTCAGTAAGAATCATGGCCTTTTTTTTCCCCTTAGTGCTAGCAAAAAAAAAAAAAAAGACACTGGAATAGATAGGCAAAACATATAAGGGATGAATTAATACTATGTATTTCTGCTGTGGACTTGAATGAAAGGTGCAAATATACTTTTTTAATGTCTTGTATGTTACATATGTTTTTTAAAAGATTGTTTTTAGCTGATAGTACAATAATTATAGTTTCTGATTTTCAGATTGGAGAAAATCTGTAGTGTGTAGACATACTAATTTTCATTTGGAAATCGCTGTTTAAAATGTTCTGAAATTGTGATCAGAGACAGTTCATTATTTCCTGCTTCATTTTGCATGAAAAGCTTGAAATACATGTATGCTTATCTAAAATTAAGATAGTATTGGAAAAATAATCAGATACCTCACATTACAGTTCTTGTTTTTAGACACTGCATCTGTAATGTTTCAAGAGTAATTCGTTAATAGTTCTAATATAATAAAGGTAAAGCTACTTTGCCTTTAAAAAGATTTTAAAATCCAAATTCCTAAGTATATAAGCTACATACATTGCTTATCTTACCAATATTACTAGTAAAATAGATAATGTGCAGCTTTAGTTAAAGTTTCATTGAATTTTTAGCATTGGATTGTATTGTGTATTGTAATCTTACACTTCTCATGTCTTCTCCAGTCAAGTATATGTTTGTGGCTCTGCATAGCGTGATAGTCACTGAAATATTATGATTATAAATATTTGATAGTCACTCATTCTGTATAGGATCATGGAATCATTTAGGTTGGAAAAGGACCTCTGAGATCATCTGGTCCAACCTTTACCCTAGAACTGCCAAGTCCAACATTAAACCATGTCACTAAGCACTACATCTACACGTATGCTGCATCTGTATACTGATTATTTTTCCTCCTTTTCTAACATTTACTATGAAGGCTCTTCAACTTACAAGGGTAGATAATGGCTGTTTTCTGAGACAGAAAACAGTTGGGACAGATGAAAAACTAAACTGTGGCATTTATAGTTTCATCTAATTATGAAATACAGTGATTTTTTTTTCTACTTATTCATTTTTGCAGCTGATCAAACAACGGAAAAAGTCAGCATTGACAAGATACGTTTTTTCAGAGTCGAACAGTCTTATGCAGTGAAGTCTGGAAAGTGGTACTTTGAATTTGAAGCTGTGACAGGTGGAGACATGCGTGTTGGCTGGGCCAGGCCAGGCTGTAGACCTGACATAGAACTGGGAGCTGATGACCAAGCATTTGTTTTCGAAGGAAGCAAAGTCAGTGCATTCTTACCTTTGTATTATTTTTTACCTATGAATAGGCTAGGCAGAAGATGACAGTATATGTTTCCTCTGTATACTCCAGTTCAACTACGGGAATATTTTTCATTCATATAAAGATATCTCTGGGCTCTGTTTCTTGCTGAATTGTATCTGCATTTTGGTTCTGGTCATTGTAATTATGCTAACAAAGGTGCATTGTTTTATATCTATCTTCCTAGGATATACCACTGTAGTAAGGAAGTCTATTGTAAGAGTAAAGAAACTTCACCATTCACTTTTTTTTTTTATTATTATTATTTTGAAGTGATAATTCACAACAATAAAACAAAGTTTCTTCAACAACTGGACAACAAAACACAACTTCCACAGTTGTGTTTTCCCTTTCTGTCTTTTTTGCTTTTTGCACATTGTTTATTAAAGGACCAGAAGGATGATAATGACACTGCATGTAAGAAGTGGAGTCCAGTGAGCATTGATTATTATCCAGGTTCTAAATTATTATTTTCATATTACTGAAGTTAGGGTGCCTTTGGTTCACTATATGAAATAACTAATATACTAACTTAATTACATGAAAGTTAGTACTGCTTGTGAATTAGTTTGAGATCCTGGAAGGTAAAAGAGTAAGAAAAACAAAAATTAAGGGTAGAATTTTGCCCTTGTTTAATTGGATCATTGTTTGCTCTAAATAAGTTATAAAGCTTTATTCACTTAGAATGTTATGCTCGATAATTTTAGCTGTCTATAAAATAATTCTCTTCTTGACTGATTAGTACCTACATTTTTTTCAGATTTCTCTTTCCTGAAAATGCATGTATTATTTCTGAATTTTAGCATAGTGTTTATCTACTTGTTTGTTTGTTTGTTTGTTTGTTTTATTTAGGGCCAGCGTTGGCATCAAGGCAGTGGATTCTTTGGACGAAGTTGGCAACCAGGAGATGTGGTTGGTTGCATGATAAACTTGGATGACAAATCCATTATCTTTACTTTGAATGGAGAATTGCTTATAACCAGTAAAGGTTCAGAACTTGCATTTGCTGACTTTGGAATAGAAAGTGGTAATTTTCTTTTTATATTTGCATGGTTATGAGAAAAGAGAAAAAAATAAAAAAAAGCAGAAAAACTAGTTTGTCAATAATGGCTTAGCAAGCTGCGAAATAAGATTTATTATATACAGTGTTTTGTTTTTTCCAGTTAATTCTTAAACTTCCTTGTACGCATGGTTTTGAGCTCCTTCTGCCCTAATGCCACAGAATATCACCCCACCAATTTTGTACTTGGAGCAGTGGTTAAATTTACCATGATGTTATACTGTTTTCAAATTATTCAGCTGAAAAGCTTAAATGTAATCCATATCTCATTTTCTCAATATCAAGAGTTGCTAGCTACTAGACATAAACTTTCTTCTAAAAATTTTCTGAAAGCAGAAATTTGTACAGAATGCTGAAGTCCAAAGGATCTGTTAAAACTATGGTAATTATGGTGTTTTTCAACCAAGCTATATGAAAGCATAGTATTAAACAATCCCATTCACCAGGCAGAATTGCCACCTGAAATCAGCATAGTAAATACCAGAATAATAGTTAAAGTGTGCCTGACAGCATTTTTTAGACAGCTGTCAACTTCAGCATTACAAATAGGTTTTTATTTGTCTTTGGGAATTACTCACTATAGGTTTGATTGTGTTATTTATGAGCTCCTCCCTCACTGACTATCTAACATATAACCAAAAGTCTTTTCATTGCTGTTCCTGTCACTTTATAACAATCTCTCATTTGTATTTACTTGGAGAAGCAGAAAAAATGTTATTTTATTGTTAATCAAGAGTACTAAACAAATTCCATTTAACAATACTTACTGCTATGATATCCACAGACTTTTCTTTCCTCTTTTTAAAAACATTCTAAATAGTATTGACATATGCAAAGATTTTTTTAAGCTGCTGCTTCAAATTCTGCTTTAGTTTATAGTCTGTGGAAATTTCACTGGGAAATTTTAAGGATCCTGTTGCATTTATTGCTGCTACACAAGCCTTTCAAGTTTTGATTCTCAGTTGCCCCAGCTTCCAGTCTGTTCCTGTCTAGTATTTCCATCAGTGCCTTTACATCTTATTTCACTGATGTAAGCTTTCAAATCATAGTACACTTTAACTTCATAAAAATATACTTTGAGAGGACAAATTGGTTTTCTTTTATTTTTCCTTCAACCACAAGTAGATACAATGGAACTCCAACAATCAAAACAGGTGAATTTTCTTCAAGCCTTTCTAGGCTTACTCTCAGGGCTGAACTTCAGTGATAGCAAGTAGCAGTAATAATAAGCACCTAGAAAAATTCCCAGAAGCTCAAACTGTAGAATTGATTTTCTCACTGGAGCACACACATTTTATGTTAATTGTATTCTTGCTTCTGAAGGACAAAAATTAGTGCTATCTGGTAAGAGGTTGAACCAAAAGAACAAATCTTTGCAACATAAATGTAAATTTGAGTCTGATTTGTAATTTTTTTCCCCATCCTATTCATAGTTTATCTTCATTTCTCCTTCTCCTGGACTCTTTTTCCTTTTTTGTTTCTCATTCTTTTTTGAACACAAGTATCTACATGACTTTATTGGGGGCAGGGGTTATTTTCAAACTGTTTTACATTTTCTTTGAAAGGATATCTCCTCCAACTGATAGTAGTTACATGCCCATTAATAATTAACAGAAGACTTCGCAATTATTCAGTGTCCATCTTTGGTCTGACCATTGATACAGTTTTTCTAAGGATAAAGAATAAGGGACACAATTAAGAGAGCTTTCCTGAAGGCATAAGGTTGAAGTGTGAGAGAATTTCTGTTGTACTGGAACCGTTGGCTTTTCACTGCAGTTTCTCTGAGTTCTGTATCAGAAGAGATGACATAATCATTCAACATCCTTTTATTATTGCTGATATGGTCTGCTACCTGGAAATTGAAAATGTTTGGTCATAAAAATGCCTTCGTTAAATAAATCTATATTTGTGCATCATAAATAATGGACAGATGAAGGTTGGCCAGAAATTTGTAGACACTGGTAAGAAAACAAATTTTAAACAGGGTGAGATACCTCAACCTCACCTGAAAGTCCATTTGAAACTTCAGTGCCCTCAGATTATACTTAACATTTGTTATTAGCTTTGGGCTAGTCAAGTTTGTGTTCCAGTGTCCAGTTCATTTTACAATGGCATGTTTATTAGTCTAAAAATGATGAAGATAAACAATTCTTCTAATAAATGAATAACTAACTTGATCAAATCATGTTTTTTCAGATCTAATAGTCAAAAAAGCTGTTTTCATTTTTTTGTCCATTTTTCACAAAACCAGAGTTTAGTAATAACAACTGTTAAACCAGATTAATGTTTAAATAAATGACATGGTGTTTATAATATCCAATGTACTCACTAGCAATTATGTTGATCTTAGCCATTAATGTTTAAGGTAGCTTTAAATCCTTGCTGCTGTCATTATTTCGTGCGCATCTTGTCTAGGAGCTAAACTTTAGTTCACATTAGATGGATTCAAATTAAAATATTTATTTTCTCAAAATTAATTACTGTGGGTTTTTTTGTGTTTTTTTTTTTGTTTGTTTGTTTGTTTGTTTTGTTTGTTTGTTTTGTTCTTGTATCATTTTCTTAGGTTTTGTTCCAATTTGCGCACTGGGTCTGTCTCAGATTGGACGTATGAACCTTGGAATGGATGCCAGTACATTCAAGTATTATACAATGTGTGGCCTTCAAGAAGGTTTTGAACCTTTTGCAGTAAATATGAACCGAGATGTTGCTATGTGGTTCAGTAAACGCTTACCAACATTTGTCAATGTGCCAAAAAATCATCCTCACGTAGAGGTAACGTTACGTGTTAGGAAGACACCTGTTTATCAACTGTTTGCTTAGCAAGCTGAGACATTAAACCCTTACTAATACTTACTGTCATCAGATAGTTTGTCATATAAATTTATTAAGTCATCTTTAGATAATTCCAGATGATCTTCATCTGGATATGATCTTCATATCTCCAACTTCATTTATGGTAGTATTAAAATTCATGTGAATGTACCTGTTCTAGTATATATATTACTAATCTATGTTGCTTTGGTTAGCTACTTGGACTGTTGTCTGTTGTGGTTTCCTAGTTACCTTTTTACTACAATCCCTAGTATTTGCCTTTGAACATTTCCTTCAAAATCCGCTTACTTCACTCAGTTCCAACTGAATGATCTCAGAATTTTAATCAGTTGGTCAGGATTATTTCAACTGTATTTCTGTTGTAAAAACTTTTTGAAATGTTCTTACCCCGGATTAAGTTTAAAAGCACAACCATTTTTTTCAGCACAGGCAAAAATATCAGGCTCGGGCTTTACGGTGATCTTCTGAAGGATTCTACATGATATAACTTCTAATTGTGGTAGAAACTGCTGATTCTTTTAAAGCAGTTTTTCAGTGACTTGTTCACTGTAAATAAATTGAATGAATAAAATCTATGCTTTTCTTTTTGAAAATTTTGTATGGAACATCTTGAAAATAATGAGTATAGTCAAAATAGGGGGAATCTTTGGCTTCCCTTGCTCTTTGAGCTAGTTTCATGGTCACAAATAAAGTTCTTAATTAACTTTGAAAAGTTTGTTAGCTCTTTCACTTACCTTATTCTTAGTTAGTTACTGAAAGTTATATGTGTTTTTTTTGGAACAGTATTATAATACAATTATTTCTGTTATTTTTAGATATGGAGAATTGATGGAACCATTGAGAGTCCACCTCGGTTAAAAGTTACTCACAAAACGTTTGGCACACAGAACAGCAATTCAGACATGATATATTGTCGTTTGAGTATGCCTATTGAGTTCCGTTCGTCATTCAACTTTGGCATGGGTGTGGAAAATGCCTCATCTGATATTTTTCAAAAACGGTTAGACTTAGATTTTATTCAGTTATCCTATTTCATTCTCCTAATGTAAATTTAGTATGTTCTATTAGTCTTGTTGTTATACATTCAAGGTTTCATATTAACTTTTGTGCTAAGCACACATTAATATAGGATGTTTATTAGTGATATTTTTTGGGTTTTGATGTTTTTATTTAATTTATAGCAAATTTGCTGCAAAATGCTATATACAGACAACATCAAAAAATCTTTTCAGAAAAGATGCATCGAAAGGTTTATCGACATTCATTGCTAAGCATCCACCATCCTTTTGAAATCAGTGGGATTTACAAAGCTCTTCAGGCGGTCTGGAAAACCAGCTGAGTTCTGTGCCCACTGTATTGCTGTTCATCTACATTATTGTTCAGTAGTTCATTGTTATTGGAAAAGTCCAGTTTTCCTTCTATATAAATTTAAAAAGACTGTGGACAGACTTTTAAAGATCCCAGGTACTGCTCAGTTCAGCACCTTTGAACCTTAACTCTCCACCTTAACTGTAGGCAAGCATTTTGGGTCTATATATGCATCCTATAAAGTCTTTGCATGCTTAATTTACTGATACCATGAATTCTCAGCACCCTGCAAGCATGAGTTACATGCATGAAAGTACACTTAGTTTAAGAATGAAAAGTTTATTTATTTATTTATTTATTTATTTTTAAATAATATATATATATTTAACTAATTTACTGGTGTTTCTCTGTCTTTAGAAAACACAGCCAAGAAATTTCTGTTCCTTCTACTACGGTAAGCAAATATGTTGAGGTGCCTTAATTCTTCTTACTTTGTGACGTAGATTTTGTAGTGGTATCGTGTTAAACAGAAATTAATCTGCTGAGAGAAGCCTTTTAATCATTCGCTAAGATACAATTCTGTGTATAAGGAATAATGCCTAGAGCTGTATGACTGAGGCATAAACTTCACAGTGTCAATCTACTATACTAGTTTTATTTTATGAGAATTTAAAATGGCTTGCTGTGAATAATTTTTATTAAAGTTGGATGTACATTGAGATTTTTTTAATCGTTGTTTGACTATTCCTCCATAAAATTACTTAGATTTTTATTACTAATTTATTCTTCTCCTCTTTTCAGTATTTTTATTCGTTGCGGATATTTGCTGGGCAAGACCCATCCTGTGTCTGGGTTGGCTGGGTAACACCAGACTATCATTTTTACAGTGAGAATTTTGACCTAAATAAAAATTGTACAGTGACGGTTACTTTAGGTGATGAGAGAGGCAGGGTTCATGAAAGGTATGGATTTATTTATCATGTATTAAGCATTGTATTTTAATATCATTGTTCAAGGTGAATTATTCACAAGCCTGATGAAAGTTTGAGCATTAATTTAAAATAAGAATAACATCAATTATGGAGTAGAATTGTTCTTTGTTCATTTACATATGAATGTGTGTTTTACATAGATCAGTTAAAGTGAGTATATTTATCCTTAACGTTCTGTTTTAAAGAGTGTTTTGGGATGCTCCTTTCTTCTAACATCTGCATTTTATTGCTGTGGATGAACCTGTTACTGATTGTTCTGCATTTTACCTAAGCACAGAGAAGCATGTAAAATTGCTTCATAATTTTAAAAAATGGGAAAAAAATCACTTTTTCAGCCTGATCCCTTAGCCATAATGATTACTTTTGAAAAAAAAAATAATAATAAAAGAAAAATTGATGAGAAAACAAAACTGATAGCACAAGCACCTTTAAGGATCTCTGACTGACACTGTTGAAAAGTGAATCGTAATGAATATTGTTAAGTTCAATGTGACATGTAATATGTGTTCTTTGTTCTCGCTGTTCTTACAGTGTGAAGCGCAGTAATTGCTATATGGTTTGGGGAGGAGATATAACTTCTAATTCCCAGAGATCAGGTCGTAGCAATGTTGATTTAGAAATTGGATGCTTTGTTGACCTAGCTACTGGAATGTTGTCATTCACAGCCAATGGAAAAGAGCTTGGCACTTGTTATCAGGTATTACCAGACTTTCAGGAAGTTATCTAATAACAGGTCATTTTGATGCTATTATAAGGATTGCTTTTCCTTGTTTTGAAATCTTAACACTAGTAATGTGACAATAACATGTTTTCCTACATAATATAACGGGGAAATTAAGATAATGTAGTTGTCAGAACAAAACACAGTACAACAACCAATCACTTCTAAATCTGCAGCACTGTGATTCATTGTGATACATCATGATTTTTAAGACTGGAAACAATTGCTAAATGTGGAAATAAAGAAATCTTTGAGATCTTTTTTTTTAAAAAAACACACTAATTCACTAATGTTAATATGAAGAAGACTTTAACTATCCTCACAAAATGATTCACTTTCACCCTCTTATTATGCACCCCTGATTCCCTCTCTATTCAAATTTTTTTTTCAAGCTTTTCTTGTAGTAAATTATTTTGTACAGCATAAAATGTGAAAGAAAAATTTTTTTCTTTGTGTTCTACCCTCAGTCTGTATTAGGGGTGCATTTTCTAGAGTGAGAGCCGAAGTATGTAGCTGTAAAGCAGAGATAGCTCCATTTTTAATGAGCTGTTTTAGAACGTAAGTGCTGAATTTCAATATGTTTGAGTAGAATCATAGAATCATTAAGGTTGGAAAAGCCCTCCAAGATTATCTGGTCCAATCATCCACCTACCACCAATGTCGCCCATTAACCCATGTCCCTAAGCACCACGTCTAAACTTTCCTTAAATACACCCAAGAACTCTACCACCTCCCCAGGCAACCCATTCCAATGTCTGACTACTCTTTCTGAGAAGAAATATCTCCTGATTTCCAACCTGAACCCCCCTGGTGCAACTTGAGGCCATTCGCTCTTGTCTTAATCAACATGAATCAACACGGAGTGTTATAAAAGTTCTTGTTACAGGTGTAGCACCACATAACACAGCAAAGGTACCTGCATGTAGGGTAGGTGGACCTATAAAGATAACTCGGCAAATGCTTTACTTTATTAAAGGTAAACCGCAGGTAGACACTGGTCATCGCTTTGATACAGTGTCTGCAATTATTCGTTAATAAAATGTAAAGTAGATAATATATATACATATATATATTTCATAGCACATTCTGAGAGGAGATTGTTCTTGTCTTTTTAGTTTTTTTAATCTCATTTCTCTTCTAGGTTGAACCCAACACAAAACTTTTTCCAGCAACTTTTGTACAGCCTACAAGCACTAACTTGGTTCAGTTTGAACTTGGTAAATTAAAGGTATTAACTATTTTTTATAAAGATTCTCATCTAAATCTGTTTATTGCTACAGAAATTCCTTCTGAATTGTATTTGTTTAGAAAGATTGAATTTGTGACAACATATTTTATTAGACTAAAATGTTAACAAATTACTTCTGTATACTTCTTATATGAAGGTAATTGTTCAACAAATTGAAGCTGCATTTGTCAGAATAAACCAAAGATATCTGGGGAGAATACCCTTGATGTTTATCACTCCTTATGCTTTTTTAATATGTTTATTGCAATAACTCATATATTTCTATGAGTTCTTTGCTATTAATAGATTACACTACCTTTTGGTATTATGAGTTTATTCATAATTACATGTCACAAAAATAACTCTGATATACTTTGTTTCAGAATACCATGCCTTTATCAGCAGCAATTTTTAAAAGTGAGGAAAGAAATCCTATTCCTCAGTGCCCCCCTCGCCTTGATGTGCAAACAATTACACCTGTTTTATGGAGCAGGATGCCTAACAGCTTTCTCAAAGTGGAAACTGAGCGTGTCAGTGAACGTCATGGATGGGTTGTGCAGTGTTTGGAACCTCTGCAGATGATGGCACTTCATATCCCAGAGGAAAACAGGTACATTTGGAAGGAACTACGGTGTCTTGATGTGTAGGAAATGTATTGGATTAACTAGCTGATGTATGGGTATTAGTTAAGCATGCCTTGGAGGATCTTAACATTAGAGTTTTTTTAGAATTTTTCATCCTATCTACTATAATATTGTATTTGTGATACTTAAGTAGGTAAAAGAGGCTGAATAATTTTAATGTCATGTGACAATGCTTGCATACATAAGAGAAAACAACTATTTGATTTCCTTTAAATTTTAAAATAATCTGTTAAATCTCTAGATCTTTAAACAGAAGTTTTCTCAGTTGCTGTTTCTTTATATGTTAAAACCGTGTAATCCATTCCTGCTCCATCTGCTCACAATTTACCTGAATTAATTTTGTGTTCTCACTGACAAGATCTCAACTTTCTTAGATTTTCATTATTTTATCTTCATAGCAATGATAACAAAAATGTATCCAAATATCAAATATTGCAATCAGTGACAAAAATTATAATCAAAAGTGTAGCAGGAAGCCAATTAAAAAAAAAATACATTTAGCAATTGTTTTGCAATTTGTTTTTGCAACTTAATAGGTGATTTTATTTAGCGTTAATAAAACTAAATTTAAAAAGTAAAGCAAAAAAATACTGTTTTGTGTGAAAAATTAAACAGTAGTCTCTAGAGTTTCAGCACTCCAAACACACCACTTTTAAAAACAAACATGCAATTTACTATAGCTTCCAAGGAAGCTTATATATGGTGGATTTTTTTTCCTCCTCTTTTCTATGGAGTGTTAATTTTAAATAGTCTTGTTGTTTTTTTACCACTGTTTGCTGTGGTGTGGTGATACACCTGCTAAGGTTAGTCGGTATCAAAAAAAACCGTTTAAACAAGAACTGACCAAAATGTGCAGAAATTATAATTATTTTTATTTTTTAATTCATTAAATTGACCAGTGCTCTGTTTCTTTATTGCTTAACAGATGTGTCGATATTTTGGAACTATGTGAACAAGAAGATTTGATGAAGTTTCACTATCACACTTTAAAACTCTATAGCTCAGTTTGTGCTCTAGGTAACACTAGAGTTGCTTATGCACTTTGTAGCCATGTGGATGTATCTCAGTTATTTTACACAATAGATAATCAATATTTACCTGGACTCCTACGTTCTGGATTCTATGACTTGTTGATTAGTATACATTTGGAGCATGCCAAGCAAGCCAAGCTCATGATGAACAATGAATTTATCATTCCAGTTACAGAGGAAACTCGAACTATTAGATTATATCCTGATGAAACAAAGAAGCATGGTTTACCTGGAGTAGGGCTTAGCACTTGTCTGAAACCAAGCTTTCATTTTTCTACTCCTTGCTTTATTGTGACCAGTGAAGAACATCAGACATCCAGCCCAGAGATACCCCTTGATACACTTAAATCCAAAGCCATAAGTATGCTAACAGAGGCAGTACAGTGTAGTGGTACTCATATACGAGACCCTGTTGGAGGACACATTGCATTCCAGTTTGTTCCTGTTCTTAAACTAATAGCAACACTGCTCATAATGGGGGTTTTTGATGATGATGATGTGAAGCAGGTGTTAATCCTCATTGATCCAAATGTATTTGGAGATCACAAGGAAGAAACAGAAGAGGGTACAGAAAAGGAAGAAGTTACACAAGTTGAAGAAAAAGCTGTAGAAGCTGGAGAAAAAGCAATAAAAGAAACCAAAGCTCCTACAACAGGCTTGTTGCAGACAAGATTACCAGAATCTGTTAAGCTTCAGGTGACCATTTAATACAAATGCATTACATGTGCTATACTATTGATGAGAAAAAGGTAGTACCTTATGTCTGTTCTTTAGTTTATAATATTTGAAATCCCTAATGTTTTCATTCCAGTCTGCCATGTGGCCTCACATTAATAACCAAATTTGATGATGCTGCAATTCTTTCTTACTCAAAATAGATATTCAGACACTTACTTTCTGAGGTATATTTTAAAAGAGAATTAATATTTCTAAGTGTTTTGGGAACATGGAGTGAAGCGTTGTGTAAATACAACATAGTATTGATCAGCATAATAAAACCGTGTACATTTGTCACCTTTACACCATTAAAAGAATTTTAATTTTACACCATTAAAATAATTTTTAAAAAGAATGTTTCCATTTGGAAAAAAAAAGTCTCTCATTTTAACAAACAATTTAAAAGTATATAGTATCCACTGTAGATTTTCCCCTGTTTGGGTTTAAGATGTTAAACTGTTGAACTTAACCTGTGTTTTTTCTATGCTAGATGTGCCATTTACTCAATTATTTCTGTGACTGTGAGCTGCAACACAGAGTGGAAGCAATTGTATCATTTGCAGACCGTTATGTATCAAAATTGCAGTATAATCAGAAATACAGGTATAATGAACTCATGCAAGCCTTGAACATGTCTGCAGCTTTGACTGCCAAGAAGACTAAAGAATTTCGGTCTCCTCCACAAGAACAGGTAATATTAAACAAAAGTTTAAATCTAAAGATTAAAAAAAAAAAAAAAAAAAAAAAGTGCTTTGCAATAAGAGTCTTGTTTATCCATGACTTCTAAACTAACATGAGAACTACTAGAGAATCAAAAGTGAATTAGAGATAAAATTTATTAAGATGCCACAAAATACAGAATGTCAAAATGCTTATACTTGTACTCAGAACTCAAACTCCAGGCCAAAGTTGGCTTAGGATTTCTCAAATGTATGGAAAATTTGAACATTGTCATCCAATGCTGAGGAGCTGAGATTCAGCCAGAGCTACAAGAAGAAGAAAACATGATAGTTTAGTTGCTGTGTTGTACCAACTTGAAGTTAGTGTTGTGTTGACACCACTATGTTGGAAATGTTTAGTCTTTTCTATCTATATAATCTATATTATATATCTCTATATAATAGAGAATATTTTTATTATTAAGGATAGCTATATATTTACATTAGTCTTAATTAAAACTTACAAAGGAACATTGCTTTAGTGTTTCCATGAGGTGTGTTAGAAATTTATATTTTATGCTAATTTTATTATAAACATGTAAAGTATAGCTAGGAAGCCTCTATTCAGCCTATTTCATTACCTTAAATATGTTTTAATTCCCTTAAAGATTAATATGCTGCTGAATTTTCAACTGGGAGAGGATTGTCCCTGTCCAGAGGAGATTCGGGATGAGCTGTACGACTTCCATGATGATCTTCTAATTCACTGTGGTGAGTGACAAGATGTACTTTTGTTTGTCTTTTTAACACTTGTCATCAAAAAAGATCAGATCAATTATAAAAAACAAACAAACAAACAATTTTTGTATGTGTTAGATTTATTACTGTTTACATGGTGATTTTCCTGACAGACTTTCAGTGCATGTTACCAAAAATACAGGAAACCTGTATATTTAAGTTTCATTGTTAAGTATCTATTAAATGTTTTCTGGTGTAGTTTTATTTATATATTGATTTTGGACTCAATTAGCAATAATAAAAGTCATCCAAATAAGAAGGTTGGGTTACCTTAAAAGATTTTTATAGGCACGTGTATATATATAAAAACAGATAAGATATTGAAAGGGCATTATGATTGTGAAGTTTAGAACTAGCAAATTTAATAAAAGACAGTAGATGGAGGGTGATGCTGCTGCTTTAGGTGCTGCTGTTTCCTGGTGTATACATAACTGTGATGGTGAATCATTATAAAACACTTTTGCACTGCAGATGCACTGTGAAATGCCTGTTTTCTCCACCAGTGACTGAATCTGAATTTCCTTTTAAGTATACTCAAGAGTGTACTAAATCAAATATACTTTGTGGGTTATAGAATCGCATGTGCATTAAAGAATCACATTATATGCAATACCAAAAATATTTTAAGTCTCTTGAGATCTTAGTCTAATCAAGGCAATCATGGAAGTACTAGTCCATTACTAGCATTTAGCAACATCAGCCAGTTGTTACTGCTCGTTCCCAATAATTAGGCAGTTAAAACTGATACACACAGACTTTTTCCTTTCTGCTCCCTTAGTGTTACAGTTACTCTACCAGTGCCTTTCTTGGCCCTATGGTTGATGACATAAATCTAGTTCAAGAAGGGAACAGAATCATTAAAATGAATTGACAGCATCTCAAGTTTTTCACCAGGATAATACCATAATAATGGTTATAATAAACCATGGTAATGGTTTCTTTCCCCTTCCTTGGTTTGCTTGAGGCCACTTTTTAAATGTATGCTAATACACTCTGTTAGTTCATTCTTCACAGGTTATCCCTAAAATCAGTTTTACCCAGTTCATAGAATTACGTTATTCTAGTGACCAGTAATTAACAGTTTGTGATTTCTGTTTGTATCCTTGATTATGTGCTTGTATTGTTAAGGCTTCTGCTATGATCTTGTGCTTGTCTTTCTGGGTATCCTGGTAAAATCTCCAGCAACCTTCACAGTACCAAGCTGTGATTCCATGATTCCTATTACCATTTTTCAACTACCTTAGAACCCAACCTAAGATGGGTCAGTGGGTTGTGTTTCATTAACTTGTTTAGGAGGATACTGTGTGGGTTTGTATTAAGTCCTTAAAATCGAGTTTTATATCTGTAAGGCTAGCTACTACATTCTAGGTAGAATTTAGATTGGTTTAATGCAATTTGTTCTTGACAATCCTGTGTTGATTGTCATTCATCCTTTATTCTAAGTGCATGATAAAAACTTTTTTTCTTTCTGGCATTTTTTTCCAAGCATTAAAGTGAATAGTTCATATCCTCCTGGCTACTCTTCATTCTTCACAATACCTTCACAAATATGTGATCTTTATTGTTCAGTCACTCAGCAGTTGAGCTCATCTCTGTTTTTCAGAGGTTACCCGGCATCTCAGAGTTCTCTGAGTGCTCCAAGATGAAGACTATAGAGACCTCAGCTTAGTTGGAAATATCTTACTCTGTAACATATTTGTTATATTGAAGTCTCATTGCTGATATTACCATTGAGTTACTTTAGCTCCTGGTCACTCTTCATCTTTTCAGAAGGTGAAACCCTAGAACCCTAGTGATTAAGGATTGATGTTTGGGGGGAGGGTATTTATTTATTTAGCTATATATTTATTTATTTATTTTATCATGTACTCTTGTTTATTGCATTATTAATTTGTATGTTGACTGAGATAGAGAATTGAAGATAGGGAAAACAGTCTCATAATTAAAACATTTTAATGATCCTCTGGATCCTAAACAAAGTCATATTCATTACTTTGTACAAATTTAGCATAGGTGGTCACCACAAATAAATGCCCTTCATAATCTGTCCTGACAGTTCTGAAAATCAGTACTAAGCAATGTAAGCTGCAGATCAAACTGAGTTGTGCTTGGAATATATAAACAGCTTTTTAATACTAAGTATACTTTGGAATCTAAATGGAAAAATATGTATGCAATCAAGTAATTAAAGGCTGCCTCATAATGAATATACACAAATACTCTGAATTAAAGTTACTAAGGCAGCCTGAATCCTAGCACATCCAAACTGTGAGTGCTTAGTGTTGCCAGCAAAATAATAATTCTCATCATATTTCTTGTGTGTAATTTCTTGACTGAAGACAAAACAACATAAGGCAGATTTTATTGCATAATATCAAACTGACACTTGTCTGTTTCATGTGCTGGGTTGGAACTATATGTTCCAGTGCACAGACCTCTGCCACTTGAATTAAGTGATTAATGAATAACAATGGTTATTAGGTCAGCTTCTGAACACAGCTCTAAGAAGATGGAGCATGAATGACATCTGGTCTGGAGAGGTGAATGAGACCATGCCTCCTCTGCTCTGCCACTGTCTTAACTCATCATCTGAGTGTATTTCTTCTTGTCTGTTCATTTCAGATTTTCAGGAGTTATCCTCTCAGTTCCTTTCGCTTCCAGGGCCTAGGTTAGGTTTTTCGGTGCTAGTCTCTTGCATTACTTAATATCCTTCTTTCTCTTCTGTCTCCTTACTGGCTACACTTCCCGTTCTTACTCCTTCTGGACACGAACTGTATGTAGCTTTTCATTTAGCTATTCATTTTGCCAAGCCAGCCTTACTTTTCTCATTCCTCAAAGTCCTTATATCATCTTACATTTCAGCTTCTGGTTCTCTCGTTCTCTCCTACTGCCTCTGAATTTTTTCTTCCTAGTCACTTGTTCAGTAATTTAAAACTCTTTGTTAGCTGCTAGAAGCATGCTTTCTCCAAACGGATACCACATTTCAGTTGTTTTTTCTTTTCTTAGTTTCTTTTTGTAATACGAGTTATACCCTCCTAAATTAAATCTTTTTCCTCTTGTCCAGCTTGTACCTCTTTAGTATCTGGAAATCTTTTCTTTTTCTCAGTGCTAAGAATCACTCTTACTTTGACCAACAGCCAAACAGCAAAAACTTCGATTTGAGCTTTGCCCAATCAGTTCTGGTCTGAACGGAACCTGCTTAGACGTTCTGTTCTATTGCTCATAACACATGTGGTATCTGATCATCACTAAGAGGTGTAAAAGATCTGAAAAAAGGTTTGAATAGTTATGAAGCAATGTATTGAACTGTAGGAAACTATTTGTAGAACTGCATCCCTTCAGATACATCTCTTTATTTGTTTTAATGAAAAATTTTATAACTAGTGTTATCTACGAACTTCTGCCTTCTTCCAGTTTTAATTTCAGATAATATATTTATGTATGACTGCTAAATATCTCAACTGAAAAGTTGTACTATATTGTAGGATATAATTGTTTATTTATTTCATACTGTAGAATATAAGCTAGAGAATCACATATTTAATCAAATGTGACTTTGAGTCATATTGCCACCTATTTGGCACTTAAAACATTATTTTTTCCTGTGTGAAATTTGCTGGTTAAAAGGTTGTCCTGTAGATATTTTGGGGTAGTTTACATATTGAAGGAGTTCATCTTCAAAGGTTAAGGTTTGTTTCTGATCATTTTTATTAAGGTATTCCACTAGAAGAGGAAGAAGAGGAAGAGGAAGATTCTACCTTGACTGGCAAACTCCGTTCGTTAATATACAAAATCAAAGGTCCACCAAAAGCAGAAAAAGTAGAGCCTAGAGAAGAAGAAGAGAAATCACCTAGTAAGTTTTCTTTCTATGTGCATACTTCTGTGATGCAAGTGTTAGACTGGTTATGTGATTAGCATCAGTTCACTTTCTAATAAAACTAGAGAATGTTCTGAAGAGAGAGACTTAGTACTTACTCAGTAGCAAGATACATGTCACAAAATGTTTTTCCACTTCCTGTTCTTTATAATAGGAAGGGACAACTTACACCATGTAAGGTTTTGGTTTGAGTTCAAAAATGTGGTATAGAATTTATGGCCTTACATGAAGTAAAAGTTATACCCATTTGCTTCTACTGTAGAAATCTATTGTAATTAAGGTAGTGCTGAAATGATTGTTGAAATCATTTGTTGAAATGCAAGATTGAAGTTCTAGAGCATAGGCAGCATAACTTGGAATATTGTGACTTCTTTGCTGAAGACTTGTACTACTCAAAAGGGTGGTATTTCTATATCAGGACAGCAGTAGCTGACCAACAGTTCGTAGCTGGAAAACTTACCTTCTTGCTGTTCCACATCACATTTATGGTAACACAGTGAAGTTACAGTGATAAATCACATCGCCAGAATTTCCTAGTGGTCCAGACAGAAGTTCCATTACCTCAAATTCTTCTGTGGGTTCTTATGCTCTGTATCCATGCTACTCCTCTGCTCTAATGCTTCTTTAAAAACTCAGCATATGGTTTCTGTGCTCTTATTTTTTAGTTCCTTCTCTTTTTATGCTTTTGTATTAGTAAGTAATAGCTGTAGAGTATATCTGTAATGGAAAACAAACTTGTAATACTGTTTTATAACTCCTTCCTGATTTTATCAGTATTATTCTATTTAGAACTTTATGATATTTTTTTTCAAACTTCTTAATATTTTTGTTGTAGGAAACAAACAAACACTACTGAAACCCTTTTTTTCTTATGTATGTTTGCACTTATATTACTACTTTTCAGCGGTATAAATGAAGGGATTTTAAGAACGAAACTAAAACCTATAATTCTGATATCTAAATAAATATTACTGAATAATATTACTGAATAATATAACTGAATAAGAGACAATAATAATAGTATTAGGAATGTTCCAGCAGAGTCAATATTAATGAATGGGTTAAAAGACTAATGGTCATAGATCTACTTCTGTGGCATTAATGTGTATAGTTCTACTAAGGTGAAGAATTTCTTAGTTGGTTAAACAAATTAAGGAATAATGCATGTATGTTACTTAAGTAATTGATAACTCCGTGCAGTCATTTTAGTGATGGAAAGCTGAAAATAGACTATTTCATTTATTACTGGTGTCTCAAAGATACATTGTTTTTAATTAAAGGAAGTGTTAAAATAAGAAAATGTTACAGATACCTTTCTGCTAATGTTTGTTACAAGAGTTAATTCAACCTCTTTCCTGTTTGAGAGCAAAATAGTTTTTGTTTTGTTTTGTTTCAAGTGGCAGATGAATGCCCTACACTTTGAAGTTATCTCAAGTTCTGTATGTTTCACTGGAATATCAGTTTGGTGTTGTTATTTCATCTCTGCAATAATTCGTGTTGCATTTTGAAAATATATCATTCTTTTGTCTCTGTTTCCTCTAACAAATTATTTACTGTGAATGGCTCTGTTGCTGGCAGAGAAAAATTAGCAGTAAAAGAAAGTGAGTATATTCCTTCCTACTGCTGCTACGTCTTAGGGTAATGTATGCACAGAAACACTGTGAAACACTTGGAATCAGAGACTTTTTATTCTGAACAGTATTTCTTTATATGCACATACTCATGCCCTATTCCCTAACGCAAGAGCGGTGTTTGTGGTCTAAATAGGCAAGATAGCTCTTAGCTTGCAATTCATCTTAACCATCTGCCTGAGCATTTTGAGTCTCATTGATCAGCTCATCTGGCTTTTGTTCCCATGCATTGCCCCTGGTGAGTTTGATGTATAGTAAGAATATCTATGTCTTCTTTTGGTTTTGCTGTCATACATTTAGGGGGTTTCAGTGCTTCCCTTAGTAGTAACTACATGTGGTGATTAATGAGGTAAAAAGCCAAATTCGTCCAGGCTTTCCTTTAGAACATATTTTTTCACTGTGCTTGCTCCTTGCCTTTATGAATCAAGATTATTATTTTTTTTGCCAGCTCTAAGTTTCTATAATACTTTCCAATGAATATCATGTGCAGAACTGTGCAAGTGACTAGAGGTCGCTCTTCTAACCAACAGTGGTAGAAAGTGCTCGTCTTGTACTTGCAGTTTGTTCAGTTTGGCAATAGGTCTTTGTGCATGCCTGGAACCATTAATTCAATTTCAGACAATTGTTCCATCAAGAGTTGTGTGTCATTAGATAACAAAGCTGTTTTATAACTCAGGATACCTCTTATGTGATCTGCCTGTTCTGTGAAAGTATACGTTCTGTTCTGAAAGCGTATTTTGGTCTGCTATGCTTGACAGTAGGTCGCAAATACATTAAATTTTATAATAATCTTATGTGCTGTGTGAAAAAGCTTTTTATTATCCAGCAGTGTTTTCTCTTTAAGGACCTACTTAAAGTACTTAAGTAGGACCTACTTTGTATCTGCAAAGAGTCATTTCTTCTTCAGGATTCATGCAAATTCAGTTGTTGTGAATCAGAAAGCATTCACTTCTAAAGCCTAGGGATACCCGGTGTTTGGTCTCTGAAACAAGCTAGAACTTGGAGAATGAACAACATATTAGTGTTGATTATGATGACAGGACTTTGTAATTGTTAATATATAATTTAGTTAAGTCATTTCTGTGGAGGACTCATCAAGGTTCCTTCAAAGATCATTAAGGAACTGCATTTTCTTGTTAAAAATGGGGAAACCTTTAACAATTTTTAGCTTGTTATCTATGTCACCATGCCCAGTACTTGGCTTGCTCCTAACTTCTGTCTGCTGCCCTTCATCTCCTTCCCCAAGCCAGAGGCTTGTGGTTTGATAAAAGGAATAGAATGCCTTGCAGAAATGATTAAGGAAGGGTTTTTTATTTAAGATAGTAGGTGATAGTAGGTGCTTTTTAGTTTTCTGCAGGTAGGAATATAGGTCAATAGTGATCTTGTTCATGGGTTTTTGGAAATAGAAACTGTGACTGTCAAGCTCATTTAACCATGGCTCTTCAGGTGCCTCTAGTTTAGGGATGGTATCTGGTATTATAATATTAATTTTTCATGTAGGACCATATATTCTGAATGTGTATATTTGATTACCAGTCTTAGAACAGAAATCAGGAAGTAGTATTCACTGGCTTGAAAAAATGCCTAAGTTTATTTCCCGTGTTAAAACAATGAGGATCTTAGTGTGGATATATGAGAATGCTTGTGTGAAAAGGTTAAGTCTCTGTTGAATAATATTCACAGCTTGCTCAAGAAAAAAAGGAAGATGCAGTGGTAGATTAAGTTGAAGAGCCATACAGTGTGTCCTTTGAGACTTTGTCCCTTAGAGTGCTGCTTACACTGAAAGCACAGAATATTAACTTACTAGTTGTTACTTAAAATATTCTTCCCACTGGCTGTTAGCTCCATTTTTTGTTGCTTGTTTCTTAAACTTTAGTTAGAGCACATTTGATAACAGTACAGCATATTTATAATTTATTAGTAGTCAAAAAGCATACCAGACTCTTGCTGACTGTCATTGAGAGGATGCTAAAGTCATCACTTCTGATTCTTTCTTTACTATTCTCATGTTTTGATTGAGTTGCAGAAGATCTTTTTCCTGAAGAGCAATGAAAAAAGACCCTCTCAATTTCAGTGTAAGGCAAAAGATGTTAGAAAGGATTAGAAGGAAGAAAACCACTAATCACTGCCACAAACTAATACATCTGATTAGAAAAAAGACTAAGACAACTGAAAAAAAGCCTAAAATAAGATACATAGAAGGCATAAGAACAGCATAGGAATAATTAGATTCTTATTTCCTGAGGTTTTTAACTCTAATATCTCTTAAATGATTAATATAAAGTTTTTGTTAAATTTTGCAATTATTTCTGGCTTTCTTCTTCGCATGATTTCAGCTGGAAGTCCTGAGAGCATACTGCTTTTCTTAAACTTTTGGGAAGTGTATGTAAGTGTATGTAAGATGTAAGTGTATGTAAGATGTAAGTGTATGGAGATGCAGCTTGGGAATTCTCTAGTTTTAGGTAACAGAAGCTGAAAAGTTCTGTGCCTTTAAGAAGTGTTTGGGTAAATTAATCCTAGGAATGAGCCTTAGAGACCTTGAGCTAGAAGCACTATTCATACACTAGAGTTGTCGGAGTTCAAGAACCATTTGGACAACACTCTCAGACCTGAGTTTTTTTGGTGATCTTTTGGGAACCCAGAAGTTGGATTTGATGATCCTTGTGAGTCCCTTCCAACTTGGATATTCTATGATTCTATGAATATGATTGGTAAGACCAACTGTTAAGATTCAGATCCTATAAATCAATACCTTCTTTCAAACATTGACAAGGACAGGCAGGAACAGAACAATTAGATATGATATTTACTACTTTTATGTTGTTCCGGTCTCCAGTTACCTTCAGCTCAGGAAGCTTCCTGTCTAAAGTAGTTTGTCTTTTTAGATCCCCATTCCATTGTTCTGACAAATATGTGTGTAGTTTCCACAGCGCAAATGTGAACTTTTAGCACCTGCCACATCTTTGGCAGGGAATTTCAGGGTTCTTTCATCCATTATGTGAAGAACTACCTTAATTTTTGGCTTAGATCATGTCTTGTGAAGGGCTTTGTTTGATGGACTCTTCTTGTGTTGGACAAAAAGGTGAGTATTGGACCTGAACTACATGTCAAATTCAAGATGTAACTAAATAATGGATTAACAGAATGGCATGTTGTACTGTGCTTTAACTATTCACTTCTTTATAAATACTGGGGTTTGATTTGATTATTTTTTTTCTTGGGGGGACAGAAAGTGAATTTGAGCTGATATTTTTATGGATCTATTGCCAGAACTCAGGTCTGTTAAGAACTCATTGTACTGTTAATAAATTAAGACTGTTTTCCCACTTGATTTTATTTACAGTGACTTTTTCAGTTATTTTAATTACTGTTTTATTGCCAGCTTCCAGTCTTTGTTAGTTCTGCTTTTTTTTTTTCTTTCTTTCTGACATTCAATTAATTGAAAAGTTATTGGAAAGCATTAGTTATTCCAGGGAAGAAGAGTTTAGTGCAAAAATTAGAGAGGAGACTATGCCATAGCACTGAAGGAAAAAGCTGATTGAAGAAGTTATACAACGTTTTCAAAAAGAACTTGTTTAATTTCATTCATAAACTGCCCCTAATAATAGAGCTGTATTAATGAAATAGAGAATCCATCCCCACAGAAAAAGCCTGTTTTTTAAAACAAAATGTAAGAACTAATGGCTGTTTTCTATAAATACATCATTAAGTAAATTGTAAGAGAGAACTGGCAAGTGAAAATATATCCTGATCCATTTGGTCTAAATAATGAGCATTTATTAGAACAATGACTGGGATATTTGTTTAGTTTTTAGGTAAAGTTCTTGAACTCAGGGCTTAGAAAATTTGTTTAAACGGTCATTGAATATGTGACATGTACAACACAGAACTGCTCCAAGCAATATGCATTGTGTACTTCCAAACAATACAATTTTTTAGAGAATGTATTACCAAGTGGTAGTGACTTTTCCAAAATAGATGGGTAACACAGATTAAATTCCCTATTTTAAATCAGTTTGCTTCTCCGGTTCCTTAGTGTGTATGCCACATCACACAGTTTTGAGATGTTCCCAGGTAGGACATCATCCTCTTTGAAGATAATAGAGAATCCTTGTTTGAACAACAAAGTAGCTAAACATTCATTGAATGAACAAATAGCAAAAGCTGCTAAAGTCAACCTGTCTTGGCCCTGAATTGGATATTTGATTATTAAAAGAGAAGGAAACTATCTCATCCTCCTTTCTGGTAGTTTTTTAAGTTTAGAACAGACTTTTTAATCCCCTCTGGCAAAACTAATTAGCAAGCTCAGCCCACATTCGTAAATATTTCTGGTATAGTTGGAATCATACTTGCCAGCTGATAAACTCTCAATAAACTAGATAAACTCTTCAATAAACTGAAAACTTAAAGATTAATTTCTGTATTCCAAACTTAAATTTATATTCATCAAAAATATGATGTTTCTTTGACATTTTAAAATTACATTAAAGTCATTCCTGATGAAAAGGTTTTTGCATTAGAAAAAGCTCTTCAATTACTTCTATTTTATAAATTTTAATGTAGAAATGAAGGGCAAATTAAAACGTTAAATTTAGTATTTCACTCACAAGGATAATTCTCAGGGTCCTACTGAGCCAAGAAGTTTTCATTGCTAACAATGCTGAATTGAATTTACTTGAACAATAAGTAGAAATTTATTGTTTTCCATCTCTCAGGAACATCACACTTACCTTGAAAGATCCAAGAATTATTTTTCCAGTTGAAAATTACGTTCTGTCTGCTAATGTTCTTTTGCTTTCTTACAACTGTTTTCTTTTGCCTTGTTGTCTGCTATTTTACTGTAATACATGTTTTTGACTTTTTTTTGTGGTTGTAAAGTCTAGTAACATTTTCTGTATTTTATTCTTTTAGCTACACTGAAGGAACTCATATCCCAGACTATGGTACGCTGGTCTCAGGAAGATCAGATTCAAGATCCAGAATTAGTTCGGATTATGTATACCCTCCTTCGTAGGCAATATGACAGCATTGGTGAGCTACTTCAAGCTCTGAGGAAAGCATACACCATTAGTGCTGCCTCTGTGAAGGATACAATTAATCTGCTTGCTGCACTGGGCCAGATTCGCTCACTTCTCAGTGTCAGAATGGGAAAAGAGGAGGAATTGCTAATGATTAATGGATTAGGGTATGGAATTAACATCATTTTATTTTTGAGTAATTCTTTCTGTTATATTAGTAAATCCTTCTACTTAAGATCCTAAATGAAAATTAGTACAGTACTGAAATGCAGATGTGTATTAAATATTTCAATTTTTGGTGGAAATATCCAGTATGGCTCCAATTGATCTCTCTATGAGTATTATGTGTCTTTTTTTTTTTTTTTTTTCTTCCTTTTTTCTTCAAGGTGTATTTTTACCTAAAAAAACAGTATTATTTTTACAACACTGAAGCCTAATGAGTATTTTTCAGATGTTTTGCTGAAGCTTTGTAAATATACATGTTTTAGCATAGATGATTTACATCTGTATTGCTGTCAATACCACACCCTTCCCAAATTTAAAGCTGACATTAATGTTGCATGCATATGTGAATAGACTTGCTGCTGTCTTTCGAAGTGACAAGTTTGTACGAGTAGCTAGGTAGAACCAGCAAAGCGTTGTCGTGATCTGAAAGATTTCAAGCTGGTTAGTATTTATTATGTGATATCAATGATAACTTAAAGTATTTGTACAAGACTGCTTATATTATTCTTTATAATGTTAGAATTATAAGACATTGACTTTGTGTAATCCCTGTTGATACCAGATTATGTTATGAGATTACCTTTGTTAAATGCCAGTAGTTTTGTACATGCCTGAATGTTTTATTACTCCTTGTGAGTAATTGTAATTGCAGGATTAGGCCAATTAATTTTGGAAGTAAAAAATAATAATAATAATAATAATTTTAAATGATATATTTAAAAGAGAAAAAGTACCTAGTTGTAAGATTACCTATGTTTGTTTTGTGACCCAGTACAATTTGTCCTTCATCAAGAACATTGAACAGTTTCTTTCCTTTACAGTGGTTGTAAGGAACCTTGCTACTTTGCTGTAAAAATCACAAACAAGAGTCTCTTCAGCAAGTTGAGCAATTTGTAAAAACAGTTTATTAATTAGTATGGGACAGTGTTGAATAATTTGTTCTCAATGCTGAGTTAGTGAAATTGGTGAGAATTCTAGGAGGGATAAAGGGTAAATTTTAGAAATTTTAGAAATCCTTGTATCCCCTAAGAAAACACATAAACTGTGTTCTGGATTGTGAAACCAATATAGAGGTTCCAGAATATGTTGAAAGGTGGGCAGAGTGAAAATTATAAAATATTCCTGTTATTTAAGAGAACATTATGCCATGTTAAATACTCTTCTAGATAGTTCTAATTTTTGGAAATATCAATGAAAAACATTTAATATCCTTTAAAATTAAGTCGCTTTAGTATCTTCTACTTTATGAACTGATAAAATTAATTGTGGTGTTTCTGCAGAGATGAAATTAGATTTAGATTTATTGATCCCCATTCTCTACTTACAAAGTAATTGAATATATTCTTTTACACTTAGATCTTAACAAGGTATGTTTTTTTTCTTTAAAGAGAACAGATGGTAAGAGCAATTTAAAAATGAAGAAAAATGTCATTTTGAAATAATTGAAGTGTTTAGGTTCTTGTTACATAGAATTCATGACAATTAGAGGAATGACAGCATGTTTAAATGTGAAGCATTTATTTGTCAGATGTTTTTGTGTTACACTG
The DNA here is from genome assembly GCF_964211825.1 of Aythya ferina. Taxonomy (NCBI): domain Eukaryota; kingdom Metazoa; phylum Chordata; class Aves; order Anseriformes; family Anatidae; genus Aythya; species Aythya ferina. Next base: position 26,373,368 of record NC_140301.1, read on the forward strand.
AAATCTGAGAATTTAAAATCATATTGTGACAATGAATGCATATGTCTGAAATCTCTAATAGATGAAAATAGTATTTCTTGAAAATGTTGCCTTTTCTCCCACTTCAGGGATATAATGAACAACAAGGTGTTTTATCAGCATCCTAACTTAATGAGAGTCTTGGGCATGCATGAGACAGTTATGGATGTGATGGTGAATGTGCTTGGAGGAGATAAGTCTCAGGTAATTTCACTGTAATTTTATTACAGTGAATTTTATTAGTTTTGCATCTTGTACCTTTGGGAAAGTGTAAAAAATATGTTAGAGAAAGCTAAGATAAATAGATAAATCTCCTTATATGTAAGATTTTGCTTGTACAGTTCAAAATATTGATTAATGTTAAAAATTGAACAGTTCTTACAGTAGTAGAGGGACTGTCATTCTAGGACTTAATTTTTAAAAAGTGAGAGAGAGGTAATAGGTATTTTGTCTTTGAATTGTTCCTTAAAAGTTTGTGGTTTTTTTAAGTTTTAAATTAAGTATATATGTTATGTGCATATATGAGAGGCTTAGCTCTGCTACGAAAATAGTCCTCTTCATCTTAGATAAAGAGTTGTTAACAATAAACTGTATAATAAATTAACTTAGAGCAACTTTATTTTGAATGCTTAAATTCAAATACTTGAGCTGTAATTTTCCTGCAAAATCGTGTTTTGTCTTTTCTTAGTGTTATGTTTGAATACCTGTATGTTATTTTAAAGGTAGAATGGCATAAATATTTTGAGAAGCTTAACTGAACATTCCTCCAGCTACCCAAGGAAAGTTAGAAATGAATTGGGCTTATCTTCTCCTTCCTTATGCCTGATGTTTTAATGCTAATGCCACCCTCCCCAAAACAGGGGTCTCCTCTTCTCCAAATACTGCTTACCTTTTTTTTTTTTCTTTTTTTTTTTTGTACGGCCAGGCATACAATTATTTATAACCTGATAAATACTTGTGTGTAGGTGTCACAACCTTCTGTTTTCGCTACAGTTTGTACATAAATTCCGAAGTGATAAAACCAACCAACCAAACAAACAACCAAAAAATAAACCACTGTTCCTTCTGTTTCTACTAAAGAATGTTATCACAGAGAATTTTTATAATACAAAAATACATCATAGAAGTTACCATGATACTTTTCATGAGGAATGTAGACCTAGAAAATTAGTTGTTAACCTGGTATCATTTAATGAGTCTGGCCACCCAAAATATCCTATTTTATATCCCTATCTCTATAAACTGTTTGGGGAATCCAAAACTTCACTTATTGAACTGGGCTTGGCACAGGAGTAGAAATCGTATCAAGAAATATGAATATGAAATAGGGTGTGTTTAGAATTTCATCTATTCCAGTCTCACGGTGCCTCATTTTCTCCTTAAGAGTGGAAACTTGTAGATATCCACCATTCAGAACCCTTTTTTTTTTTTTTTTTAATGGAAATGGAGGGTTATAGTCATATTATGGAATAACACAGCAAGGCTTATTAATGGAGTTTTGCACACCATTAACACAGATTTTAGATATTGCGATGGGGAGATTTCACAGAGCAAACCATTGGACGAGGAACTGTACAGGCAGAGAAGTGTTGTTTCTGAGTTCCAAATGTGAAATATCTTCCATACGACCCTCGCAGGGAGAACGCTGCTTTTTAAAATGATTGCCATATGCTGTCTGTTGATCTCCTGCTGGCATGCTTATCTTCTAAGCGTGTATAGAAGTCTCGCTTGAAAGGTTGTTCACTTAGGAACAGGTAGTCATTAAACTGGAATAGGTACATGCCTCTGTATGCTGGGGATCTTTTACTGTCCCAGGTAAGGTGTCCTTAAGAAGAAAGGAGTAGGGCCAGAAACAGTGTGCATGCCTTGGTCAGTTCTGGTTTTATATACTCAATTGAAATTCTGCAGGCTTTTGTCCAATGACTTGCTTATGTACAGTTAAGGAATAGTGGTGGCATCAGACATTAAGACATTGCTCTTTGTGCTCTCAGTTGAGTTTCTCACAACTCTGTTGTTAATTATCTTTCAAAGAGCAATGCCCTTTTTGACTCTCAAAATGAAAACATTTTACTTCAAAATTACTTCTTACTGATTTGGAAATTTTCAAATTCCATTTTTGTATCAATACCTGTTAATAATAAAGAATTTCTAAAATGACAATTTTTTGACATTGTGGCTCTTACTGTAATTTTGTAAACAAGGTTATGTCACACATTCTGCTTAGTTTAAAACCCCTTTAAATTATGGGAGTGGAAGCTTTGCTGAATGTTTTCAGGAATGAACGAATGTTTTTCATTCATTTTCTTCTGTCATACATTTAAAAACAGAAATCATGTCTATTGCTTCTTTTACATAGTAGCACCTTCATGACTAAAATTTAAAAGTTAGCTGCACAAAAAACAAAACAAAACAAAAAAAAAAACTGTATCAAACTATGGTTAATCAACTCAAGTCTATGGAAGTTAGGAAATGCACCTGATGTCTTGAATAGATAATACATTATCATATAACTTTTAATTAATATAATCATTTTTTCCCCACAAAACTGTTGTCTCAGTTGAAAAGGCTGCATTAGAATGAATTAGAGTTGTTCTGTAAAGGAGGCAATATTTATTATACTTTGTAAAAGTAATATAAGTAATATTATTTGTAGTTACAAGGTATTAAGTGAAGGAGGTAGGATGTCAGAGGAAGAAAAAACATGGTATTTTGATTAAAGTGCTTGAATATCACATTGAATCTCACAGAATATAGAATTTTATAGAATTTTATAGAATCTTATAGAATATTACATTCTAGAATTTTATATTTTATATTACATTCTAGAATTTTATAGAATATTACAGAGTGTGTGTGTATATATATGTATATATAATACATTTCTATTTTTGCCTGATGAGTGCTGGTCAGATTATTTCAAAAAGAATTCTCCTGGGTGGTCATTAATTTTCTGCCTAATTTTCTGTGCATCCTTAGGATGCAGATTTGCAATGGTGCTTGACACTTTAAGTGCCATATAATGGTAAATGTAATACATCTGGTAGGATAACCTTAAAAGAAACATCAAAAGTCTCTCCCAAGATTTTTGATCTTGTTCTTTCATCTCCTTTCAGTAAAATGTGATACTGGCATAAGTTTTTCATGTCAGAAGATGTTATGACTAATTGCAGTTTGTGAAATGTTCATTTGGGTATGCTACAGATTAAATTATTTTATTTTCAGAAGAGAAATCCTTTGCGTGTAATGCACAGCAAGGAAAATGTCTTTAAAAAAAATTGCACAGCAAAAATAAAATATTAATGTATGTTATTAGGCGTATGCATTGAGAAATGTAGAAGTCTTGTAGAAACCTTTTTTAAAAGACCGTGTATTCTCATTGTAATGAATATGTTTGGATAAACTAAGGTTCTTATTCTGCTGTGACCTAATATTTTTTGGTTGAGCTTGTTACCATAATGTTGTTTATGTATAACCACATTTGCAAGTCTGCAGATTGCTTTGTTTGAGAGTTGAGAAATAGCTCTCAGTTTTTCTTCATTATGTCCCCTAGAGTCCCCTGTAAAATGATTTTTCAACATTTTAAACCCAATGGCCTAATGAACGCAAAAGTTAAAAAGAAATGCAGGTCCTTTCTTAAATTAGAACAAGAGCAACCATCAACTGCTTGTCACCTTGGTAACTTCACTATACTTTCCTTATTAGGGATGCAGGAAGAAGAACTGGAACAGATTGGTAATTAACATATTTCACTGGTTTGTCAACTTTCTTCTTCAGCAGATCGCTTTTCCTAAGATGGTGGCAAGCTGTTGTCGATTCCTGTGCTACTTCTGTCGAATTAGTCGTCAAAACCAAAAAGCCATGTTTGAGCATCTTAGTTACTTACTGGAAAACAGCAGCGTTGGGCTGGGTATGTCATGTAGCTGTAACAGTTAAAACCAAGACAAAAAAGGGAATGTGCTAGTCTGCCATCTAATTTGTATAGCAAGTTGAACTGTGTGCTGAAGCCTCTCTTACATTTTCACATTTTTCTTTCATCTTTATATGTCTGTTAATTATATTTGAAACAGAGTAGTTTAATATGTTTTTTAAAATATCTTGAAAGATTTAGGATGAAATCCATGCTGTTTGACATTTTTTTCCATCCAATATAATTGCAATTGGAAATCTAATATTAATTTAACCCTCTGGCAAGGGTCAGTTTCATCTGGGCATCCATACAAGTTACTTTTTATTTTTTGTTGTTGTTTCCCTTCCCTCTAAATCTTGGTCCACTGATGTGAATTTCATATTTTTCCTTTGGAATAGGTGTTTGATTTTAAAATGTGGATGTGCTAGATTTTGTAGCTCAAGAAAATTTCTCTTGGCTAGGTAGATGGCCTTTAACAATAAGGTATATCAAGACAAGATAGCTTGTGATTTCACAGTGTTTTAGCTATTTTTAGTTATTTTTATATTTATTTTTAGTTATATATATTTATTTTATTTTTAGTTATTTTTTTGTTTTTAGCTATAGCATGATTGCTGTTTCCATCCCTACATTTGCCCATATAAAACACAGAAAATGGAATAAGAATGAAAGAATGAAAACAGGCAATGCTGAAGTTTGAAAATTTATATTTTAGCTGAATATAGGCATATTATAAGTCTTGAATTGGTATGGTTGTACAATTTCTTAGAGTTATATAGCTGGAGTGTTGCTCTGCTAGATAAATAGTTGTATATATTTTTTTCTAGTTCTCTATGTTGTTAATACTGATTTCTTTATCTGCATTTAAAAGAAGCATAGTTCTTCATGTTTGTGGATATGGATGCCAAGACAGAAAAGAATTTCAGTATTTATTTTAACATTATTTGAAAGTTAACCATGTTCTTGATTGAAGAACAGCCTTACAACATACTGTTAATATGTTTAGATTCTATTGTGATTGCTGCCATCTGCTGCATGACTGTGATTACTGCAAACTGAATTTAATTTTTGTACATTAACATTCTTCTGCAGCATTTCCTTCAATGAGAGGTTCAACACCACTAGATGTTGCAGCAGCCTCCGTAATGGACAACAATGAGCTTGCACTAGCACTGGAAGAGCCAGATCTGGATAAAGTAAGTGATCACTCTAACCTACTTATTCAACAGTGTACTTGTAGTAGGAGGGAAAAGGGCAAGTCTGATCACAGTAATTTTTGAATATGATCTTTTAAGAAATAGTTGCTCTAGGAATGTGCTGTCTTAGGATGAGGTTTACTGAGCAGTATTTTCCTTGCTTTGGCTCTGTACCCTGCTTTGGCTTTATACTTGGTGGGAATCACAACAAGAGAGAACAAGAAGGTGTTTTTCTGTCTTCTGTATCCTTTCACTATTATTATCAGCTAGAAAGAATAACAATAAAAAAGGCATGAAACAGGAGAAAGACATGTCAGGAAACATTGTCTGGGGAAGAGCAAATTCAGGTGAAGTAAGAGGAGAAGGTGAAGTCTTATGGCTTAAATAAATCAGAGATTGATGGGGAAAACAGAAGTAAAATAGTAGGTTAGATACATGAAGAAAGGAAGTTGGAATAGAATATTTGGTTTAGCTGCAGCAGTAAATTGAATCCAGGATCTAGATTTATTCCTAACCGTTCACAGTGGTTAGGAATAAAGGGAAATTTAAGGAGAAGAGGGATGAAGTAGGAATAGCGGGTAAAAAGATACAAAAAATGGCATAAAGTTCTCTGTATACCTGGGAAGGAGAACAAAACAGTAGATGGAAGGTGGATACAAAGTCAGAAGAAAAGGAATGCAGGGAAGGGAAGGGATATGTTCTAACACAGCAGTGAGAAACAGAAGCCAGAAGGCAGAGTTTAATATGATAGTTTGGCAGAGGTAAAGCCTTTGTGGAGTATGGGGGTAGATGAGGGTAGAAGTGGGTGAAGAATGGTTGTGGTGGTGTTTGTATTCAGCATATACATTGGGAAAGGCAAAGGTTAGAAAATGGAAATAAATGGACATATGATGGGGATAGTTCAGAGAAGATCGGGACAGGAATATGAATAGAAAGGGTGTGAGAGCACAGGAATATGCTAATTTGATAAAGATAACATTGAGAACAATTCCCAGTTTTTTTTATCATTTGCAAACTTGCTAAAGGTGCCCTCCATTCTGTTGTTAATGAAATATTAACAGTATTGACCCCAGGATACACCGTTAGTGATTGGAGCACCAGCATTGACTGTCATATTTTCAAGGAAAGTAATATTAGGCAAGTCAGTGAATTACCTATTTCAAAACCTATTTGAGGACTAAAATCATGCTCAAATGTTATCTTTATGTATTTTAAATAAAAACAAAGATCTCATCTGTGCAGTTACCTGACAATTTCCTTTTAAATGGTTGAGAAAGTGTTTCATTCATGTTTCAGAAATTCAGCTTACTATAATTAATGACATTTGTAATTTCTCAGTGATTTGTCATGCTTAAAGATATTCTTCTTGATAAGAAATGCTATATTGGGTATTTGTGTATTACCAAAAATTTTAATCTTTATGGTTCTCCAGACACTTAACTGTTCACTGATATTGAGCAATCTCCTGAAAATTTTAATTATTTGCATATGTATTAGAATTGGATTTACAGTAGGTAAGCTTCCGATGCAACATTTACTTTGCTGTTGTAGCAAATTATTCATACATAGCTATTTATGTGATTTTGAAGTTGTTAGTATTTTTAACTGTTGTTTAAAAAGTGTAAAAAAGATCTGAATATTTAATTCCTTAGTATTTTATTTTATTTTTTACTTTCCAGATTAAACCTTTTTCATGTTGTTCTGTTGCTGTGTCATGATATAGTTTGGTAGTTTCAGAAATAAAGAGTGTTTGGCTTTTTTGTCATTATCAAAAGCAAGAACTAGAAACTGACTGATGCAATATTGAGCTATGTTGGTAGTTTCTCAGATGAAACACCGCATATTAAAACCATGTTATTTAAAAAAAAATCATGCATCGGCAGTATTTTTAGAAATTTATTTCCACATACATGAATAAATAATTACTTTTATATTGTAGGTTGTTACTTATTTGGCTGGTTGTGGCCTGCAGAGTTGTCCAGTATTGCTAGCTAAAGGATATCCAGACATTGGATGGAATCCAATAGAGGGTGAACGTTACCTGTCATTCTTAAGATTTGCAGTTTTTGTTAACAGTAAGTATAATTTCTTGGCATTCTATAAAAAGGGTTTCTTAAAATTACTTTCCTGTACATAAGAATGTGTTAATGGATGAAGAGAGGATAACGAATACCATTCTCATTGCAAACAACAGGTAATTATTATATGCTGTTTATTAATTTTTTTTTTTTTTGAATCTTCAAAGTTATAGTTACTTTTTCGTTATTCCTTTTGCAATTTTTATTATTGATTTGAGTATCTTATTAAGGTAGCAAATGAAGTTAGGAATTCTATCAATAAGTAAACTGTGTATAGAGTAAATTGCAGTATTTTAGGTCAGACCGTGATATATCTGAAAACATAACCAGTTGGCTCTGATTTTAGAACTTTCTTGGCCACTAAGCCACCGGGAGAATTAGAGGTTTTTAATTAAGCTATTTTGCATTTTTATTTGCATTTTTTAATTAAGCTATTTTGCATATATAAGGCAATTTTCCAATAGAGCACTGGCTTATGTAGTTTTCTGAGGTATCAGGTTCTAAAGCATCTAGTAAAAAACAAAATCTGTGCAAAGTCAGGAGTTGTGTTTGTTCAAGATCATACCTGTGAAAATACAAAACTGAAATATTTGAAGTGCTTAGCTGCTCCTTCCAAAACCTCCCCATCCCAGTTATCTCATCTATTGTTACCTTCCTTTGACTCTGACTTCATAGAATCATAGAATGGCCTGGGTTGAAAAGTACCTTAAAGATCATCTAGTTTCAACCCCCCTGCTCTGGGCAAGGTTGCCAACCACTAGAGCAGGCTGCCCAGAGCCACATCCAGCCTGGCCTTGAATGCCTCCATGGATGGGGCATCCACACCTCTTTGGGCAACCTGTTCAGTGCCTCACCACCCTCTGAATGAAAAACTTTCTCCTAATATCTACCTAATATCTACCTAAATCTCCCCTGCATTAGTTTAAAACCATTCCCTCTTGTCCTATCACTACCAACACATGTAAACAGGCATTCCCCCTCCTGTTTATACACTCCCTTTAAGTACTGGAAGGCTGCAATGAGGTCTCCCCGGAGCCTTCTCTTCTCCAAGCTAAACAAGCCCAGTTCCCTCAACCTTTCTTCATAGCAGGGGTACTCAGCCCTCTGATCACCATAGTGGCCCTCCTCTGGACCCGTTTGAAGAGCTCCACATCCTTCTTGTGCTGGTGGCCCCAGGCCTACATGCAGTATTCCAGGTGGAGTCTTACAAGAGCAGAGCAGAGGGGGACAATCACCTCCCTCTCCCTGCTGGCCACCCTTATTTTAATGCAACCCAGGACATAGCTGGCTTTCCGGGCTGCAAGCATGGACTGCTGGCTCACATCCAGCTTCTCTTCCATCAGGACCCCCAAGTCCTTCTCTGCAGGGCCACTCTCAAGTTCTTATTCTCCCAGTCTATATAAATACCTGGGATTGCCTCAGCCCAAGTGCAACACCTTGCACTTGGCCTTGTTGAACCTCATTAGGTTCTCATTGGCCCACTTCTCCAGTCTGTCCAGGTCCCTCTGGGTGGTACCCCTTCTCTCTATTGTATCGACTGTACTGCTCATCTTGGTGTCATCTGCAAACTTGCTGAGGATTCTGTCATCTATGTCGTTGATAAAGATGTTGAAGAGCACCAGACCCAAGACCGACCCCTAAGGGACACCACTTGTGATTGGCCTCCACCCAAACATAGAACCATTGACCATAACCCTTTGGCTGCAACCAGCCAACCAACTCTTTATCCACCTAACAGTCCATACCTCTCTTCAAATCCATACCTCTCCAATTTAGAGAGAAGAATGTGGTGAGGGACCATATCAAAGGCTTTGACTTCCTGATGGCCCTGTTATTCATTGCTAAAAAACGCAGTTTCTAATCCCATTTTTTAGTGTGTGTTTAGGATACAAAATTCAATTCAGTATAAACTGGATACTAAAGTTTATGTGCTGGGATATTATTGTAGCTTGTAAGTAAAATACTGATACTGATGATCTGTGGGATAAAGCTACTGACATCCCAAGTTCAGTGACTGAACTCTTTCCTTTCCTGTGTTTTCTTCCTATATGTCCCATTAATCTCATCTCATCCCACAGATTATTTTTATAAGGTGCGCACTGTGAATTTTCTAAATGTTTGCATTCAACCATGAGCTGAGCATATTTTTTTTCACTGGGTCACAACCTATGTGCCTTTCCTGAATTTATATAACAGATAACCTACTTTCTTCCCTTTTGAACTATACATACGTTTTTCCACACAAAGCTTATTTTAATGTGTTTTTTGCGTATAGAGAAGATGAAGTATTCAATTTCAGGCTTTAAACAACAAGAAGAGTATTTAACCAACATGTAAGGATGCAGTAGAACGGAGATTTTACCCCTAGATAGATTTAATCTAAAATATGAGTTATTCTTTAGTTATACTGAGAAGATTCAACTCTAAAATGAGTGTTCCACTGATGAAGTACCAAGGCCAGAATGTTAAGCAACATTTTTTTGTTTTAGCTGGCCCACTTAAAATCAAATAATTCTTGTCCTGTGCTAGGTCTGGCTGGAATGGATTTAACTTTCTTCATAGGAGTCCGTAAAGTGCTGAAACACTGTTGATAAATTACACATGTTCTGGCTATTGCTGAACAGTATTTGCACAGTGTGACGGCTTTCTCGATTTTTTCCCACTCTGTCCCCTTCCTCGCCCCCAGCAAGTACGTTCAGGCTGGGCTAGAAGTTAGCAGTGGACACATAGCCATGAGAGCTGACCCAAACAGATATTCCATATCATATGACATTGTGCTCAGCAATAAAAGCTCAGGGAAAGGATTAGGACAAGGGAGATGTTCATGGTCATTGTGTTTGTCTTTCCATACAACCATTACGTGTTCTGGAGCCCTGCTTTCCAGGAACTGGCTAAATATTTTATGCCACGCTTCACTGCCTATGTGAAGTGGTGAATAAATTCATCTTTTTGCTTTGCTTGCATGCACAGCTTTTGCTTTTCTGCTAAACTGTTGTTATCTCAACCCATGAGTTGTCTCACCTTCCTTCTGGCTTCTCCCTCTCCTGCAGGGGATGGGAGTGAACAAGAGGTTGGGTGGTTGTTGGCTGGGGTCAACACCCCCCCACACCTTCCCTTCACCTGTCCAATTGCTGGATTATTGCCTGCAGTCACCCTTTATACAAGAAGCTAAAGTGAATTTTATTCAATGTGTGTGGTATCATGAACTTCAGTAAGAAGTACATTTCTCTGTCTGTGTGTCAGGAGCGCTGCTTACAAGATATTTCCTAAAGCCATGAATGAATTTATTCAAAATATACCTGTCTGTAAATGGAGTCCATCAAAAACTGTCTCATCATCATTTGTACAGGTTGCCCAGGAATAGAAAACTGCCACTTTCAGTGGCATTCTCACTTGTCGGTATTATATGTTTGGGTTACTTTCTAGTCCATTTTGTGCAAAAGAACCTATCACAATATTTAACTCTAGGAGGAAGTAGTCTTTGGCACAAAAAGTAAATTAACCTTCTGAAGTGAAACTTCTAGACTGAGTGTAGTAAAACTTTGGCAAGGCATGTCTATAGTGTCACTTTTAAACCTAGGTATCCTTTGGTAAAGCACTTCTCATGCTGCCAAAATGATAGATTTTTGCTTTTAGAAATAAGATTGAAGATTTATTTTATATTTTGTAAAATTCAGAGGAAAATAGTCTCCTTCTGACTAAAGGATACCTTTCAGGAGAAAATATGTATTATGCTACGACTTTATTTTGGTCTTCAGGTGAAAGTGTTGAAGAAAATGCAAGTGTTGTTGTCAAGCTCCTTATTCGACGACCAGAGTGCTTTGGACCAGACCTTAGAGGAGAAGGAGGAAATGGTTTACTGGCAGCTATGCAAGAAGCTATCAGAATCTCAGAGAATCCTTCTCGTGACCTTCCCTCACAAGGATATAAGAGAGAAGGGTAAGTAAACGTGAATGCATGTTTGGAAAATGATGATTTAATAGCTGGTTTAATCTCACCAGAGCTATATAGATAATAGACCCTATTGGGTAAGTCATTATACAAACCCAGAACATTAGAGATTCACACCCTCAAACAGTTGTCATGTGGAATTTGTGAAATACGATAATGTAGAATAAGAGTTATGGAAGAGAAGAAGCCTGAAGGACAAAGCAAATAAGAAGTCTGTTACAGAATGAAGCTAAGATAATGGTAAAGTGAAAGAGGAAGACAGAAGGGTGATATGAAGTAGTTATTACTGTTCAATTGTTTCCTAACTCTAAGGATTAAAAAAAAAAAAAAAAAAATTGTAGTCTGTAGCTAGAGGAAATGGTTGTATCTGATTTATAGTCTCTGGATCATGGATCTAGCTCCAGAGAGGAGCTATAAACTTGGATTAGCAAAAATAATCACTGGTATTACTGATTGTCTTTTAGTGATGAGGAGGAGGAAGAGGAGGAGATTGTGCACATGGGCAATGCAATCATGTCATTTTACTCAGCTCTCATAGATTTACTTGGACGCTGTGCACCAGAAATGCATGTAAGTTCATTCTGTCACTTGTTCAGAAAATGTGGGAGATTTGTAAACAGAACTGTATGTGTCTAACTAAAATAGTCTCTATTCAAAGGCTTTCTACTATCAGGAGGTATGCTTTATTACATTTTTCACTGTATCTATACAGTTGTGTTCCCTGCCAACTGTTCATAAAGAATCACTGACTTTTGATTCCTAGTGTTCTGTTATTTATGTAAGATTTGGGATTTTTGTATGATTAAAGCCAAAATGAACTACTAGTGGTACACATTTACACTGCCAATAAAATTTCTGAAGCTGGCCCTTTACTGTCCTCTAGAAAGCCACAAAAGTAATTTTCATAACAGTGTGATGCAGAGCTTCATTCTTGTGTACTGTTGAAATATGGTATTAACACTACATGAATACATAGAAAAATAAGTGAAATAACACTTTTGAATGTGTAATGCCTGTAAAATAGCCACATATAAAACTTGGTGTTAAAGTGACTTTTACTTGCCACTATTTAAAATGCTTTAGTAGCACACATCCAGATCAAAGTGCCATATTTATGTGTCTCAGTACAACAAAAAGCAAGAGATTTGACTTGTAACCTCCATACTTAAAATTACCAAAGCTATTAGCTTTACTACCTGTAAATTGTATCTAGCTGTATATTGCTAGTTTCATGTTAAGAAAATTACTGGAAGAGGTTTTCAGAGAGACAGATTGTGAATATGTAAGTTCTGCTAGAAGGTAAAACAAGTTGGTCACCCCATTATTGTTAATTCCTTTTGTGATTTTTACTGCATAAAAATAATAGGAAAATGTGTAGATACATCTGACAGGTTTGCATCTGTTCATAGTATAAAAAGGCAAGCTGAAAAGCTATCACTGAATGTTCTGTAAGTAACTTGAGTCTTTCAGAAATTTTTGCTTTCAGCACTTCGTCTGATTGATCCTTGGAAAGCTTAGCCATGTAGCTGTTTGTTTGTTTGTTTTATTAGGAATTTATAGCATCAATAAATTATCCATTTATGATACCAAAATTAGGAATGATGAAAAAGTAGGATAAGCTTAAAATCAGCATTCCTTTATAGTGCTGTGATAGATTGGATTTCTATGATTTTTTTTTGTAGTGTTTTGGAAACACTATAGTGTTTCCAAAAAACATGCTAATATCAGTATTTTTTTTTTTGTTATTATTTTTTTTTTCTGATTTCACTCAGTATTAACTTTCTTAATTGGTGCACTTTTTCTAACAGCTTATTCAAAGTGGAAAAGGTGAAGCTATTCGAATCAGGTCGATCCTCCGATCTCTAGTGCCAACTGAAGATTTGGTTGGGATTATAAGTATACCGCTAAAGCTGTCAACAGTTAACAAAGGTAACTTCATTACTTTTAGTATATAAGTTCACGTTTTGTAAAAAGCTGTTAACACATAACTTTCAGGTGTGAAATGTTCTTTAGATTTTAATTAGGTATGGATCAATTAGACCTATAGAAGAGATACTTGGTTCTGTGGAGCAGAGAACGTAAAAACATAAGAAATACCTTACTGGAACACTGCAGTGGCCCATCTATCCCAGTATTTTGTCTCATGCAGTTGCTATAGAGACACTATCTCTTTAGGTATAACACATAAGCTTGACCTCATTCCCTTTGTACTTTCATCACTCTGAAACTTAAAAATACTACAAAATCAAGATGAAAAAGGGTATTGATCATGTATTCTTGCTTGTTGTGTGACTGTTGATTCTTTCCTAGAAGTGGTCTTGTAGTTATGCAGGGTGGATTTATTTCCAAACATAACTTCCAAGATAACCCTACAAACTGTAATTTTATGTAAAGTATAAATGCAACAGAGGAAGAGGTTTTTATGGTATATGATCTACATCTTTCCTGTTAGTTGCTGCATGTTCCACTGGCTATAAGCTACCAATTTATCATTTTGTTCTACTCCAAAGTAATGTTATCCTCCTTCCCCTCCTTCTGTTGTCCTTTCTTTTTCACAAGGATTATCTATTCCTCCTTACAGTCATTCCCCTTTACAGATGGTTTATCATTTAGCGTCTGTTACTGGTGTCTTTGCTTGTATTGCATATTCTTTCTAGTCTAGTTTACATGATACAGAAATGAAAATTATTAACCTTCTGAAACTTCACAGTTACTATATATATTAATGTTTGTAATAATATGTGTCTTTAATTTTACCTTACAAATATTCTCTGTAATAGTAATGAAACACGTAGAATACTTTAACCATTCATTCTTAAGTTTGCATTTAAGACAGGAAGATTAATCAATTGCAATATGTTTTTTAATAACTACCTTGAATTCTTTTTCAGCGTGCAAGAAAACTGAACCAAGAATATGATTTCAGACATTTGATTTTAGTCAATAAATGTAATTATAGTGTCTTTCATTGTCTTCTTGTTTCTTGCTTATTCAGTGATTTTCTATTAAAAGTCATTATATATTTGTGTAGATGGCACAGTAAATGAGCCAGATATGTCTGCAAATTTCTGTCCTGATCATAAAGCACCAATGGTACTCTTCTTGGACCGTGTATATGGTATTAAGGACCAAACCTTCCTCCTTCACCTATTGGAAGTTGGATTTTTACCAGATTTAAGAGCTTCTGCCTCTCTGGATACAGTAAGTATTTTGCTATGCAGATTAGGTGCTTTAATGGCTCAATTAGTGTAATAAATGGAACTTCAAGTTAAAAAATCTTTAAAAAATTTGCTCACTGTAATCCCAAGCAGTAATAGTTCAGTATATTTTTATTCATTTCTTGAGTTTAAGTTTTAATTGTAAGCATTCAGTACCACAGAAAGCAATGATGTAGTGTACTTTAAATGCAGGCTTACCTTAATTACTGTAAGTACATGGGATATTCTGTAATAGGCTTTTATTTCATGCATGCTTTCCAATTGCATTGAAAATTCATGTATGTGCAGGTAGGAAAAATTGAGTGAGATGAAAAATGCTACCTAATGCTTTGTGATTTTTCATAACCTGTTTAAAGAAATAAGCTGCCTGTTTTCTTTTTTGCTTTTATTGGTTTAAAGAGCAGTGGGGCAAGAAATCAGTTTTTAATGGGATAAGTGGGATGACTTAATTTTCTCAAGTTTAAAAAAAAAAAAATAAAGGGCTTTTGTCCTCATGTATATACTGTGAATACTATATTAGTACCCAGCCACTAAAGGGACCTCAGGAATATGTCATTATTATGTTTTATAATTTCATATTTAGTAACTTTTATTCCATATGATACTAACAATCAATTACTACTTCATACAGGTTTCTCTAAGTACCACAGAGGCAGCTCTCGCACTAAATAGATATATTTGTTCAGCTGTGTTTCCATTACTCAAAAGATGTGCTCCCCTCTTTTCTGGAACAGAGCATCATGCCTCTTTGGTTGACTCCATGCTTCACACAATATATAGGTTATCCAAAGGACGTTCCCTTACAAAAGCACAACGAGACACTATTGAAGAATGCCTGCTTGCTATTTGCCAGTATGTATGATGCATATGTTCAAATTGATTTCTTTTGTGTGTGTATGGAAATAAGAATATGTATTTTAATAATTTTCTTCATTGTGTATAATGTAGAATGAAGAGAGTTTTATTCCTGCATGAAATAAATGACCTGACTGTATGACAGGATTTCTTTTCCTAAGAGAAAATAGTTCTGATTTTTCTGTTACTTATCCTGCATTCTACAAGCTGGTGCATTGCTATGAGCATTGCAATGATACAAAATGAATTCTGGTTATTTGTAAAAACAAAATTCTAGTTATTACCAAAATGTTTAGGTGAGTTTGACAGTGTATGTGTTGGGGATTTAAGGTGTTGACATGTTTGTATTTTTTCTTGTGGCTTGAGAAACCTTGTTCTTTGTTTTAAAAAAAAAGGAAAGAATGAAAATAAAAAAAGAAGCCAACGAAGAAACACTTAAACCAAAACATAAACTACCCATCATTCTCCAAATCTGAAAACTGATCCTAAAGATGAACTGAGCCTTGAAGTAGTAGAGATGTACAGATTTATTTCTAATAATAGTTATCATAATGTATTTACAAGACCAGTTTCAGTCACGAGTGTTTTGCTGCTTTGTAGTTTCATATCAAAAACCATTCTTTTAGGGCAATATTCTGTTTATTTTGCTTAGATTGTCTCCTCTATATATCTAAACCACCCTGAAGAATCCTTAAAATTGAACAAAGAAACAAACAAAACCCAATAGCAACAAAAAACACCCTTTCCTCTGATGTTATATGGGACAATCATACCTGTTGTCTAATTGCATAACAGAGTCCAAAATTTGCTTATCTTTGTGTTATATCATTAGATAGATGACATAGAGTCAGGTTCTTCAAACTTATTTAGAGAGTCTAATATTTGTTTTTTCATGATTTTTTATACACCAGAAGGTATTAACTATTCATTTTGTTTTTCGTTGTGTGCACACCATATGTTTCTCAAAATAGTTTTCATGAATCATTTGAATACCAATGTGGAAAATAATTTAAATTTGTATTTAATTTTCACTGGACTGTATGAATTTTTACTAACAAGAACTTCCTTTTTCATTTTCTTTACTTTTTTTTTTTTTTTTTTTTTTTTTTTTTTTTAATTACAGCCACTTACGTCCCTCTATGCTACAACAGCTGTTGAGAAGGCTAGTTTTTGATGTACCACTACTCAATGAGTACTGTAAAATGCCTCTCAAGGTAAATGGTGTATTTTGTGTACATGCATTCAGCATAAAACTCAGTTCACAATAATCTAGCTAGCTGGAGATAACAGTCTTTATGCTTCTTCAGCACAGCTCTACCACTCCCACAAAAAGATAAAGAAGAAATAAAGACTCTTTTTAAGATCTGTTAGAAGTAAAGAAATAAACAGTATTGGTGGGCATAAGTATAATATTTAATAAGAAATAAGTATAATAATATTTATTTAACTGTTTAAGCAGATGCTACCCAGTGTGTTATATTATTAAATATCAATGTTTTACACACTTTCACTTTTTTTTTTTTTTTTTTTTTTTTTACACCTAGCTTCTGACAAATCACTATGAACAGTGCTGGAAGTATTATTGTCTACCTTCAGGAATGGGAAGCTATGGAATTGCAGCAGAAGAAGAATTACATTTAACTGAGAAACTTTTCTGGGGAATATTTGATTCCTTGTCTCATAAGGTAATGATTGGAATTCATGTTTCACTATGGGCTTTCTATAAAAGCATTACAATGATAATTTGCAATGCCAAGAACAGAAAATGCCTGTATCAGCAATTCTTTCACATAATACAGGATGTATGACAAAGAATGTTTCCAATGAAGTAACATTCTAATAAAAAAAAAAAAAAAATTGAGTCCTGAATCATGAGGGATTTGGGATTTTCTCCAAATTAATAAAATGTGAGATTTTTGTTTTGATATAGCCATATACCTTTCCACTGGTAATGATTGCTTGCTGCACTAACAAGTCAGTGTTCTCTATTCAGCTTTATTCTACTTTGCTCTCCTAAACTTTTTATAATACTTTTTACTGACATATAATAGCATTATTTTTACAAAATGTCTGTATATGCTAATCAAATTACTGGTGTGTGCACTATAAATCTAAATTATCTATTTTCAAACTGACACTTGTATTTTGTTATTTTGCCAGTCTTTGCCTAAGTTAAAAACTATGATCCAACCATTGCATAAATAAACATTTTCCTGTAGTACTCTTCCAAGGTGTGATCTTAGGATTTTTGCACTTACTAATGTTTTTTTCGAAGTAATGTTACGTTTCTGATATTAGAAATGCCTTTCTGGATAGATACTTTTTGAACTTGTTCTCTTTGAACTTGGCTCAAAAATCAAGTTTCACTATGAGAATGTAGCAATATTTTTCAGTGCATCCCACTGAATGTCCATTCCAGTTCTAGTCAACAAATTTAGGTGATCGTTTCTCTATGCATCCTTTTTATAATACGAAAGTAAACATTGTCTCTTCACTACTCTAGGATGGCTTTTAAGCCTTATTTGTATTTGGTTTTAATGACTTCTTAGTCTGTCTCACTGCTGTCACAGGTAGAAACAGTGTCAGTAGGGCCTGAGGTCACGATGAACCATTTTTAATTTGTCTTAGTATTTTACAAATAAATGAAGACGATGTATTTCTGTCAGTATTGGTGGCCCGCTGTAATAGGATTTGTATCATTTTGTAAATGATTATTAGTCCAATGAGAGCATTGTGTAAAGCTGCTAAGCTACAGTGTTCTCCATTGTTTTGTTTTGTACTGAGATATTTACAGGTTTGGCGTTTTCATTGCTTCCAGATGTGTTAGTGGAAGTAGTTCACCCTGTGATCTCACTTCTTTTGCTTGTGCATTAAGCACTAAAGAACATTGTAACAAAACTAAAGGAAGTTAAAGATTCAAAGTTTCAGGCATTCTTCTTGCTGTAAAGTATAATTTTATCAGCAAGAATCTTCAGTGGAACTTAAAATTGCTTTTCAGCATTTTGTTAACACAAAAATAATAAATTTGTCATTCAAATTTAGAAAGTCATGTAGCTTATCTGTGTCTTTCAGTGAAGCAAGAGAAATATTTCTTCAATTTATTAAATAATTATAATAGCATGGAACTCTTGCACATCAGTGTTCAACAGTAAATGTGTTAAACTCTTTTAAAAGTACATCAGTATGCATGTTATACAAGTGGGGAATCTGAAGTGATTATTTTTCCCAGGGGCACTAAGAATGTAGTTTGAGAGCTTTTAATGAGAACCTGGACCTCCTATGATCTGCTGCTACTTTCTCTTTGCTCCCCTCCCCCCCCCCTTTTTTTAAATAACTTAATTTACACACTTAACTTAGTGTGTAACAATTGACCTTGAATGTTTTTCATGGCAAGTTAGCTAAGGATAGGATAAATTCTTCATATGTAATTGCACCATGTGTTTTTATGTATCAAGTACCATTATCTCTAGAGCTAATTATTTAGAAGACAAAATGCGCTAGTTCACCTCTTAACAGGACAATTCTGAAAGATAGTGAACTGGCTTTGCAACAGTAAAACACAGTTTTCTTTGACTGGCATGATTTAAACTTTAAGAAGTTTAGGGCAAAAGACGGATAAACTATTATGACTTCTGTAGTTAAAGACAGTATTTTGTAGATTACTGTACTTCTCTGACTAGGTAATCAACCTTTGATTCTTTCTATGTAGGCCTTAACAGCCTGAAGAAATCTTTACATGCTCCTACATGTATTGTATATGCTTATACAGCTGTCAGCATACTCTTACAGTAATTGGAACAGTCTTGAAAATGTATTGGGTTGATAACAAGAAAAATACAGGTCATACCGCAATATTTTTGCTCTGTGCTTAGTTTTAAAATGTGCTTTACTGTCTCTTTGCATCTTCTAATATTTGTACATATGGCTGATTGGTTTTCACTAACATTTTGCATGTTTTTCTGTTGGGTTTTCCAACCAGTTCCTATCTCTCCTGCAGAAGTACGATCCAGAGCTCTTTCGAATGGCCTTGCCTTGTCTAAGTGCTATAGCTGGTGCTTTGCCTCCTGATTATTTAGATACACGAATTAGATCAACTTTGGAAAAGCAGACTTCAGTGGATCCAGAAGGAAATTTTGATCCCAAACCTGTCAGTACAGCAAAGTGAGTAATGTATTTCGTAACAAATTCCTTTCCTTATATATTTTTATAACATTTTCCTTACTAACACTTTTTTCTCCTCTGTACAGAGCAGTGGCCAGTGACTGACTTTTTAATGATATTAGTACCTTTAAGAAATAATACAGGCATTTTTGCTTCTTGCTTTCAAATGCTTTGCTAGAACATTAGCGGCAATACCGGTTGTTCTCTGGATACTCAGTACCCTGAGCTGGTGGAAGGGGATGGGGAGCAGGATGTGGCCCTCATTATCCATGAAGAACTGGTTGGTGACCTGCTACGGCACTTAGATGTGCACAAGTTGATGGGGCCGGATGGGATCCACCCAAGGGTACTGAGGGAACTGGCAGAGGAGCTGGCCAAGCCACTGTCCATCATTTATCAACAGTCCTGGCTATCGGGGGAGGTCCCAATCGACTGGCGGCTAGCAAACGTGACGCCCATCTACAAGAAGGGCCGGAGGGCAGACCCAGGAAACTACAGGCCTGTCAGTTTGACCTCAGTGCCAGGAAAGCTCATGGAGCAGATCCTCCTGAGAGTCATCATGCAGCACTTGCAGGGGAAGCAGGCGATCAGGCCCAGTCAGCATGGCTTTATGAAAGGCAGGTCATGCCTGACGAACCTGATCTCCTTCTATGACAGAGTGACGCGCTGGGTGGATGAGGGAAAGGCTGTGGATGTGGTCTACCTTGACTTCAGCAAGGCTTTTGACACCGTCTCCCACAGCATTCTCCTCAAGAAACTGGCTGCTCTTGGCTTGGACTGGCGCACGCTTCGTTGGGTTAGAAACTGGCTGGATAGCCGGGCCCAAAGAGTCATGGTGAATGGAGCCAAGTCCAGTTGGAGGCCAGTCACTAGTGGCGTCCCCCAGGGCTCGGTGCTGGGGCCGGTCCTCTTTAATATCTTCATCGATGATCTGGACGAGGGCATCGAGTGCACCCTCAGTAAGTTCGCAGATGACACCAAGTTAGGTGCGTGTGTCGATCTGCTTGAGGGTAGGAAAGCTCTGCAGGAGGATCTGGATAGGCTGCACCGATGGGCTGAGGTCAACTGCATGAAGTTCAACAAGGCCAAGTGCCGGGTCCTGCACCTGGGGCGCAATAACCCCAAGCAGAGCTACAGGCTGGGAGAGGAATGGTTGGAGAGCTGCCAGGCAGAGAAGGACCTGGGAGTGATGGTGGATAGTCGGCTGAATATGAGCCAGCAGTGTGCTCAGGTGGCCAAGAAGGCCAACGGCATCCTGGCTTGTATTAGGAACAGCGTGACCAGGAGGGCTAGGGAGGTGATCGTCCCCCTGTACTCAGCTCTGGTGAGGCCGCACCTCGAGTACTGTGTTCAGTTTTGGGCCCCTCGCTACAAGAAGGACATCGAGGTGCTTGAGCGGGTGCAGAGAAGGGCGACGAAGCTGGTGAGGGGCCTGGAGAACAAGTCCTACGAGGAGCGGCTGAGGGAGCTGGGCTTGTTCAGCCTGGAGAAGAGGAGGCTCAGGGGTGACCTTATCGCTCTTTTTAGGTACCTCAAGGGAGGCTGTAGCGAGGTGGGGGTTGGCCTGTTCTCCCACGTGCCTGGTGACAGGACGAGGGGGAATGGCTTTAAGTTGAGCCAGGGGAGTTTTAGGCTAGATGTTAGGAAGAACTTCTTCACTGAAAGGGTTGTGAGGCACTGGAACAGGCTGCCCAGGGAAGTGGTGGAGTCACCATCCCTGGAAGTCTTCAAAAGACGTTTAGATGTAGAGCTTAGGGATATGGTTTAGTGGAGGGCTGTTAGCGTTAGGTTGGAGGTTGGACTCGATGACCTTGAGGTCTCTTCCAACCTAGAAAATTCTGTGTGATTCTGTGTGAACATATCCTGTTTAGCAGATACAAAACACACTACTCTTAGCCCTGTAAAGAACTTCAATATTCTGCAGAGTATGTAGTAAATTAGTACTTCTTATGTACCCCATTCAAAATATTTGAGATATTTACAGTTGATGCTGTCATTATTTAGAGTGTGGTACAGTGATGGCAAATGGTACAAGACCATCAAAATCTAGTAAGTGATTCAATTAACCTATTACCAAGTTTTTATAAAATCTCATTTAGTTTTGAGACTTAATCCTAGTAACCTGGTAGAGCAAAACAAGCAAATCATGTGTGATGGTTTAGTAGAGACATGAGCTTTTAAGTAATTCTAAAATACAGAGTTCTAAAATGTCTATATTCAAGAAATGACTATTGCTGATTGGTGATTGCTGTTAAAATCAAGACCCTCCACTAACCATCATTATTTAATGTGAGACGTCCATACTAATACTGTCTTGCGTTAAGAACTACCAAGAATTATGTATTTGAAGACTCTCTGTAAATGCTATTATAGCTCTGTTTTGCTTAGTGTTATTTATTCTAAAGAAAAAATACATACAAAGCGAAATGCCTTACCTTCATTTGGAGATGAAGCTTTTTTTTTTTTTTTTGCATAGATCAGAGTGCAGTAACTTACAATTGAATGACCAAACTCTCCTTTCTTTACAGCCTTGTACTTCCTGAAAAGTTGGAGTATATTGTCAGCAAGTATGCTGAACATTCCCATGATAAGTGGGCCTTTGATAAGGTAGGAACTGTTTTAAGACTGGCAACTGTCTTACCCCAGTAATACCTGAGGTGATTGTTGAAAACAAATGTGAGGTGTTTAAATGATAGGCACTTGTTCAGCGTGTGCATGTCTATATTCTTTAGGGATATGTGGAAGAAACATTTTGCTAAAGCAAGTGGATTGATACTTGTCACTTTTTCAAAGTGAATTTGTTAAGACAAATATTTGGTAGGGACTGAGGAGGGGTGCTTAATTTGTTTTGTTTCTGTTTTTTAAAGTAAGAATATATATTTCTTAGCATCATATTGCCTTGGTAATGATGGTCTTTTAATGGAAGTCAGAAATTCAATTTTACTGCAGCAGCTCTGTGATCTGAGAGTACCTGGGAAGTCTAATATCGTTTATTATTTCAGAAAATGTCGTTAGAGTTTTTCTTTATTCTTGACTTTGAGAACCACACATTGATTTGCCCTATAGTTTTCCAAGTGTTCTATCACTGTGTTGTCTGTGGTTCAGCACTTCGAAAGAGGTGTAAGGCATATGTATAATGTGATTTTGAACTTTTAAATGTTAAAATGAAACATTAAATTTATTGAAGGGCTGTTTAGTCTTAACAGTTTGCAAGTTTTGATGTTAATAAATAGAACTTGTAGAGTTAAAACTGAGCAAAATGAAGTTTGATAGAGTTGCAGTTTTTACTAAGTATGTTGAAAGTGTTTGGATATGAGTAACTCATTTAATCCAAGAATGAATTTTAAGCGTCTCTTTCATTGAAGGAAAAGACGGGATAGATTTATGTAACTTATTGTGACAATTAATAACAATTACATTGAACAATTATACAGAAATAACAATTCTGTTATTGTATGTGTCTATATATGCAAATCTGTAGAGAAAGACTACATTAATGTGTGTATAGTTACATATATCTCAAAAGTTAAATTTCGATTAATATTCTTTAAAGCAAAGGCTTCAGTAAGTTACCTTCATTGATACTTGATCTGTTAACATCATATATTTCATAAGACAAGCAGTGTGTTGCTTCCAGAAATTGCATCACAATTCTTTTTCTGAGACTGCTTTTGGTATGATGTTAATTAGTTCAATCACCACAGCCTGTATCTTTGATACTAAATCAGTAGAGAGTATTGATCACCGCTTGTCATCTGTGTTACGTAAAATTATAATTTTGACACTGAACTTAAAAACAGATACTCATTTCTCATAGGCTAATGCAGAGTCAACATAGATGTTTGATTACTTCCAGAAATTGAAATTTGGAAGCAAGTAGAATCTTTCTTCTCTCTGTTGCTGACTGTAGCTTCCCAGAGAGTAGACAAGCTTTTTTCTTTTTGTTTTGAAACTTTAGCCAGTACCACGTTAATGCATTAATCATTAGTCATTCAAACCATTAGTTTGAAAGTGGCCAGTGTATAGTAGAGTCACAAATCTTTGCATGAGACTTACTGCTGATAGTTAGACTCTGATCTTCCCAGGCCATGTTTTATTCTGGTGTATCCACAGATGGATGCATTCTATTACACACAAATTTCTGTGGCACAGTGTAGACATTGGAGTAGATTAGCAATTCAGTATGACACACAAAACTTGCTGTTTCTCACTCATCTGTGATGCTCTCATCTTATTTCACTATATATATATCTTTTCAGACTAATAATGGATGGAAATATGGTGTTTCACTGGATGAAAATACGAAGACTCACCCATTAATAAGACCTTTCAAAACTTTAACAGAAAAGGTAATAGAGAATACTTAAGCTGTATTAATGGAAAGTAGCTTGATTTTGTATACTTTTTTCTAATACAATTCAAATTTATTATACAACTGGAGGACAGGCAAACTCCTCTTATCTTACAGATAAGAACAGCGATCTCTATATGCTACAGTGATTGTTTAGTTAATAGAGTCCTGCATAAATGATACGCTTCTGCTAGGCAGCCTTCATAGGCCTGAGCCAATTAGTAATAAAGGCAGGGTTTTCAGGTCTCTGTGGATGAGGAAGTGACTGGCAACTACTCTTGTGTTCTAAGTAAAAGTAATCTAACATATCTAATTGAAGGTAATTCTGTCTTCAAGAAAGATGGTAGAAAATTTTAATGAAATGGGAGAACGTGCTTCAGTTGAAATTGGAGAAAAAATATTAAAAATATTTTAAATACACTTTACATTTGAATTTCTTGACTGGGCATGAATGTTTTTTAGTTGTCAAAACACTGAACTAAACTGGAATTTTGTTGTATATTTTTGCAGTGATTCACTAGGTGACCTAGTTAAGTCAATTACATTTGTCCCCCTTTACCGTACTTTTCCCATTCAGAAAATTGAGATGACAAAATTAGGAGTTCTCATTTCCCAAGGTTTGTAAATTGCTTTGATATCTTCAGAGAGGGCCTGAAGTATTGTTGGTTGAATTATTATTTAAGCTGTTTAAAGGGATTTTTCAAAATGGTCTCAGATTTGAAGTTCTGAACTATTTCTAAAATCAGGTCTTTCCATAAAAACTGTTAAATAAGTATCATAAAAATTCTTATTTATGGTTAAGAGTTGAAATACTTTTATTATGTTGATTTGAGAAGTCTTAATACGATGCACTCAGAATTTTCTTTCCTACAACTTTTCAGATTTTGTATAACACCTTTACATTTCGAAGGACTGAAAGCTCTCCCCTAATTTGCTGTTGATGGCTGTACTTACACGAAGAGGTTTATAGATCAGTAATGTTCTGTATCTGTAAATAGATATAAATAGAGGAATGCTTAAAAAAAAAAAAAAAAAAAAAAAAGCTTTGTGTTCAAATGTACATACTTAACTAATTTCTTGTAAATGAAATTTGTAATTTTAGTGTCATCAGTCTTAGATAATTTTGGGCTGGAGCAACTAATTAGTAGGTTTCCAGATACAAACTACATTATTGCTTCAGAGCTCAACTTCCCTTAGTTTTTAATAGACATATTAACAGTCAAAAATAAAAGCAAAAAGGTGTGTAACTACTTTAAAGCTTGTTTCTCATGCAAAAAATATTATATAATGTCTACTGGATTTCTTTAACTTTTGTGGCATGTGACAATTTATGATGAAGAACAGAATATTTTTACTAAGTTTTTGCTGCTTGTTAAATGAAGAAAATTATTTGCTTCAAAGGAAAAAGAAATTTATCGTTGGCCTGCTAGAGAATCACTGAAAACCATGTTGGCCATGGGATGGAGCCTAGAAAGGACCAAAGAAGGAGGAGAAACAATATTACATCAGCGTGAAAATGAAAAGCTCCGCAGCATATCTCAGTCTAGCCAGGTGAGATGGAATTGGTTAAATCTGGAAGAAAAAAAAAAAAAAAAAAAAAAAAAAAGGCTTGGTTGTTAATTTACTGAGAAACTATACAAAAATATGTTTATTTTATATTCTTTTCAATGAAAAGAAGCTTCTAGAGTTAGAATTCTGAGATTGGAAGTCTCGTCACTATAATAAACAAATACACTGTAACATTAAAGAGGGGACTGCAAAAAAAGTGCAGTTTTTACAAAGCCAAGGTGGTCAGAGACCATATCTCTTAATTTTCTAATGGAGAGGGATTTTGTGTAGTCATTTAAAGAATACATGGCACAGTATTTAAAGCTTTTTGTTTTACAATAGTTAAATCTAGAAAATTTCTTTCTTGGTCAAACAGAAGAACCTGAAATTGGCTTCTGTCAGGATTATTATGACAGACAAATAAGATTGTTCATTTAATACTTTTTGTAAAATCTTACAGGCAAGTGTTGCAGATAAGTATATAGTGCATAGCATTTTGATGTGATAAAGACTATTTCTTTCATTTGTAGTTGTTTTTTCGTTGTAGTTGCTAATATGTTGACCTATAAAATTAAAAAATGGTTTCAAACAAACAAAATGCATGACATGATTCAGTACAGGATTTCAGCACGTTTAACTTCAGTACATTTGAAACCACTGATTTAGGTGTGACTTCACATTTAATCACAGGAATTAGGTTTGTTACATTGGAGCTTTCACACTTTAAACATTTCAAGACTGCATAAATATTTTAGACCTTTTTCTTAGTCTGTGAATTCTTTTAGACAATAATTAACTTTAACTTTTCATTATGGTGTCTTATCTTTAATATATGTTGTTCATTCGTGTGGTTGTCACACCGTTCTGTCATGTTCTGAAGACACATTGAATGCCTCATGATTGGTCTCCTTACTTAGGCTGAAAAGCATATAAAAGCAGGTTGTCATCTATTGCCAGCAGAGGCATCTGAGTTTTTTTGCATGTTTCTCATTTCCATATCAACAGATGTACTGTTAATCATCCCATGTGTTGCCAGCACATTACGAGGTGAAAGGTGAACACAATTTCTCAAGGAAGTTTAAAAAAAAAAAAAAAAAAAAGTAAATACTGTCACTGATTAGATCAATAAGAGAGGTGTTGTAGTTGAATATTGAATTCTTTTATCTAAAATATTTTTTATTTGAAAATAATAAAATAATTCTTTTCTTTTTTTTTTTTTCCCCTCAGGGAAATGGATATAGCCCAGCACCACTTGATCTCTCTAATGTGGTGCTTTCTAGGGAGCTTCAGGTTTGTATTTGTATTTTGCATACTTTGTGCTAGAATGTTGTTGTTTAATCCAGAAGGCAGCTGAGCACCATGCAGCTGTTTGCTCCCTCCTCCCTGCCACAATGGGATGGAAGAGAGAATCAGGGAAAAAAATAAAAAAAATAAAATCTTGTGGGTCGAGATAAAGACAATTTAGTAGGAAAGAAAAAGAAGGAAAATAATAATAATAATGATAAAAGAATATACAAAGCAAGCGATGTACTATGCAGTTGCTCACCACCTGCAGACTGATGCCCAGCTCCTCTCTGAGCAGTGCCCCCCACCAGTTTCATTGTTCGGCATGATGCCATATGGTATGGAATACCCCTTTGGCCAGTTTGGGTCAGCTGTACTGGTGCTGTCCCCTCCCAGCTGTTGCACACCCCCAGCTTCCTCAATGGCAGTGCAGTATGAGAAGCTGAAAAGTCCTTGACTTAGCGTCAGGACTGCTCAGCAACAATTAAAAAGTCAGTGTGTTACCAGCATTATTCTCTTCCTAAATCCCAAACACAGCACCATACCAGCTAGTAGGAAGAAAATTATTTCTGTACCAGGCAAAACTAGGACGTGGAAAGACTTAGTAGACTTTGTTATTGATGATTTGAATTTTAACAGATTTTATGAGTGTACTTCTGTCTTTGTTTGTGATTCACTGTTGTAAAAAGGTTCACATATATTATTTATAAATTTTAAAAAGAGATTTCTGCTCTTTATCTCATTGGTGCTTCTTGAGTTCCTAGAACAAGTTAGCGTGAAGCCAGGGAAGGGACTGTAAACAGCTTTTGATATATATTTAGCCTATGCCTGTGCTTACTTTGTATAACAGTTGAATATATTGATGCTCCTGATGTTACGCACAGACCATGTGCAGCCATATGCTTAAAAGCCTGAGAGAATGGAAGAATTCATATTATTATTCCAGACAGTTTCATTGTAAGAAAGAAAGCTGCAAAACACAGTTTTGCTTGTGTATTATTTTTCAATATATTACCCTTATCGATAAAATGACGTACAAATTTTAAATAGAGCAATAGTAGTGAAAAAGTTTATACAGAATGAAGAAAGTTTTTTGTTTTTTTTTTTTTGTTTGCTTGTATGTTTTGTTTTTGTTTTTTATTTTTCCTTGAGGGATGCCTACATGTTTTTAGTGTGCTCTTCAGTGTGTTAAGAACTTATAGGGCTTCTACTTTTATTTTCTACTATTTGCAACTCTTCTCACCCTCCCTCTCAACCATATTGAGTAAAGAAATCTCTCTTTACCTCAACAATATTTATACCATCTGCCTTGCTTCAAACTTGCATATTAGTATTCCTTTATGATTATACATGCAACAGGCATCTCTCTTTTTTTTTTTCTTTCCTATGCTCATTCTAGAGTAATTTCATCTCCTGTGTTAACAACCACAAAGATGCATATTTTCTTAGGCTTTATTTTGTCGTTAGTTTGTTTCAACTCTCCATCTCACTGAAGTTGTTCCTTCTGTGTTGTCTTTTCCTAAAGGTCACCATGATCAGTACCTGTCTTCAGAAAATTGAATGTCAGACTTTCTGTCTTCCATATTAAGATTTCCTTTCTGTTCTTGGCTGCATGTGCTGTTGACTTCTTGTCTAATTTTAATCATCTGCTCATGTTGCTTTCTTCTCTCACTGTCATTCTTCACTTCACTTTTCTTTGTACATCTCAAAATTCTTATTAGTTGACTGCTGGGGTTAGTTTTGCCATGCCAGTATCCTCCTCCACTCCTGTTCTTTTGATACAGAACTGTTTAATCAGTTCCCATTTCTGTTGGAAATCCATGGCCAAGCTGATTTTCTTAACTAAAATTTATTTTCTAGATTCTTTCAGCTCTATTGTCTTATAAATAGTGTCTTTAATTTCAGTCTAATAATCAGGTACCCATTTACTTCTTTCCACCCTCATTCCATCTTTAAATGTAGTCCTCCTCATGCCTCTACTTCTTTTTCTGCAATAAGTGTTTCCAAGGGAAAATTGAAAGCATTCTATCACTTTCTCTTTTTGGATAGCCTGTTTTCTTTCTGTTTATCTGTATTCACAGCAATATGGTAGTTCAATTAATATAAACCATTTCATAGACTAAACCATGTGATACAACTAAACTTTTTCCCTCTTCTTTTCCTTTCCATATGCTTTTCCTAAGAGTTTTGTTTGCTCAGAACCTCACTCAAGTGTATTCATCTTCCGTTTATTGTTTTTGTCTACATGTATAAGCTAAAGATTCTAACTTCTGAAGATTCTAAGCTAAACTTTCTGCCTTTTGTCTCTTTGATGTTCCCTTTCAGCCACAGTTTTGCTAAAAACAATTAACCTCTTTTAGCTTCCTTTTGTAAAAAAGGATCTCCATTTCCCTGTCCTCATGAATACTTTCAAAAAGGGAAATAATCTTGTTGCAGTTAAATAGTTGTTTAGCTATTGTTACACTGTTGTGTATCAACACTGCATGTTTTTTTGCTTGATGACTAATTATCTGATGACTAATTATATGATGAGTAATTATTAGTTTATCAAAGGTTATTGATTTTAAATTTCTTGTTTTTCTTTTTTTTTTTTTTGCACAAAAAACATCACTCCTGGTTTTCCTTCAGTTTTCATTCTTCTTTCATCCAAGAGCTCATTGAATTCAATATTTACAGTGACTATTTGACAGTGTTCTTTAATCTTAGTGTATCCAACATGCAATCTAATCCCTGTTATGTACTGACACACTGTTATCACTAGTTCTGTATTGATCTTTTTCTAGCCAAAACGCAGTTAGTTTTCAAAAAATGCCTTGTTTTGATGCATTTTTCCCTGCTGATGTTCTAGGAATTATATCATCTATTGTGTTGTTTGTTTGTTTGTTTGTTTGTTTTTTTCTGTGCATGTGTGATTGTTCTATTGGTTCTCTTTCTACCTTTCTAATCATTCTTTCAAAGTATACTAAGTATACTGTCTTGGCATTTTAGTACTTCTGTAAAGAAGTTCTCTGTATTGCTTAGTCCTAGGTCATTTTTCCTTGGTCTACAAGGAAGGAAAAGTTTATTTGGGACAAATCACATAATTTCATTCTCTCCAAAACAAATTCTACTTTTCTTGAATGTCTTCCTTGTCTTCTGTCCTTCTTGACTCAGAACTTCCTCCAGCAGATCCTTCTTCACGTTTCCGTTATTGATAACTGTAGTTGGTATAGATATCCTCATAGTGTCTCAGACATAGAATTTCAGCATTATTTACTTAAATCTCTCACACAGCCAGGCTATTTATCTTAGCTCTAAGATCTAAAGCTTGGTCCTTTGGAGTGAAAATTTTATCCATGGTTTTGTTGTCTTATGTTTTGATTTCTTCATCTCTTTTCTTCTTAACTACTACAGTCATTCCCAACTAATTAGAAAATGCCTCCGTTTAACATTTTTTGTAATCTATTGCTTCTGCCTTTGTACTCAGACAAATGAAATCTACTTCATATTACTTTGTTTTGCTTTCAGATTTTTCTGTTAACTCTTCCTCATTTTTCTCATTTGTTATACAGCATCAGTTTTTATACATTTGATAGGCCATGATACCATCCCCCATTATCTATATGCTAAATTGCAAACCAGTATGTTGCTTTTTCCATTGTTGCCCTTCATAAGTATTTGTAGTGCTACTTCATTAAGCTTTTATAAGAACAGACTCAAGACTGTCCTTCATATTATCTGTTAAAAGAGATCTGTTAGGCTGTTTATGTGCAAAGACTGTAAGCTGTATTTGTGTCCAAAGGATCTAAACTATTATAAACCAGAATATAAGAGAAAGAAAGTAGTCTGTACTTCCTGAAAAATAGATGTTTATATTTAGTTGTCTCATCATCTGTGCTGAGAGATCTTTACGTTTTTTTCTTTGTAGATTGTCTTCACATTGTCTAATGCCTGCCTTCAGCATAGATTCTCCTTGTACTGTAGTTCACTCTTAGACATCATACAATTAGAAGACACTTATGGTTATTTTGTTTTATGCATTACAGTCCGTAGCTTAATAGGTACTGCTTTATGACTAAAGTCATTTAAGAACTAGCATAAGGTAATAATAAGTAATGACTTTATCACTGTTTTATTTGACCTGGAAAGCATCTGTATTTTTTGTGTCCCACTTTACTGAGGTAAATGCTTGGATGCATAAACCAACTCAGCCAAAGTTTCTATGGGTGATGTTTCTTTACCAAAGACTGTAGATTATACTCAAGACTGTAGAATTATGTATAATTACAGAATTATTAATTTTTCATCTTTTAATTTTGCATCGTCTTATTTTTCCTGATGGCAATGTAGGGAATGGTTGAGGTAATGGCAGAAAACTACCATAATATATGGGCCAAAAAGAAGAAAATGGAGTTGGAAAGCAAAGGTAAGCCAGAATCCTGTGCCAAAACCACACAAAAAAGACAAGCAAAATGAGGGAGAAGAAACAGTCTGAAAGAAGACAGTGTAAGACAATCTAAATTGAATAGTTTATTTTTGTATTTGAAGCAAAATAAATCTTAGAACAAATAAAAACCCTTACAGTTCTCTCAATTTTTACCAAAGGTGGAGGTAGTCATCCTTTATTGGTACCTTATGACACGTTGACAGCCAAGGAGAAATCACGGGACCGTGAAAAGGCACAGGAGCTGTTTAAATTCCTTCAAGTGAATGGTATAATCATATCTCGGTAAGGTGCATACTTTTGAAATAATTGCTTATATTCAGTGCACAAACCATGGTAATTTTCTTTATCTCACTGCATCCTGTTATATGTTAATATATTTACTGTTTGGTATATCTTCTATCTTCTGTAAATCAAAGTCCTAATTATTTTTATGTTCAGAAAAACCCGTCTGAAATAGTGTAGAGAGCTAACTTTTAATATGTGATCATAGTAAATACAAAATGCAACAGTAGTATAATTGAGCAAGCAGATGATTCAGAACTTCTAAATTAGCAACCAGCAGCTGTCAGTAAGATTATGGGAAAGTAAATCTGAGGCCTGATACTGTAAAGTGGTTTTTAATCTAGTACTTAAGAAAAATGTTGTTTTGAGTTTTCTGAACTAGTAAGACAGAGTGGGCATTTTTGCAGGCATTTCCTCCTTAACTTGCTCAAGCAGAACAGCATATTATTTGTACTATAAATTGAATTGCTGTATCTGGACATATGTTGGCCTTTGGGATTTTACTCCGTCAAAATTAAAATAGCTTATTATTATACTGTATTTCTGGTTTTGTGTGATGGATTTGTGAGTTACTGTATCATAGCTGTCATTTACATATTACATGCAAAATTCCTGAGCACATAGGAAACTGCCATTTTGCTAGCATTAAGCATTTTTGTAATCTACACTGTATTCATGAACAATATTTTTTGTATGTACATAGAGACATATTTACTTGTTTTCATTTGTTTTTTTCTTCAAATTTGTGCCTTTAGTGAAAGTATACATCCAAAAAATTATATAAATTGATTATTAGGATCTGCAAAAGTTACCTTCAGTGGTTTCAGTTGGCTTTACCAATTAATACCATTTTTAAGATATTAGAAGACAGAGCTCTAAAGATACATTTTTGCAGTACTTCAGAGAAAAATTCAGTTCTACAAAATATGTAGGTTCTCAGCTTGAAGTCAAATAGTATGCATTCTGGTAGGCATTTTTATATCCTCTATAACTGCTTTAGAAATATTGTTTAAGAGAAGCAAATTTAGTTCCTGCAAAGGAAAGGTCCTTGAAATATCAATGGAATTGCTCAAAAGCAATTTAATACCTCTTTACAGCTGCATCTGTTATAGTTAGGAGGGCAGTGTTTTGAGTGTTGAATAATGAGATAAGTCAACTTGAAAAGAATCTTTTCGGGCTGTTTGTGGGCTATGGGCAAAGAGTTGCAGTAATTGTCTGTATCAGGGTGAGTCAAGATTATTGTCCAAGTGTTTTCTTCAGATGAATACGTACATTTCTTAAGTAAATATAAAATCTTTTAAAAGTACTTTTAAAATCTTTTTAAAATACTGATTGAAATTATCACATTTTCAGAATGACATTTTTAAAATGTAGGACTACAGAATCAGAATCATTGAATAGTTTGGGTTGGAAGGGACCTTCAAAAATCATCTTGTTCCAACCCACTTACAGAGACACCTTCCCCAAGACCAGGTTGCTCAATGCCCAACCAACCTGGCCTTGAACACTTCCAGGGATGGGGTGTTTTAAAGATGCTTTAAGCATCTTTCAGCCTATACAAGTGCTTTTCATGCTGTCTTTTGTCATTTAACATAATTACATTAAAAAACAAACAAACAAAAAAAAAATTAGGAAAGTACTTGTAATCTTTTAGTAACCATAAATTACTATATAAACTCAAAAAGAGAATATTTACAGTGACTTCACTGAAAATTCAGGTAAATACTTAGTTGCTTTATCCTCTGTGAAAATGAGCCAGCAGGAGACACCTGTCAACCATACATAGCTCTTATTGCAGTCATGTATCATGTACATGAATAAATACATATCAAATAATGTATGCATGTTGTAAATCAGTTAATAGGTCATAAAAGTATGTAAACTAGGACTCTTCAAATAGATTTTTTTTTGTCTTTAAGTGAAAATGTAAGATGGGGGAGATTAGAAAAGTCCTTTTATATTTATGTATAAACCGGTATTGGAATGCATTTCTTGGTTTCCTGGTTCTGTTCTCCAGACTATACCTGTTCTTCTTCTCCTACCCATCTTATAATATGGTCATGAACCATGTTCTTATTATTAGCGTTTTCATTGTTAAAATTTCTGCTGCATCAACCTTCTTCTGCAGAATTAGTGATTTCCTTGGATTCACCTCGTAGCTGTTTTATCTAATCTTCATTTATCCTCCCTAATTTACTTCTGAAACAGTGCTGAAGAATTTCAGGACAAGTGATCATTTCCTCCATTCCACAACACTGAGTCCATCAACTTCTTTGCTTTCTTGCAAGGAAGTTTATTCCATGCCACAAACTTGCCTGCTTCTTTTCTATTCTTCTGTAGTCCAATAAATCTGCATTCAATGTTTTCTGCATCTCCTTTAGCCAGGTTGTCTTCTCTAATTGATAAAGGGAGAGTCTTCCTATCTACCGCTATTTGAAGTGTACAGAAGCATTTGAATATAGCCATTATGCATAGCCAGTGTTTCCTTATCGTTATGAGTTGTTATGATGGAAATTCGAGTTAGAACATGAAACATAAACTGTTTTTAACGTTTCTTGCTATGCAATTAATAACTAAGAGTTGCTGTGGAAGGTCATTTTCTGCTATTTACAAAAATTTACCATAAGCAAAAGATTAAAAGGAATAGAATGCTTCTTAGTACTGTCAACATTTGTACTACTGTCTTCAGCAATGCAATTTATCTGAATGCTTTCTAAAATAGGGGTCTGAATGACATGGATTTGGATGCTTCATCCATGGAAAAGAGGTTTGCCTTTAAGTTTCTGAAGAAAATTTTAAAATATGTTGACTCTGCTCAAGAGTTCATTGCACATTTGGGTAAGTTGCAGATTTTATTTTGAAAATCATTCAAGTCATTGATATTTAAATATTTGGATTGGTATGTCTAAACTTGTAGAGACCACTACTTTTATTGCCTTTAAGAAACTGTAATTTTGTCTTTAAATTTGCAGTTTGATTTCTTGGACATCTTAGCCAGTAACTGGCTAAACTGTTTCTGCTGTTTTCTTTGTATTTCTTAAAAACTAAGTCTCTAAGGTTGTACCACAGCTAGTGTGTTGTTTATTATTAACCAACTTTTTATTCGTGTCTACCTTTATTGTATCTTTGCAGAAGCCATTGTAACCAGTGGAAAAACTGAAAAATCTCCACATGACCAAGAAATAAAATTCTTTGCGAAAGTGAGTGATTTAGTACTTCAAGTAATACATATATATACATATTACAGATGTAATATATATCTATAACATTCAGAATATGGAATACAGAACATATACAGAACATAGAATTCTGTAATGTAAGACTTCTTTTCAGGTAACAGAAATATATCTTTCCAATTTTTTTTCCTGGTAAGTAATGAATGATATGTCATTAAAAGATATTTCCAAATGTGTTCCAGAATAACTCAATATATTTGCTGGATTCAAACGTTTCAGATTATTTCAATGTATTTCAATATATTTGCCAAATAGATTATACAGGATAAGGAATATAGAAATTAAAAGGCAGCTCATTTATTACATGAAATGAAATCCTCTTACTAAATATATACATTGATTATTTATATTATTTTTGCCTCAGTATAAACTGAAGCATGTAGTATTGTTTATTTAACAGGAATAAATATTGCTATGCATAGTAATTTCTTACACATTTGTATGACAAATGTGCTAAGATAAATGCTGTTGATGATCAAATTTGAAGTAAGGAACATTTAGGATTTTATTTAGGAGCTTAAAAAAAAAACCTCTCCTTTTATATGTGTACTGGACAGTTATGTGAAGAGTGGAGAGGAAAAGTCCTCTGGTGATGCTCGTAACAGTTAAATGTGAGAAAACTAAGCTTGCAGTATTAGATCCAAAATATATAGATCTGTGTAACACTGTTTAATATTCTTGTAGCTTTTAATTTAAATTATAATACTTAAGATTTTAATTTATATGACTTCATATCTGAAATGAGAAAATACAACTGTAACAGAACTTCTAAAATTGCTTGATTTCACTTTGACAAATCAGAGCATTGTTGCTACACGTACCATTGTGCTCTGTGAAAAATACATTTTGTATCTGTATTTCTTAGGTTCTTTTACCATTAGTTGATCAGTACTTTACAAATCACTGCCTGTACTTCCTGTCTTCTCCAACAAAAACACTCAGTAGCAGTGGATATGCATCAAATAAGGAAAAGGAAATGGTAGCAAGGTAAGTAGCAAATTAAGATACGCAGGAGTTTTTTATATAGATAATAAAAAGTCTCTTAGGTTAGTTAGTTCAAAAGCTCACTTTCCTGAAATAAAAAGTGAAATAGTTTATTTTTTTAGCAGAATTGCAGATTATGAATAGCATTCTTCATCTTACTATTCTTTAATATCTGATTAAAGAATTGAACATATACATTATATATTAAAATATATTAATTATACATATTATTAATTATATATCGTTAAAGTTCAGTTTCCACATCAGTTCCATATGTAAGGAGTTCTGTTTATCCTTTAAGTATCCCTGTAGGTATTATAGTGAATATTTCAATACTTAAGAACTTTATGAAATTAAACATTTTTTAAAAAGGTTTTCTTGGTTAAGTTAGATACCACTGAATGTCTCTTTAGTGTCTTATGGTTTTGATGAAAACTTGTCTTTATGTAGACTAGCACCCTTATTAATTAATAGTAATTAATTGACTAATTAATTGTCAATGGCCTAGAGTATTGCTTGCTTAGCAACTCTACTGCCATTGTCTCCTGCCAACCTCATTGTAAACTGAAGACAACTAGTCATTTTGTACTGCTATGTACTGTGTATAATCGCTTGTTCTTTCTGGTGTTATCCAGTATCCTCTGGTTTGACCAAAACTTGAGAAGCTTGTGTACTTTCAGTTTCATTGCTAAACAGAGAACATGCCATTCTAAGACAATAAATCAGATTGTTTTTCTAATTACAAAATGTAAAGAACCCTCAACCTTATCTAAAATATCTAAATATTATCTAAAAAAATAAAGTTAAATATTATCTAAAATTATCTAAATTATAATTTAATTATTATTTATAATTATAATCAGACAAGATAAAAAAACACATTTTACATACTAATTTCATATTTATGGTTCTAAAGAGAGAAACTTAACAAAAATGGTGATATGTGAAAGGAGACAGTACACATTCTCTGCATATAAATTTCAGATTTATAGAATCATTTAAATCTTTCTCTCCCAGTACGATATTACTTCTAATAGCAGTTCTCTGATATGTTAGCATTGTGTCCCAGGTTCATTCAATGTGTTCTCATGCAACCTTGTTTTTGCTTGTGCTGCAGATGACATTCAGCTAACAGTGAAATGAATATTAAATACTAAAGAATACACAGGAGTAGACAATTTATTAAGAGCTGCTTCATTACTTGTTTTGTGTCCCTGCTTTGTTTATTATACAGCTAATCGAAAATAAAATCATGTTCTCTTCTTTTATCATGACTTTTGACACTAGATCTGTCATTTGAATTTCGTAAACATTGACTTGTGGGTATGGACTGTTCTTTATTTCTTTTCATACTCAGCATTTTCTACTTGGAAATAATAGAAATGCCATATAATCAAACCCATATACCTAGTGCTTTAGCAACTGTGTTAAAAAGGTAGCAAGTTACTGAGAGACACTTCAGAGAGTTGTACTTCACCACTGCCATGTCCAGATAAGCTTTCCTTCTCCGATTTTCTCTTCAGAATCTCAGTGTCCTTCTTTACAATTAATTATTTTCTGATGAGAATGCTTATTAATTATCATGTCTGGCATAAAGTAAAAAGTTCTATTGATATAAACACTTTTCAGAAGTTTTTATTTCAGCAAAATCTAAACTGTATGAGCAAAATCTAAAGCAAGTTTATGGGATAAGGAAAATAATAGTTCTCTGAGCCTAAGACTTCTCTCAGAAGAATTTGCACATCAAACATTATGAAGCAGGCATTATTTAGTTGACAGAGTGCACTACAGATTTGATCACCAAAAAAAAAGTTTTGCCCAGGCCTTGTCAAAGGTCCTAGGTATGAGACAACTGAAGTACTCTGGCAGGAAATTCTGTATTTCTTGACATCCAGGTTACTGAAAGAACTGCTATAGTGCACCATTTGCCATCTGTGAAAGTAGAGAACAATTCCAGTCTGTCATGGAGGGCTGAGGATAGTACAGTGCTCTTGGGGTCTGACCTTTAGTAAAATTATCTAATATACCCCAAAAATGGGTTGCCTTGTGCTAGAATGCCATAAAAAAGGGCACAAGGGTCTTTTAATATCTTACCACTGCGTGTTTTCATGAATCTTGGAACAAACTGAAGGATGACTAAGAGTTAACTGAGGCATGTGTTGGGAACATATGTACATGTAAGATGTTGTTAGGAGATACTTGGAGTGTAGATCACTGGAGAGTCCTTAGGGATCTATTTGATTTCTTCCATTATGTCCCATCTATTGTTTTTTATTATTCTAGCTTGCTTTTTTTTTCCCAGGTTCTACATTCCCGTTACTGAATTCTTGTTCTAAATTCTACTCCCAATGGCAAAATTCAGAAACAGCTGGCTGCCTTTCCTCATCCTCTCTCCTGTTTTTTATTTCCCAATGGAAAACCAGGATCTATTGAGAAGACATCTGCCTGTGTCATTGTCAGAATGATAGCTAAAAGGAAGAAAGTCAGGGAATCCCAGCCTGGTCTTGTGAAGCTTTATTGGGATGGAGTCTAGGTGGTGCTGGAACAAAGGGCATATGAAGGAATATCACTAGTCACACGTCAGATAGTTTTCAAGGCTTACTTAGAAGCTGAGAGTTGTATGCTTCACTGAAACACTCAAATAGTAGGCTGTAGATCAAAAATGATGTCATTCATATTCAATTCAGGCATTTCTGCATTTCTTTTTGTAAATAATTTTGAAGCCTGAAAGATGTTGGTACAGAGTTCTTATACTAAGGTACTAATGTATTAAGGTATGTTTCCCTGTTTTCACCGTGAAGAAATACTTGTAAGGGAGATAGTATCACAACTATTAATAAATGATGCTGTGAGCAATAAAACTAATAAAGCTTAATTTCTGATGGATTTCTATTTTATTGTTGATAACAGTTTCTGATTGAAACTTAACCCACTGTTGGGTCATTTAAATGGTCTCACATTTGAATTTTCAAATATGAGAAAATGTGAAAATACCATGATGAAGCTTTTTAGGGGGAATTATATTTTCTCTCCTCTACAAAATTGCTCACTCTCCCCTACCCCCAAATTTCTGGAATTTTATAGTTTTCTAGACAAGTATACCATGTCAGATTTAGTTGGAATCAGCTATTTGACTCAGTTACTCTAAAAAAATCAAAAAGAGACAGTTACCTTTTAACTTATAATGTCTTGCCTTTACAAAAATATGACTTTGATTTTTCTGCAATTAACATTTTAAAATGATTATTTAATTTCTTCTCAACTATGACCATCAGAATATTTTTGTCATCAATCTTTTTTTTCTCCCCATTAAAGGTATGCTGCTGGTTATTTTCTGTGGGAAATTTTGTATGATAATCTTTCAAACTGTATTTTACTCCTATGATTTCTTTCTTAAGCTGTCAATTTCTCACATTTCCTTCATTCTGTTTACCAGTGCTAACTACTTTTTCCAGTAGATATAAATTTTTAAAGTAGAGTTTGTTTGCTTGTTGTTTGCTTGTTGTTATATTAGACCACACCTCTAGGTTTGGTCTAATAGAACTTTCTAGGGTCCATCTTTCCATTTATCTTCTGACATTTTTTTTGTCGTTGTTGTTGTTTTGGTTTTTATTTATTTATTTATTTATTTTCCCTAAATTATTATTACACTTTCTTTACCATCTTCTAGGTAGGTTTTAGTTTTTATATTGCAGGTCCCCATAACAGTATTCCTAAGATGCTAAGATGCTGCTTTTCTGAGCTGTCAGGTATATTTAATGCAAACGTACAAGATGGTCCTCCAGTAGCTAGGGAAGTTAGTTCAGGTTCAGGAGGACTGAAATTTCATTTTAGTTAATATCATGCTTCCTTTCTGAATTTCCCTATGTCAGTCAGGTCAGGTTTATAAAGTTAGAGAGATTCTTATTAGGCTTTTACAAAACACCTTTACAAAGGTAGGTAAAATAAGTTAGATGTATAGCATGCTTGCCATTAGAAATCTAAAAATATCTTACAATTCTTTGTCCATCCTTAGTTGAGAAAATTAGCTATCAGCATTTTCCTCTTAAAGGAAGTATTTTTTTTCTTGCTATTGTGCAGATAAAAATGACAATCTTATTGGTAAGAAACTATATCAATTTCTAAAGTTTGTTTGCTTCATTTTGTTACATTTTAATTCCATTTGTAAGGTGTATCACAGACGATAAGGAAGTCTTCCTAGCTGTCTTTGTTTTTGGAGGTTAAGGTAGCCCCTTTAATCTCAAGAGTTAGTGATTTTTCTTTTCTCTTAATTATCCTATTATTTTGACAGATAGGTTAGACATGTAAGCTCCTGACATACTTGCCAGAAATCTGTAAATATTTCAGGATTATCATGAGCAATACAGAAGGCAAAACATTTGCAAAGGACACCTTCTCAAATTGTTTGAAGTACTGTGAAGATTTCTAGCAAAACAAGAAAATATTTCTCAGTTTTTTTCTTGTTCCTACCAAAATTTCTTGCTCATAAATAATTCCTAGCTATAAAGAGTGACTCAACCATATTGCATATATGCAATTGTTGGAATCTGCTGTAATGAAAAGACAATTTCATGTTTCAAATAATTTCTGAATTAGAGAAGTTTAGAGAAAGAGAGAATGAAGAAGCTTCTGAGATTATGCTGCTTAATGCAGTTATTTCACTGACTACTGTCATCATGTGTGATTTGAAATGCTCCTTCCAGGAACTATGTTGTGTTTTCTCTTTCATATTCTTATTATTCTTTACCTCATATATTCTAAACAAATCTTTAATCTTTGTCTTGTCTTGTCTTGCTGTTTTCTGTTCTCTTCTTCTTTAGCCTGTTCTGCAAACTAGCTGCTCTTGTTAGACATAGGATCTCAATTTTTGGTAAGTTGTTAAGAAAGATCTTAATAAAGTTAAAAACATGAAGAATGTGTAACAGTTATTTCTATCTTAACTGAACCTTTTTTCAAGCTATAAGCTTGAGGAATACCTCTTTTAAAGGTACTGGTAGGAAAATTATGAAAGAAATTTATAAACTACAGGATACAAAGCTCATAATATTTCAGGGTCAAGTGGTAAAAATGATCCCTAAGTAGACACCAATTTCTCTTTTCAATTCTTTTATACAAATGTACTTAAGAAAATGAATGTTAGTTCTGGAACCAGACCTAACTCCTGGGGTGGAAGATGTATTCCATGTTCTGTTTAACCTGCGTATTTCCAGTAGTGACATTTTAGATTATTAGATTATCCTACATTTTCTGTGCTATTGTGCTCTTACAGTATCTCTTTCTAAACAGGTAGTGATTCTACAACAATGGTT
Source organism: Aythya ferina (assembly GCF_964211825.1). NCBI lineage: Eukaryota > Metazoa > Chordata > Aves > Anseriformes > Anatidae > Aythya > Aythya ferina. Next base: position 26,414,172 of record NC_140301.1, read on the forward strand.
AACTGCCTGCACATCTTAGCTCAGTCTCTTGACACTCGGTAAGTTTTAAAAAATTGTACCAACTACTACGCTACATAGGCATCACATAGTTTTTTGGGGCAATTAGACTATTCCTGTATTATTTACTCCGTATTTGTAATTACTGATAAAATTTGTAATTACTGATAAAATTTGTAATTACTGATAAAAAAACTAGTAGTTTCAGTATAACAACCTCCATATTAGCACATGTAGGGGTTCATTGTCTGTGATTAAAGTATTGAAAACTCCTGTCAAGCTCTCCAAGAGCATTTGAGGACTTTATGGAGAGAGATAAGTGACACAAACTTTGGAACTGCAAGTATTGATGCTTGTAGATAGCTATTGTTCTATAGTAGGTATCTACTGTTCTAATACAACAGTTCAGTACATCGTTCAAAATTTGGCATTAGAAGTGCCAATATGAGAATGTATGGGCTTTTTACTCACTTCTACCCTGTACCACTAAAATGCTAATGTAGATTTAAATACCATCTAGGATAGTTTTCTTATCTGATCTGTTTTCTGGCCTGCTTATGTTGTGCAGCAACTTGACAATGCGCATGACACAGGAGAACTTCATCAAGCATTTGGAGAAAAGTGCAAGATTAAGGAATGGGACTGGAATGCTTGCATGAATGCTGCATTTTCTAGATTTAGGGTGTTTTGAAGATAGATAAATGTGTATCCTGATTTGCATACCTAGTTACTGTGGCATCCATAAAAATTTAGGGGATGGTGATGTTTTCTGGGAAGGCATTGTCATACAGATCACAAAAACAGGAACAAGAAGTCTGCGAAAGCAGATTCTTTGCTGTTATTATTTTGTATGAAATACTACAACAAAATTGTTGCTTATATGGCTATTTAGGTACTACTGTCCAATTCATAATATAAAGTACACTGCAACCTGTGTATCTTCAAAGACTGATAGAATGTAAGTAATGTGTAGTTCACATATCTGTAGTATATTGTAGATCAATGTAAAATTAATATTTTTCCTTTATTATTTTTCAGAACTGTTATGAAATCGGGATCTGAGTTAGTTAAAGCTGGATTACGTGCCTTTTTTGAAAATGCAGCTGAAGATCTGGAAAAAACTTCAGAAAATCTTAAACTTGGAAAATTTACCCATTCACGAACACAAATCAAGGGTGTTTCACAGAATATCAATTATACTACAGTAGCATTGTTACCTGTCTTGACATCAATTTTTGAGCATATTTCACAGTATCAGTTTGGAGTTGATTTACTTTGTAAGTACTTTTTTTTAAATTTTGAATTATTTTATGTTATAATACTTTTTTTTAAAATAATTAATGCAGGAATTCAAAGGAATTGATTTCCTTTTAGTAACAGATGTATTTCCAGCACTAATGCTTTTAAAGTTTCCTTGATTTTTTTATTATTATTATTTTTTTGCATATTTTAACTTACAATTATCAAAATGCTTCCTTGAGATGCAGCAATATGCTATTCTAAAATTTCTTAACTATATTTGGGGATTACAGTTCCATAGCAGAAGGTGATTCAAAGATAGATAGCAAATAAAAAGCTTTAAGAAGGTGGGGAGCCTCTAGATCATGTTTCTAGGGGCTATATATGCAGACTGAATGAGGTTTAAGTTAAATTACATTCCGCAAATGTGATAGTCTGCACAATTTTTTTTTAACAAATATCTGCTGGCTTCTTTGAATGTCTGATGATCTGTTTTGGAATGCATGTAGATGACATGTAAGTATCAGAGAAGTTGAAGATAAATAAAAGTTTTAGACACCATGTATTCATTGGTTAAAATTACATTGTTTTATATTTAGAAAGTAGTCTTTAGCTGAATAAATACTGATTACCTGCTTCTTCTTTTCCTCTAGTGGGTGATGTACAGGTTTCATGTTATAGAATTCTTTGTAGCCTCTATTCCCTTGGGACTGGGAAGAACATCTATGTTGAAAGGTATTGAGTGAAAAACTCAGCTTGCAAAATTTTCTTAGGAGTTTGTTGTGTATGTAATAAAGCATTTTGAATGAAAAGGGAATCTGAAACAGTGTGAACATGTTTAAAATACACTTTAGGTGGAATGTAGTTGCCTATATCTCAGAGTTCGGTTCTACACAAAAAAATGCCAAACTGAATAAAAGCAAAACAAATAATCCTGCGTATTGCTGTGTATCGTCAGGGAGTTTAGTTCAACCATCGGGAAAACTAAATTTTTCCATGGGTCACCATTAAGCTTCCCAAAGTTTGGCTAGTGCATATTACCAGACATGCCTGTGTGGAAAGTAGGTCGAGTACTTAATGTCTGTCTTACACATAAATCTAAACAGAGTTCTCAGAACAGTTGTCTAGAACATAAAATCCTAACAATATGTAGAGCGTTCTGACACCCTTTAGCTCTACAAAGGAATTCCATTTACCAGTTAGTTGTGTTTTAAAAAGAGTGGGTCTTAAATTCTTTAGAGAATCTACTGCTTACAGTATGTTCCAAAACCTGGATTTCAGATCCTCTTCCTTTAGAAGAGGCTCATATCTGTATCTGCTACTTCAGAAAAAGGAACCATAATTGCTAGTCTATCAAAAGACAGGAGTAGAGGTAATTCATTAACCCTTCGTATTCTTCTGAAGCCTATATTTTAGGCACTGTACGTGATCTTAAAAGTTTAAAATTTACACGGTCTAAGAGATACTAAACTGGAAGAAATAGAGCTCTGTAGTCAAGTTAGGATGGCATTTGCATAGGAATGCTGTTCTCCACTTCCATCTATCCAGAATTTATTCAGTAATTGTTCCATGTAAAATGCAAGAGCTGTCTGGTGGGCAGTTCCTCTTTCTTCCCATGTGCATGCATGTATGTGTGTGCAAAATCTCTTTTTCACATATCTGCACATTTAGCCATTTATATGTGCATCGCTAAGTTATAAAGCTGCACTTTTTTTTTTCTTTTTTTCTTCTTTCTAGACTTAAAAATCTTTAATACACTTTGACACAGATCTTGTAGGCAAAATAGAAAGTGCCTCACCCTCACTCTAACAATAGGAGTCAGGATGATCTCACAGGAAATAAAATTGATCATCTTTTAATTGCTTTTTGAGGGAAGAGCTCAAAGCACAGGTCTCCACTTAGTTGGCAAGAGCCATAAGCACTGGATGTTAGGCATGGGTGTAGCAAAGCAATGAATATAAAAAGAAAAGATAGAGCGTGACCACTGACCTACACTTTTTGCATGTTGTAGACATGTTTTCTGTAGTCTGTAGTTACACTGAGAGAGAGACAGTTCACCTTTAATGTAAAACATTTGGTGTGGGGTATTTTTTAAAAAATGTATTCCTGTACCATTGTAATTTCCAATAATTTGGTTCATGTGAGAAATATTTTTTTTCAAAATTGTCAAATAGTGCTTGTGTTACAAAGATAAACTGAATCTGCAGTAAATGTTAATGTTGCTTTATAATGCATGCTAGATATTGGAAGCCCAGTGAAAGACTTTTTTCCTCTGATAACTTTTAGTATCTGTCATATACAGGCAGCGCCCTGCACTTGGTGAGTGCTTAGCATCTCTTGCAGCAGCCATTCCGGTAGCATTTCTTGAACCTTCTCTCAACCATTACAACCCATTGTCTGTCTTCAACACAAAAAGTGCAAGAGAAAGAGCAAGTAAGTAATGTTCCTCAGGAAAAAATAAATAAATGATTGAATAAAGCTGTTTGCTTCTCCCCAAATATTAGAAAGAAATTGTTTGTTTGTTTGTTTTTAAATGAGAAAACTGCTACTATCACTATATCGTTGCTTGTCATTTTAGCCTTGCTGAGACTATGTTAGCATTATTCCCTTTCTTCTCACATGTCAGTGTTTTTCTGAACATCATGTTTGAATTCTTTGCTGAAGTTGAATACAGTAATATTTGAAGCTTAACCTAATACATCCACATTATAGAAGGTTTTAGCAAATTGTACAGTTATGTGGTCTGACTAGCAACACGCTAGTTTTTAAGTTTTTTTAGTTTTAAATGGTTTTTATTCATGTGAACACAAAAGTTATTTATGCTACCTGGTTGTCTTACCAGTACTCTAATGCAATTCAATATTGGGAGTTCCTGGCAGAATTTGACTGATTCTGTGAAACTTTAATCAAGGGAGCAGAAGTCCCTCTACACAGTTTTTCTTCACATGCTTCTATTTCACTTATTCTTTACAGACTCTCAGGAGGTAGATTTGCTGAGTTCATAAACAAAGTACACTTAAGTTTTAGTCTTACCCATAACCTTGAGCTGGTCATAATATTACTAAAAGCCTGTTTGTATCCTGAAATGGATTTGATTTTTTTGCAGGTGAACATGAAAGTTGTGAATGATTGTGATAACTATGGCCAGTGTTTTTCTAATATTGATACAAGCTCTCAGTTTTTCCACTTCTACATAGTTGGGCTCGTTAGCAGAAAACTGCTGGACACTATATGTGTGAGGCTGCTATTGTCTACATCAGTGCTATATGCACATCATCAGAAAGACATAACTTATTAGATAAGAGACTCTTGTATGTCCCAAAGTCTTGTTATTTATGTCTGCCCAAGATGGTGACAGAAAACAAACAAACAAAAAAACAGTGAAAATGGTGTTTGTATTTTTTATGTAGATGATCTCCTGTATTTTGTTAATTAATCTTTTCGTTTTTTACCTTTTCTACCTGCAGTTTTAGGTATGCCTGATACAGTAGAGGAGATGTGTCCGGAGATCCCCCAGTTGGATGGACTAATAAAGGAAATTAATGATTTAGCAGAGTCTGGAGCAAGGTATACTGAAATGCCTCATGTAATTGAGGTTATCTTACCCATGCTATGCAACTATTTGTCCTACTGGTGGGAACGAGGGTCTGAGAGTGTTCCTGAAAGTGCTGGGCCTTTCTGTACGATGATAACATCTGAACATCTAAGCATCATTCTGGGAAACATTCTGAAAATCATTAACAACAATCTGGGAATAGATGAAGCATCTTGGATGAAGAGAATTGCAGGTACTGTAAATATTTTTTAAGAGTAGTTGTATCTAATAATATTTAATTCCTATGCTACAATTTACCGTATTACCCAGTGATACAATATTTTTTTTAATTAAAAGCAGCAGGAAGAAGGTCAGGTAAAAAGCAGATAAAGAACAATAAGAGATCGTCCTTCTTTTCTGAAGTTCGTTATTATTTTTATGTGTGCAGCATAGCATCACTGTAAGCAGAGAGCTTTCTATACAACAGAATGGATTTTGAAAATATTATCTTCCCTAAATACTGTATAAAAGCCTTAGTACTTAATTTGGAGTTGTAAATACCATTAAGCCTCAAGACACCAAAGAATTGGGCAGTGCAGTAGAGTGTATAAATATTGTGATTTTTGTTCATAAAGTATTAAGTCAAAGGGAAAAAATGATATATGGTGAAGAAAAAAAAAAAAAAAAAAAAGTAGTAACTAGCATTCAGAAGTAGTTTCTTTGTCAAATACTAAATGAGTAGAAAAATTCTCAAAATGTCCTGTAAGATTTTGCAGACAGCTAGCTGAAAGAATGTACTATATACAAATGTTAGCATTCATCTTAGGGTAGGAATACAGTATACCATATGGTGAGTCAAGAAAATCTATATAAAAGTAGCCTTGTCCTGCTAAATTGTAATGCTATATCGGGACTGGGCTTTAAGAATTATTGTACATACTGAAAGGTTTTAAGCTAATAATAAGAATTCCATTAAAATTTAGTAAGAAGTTCTTTGCTTAATTATGGAGACCAGTGCTTCCAGTTTTGTAGACACTGTTAACCTACAAAAGCAGATAATGTACTAGTGTGGTTGTTGAAAGGATTTTTGACTTAGGTGGTCTGTATCATCTTACTAATGTTTCCACAACATGGATCTATGATCTTGAATGAGTCACTCGTTCTCTGTATGTTAGCTTGCTGAAGTCAAAAGACAAATTTTTCTAGAACACTGCCTTCTGACTATTTTAAACATTGTATTAAAAAACAAACAAACAAACAAAAACAGAAAAGAAACTTCCCAAAAAGCTATTTTTTTGAGGACTGTGTGACTCGATCCTTATTTTATTGAGATTCCATCAAGGTTAGAGACATATGAAAATCTATGAAAATCTATTAGAGACAGTCAAAAGAAGGAGCCCTCATGGTGGCCTACAGCTTTCTCACCAGGAGTAGTGGAAAGGCAGGCACTGGTCTCTGCTGTCTGGTGACAGCAACAGGACCTGAAGGAATGAAAATGGCATTGAGCTATGACGGGGAATGTTCAGGTTGGATGTTAGAAAAGGTGTTTCACGGGAAGGGTGGTCAGGCATTGGAACAGGCTCCCCAGGGAAAAGGTCATGAAAGCAAGCCTGTCAGAATTCAAGAATTGTTTGGACAGTGCTCTCAGAAGTAAGGTTTTATTTTTGGATGGTCCTGTATGGATCCAGGAGTCAGACTCAATGATCCTTGTGGGTGCCTTTCCAACCTGGAATACTCTACGACATAATACTGAAATACATATAATCTGAATTCCCAGTAACTGGCTTTTAATCTCTCAATATAAATGGTTGAGAAAGCTGTATTCATAGTATAATTAATAGTTTTATGGTGCTCCAGAAATATGTGGAGCGCTACGACCTTTGTTTTCTATAACCACAGAGGATTCATATTAATACAATTAAAAGCATCAATTGTGTATTAATCATAGGGTCATATGTATTTTTATGTGTAGTTTATGCTCAGCCTATCATCAGCAAAGCCAGACCAGATCTGCTGAAAACTCACTTTATTCCAACACTGGAGAAATTGAAGAAGAAAGCTATAAAGATTGTGATGGAAGAGGAGCAACTGAAAGCAGACAGTAAAACTGACACCCAGGAAGCTGAGCTACTCATTCTCGATGAATTTGCTGTTCTTTGTAGAGACCTCTATGCCTTCTATCCAATGTTGATACGTTATGTAGACAACAACAGGTAAATAATTAATAAACCGATATTTATTAGTTAATTTACTTGGAATCTGTGATCAGATAATCAGGAAGAAAATAATGCATTTCATGTTTTGCTGAATTCAGATCCTAAGTATTTTAAGATTCTTAATTTACAGGATGGGATATGCTGAATTCACATCTTTTTCTCACAAGCATTTTGGCTTATTTGGTTGTATTATAACTGCAGTGTTACTGTGGAGAACTCATATCCCGACCAGAGTTTTCATGTGTATTACAGCATCCCAATGTCATTACACAGGAGTATACCTTTTGAAAATTAAAAAATGGCTAAAAACCTTAACTATTGAAGGGGTGAAAAGCTATTTTGCCTCAATTGAATCTATATGTCTAGGTAATACTACAAAAATGTTTATCTTCTCTGTTTGCGTTTCTTTAAGAAGGAGATAAAAATGTTTGAACAATGTTGTTTTGCCTTTTGAATAACCAGATTTTCTACTCAACAGTTTACTTAAGGATTATTCCGTACCTACACTTTCCTTATCCTTTGCCCCAGACCACGTTCCTGAGATCCTCTTGAGAAGAGTATTTGAAGTATCTATAGTATCTAAGTATCTACAGTATTTTAATGCTATTCTTAACAACACTGCTCTAACATACACAATCAGTGTCCACTTAAATTTTTTTAGTAACAGGATAGCTAAGATAGCTAAGAGCATTTTCATTGCATGCACGTTCATTTATGCTGTGAACCAATTTACTCCTTCTAGATGCACTAGGCTTTACTAAATCAGATGTTGTTGGCAGGAGAACACTTAATTTTTAAAAACACAGACTTCACTAAGCTGTACAGAAATCCAACTACGGGGATGGAGTTAATGAGGATTAAATTTAAATGTTACAATTCCTTTCATGGAGGCTGTCAGATGCCTGAACATGAGCTGGCAATGTGCCCAGGTGGCATTCCGGCTTGTATCAGGAATAGCGTAGCCAGAAGGCACAGGGAGGGGATCGCCCTCTTGTACTCTGCTCCAGTGAGGCCACACCTTGAGTACTGTGTTCAGTTTTGGGCCTCTCAGTACTAGAATGGCATTGAGGCCCTGGAACATGTCCAGAGAAGGGCTACAAAGCTTGTGAAAGGGCCTGGAACACAAGCGCTGTGAGGAGCGGGTGAGGGACCTGGAGTTGTTCTGTCTGGAGAAGAGGCTCAGGGGAGGCCTTACTGCTCTCTACAGCTACCTGAAAGGAAGGGAGCTAGGGGTTGGCTTCTTCTCACAGGTAACCAGTGATAGGACTAGAGGGAATGGCCTCGAGCTGCACCAGAGGAGGTTCAGATTGGAAATGAGGAAACATTTCTTCTCAGAAAGAGCAGTCAGGCATTGGAAGGGGTTGCACAGGGAGGTGTTGGAGTCACCGTCCCTGGGGTTGTTAAGGAAAGGCTGGAAGTGGTGCTTAGGGACATGGTTTAGTGGGTGATAGTGGTGGTGGGAGATGGTTGGACCAGATGATCTTTTCCAGTCTTAATTCTATGATTCTATGCCCACATTATGTATGGACATATTAGTGCATTTTAATTTAGAGATATTTAAGAGTTCATTTGCCCAAGTTTTACTGATGATCCTTGTGCAGACAGATTCAGACTGAAGTTGTATTAGTTCCTGCATTACAAAAATAAACCAATTAAAGCAGTCACTCCTTACAGCTGTACCCACTCATTAAACTCCTTTTACACTTCATCCTCTCCCCATTAGTCTTCTTCTTTGCATCAACACAATGTTTTCTTTAAAAAAAGAAAAAGAAAAAAAAAAAAGAAAAAGAAAAAGGATAGGAAAAGGTTTTGTTATGGAAAGAAAAGGAAAATAGAAAAAGGAAGAGAAAAACTCAGTGAATGAGTTCTGTTTTTCAGCCATGTCTGTTTTCTAGTCCATTTTGTGGAAGGCACAAAAACACATTGTCACCATGGGGAAGGGTGACCAGCAAAAATATGTAACCAAGAATTAGGAAATTAAGAATAGTTAAACTGCCATAAAAAATGGCCTTTGTAGCCAATGGTCATGGAAAATTGAAGTGGCTGTTGTTAAATTCCAAGATTAACTACACAAACGTAACCCAATCCATTAAAGCAACCAATATCTATATTCAGTTGTCTTATTTTAAATGTCTTATTTTTATTTTTTATTTTTAACCAGAGCCAATTGGCTAAAGAAACCAGACGCAGACTCTGATGAACTCTTCCGAATGGTAGCTGAAGTGTTTATCCTGTGGTGTAAATCACATGTAAGATAAGATGTATACTTTTTTCTCCATTTCACTCCATCTGTAAATATAGGTGTGGTACATGCAGATGAATTAATTTTTTTTGTTGTTGTTGGTTGTTTTTAGAATTTCAAAAGAGAAGAACAAAATTTTGTGATTCAAAATGAAATCAACAACTTGGCATTTTTAACAGGAGATACCAAAAGCAAGATGTCTAAAGTAAGTTAATAAAAATATTTGGATCAATTAAATCTTCAGATGTGTTTAATACTTTGTAAGAAGGCTCTGAAAATCTACTCAGATTGCTGCTGCTCTGCTGATAGAAGAAACAAAAAATAATGTTGCTTCTTGATGACAGGCATGGAAACAACTATGCACAATATTGTGAGTTAGTTAAGTGTGTGTTAAATTTTCAAAGATATGAGATTTAAACATGGGTCTTGATGTGAAGAAGTTACATATAAAGGAGAACATGGGTCGTAATATGTAATATAGCTTGTTGGTCCTTTACAAAACAAAACAGGTAGAATATTTTGTAAAAATAAGTGACAGTAACTGAAGCAATATTGTCCACCTGCTCTTTTTCTTGTGAATGTCAGTATTGTTCAGCTTTGATGGAGTAATGCTGCATTTGTATATCTCTCTTTATTCATACATATAGTGTGCCATATGTGCACTGTTTTTCTCATTTCTTATTAATGACCAAATTCATTTCTTTTTTTACTCATTTTCAATATGACTAGATGTTGACATGATGGCTGTAAAAAATACATTTGTTACCTGCATAACAGAGAAAATGTCATCGTGTCCTTTGACATTAGCTGAGGAAGACTGCTTTACTCATAACAAGATCCATAAGTCAGATGAAATAATATAATTCTAAGGTAGTGTTGGTAAATATAGGAGGAAAAAACAACAACAACAACAACAACAACAACAAACTTGTATTTATATTTATAATGTGTTTTGAGAAATACTGTTTAGAAATGGTTCAAGAAGAGGTGGGGTTTGTTTTGTATTTCACTGTATTTTGATTTTGTCTGTAACTTGGCTACAGTAAGCCCAACTTTATACAATAGAGAGTCAGAAAAAATGTCTCAGTACATTTTTTTTAATTCTCTTGAAAAACATGTTTGCTTCTTTTCTAAGTTTTTAAGTTTTGAAACTTGGTTGAGCCAAATCATATTACTGGAAAGTTTACAAGTAAAAATACTGGATTTTCTGCTCATCATTAGTTCATGACTGACACTGAACAGCAGTTCAAAATATATAGAAGAATTCGGAAAAGGAATTTTTTAACTCATTTTCTTTTTTTTCAAGGTACAGCTCTTTGAAATTGGATGATAGTACTGAAGTGTTTGTATAATTCTCATTAGTGAGATGACTAGTGGACACAATGCACATTACATGATGGTTAATTAACACAGTCTAACAGAAATCTCTATACTTTATCATATGGCAATTGCTACACACAGACTTTGAAATTTGTGAATTAGAATTGGTATCAGGAGCCAAGAAATCAATCTTTTCTTTATTATTTTTTTTCAGATCATGGTAGATTATAATTAGATAATTCATATTTTATCTGAATTATACTGAATCTGCAGTATTGGAAAGATGGGGTAAACTGTTAGTGTCATATTTTAGTAAAAGATGGCACGGCAGGAATGACAAAACAAATCTTCACCAAAAAAAAGAATAGCCTCATATCACTCTGATTTGGATAAAATCATAGTGATTCAGCATCAAGAATTTATATAACCCAAATTTGTTTTAGTTTTAAAGAGAGTTTTTAATTTGTTTTAGTTTTAAGTTTAGTTTTAAAAATAGATTTCCAAATACCTGTTGTATATATTTTAACTAATATATTTTTATATATAACATAAATGTAGATGCATATGTAACGTGCTTTTCTTCATATGGCCGTACAATACAGTGAGATCATAAATCTTTTTTATATTAATATAATTTTTTGTAAGCATATTAATGCAAAATCGTAGTATTCAAGGATGTTGTGCATGGTTATTGCTAATATAGGAACAGAAATAAAAGACTGTTGTTCATGACTGAATATTTTGTTAATCTGGTACCATATCTGCAATAGTGATCATTTAGGCCATTTTTCAGGACTCAAATACCACGATATGATACATGATGCATTGTTTAGAAGTGTTCTATTGTTTTTCTATATATTGTTTCTAATCAGGAAATTTATAACATTTTATAGTATATGATGTAAGTGCTCTTAAACCCCAGTGTGTTCATTAAAGCATGCATTTACATCTGATTTTTTTTAAGACTGCATAGTTTAGAATGAACAAGAAATTCTCTAAGTAACAGAATTTCAGAATTCACTATGAGGATTGTTACTTATTTGTATATTAATGGAGTAATCAGTAACGCACATTATGTTAGGGAACAATATTTATATAATTTCTTGCTTTAATATTAACATTTAGTTCAGAAATGACAGTATGACAGAAGAATAACTAGTACTTTTCTCTTCATCATGAGTTCTTTTTTATTCACATTATGTTTAATGAAAGCAATTATATACAATATTTACCCACTATGAGAACGTATAAATAAACGTGAATGTGAACACTGGCCATTAACAGTCAGTCCAACATGAACAGTTCTTTAAAGGCAAAGGGCCCTATGCTGATCTCTGACTGCTTTAGGCAACTGTCTACCTTATAGCAGAGACTACCAGCTTTCCAAAGATCTAGGATGCTGTGATGGTGGTAATGTGTAATGTATGATATATCATGGGAGGTTCTGTATCTTTATATGCCAAATGCAGAAAAAGTTGTGCTGAGGATGAAGATTTAGGGTTACGTTATTTTTCTATAGCTGATATCAATGGTGACAAATGATTCACTGTTACAATAAAAAAAATAAATAAATAAAGATATAATACCCATTGTGTTTTGATTATACAATATTAACTTTGTTAATATATTCTCAAATAAATATAATAACAGCTGAGAACGTTTTTTAATTTTTCTTTTCTAAAAAAATGGCAGCAGAGTGCTCGGAGGGGAATGGTAAGTTAGAGAACTTTCAGTCCGAGAGAGACTGGTAACTTAGATTGCATTAAAATAAGAGATTTGTGATGGCAGTTGAAATGGAGAAACTAAACATGTTCTTTTCATCCTATATTTGTTTTTGAATCCTTCACAGGTTTGTTGATAAAATAGTATTTTTATTAAAATGTAATAATTCCCTATTGTTTTACAGTTAATTGGTATAAAAGTCTAAGTGTAGACATTAACATGTACGTAATAAATGTGTCATACATATGTGGGCAGTTTTTCTGTATAAGCTTTGGAAGCTAAATGAAGGTGTGGTTGGATATATAACCTCAGTTGCTAAACACTTGTATATCCTACTGAAGTTTAGTATGACTGGCATTCATTAACAAAATTTTATGTCTATTTTTAAAAAGCATCTGTATAGGCCTATTATAGAAGTCTGAGGCAGTCAAAAAATCAAGTTTGTATTACAAAACAGCATTATGATTTGTACCCATCTGTAATACATAATACATATTATTTGCAAATTTATGGTTATTTGAGGATTTGATATTAATATTTTCTGCAAGAATTTTAGATCTCAACATTGAACATTTCAATTGCGTAGAATATGTTTCCTTTAGTTATATTATGGTAAATTATGAATGGATTACTTTTATGGTCATTTCTAATAAATGAAATGGAATTATCATTTACTTGCCTTTACTTACCTTTAACATGTATCTACTGAACTGTGTCTGTGCAGCATCTACATATTTCACACATATTCAGTTAAAATTTATTATTTGTCTGAGTACAATACTGAAGATTCTAAGGTGCTTACTACTTATTTGGTTATTAGTCTGTCATTCTTTTTTGATTTGAAGAAGGTCTTTACTATGTGACATAATTATCATAGGATATAGAAACATTTTAATAATAGCTTGGCTTCAAAGTTTCAGGCCAAAAAGCAAACATTATAGACTACTTCGAGTATCACAAGAAAGCAAAGTTAGAATGAGAGAAATCATGGAAAGCAGGAGGAAGAGTTTGTTTTTATGTGTTTTTCTCTTTGTTTTTAATCAACAGATTTCTACAGTATTTTCCCATGCTCAGTCAAGGATTCCCTTAAGTAATGCTTAAAATTTTGTGCTGTTTCACTGTAGCAACATAGTCTTGTTATCTTTTTGATAAAAAAGACACAATCATAACCTAGCTTTGGCTATGAACACGTTTATTTATGTGTATGTATATATGGTATTAACATAACAAAGAGGTAAATAAAACTATGTATGTGTGAGTTACAGCAGAGTTTATAATAGTGTTCTCAAAATGGGTACTGCTGGGAGATACGAGTTTAACTCAATTTTTCTCTCAGACTGTCTACAAGGCAGTAATGTGCCAAACAATGGGAAAATACAGCTATAAGTGAAATGTTCCATCTTCATGGTGGTGTCTTGATTTTGTTTTCTATTTCCAAGCATTTTTTTTTCCTCATTGATATTTAGGGTGGGGATAGGAAGAAAAAAAATATTGTTGGAATATTTTTCATTATTGGTTTATCCTGAATTCCAAACACCTTGTTCCTTTTAACAATACTGGGAAAAGTTTCAGTAATTGATATATTGGTGTGTTTACTTATTAGATATACTTCCTTACATGCTGAAGCACTGAACAGTGGAGTCATGCTGAATAGCATCAGATAAATTTAGAAGTACAATCATTTAATAAGGATTAAGCTAGATAAAAATTATTTCACTAAGGTCTCATTTAGTTATACACTCACAGTTTATTGTTTTAGCTACAAACTTACAATATTTACTGTCCTGATAGAGCTGAGTAAGTTTATTACTAACTTGTAAAGTTATCATCTTTTCATCTCTTTTACTTATGTTTTTCCCTTTATTTTTCTTTCATACAGGCCATGCAAGTAAAGGTACAGGTCAAAATGCATGATGTGTTTTTGTTTTATCTTTAGAAATGATCAGGCTCCAAGCATTCTTTCCATTGATCATAGCAGTGGCGTCACAAAGTGAAAGCCCAAGTCCCAAATACTATAAATTTTCTCTGAGTTAAAGTGGCAGCATTTGAACAGAGCAGCTGAAATTCGCATTAGCACACCCACACATTGTTTTATTGTAAAAATGTAGTAAAGTTATATTTTGTAATTATTTTAGACATGCATTCCCCCTCTGCTGTCTTTCTGCATTCTGGGGTATTTTTTGCTAATATATTGTAGCAGACATTGTAGAAATGATGCCTAAGTAGAGTCATCAGAAACATATCTGGTTTATGATATTCAAGAAGAATAAATGGGAAAAAGTATTATAGTCTGTGTCCCATCTGTAGATGTATGGAAGATCGTGTTAGAATGAAGAAGTTCAAATTAGATACAGAGCTCAACTACTACCTTTGTCCAAAATTAAAATGGGTCCTTCCTAATCACGTGAGATGTGAGGACACTTTTGAATAGTCCTTGTTTCTTTAATACATTTAATGTATTCAAGGCTTCCTTAGTCTCCAGTGAACTGTAGTTCATCTTCCTTTCCATCATTTGTATTATTTTAGTAATAATTCATAATAAAGATAAATACTCTTCAGCCTATTGGTGATACAGAACGAAAAACAAAATGGATCCCTTGGGATCCATTTTCATGGTTTTCTGTTTCATCTCTCCCTTCACCCTGTGCCCTTAGATGTATGATGATGGTGTGAAGAGTTTTTAATTAATTAAACTGGAAGCATAAGATACCACAACTGCTCACTTTTTAAATAGATCTGACTTCAAGCCTTGCTATTTTCAAACTTGCCCAGGTATATAGAGTAGGGTTTAATGAACATTCTCATGATAGTCTGACAGAATGGATTATCTAAAGAGGGTTGGAAAAATATTAATTCCATTATCTTAACCAGTCTTAGTTATATTTAATATATATATTCCTTATATTTTTCAATATAAATATTCTACTTTTTGATTATATATTCAATTATTATCAATCTAATGGAAAACCTGTAATTTTTTTTCTATATACATTTGTTCAAAGAAATTTCAGCTTGTGTGTTCAAATCCTTAGGCAATAAGATCATTATTTTAGGCAATCAGAATATATCATTCTTCTTGCTGAGGTTCTTTTAGCACAGCTAATTCTTTAGGGGAAAATATACCCAATTTAAAACTCTTTACGTTGAAATGAAGGTATTTTATTCACTTATGTTGTTACATATTAGACCGCAAAGAGACCTAATTTTATTGCTTTTTAGGTTTCTGTCTGTGACTCTACTTACACATTTATCCACAAGAGTTGCAAATTAATAGACAGCAGAATATGATGGCAAAGGCAGAATGGATCTTCTTTTCATGTTTTAAAAATGCTCAGGTGTTATGTTCACCTAGTTATTAATCTGAAATGAAAATTAAGAAAAAATAAAATTGGATGTGTAAAATGTCCCTAGGCATAAAGATTCTCAAAAGTAAAAGTCTCTCTCTTCTTCCTTTTATTTTTATTTTTTTTAATAGATCTATGTATATATTTTGGTATTCTTTATTTAATATGCATAGTGACGCCACTGGAATATAGTGATACATTGTGGGATTTGTTTGTCTGCTGTCAATGTAGAGTACAAATAATATCATTATTATAGCCATTACATCATTGCTATTTCTAAGGCACTTCCAAAAGCAAAGCTTTGAGGCAAAGTACTCTTGCAATTGCTAGTTCCTTAAGAAAGGAAGCCACATCCCTTGTGTGTTCCCTCTGACCTGCAAAATGATTTCAACACCAGCTGTGTACACAGAGATTCACCATGTAGAAGACAGAATCTGCCAAAAATTCCCACCTACTGGATTATGTATAGCTACCTTTTTTCTTTTCAGTGATTATGTGATAATAGTGTGATAATAACTGGTAATTATGGATTGCAATGGATTCTGCTGTATCCTTATGTGGAACTACACAATATATACTACAAAGAGTAGTCAGTAAAATTTAATTGACAGAGGGAAAAGGATGTGGAGGGTTAAATGCAAGCATTTGCTGTTCAGTAGTGTTTTATAAACCTATAGGCCTAGTCCTGAAATCTTGTCTTAGGCAAAACTCCCTTGCCTGTAGTAGGAGTTTAATCTAGGTACAGAATTCAGAACTGGGCTATTTTTATGTTGTTGGTGTTTACCATATGTTCATTAAATATATGGATCTGTTCTAAAGGTTTTGGTTTGCTGTCTCCTAAATTAAAAGTTGTGTGAAATACCATTGTACGCTGTCTATTGAAGATAGGACAATGTTACCTTGTTGTGCTGTTTATTCCTGTCTTTTTTTGTTTTCGTTTTCCTATTGTTCACAATCTCCAAAGCTGTAAAAGGATTAATTTTTCATTCCAGATTTACTTACATTAGCCAAAGTCAAAGGACAGTGCTTTTCCCAGAGGCATTGGTTCATTGGCATGCTATTACAACCAATCAAAGTATTTTAGATACTGTTATTTCTTAGGTGAGGTAAATCAGACAATATTAATTCATTGATACCCTGGATGGCTGTATCTTCATGAAAGTTTCTAACAAAAATTTAAACATCCTGAATTTGACCATCCCCTGAGGCTGACTTAGCTTTTAACTCTATAGCTGTTTCTGATTTGAGAGCTAAGGTCCAGAAAACATAGTTAGATTTACATGTATGAATGCATCCAAAACTATTTTACTGCAATTAAAATATTACTGTTACTGCAGTTTCATCATTGGAGCACACCAAAAATATTCCTGTAATTTCCCACTCAAGACTGTATGCCCTTCCTCTAATGTAGCATTTCTAATTAATTATGTACTACATTAGGAACATAGTTTTCTTGGACTGCTAGGAGAAGAATGTGTTGGAAGAGTATGTGGTAAGAGAATAATTACAGTCATTTACCTTTATATTATTTATTTAATTTTAATATTTTTATTACAGTCTGGAGGACAAGATCAAGAAAGAAAGAAATCAAAGCGTAGAGGGGATTTGTACTCCATACAAACATCCTTGATTGTAGCTGCACTTAAAAAGATGCTTCCTATTGGCTTGAATATGTGTACTCCTGGAGATCAAGAGCTCATCTCTTTGGCTAAGACTAGATACAGCCATGTAAGTGCATAATTTGTAATAGTTTTTAATGGAGAATAAACAGAACTTTATTAACAATTTGGAGGCATAATATCTAAGCAGTTAATATAATAAAATATGTCAATGTACTGTAAGCAATTACAGCTCCTAATTGTGCTTTCACAAGACAAACTGGTGTGCACAGACAGCTATCATCCTTTCCATGGTATTTTCCATTTGTATAAAATGTACATTTACATACATATATGCCAAGTGAACAAATGGCAGGCATGCAGTCCTGCAGAAAGGGATAAAGTGTTTTTGAGTGATGATAAGCTCAATGTGAGTCAACAATGTGCCCTGGCACCCAAAAGGACCAACTGCACTAAGTACAGTTTAGCTAACCTGGTCGACAGAAGTGATTGTCATACTATATTCAGCATGGGTGTGGCGTCACCTTGAGTACTGTGTACAGTTTTAGGCTCCACAATATAAGGATATAAAACTATTAGAGGGTGTCCAAAGGAAGGCACTAACCAGTGATATGTCTGGTGACCAGTGGTAGAACCTGAGGGAATGAAATGAAGCTATATGGGGGAGGGAGGTTCAGATTGGATTTTAGAAAGATTCTTCCCTGA
This sequence comes from Aythya ferina, assembly GCF_964211825.1. Lineage (NCBI taxonomy): Eukaryota > Metazoa > Chordata > Aves > Anseriformes > Anatidae > Aythya > Aythya ferina. The sequence continues at coordinate 26,432,111 of NC_140301.1, forward strand.
GAGCATGGTCAGTCACTGGAACAAGCTACCCAGGGAAGTAGTCCCAGGCATGTTGGTATTCAAAAAGTGTTTGGACAGTGCTCTTAGATAGATGGTTTAACTGGTAGGTTGCCCTGTGTGGAGTCAGGAGTTGGATTTTATGATTCTCATGGGTGCCTTCCAGCTCAGGACATTGTATGATACATTTAGACCAAATACTCGAAGATCATTAGTTAGCTTTAATTTCTTTCAAAATTTAATCCTTGTTTTGTGGTCACAATTTTAAAATGCTTTTGTCCCATGCTCTTCTGGTAATATATGTACTTTGAAAACAATGTTACTTTTTAATATTGAAACAATAACTGTTCTGTGTTGTGCATGTTCTTATGAGATGAATAATAATAAAAAATTGAGAAGCACTTCTATCTTTCTACAGAGGGACACTGATGAAGAAGTCAAAGAGCATTTACGTAACAACTTACATTTGCAGGAAAAGGTAACAAAATCTGTCCGGGATAGCACTTTTAAACATGAAAATTGCAATTGTTTATCATGACCATGGTACATTAAAAAAGCAAGTGAAAAGCTATTAGAAAAATTGTCATTTTAATATTTTTGTTCATAATATTTTTGTGACAAACCTGGTTTCTTTGTAGACGTGGCTGGTATTTTGAAGTTTTGGGAAATCCTATAGAACTAGTGAAGTTTAAATAATGGTAGTTTTAAAGTTATAATTACTTAAAATTATCTCAATCCAAGAAGAAACTAAAATTAAACTAATTTCAGCTTCCTATTTTGAACTTAACTGGCTCTAACCATTAAATAGTACTTACTAATATGCATTTTAAAGTGACTGTAATGAAATAATGAAATCATATGTCATTTTGGCACTCGAGAGTTTTTCAAGCGCATATATGTTCCTACTATTTAGATGCTGAATATATTGTCAAAGGTGATACCAAAATGGAGTTGTCATTGTTCTACAAATATTTAATTAAGATCATTGCCCATATTTGAACATAATACGATAAATTCATTTTTTCTCTAGTAGCAAATGGCTGTCCTGTTGCTATAAATTTGAGGTTACCTAAATTTAAATTAGACACAACAGATATTTCTAATGTGTTTTCTCGTATTTTTGTCAGCTGTTGCAAAAAAAAAAAAAAAAAAAAAAAAAAAAAAAAACCTTTGGCTGTGGCTTTTCACCTACTTACATTCCAGCTGTCTTTAATTAAAATCCATAAAACAGACTTTCCACTGTCAGTACAGAATTTCACCAATCTCAGTGCTTAATGTGCTTCCTTATTTTTAATGGAGTTAAATGCAATAAAGAAGTTTCAGGGTGGATTATTTGGTTTCATAAAATAGAATCTTGCATGAGAACGGAGTTCAGAATCTAATGTCTTTTTTTTCTGAGCAGCTAGTAAATGCTAATTTGGACTGAAAGGGACAGATGAAATGGGAATACCTATAACATTTTTCATTATGCTATGAGAATAATAATGGCAGTAGTGAAATTCACGATCTTCATTCAGCAGCTTTAGTATGAAATATGTTGCTTTTTAGTCTGATGATCCAGCTGTGAAATGGCAGTTAAATCTGTATAAAGACATTTTGAAAAATGATGAGCCTAGTGACCCTGAGAAAAACGTGGAACGTGTGCAGAGGATATCAGCTGCTCTCTATCATCTGGAGCAGGTATAAAGTTACATGTCTATTCTGTGCTTGTTTTAAAGTAGAATGAGTTTCTTTCCTTACATAAATTATTTCCAATTCAGTGTGTGTCATTAAAATTTTCAGATGAAAGCAATTATACATTGCTTGTATGTATGCATGTAATGCTTACATTGCATGACATGCATGCACACACACAGATGTCTATATATGCAAAATTGTTAATTACATGTGCTGAAGTGCCTCGATTTTGTTTCAGGGAAATCTCAGGATGTATTTGCCCCTGCAAAACTTTACTGTAAAGAGTTGTATGAAGTGTAATGTACAAAACTTCAACATTCAGTAGATGAAAACTGTAATTTTAGGGAGAAATGTTTGCATATATATTTACTTCTAATATTACTGATTTTAGCCTGTGTTCCATTTCTACAGGAGGATTCTATAGCAACTTTTGAATCTAGTTGTCTGTGCATTCAAATGCTACAATTTTAAATACAAAAATGCATTTATAATCTTCCCATGTAAAGTTGATTCTTTTTATTCACAAGTGATATAGCACAGAAATTTAGCACATGAATGATTAAATATGCATAGTTATAAACAGGCAAAGTAATCATTTAGGAGTTTTATGTAGGAGTCCCACCCATGAGATATTCTGTTATCTCAAGCTTTCCTGTATGAACTGAGAGGCACTGTATATAAGGCCCTCAGTATTTTTTCAAAGTATTAAAAAATATATATATATATTTTTTCAGATGATGTTTTTGTAACTTTCCTAATTTGATAGCAAATTGTAAATTTTCTCATTTGTTAGATACATTAGCCAGTGTCTAAAAAGAAAATTTGGAATTAAACGTGGAGTTTCCATAGTATGTAATAAAAGATATTTTCCCATAGGTTGAACAACCACTAAGATCCAAGAAAGCTGTTTGGCATAAACTCCTGTCAAAACAACGCAAAAGGGCTGTTGTTGCTTGTTTTAGAATGGCACCATTGTACAACCTGCCCAGGTAAATGGCTGAAAGATTTATTTTTCATTAATTTTGTTTACATTTCTGAGTGGAAATAGTACTTGTGTGTATGCCTACAAGTTTGCTACTTGTTTGGGTTGTGTAATGGAGTCTAAGAAACAAGAGTTGGTTAGTTATCAGCTAATTCCTCACAGTAGCAAAATACCTGTCTCATGACAAATAACTAGAGGGGAAAAAGACCATAGGAATTACACTGCTTCAGAAACAAAATGCTTCATTTTTGTCAGTCGTTATTTGCTATATTCCCTCATGTTATTTGTGAAAAAGATGTTGTTGTTGTTTCTGTCTTTTTTTTTTTTTTGCCTCTGATTGGTTGTGCTTTATTATCCTGTGTTTGTATTTTTTTAAAACTTTCTGGCTTTCTGGTATGGCTATACTCTTATTGCATGAACGCTTCATGCTCTAGCTTGCATAAGGCAACCTTTAGCTATTACATCCAAATGATACATACAGTAAAGGAGATATTGCGGCAGAGCAGTGCACAATGAGGTTTTGCACTTGTGTGTTGCTCTGCTTATTACTCCAGTTGCAAGTAGATACCACAAAGTCTGAGATACAGTGCATCCCATGCCTGGATTCATCTACTGATTTAAACCATGTGTTAACACCACACACAATTACTGTCCTTTCACTACCATGTTCTTTTCAATGTGCTTTGTATTCAGATACAGCCTAAGCAAATTTCTAATTAAATTTGCTTCTTCGCTTTTGTGTTTTATCATAGTTCATGTTTAATATTTTTGTTCAAGATTGTTTGCAAAGTATTTAACAAAAGAGTTGCATTACATTTTAAAATGCCTGTATTAAAGCCTATTTACATGATTGTTGTCAGCTAAAGGTCTGTAGCTGTGCCACTAACATACTGAGAAGAATGCAGGGTTTGAGCAAGACAAATAAAAGCCAGTTATACCGTAAAAAGCAAACATCTTCATGAAAATAGTAGTTCTAGACTCTAATAGCTCTCTAAACTGTCACAATGCCACTAGGCAATTTTATGGAGACAGAAAGAAATGAAATGAAACAACATGAAACCAAACTGATGAGGTTTGAACTATCAACTATCTTATCTTCAAGAACTCTGCTTTGAAAAACAAGAGGAAGTGGTAGATATTTTAGTATAACAATTTTGTGAAGATTTTTTTTTTAATAAATGTATTCTGGATTTATGATTCTTAACATGTTTGGATTCTATATGAACACCTAAATGATAAAAATAATTCATTTTATTTTTGTTTTAAAAAGCATATATTTAGGATTCATGAGGTTGATGTAAAACTTGCCAAAGGGCAAAATGTGTTATGAATCTGTGTTTTCATTTTCAAGAAAATACATAATAATACTTATTGAAATAGAAAACTTAAGTATCTGTAATTTTCTTTAAATTCCCTGGAAGAAAAAAAAAAAAAAAAAAAAAAGAGGTTGGTTCTTCTCAAACTAAAGTGGTAGACTTTATGGTGGAGTTTAAACCTAATCTTAGTATGAATGTGAGGAAAATCTGTCCCATTATTTCTTCTTCCAGATTATAAAAATGAGCTCTCTATTTTAACCTATTAATTTTGATATCTGCGTTTCAAAAAAAGGCAAGAGTGAAAAAAGTCCTCAGTTGATAGGTGCAGAAAAAAAAAAAAAGTTTTAAAATTCATTAGTTTATAGAAACATTTTTCTAGGTAAATCATTGGATTCTGACAGGAAAATAAGGCTACTGCACTATTTTGCACCTTATTGCATATATAACTATATCTGTCATTTAAATTGATACTGTTTTTAAGATATCTGAACCCTAGGGAGTCTAATTTCAAGTGGAGTATGATTAATTCTAAGAGCTATGTTAATCCCATTGCACCACAGTTTCAAATGCAGCTCCTGATATCTTGCAAATTTCCTCAGTTTAGTTGCAGCTTTGTATTGGGAGTGTTAGTTCTAAAATTGATGATTTATTTAAAGGGCAGTTAACTAAAAGGAAGTAAGCAAACAGTTTGTGGAGATACTTTAATTTATTATAGAAAATATTAATATATTCAGTGGATAATGATCCCTTTCTTTTGATAATTTTCTGGAGATTTAGATGGCTTTCGATATAATTTAATGTTAATTTTCCATTTAAATCTATTTTTCTTCAAATGCATTCTTATATGTATCAGTTTTCAGGAATTCCAATAGGATATTTTAGCAATTGAACTGTCTTGTTGATATGCAGGTTTGTTGAATTATAGAAAAAAATGTTTTAACTTCTTTCATAACTATTTCAAGTACTCCCTTTTCTGAGAAGTACTATGAGGTACAAAATAAATAGTAGTTTTATTTATTTCATTTTTTTTCAAGGAAAAAATGTCAGTGAAGTTAGAAAATACTGATTTATTCTCTGTTTAATGAATGTATGTTCACAGCTTTGAAATAGTGTCCTGTATGAGAAATGCATTCTCTAAGATTTTTGTATTTATGTTTCATCTTTTAAGGAAATTAATTTGTAAATTATTTGTCTTATCGTCTATCATCTGTATATGCACATAGATACAGCAAAGTTATACATGGCAATTTTTCATACAGAGTTTACAAATACTTTCTTTCTGACTACGTTATTGAATTTAACTTGTGCCTTTGTTGTTAGTTCTTCAATGAAAACCTATATGCTTTTCTTCAGACACAAAATTAGCAATTTCTTCCTGAGCACCTTTCAACGTGTTTGGCTGGAAAAAGTACATGAAAAAACTCAGTATGACAGGCTTATACTCAAGTTAACGGTAATGTAACTTGTGGAGAGCCTCTTCCTTATGCACACACTTATTCCTTCCCAGCCATGATTTGATGTTGCCATAAAACATGAATTTGTACAATTTTCAGAGTGTATTCTGATTGGTCAGTTTTTGAAAACTGATAATAAAATGTCACCAGTGCCAGAAGGAGAGTATAAAGAGTTGGCTAAATATCTGTGTCACCATAAAATGAGAATTTATGTGCAGTGTCTTTAGACAAGTCATAGTATATACCATCAATTTGGATAACTATCGGTGCAGGATAAAAGTGAACAAAAAGGCTTTGTGGAACAACCTTTGTAACCTCATGTAGAGCACCTCAAAACAAGATTTTCCCTCAAATGCAATGTAAATATGGGATGGTTTGGTCCATATGCGTAGTCTTATTGCCATAAGCTATATTTTCTGTGGAAAATTTTCCAGTTAAATTAATACTTTATAGTAGTAACCAATATACCTAAGAATTCTCTAAAATTGGTCTTTTTGTAGAGTAGATTTCAGATATTTTTAATGCAGCTTCTTTGAGGACACATTATCACTGCCCAGAGTTGCAACTGAAAGAAAAGAAGCTGATGTTTGGCTTCTTTGTGTGGAAGAAGGCAGTGATTGTCTGCACATAACGTGCTGGAAAGCACTTGATAATTATTTTGCTGTTGACAACCAACTTCTGCTGTCTCTATGTGCTAGATCTAGTAAACTAAATTACACCTAGTAGGAGTAAATCTCACCCACTCACTCTCAGTCTTTTAAAGTATGTACTTTTCCCATGCTTGTATTAAAGCACCAGTCCCGTAATTTCACTTATAATGTACATTAGCACTCTAAAAGCCTTCAGAAGAAAAAGTTATATTAATGTGTGTAATAAAAAAAAAGTAAGAATGTTCAAAAGTATGTGCAGATTTGTCACTGAAAGTTATGTTTTGCTTTTTGTTTCACTGACCAATCAGAGGATCAGAATTGTACAAACACGTATCCTTACTAATCATTAACCACCTGAGCTGTTATACTATGTTCCTTTACCCCTCTTGATCTCACTTTCACAACCCCCCCCCCCCAGGCACCGTTCTATTAACCTCTTCCTCCATGGCTATCAGAACTATTGGATAGAAACAGAGGAATATTCATTTGAGGAGAAACTAGTTCAGGATTTGGCTGTAAGTACTGATATAATTGGGCATCTTTCAGTGCCCACTTCAGTGTATATTTTATGTATCTATAACCTATATTTTATTTTTATGTACTGTATACATACACACAAATTTTTAAAATATCAATCCTTATGCCCCAGGGCATAAGTTCATTTTCTGCTGTGATCAAAAAGACATTAAACCTGTGATGCACAGTGAAGAGCATTAAGGTGCTTTATGCCTTCAGTTGAACTATAGTGATACACATTCTTTGGAAGAGAGATGGTTTAGAGGAACTGTCCAACTATTTTTGTCATTATGGTAATTCCTATGTTCCTATATTTTATTTACTCTCCTTTTTAAAGCTTGACGCAATTGATGCTTTTCCCCTTTTTTAAATTCTCATTGATGCATAATATTTAATTTTAACATTTTCAGCTTTGATGCAAATTATTTTTGCTGTTTTATACATCATAAGGTGATGAAAATATATGCAGCCGTATTCAGCAAAAATTTGCTTTATGTGTGAACTTGATGGAAACGATCGATAAACTTGAGCATTTTGGTACTTATATGGTCATCAATTCAGAAAAACTGCTGTTTTATCTCTTCCATCTCTGTTGTCAGTTTGTCTAAAATACTTCTGTGGGACCTATCTTGGTGATATGTAAATACTGTGAAAATGAATATATGGCTTCATGGATCCATGGATCACATGAAGATGCATCAGGAGATGCTTCAGAGTTAGGAGAAGCAATTATATTGTGTTTTTTTTAGAAGCTTTTTTTTTTTTTTTTAAAGGCCAGTTGGTATAGAACATTGTATGATCTTCCAAAATTACAACTAACATATTCTTATACTGTAGACAATTGTATGGTCTTTGCTTCATTGTTTTGCTTTTTTTTTTTTTTTGAAAGGAAGGAATGCAAATGTTAGTCAAAAGAGTAATTACAATAATCCTATAATAATTACAAACCCCACCAAAGGGTCACAAGACAAATAAGGTGAAAGTAATAAACTGCTCTTTTTCAGTGCTAGCTACTTCAAACTGCCAAAAATGTTTGAAGTTGACAGTAAGAGTTGTTACATTTCTTGAGTCAGTCACCTAGAAATGATATATGAAAGTAATCTAGCAAATAGTAGCCAGAATATGATGTATCTGACAATATTATTAAAAATAATTCCATTTACCAATCAATTCTCCAGAACATAATTGAGCTGAGACTTTCTTTCAGTTCTGGTCCAATGGAAACCTACTCATAATTTCTGCTGAATAAGGCCTCCCTAAGATTTTCACTTGTGTTATTCTCAATACCTTGCAAATGAGAAACTTCTAATGGTACTATCAAACGTGAATAAAAGAATCAGATACTCTGAGTCCTTCTTAGTTATACAGGCAAATAGTGTAGCAGTCTCTGGTAAGCTGCTGAATAAGATGAGTACTGAAAGTTAATACAATTTGGACAAAACAAAATTAATTAAATCCTTTCCTAAGCTTAATCTATTTTTTATTTCTTATTCGTGAAGCTTAATTTGTATATTCTGATATAAATCTGTATAACCACAGACACCTCCAAAAAAAGATGAAGAAGAAGAGGAAGATACTGAGAAAAAACAGCCTGATCCACTTCATCAGATTATCCTTTATTTTAGTCGCAATGCTCTCACAGAGAGGAGGTAAAATAGCCATGTTGAAAAATGTATTAAATAAAATCACACAGTAACTGAATTTCTAATAATATTAAATAATGGATTTAACATAATTGTAGTTCAGTATTATCCATGGTGAATGCTTTTTTACCACTCTGTTTCATTAGAGTTTTCTTGGATTTAAACTCAGTATGACCTTTATATTGATGCAAATATTGGCAATTTTGAGATTTTAAAAGCTTGTTAAATACCCAATACAGAAATAATGAAACCAGAATTCTCATACAAACATAAAGTCTACAAGAACAGTTGCTTCATCCATTGTATCCTCTCCTGGTAATAGATAAGTGTTCTTACTGTTGGCATTCATTGCATTTTATTCATTATGTTAGAAAAGGTTTCAAAATAGCATTGATGATTAGCATGATTCTCTTTTAGTTTCTGTTTCAGATTGTTGATCAAAATTTGCATTTTGTATAAGAAGAGTACTTGTCCAGTGCTTCATATATTTTTCTGTATTGTACTGTAATCTTATTATCTGATATAGTAATTATAATTTGTACCTCCATAATGCTTTTCTGCACTTGCAACAGCCAGTGATCCTTACTTACTGAACTTGACAAAATTGGATGTCTAAATATTCCTCTAAATTGTTTAATTAAAGTTACATAGATATGGTTTGAGATTAGAAAATATGTTTATAGTAGTATTTTCCAATGTAATAGGAATTCAAGTAGATATATGTGTACTTCCCATTAGTAAAAATTGTATTTACTTATTATTAGGAATAGGACATAATCATAATCATAAAATAATTTAAAATATTTTCTCTTTATAGCAAACTAGAAGATGATCCTTTATATATCGCCTATTCTGCCATGATGGCAAAGGTAAATACAGAATTTCAAGCTCCAACCATTGTTTCATTCAGATACTTCTGATTAATTTCAGATGCCTTTCCTTGTCTTCTGAAGTGGACTGCTCCATACTAGTCATTTCTGTATTTTTAATGAAACAAATGGTGTTCAGAATAATAAGAAATTTCTTGCTTTAAAATAATACCATAAAATTCCAGTAGGTGCAATCCTGTTGATACCACTTGGCAGTTAGTTTTGTACAAGTTTAACTTGAGAAGTCTTAACAGTATTAGTTATCTTGATTCTTAGGGTCATTATCTTGGAGTTAGTATGTGAAGTCTGTCAAAAGAAAGTTGACAGTGTTTGCAAGAGATTGATTATGGCTGATGCTTCCAAATCAGGAGAGTTTGACTTTGAAAATCAATATTATGGATATGAATAGAGAGATGACATAAGAACACACAACCTACACTTACATGTTACATATATAGTTGGATTAATTCCCTTAGTATTCACACCTAACATAGTATCAGCTTCTTAGTGGGGATAAGCACAAATATGTAGGATTACGGGAATGTTAAATCTTCTGACTGGATTTAGTTATTGCTTTAAACATTTCCTTGAATGGTTATCTTTTTTTAGTCTAAATACTGTAGTAAAAATTGCCATTATGTTTCATACTAAGAAAATGTTGTGATTTCTATTTCTTAACGCAAAAAGAGCTGTCAGGAAGAAGAGGAGGAAGAAGAGGAAGAAAAAGAGAAGACATTTGAGGTGAGAATTTAAGTCTTATTTCTTTTTCATCACCTAAAGTGCAAGATAGCATTTTAAATATGTCCACTACAATAAGTGCAAGGATAAAACAGCATGCATTGAGTTGCTTTTTGAGGTTATTCACATAGAAGAAAGACAATGTGTTCTGAAGTTTTGGAATCAGACAATCCATGGATTATGCAGGCAGATGGCATTCAATAACTTGAGATTTCTCATCTTTGTATGTTGCCTGAGTCAGTTTGTATTTGTCAGTCTGTAATTTGTTCTCACTTTTGTTCCCAAACACAGGAGAAAGAAATGGAAAAGCAGAGAACGCTTTACCAGCAAGCCCGTTTGCATGATCGTGGAGCTGCTGAGATGGTCCTTCAGATGATTAGTGCAAGCAAAGGTAATGTTTTGTGAAGTATTAAGTACACACAATAAACCTATCATATATAGTGATATATATTATGTATATATATATAACGTATTATGTCAGTATTATGTCATTATACATATGATGTGTGTATCATAAACAACTTGTTATACATATGATATGTATGTCTTATACAATTTGTGTATAGTATATAACAAGGCAAAATAAATGTGAATTGCAACTACATTTAGGTAAAATTTTTGGACTGTTTTTCTGATTGATTAGTTCATACTTGCAAGTTTTATTGACTGTATTGTTCTTTTGACAGGTCATACAGGACCCATGGTTGTTGAAACATTAAAACTTGGTATTGCTATTCTAAATGGTGGGAATACCATAGTTCAACAGGTAATGCTTTCCTAACTATTGAGAGCGTTGTTTGTATAAAGGAAACAACTAATTTGGAGAATTTTAGTGTTCTGTTGTATTTTTATGTTAGTGCATTTAATTTTAGGCTAAACAATGAAGATATATCAGGGTATTTTTGCTACAGTAACAGTGATATTATTACTTGCTAGTGATTTGCATTTAGAATGGTAATCTAGGAAATTGTTAATTTACATAACTTTAATACAAACTTTTTTCCTCCAAATTTCCCCCATACCCTCTAGAAAATGTTAGACTACCTGAAGGAGAAAAAGGATGCTGGATTCTTTCAAAGTCTCTCTGGCTTGATGCAGTCCTGCAGGTAAAACCATAAATCATATTATTACTGTTTCAGTTTTATTCGGGTTGGTGGTTTATTGCACAGTCCAGGTGGATTTGTTAGATTTAAACTACACAGGTCACAGATTGTAGAGCTCTCTGATTTTTTGTGAAAATTTTTGTGAATCAGAGTAGTAGTGTGTTAATCTTTTAGAAGAATATTATTCCAAAGAAGAAAATAAAGCAAAGATTTTATGTATGCATTTGAAGGGTTAGTTTGGTGAGGCAGGAAAGCAAAATGTAATAGCTCCTTTACTGGTCCCAGATCCCTCAAGATTTCTGGATGGTTCTAAGGATGGAGAAAAGCCATTACTGAAGGAGAGACAGGCCAGTGGAGCTTTACTAAACTATCAGTTTCTGCACATCTCTGACGAGTCACATAATCTCTTCATCTGAACCCTCTGCATGTGTATCAAGTTTGTTAGAGGTGCCATGTGGCCGGTGAGATCATTGTAGTCCATTCACTTGACAAAACAGAACTTCAAATTAGTTAAGGTAAATGTCTCATAAAGAAGGTGGAAAACTGTTGGTGTTTCTGATTACTCTTACAGTAGGCAACTTCCTTTTCTCAGCCGTTTAAAGCAACAGAAGGGCTGTGAAGCTGTAGACTGGGAATCAGAAGTGGAGAAGCTGTATGAGGAAAGGAAGAACTGTGGAAGGAATGTTGACCTGCATTGTAGAAATTATCATTTAGTAGTTGCAGTGTAATTAAATAACGTCCATTCTATCTTGTCATTTTTCCCATTTATGTAGAACAATTTAGCAAGCACCTGCAATGATGTTATTACCAATTGTGTGTGTGTGTTGTTCAGGACTCCCTTAAAAAAGAAGTTTTTGATAAAATGACTTGAGCACTAACAAGAGAATGAAAACAATGCTTTGAAGAATGCTCCACATCTTGTTTTTAAGGATATGAGTAGTACTTAGAACACGTGTATGCGTTACAACTTAACTGAAAAAAGTGTATATAATCATATAATTATATTTGGACTAGCTGAATTAAAGTATTCTGACTGAGAAGAATCAGCACCTGCTATTCCAGGTACTCGTCTGTACCAAGGCAGCACAAAAAATGTGCTATTTTGATCACAGAAGATATGGGGACTCTTATTATATTATATGTCTTCTGAGTATGGAATCAGTTTCCATATGTCTTAGGAATAATATAAAAATGCATAATATATACAGCAACAATATAGAAGTAGTGAAATGTCATGGAAAACAGTGTGAGTGAGAAGTAACTCAAGTGATGCTCTTTTGGCAGACATGTTTAAGAGTAGTTTGCAATTGTTTTTCATTTATACATGAAACCATGAGTGATGTTACTGGAAGTGAAGTTAGGGGAACAGTAAGACCTGATCTGAGACTCATTTCATCTCAGATATGGACACTGGAGCCTTATTTTCATCCTAAATCCCTTTAATTAATATTCATATTTAGTAAAATATGAGGCAGTGCATGTTACAGCAGGTTAAGATTAGCAGTTGAAGGCCTCCAAAAATTTCCTAGAAGAAAACAATTTTCTGTTGTGTACTACAGTACTTTTTCCTTTTTTTTTTTTTTTTAATATAAGTGTTCTTGACTTGAATGCGTTTGAGAGACAAAATAAAGCAGAAGGCCTGGGAATGGTTACTGAAGAAGGAACTCGTAAGTAGAATGAAACTGATAACCAGTAGTGCTTAAAACATTATTTGCGCTTCCTTCTTACGCTAGAAATGTTATTTAACTTGGTTTGAGGTTTCTGTTTTCAGACTTACTATAAATAATTTTAACGTTTGAGTTCTGAATATGCATTATATTTACAAAATCTTTAGCAATAATTTTAAAGAAAAACTTGTAACTTCCAATATTCTTATCCTGTATTCTTGTTATTTTTCTTTAATCCACAGTCATCGTTCGTGAGCGTGGTATGTTTGGGTACAGTTTTTGATACAGTTTTTGTTGCAAAAGCGTGTTGCAAATACAGAAAGAAATCTTTAATTGCATCTTTCCAGACAGCTTTAGGTTTAGCTTTATGGTCTGCAGCAGGTTGTGTGTTAAGCTGTTCAGCTTGGATAAAAAGTCTGATGCTTAATAACGAAGTATCATTCATATTTAAGGCATGATTTTATTCATAACTAACCATTTAATTATTAAATATATAATGTGTAGTTTGTTTTTTTTTGTTGTTTTGTTTTAGTGTGTTTTGTTGTGTTTTTTTTTTGTTTTTTTTTTTAACACATGGATGCATTGGAGTGCTAAATATTTCAGCTTTGCTTTTTGTCTGTTTTTCTTTTCATTATTTTCAGTCTGTTTCTTTAAATTGCTTTAAAGCAGCTTTTATAGCACTGTGTTTTTTTACTAGAATCTCCAATTTTGAAGGATACTGTAAGATTATGTGTTCTTCATATTTAATAATAACAATTTTCTCATTATCATTGTATTTATATATTTTCAAGGTGAAAAAGTGTTGCAGCATGATGAATTTACTCGAGATCTATTTAGATTTTTACAACTGCTCTGTGAAGGGCATAACAATGGTAAGTGAACTGAATCACTTTTGGGGATTTGTGGGGAAAAGTGATTAAGCCTGTTCTTAAACAGAGTTGAATAGAATCAATTCTAATTTTTTTTCCTCTAATTAATTCAGTATTCTGAGAAAAAGTGGCATGCCAAAAATATTAATTGTGGATTTTAATTTGAATTTTTAAGTCTTAATGTACTTTCAGATTTTATGCATATGATTAATCAGTAAAGCCTGTTGCAAGGCATATGGTTAACAACTCTTCAGTTGTATTTGCATTGTGATATATTGTAGTTCACTTAAAAAGAATGTATTCTCCATAAATATATGAAAACAATCTTGTATTTTCCAATCCTATACACAGTAATGAAGCGCAAATCACTTATTATTTCAGATTTTCAAAATTACTTACGTACTCAGATGGGCAACACCACAACAGTGAATATTATCATTAGTACTGTTGACTATCTCTTGCGTCTTCAGGTGAGGAAAAATCAGAGTAAAATGGAATATAACATAATTTTCTTCATTTTTATAAGTTCACATTTTGTTAGAATCAAAAGTGAAGCTACTCTTTTCAGGGATATTAATAATAAAGAATTTTGATTTAATTAATTTTGTCTTTTCTTCCTTCTTAAAATAGATGACCTTTCAGAACTGTTTGGGAAAACAATTGTTTGTTACTTTATTTCATTGTTTACTTCTTTAGGCAGCACAGTTGGATAAAAATTTAAAAAGCTATTGTCATGAGAAATAGATTGACAAAGAAATAATAAATTGCAGCTGATTCAACCTTTGGTGATACACATGCACACAGTAAATACTGCATATAAAATCCAAAATTAGAAAATATAACACTTTTTTTTTTTTCCTTAGGAATCAATCAGTGACTTTTATTGGTACTATTCAGGAAAAGATGTCATTGATGAATCAGGACAACGTAACTTCTCTAAAGCTTTGGCTGTCACCAAACAAATATTCAATTCCCTTACAGAATATATTCAGGTAAACAAAAGGTTTTGCCCAAGATACTAACAGTGAAGTTCTGTGATTACATAGTCTGATCATCTCCTGTTGTAAATATTTGACTTTACTTTTCTAACTTTTGAAAAAGTAACATTGAATCCCTGGTCTGGTGTAAAGTTAACAATAAGGTAATGCTTGCATATATGACTTTTTTTTTTTTATATGGACTACATACCACAGGAATTTTGTGAAACTTTCTCATGCAGCTTCATGAAGGTCTGAAATTTCTGGGGTTTGATTGTTTGTTTATTTTTTGTCTTCTTTTTTTTTTTTTTTTTTTTTTTGTGGTGGTGGTTTGTTTTTCAGGTAGAAATCTTAGGTAAATTATTTTCATATTTTGATTTTATATAAATAAAAAAATATATTTCTCTTAATTTTTTTAGGGCCCTTGCATAGGTAACCAACAAAGTCTGGCTCATAGTAGGCTGTGGGATGCAGTTGTTGGCTTTCTTCATGTCTTTGCCAATATGCAGATGAAACTTTCACAGGTATTTGCAAGAGGCAAATAGTGCTTTTTTGCATCTGGTTATAAATTACAGTTGAGTGTTGCAATCTGTAAATAACATACTGTCTCTCATTGGCTATGCATGGGCTACTGTCATGTAGAGGTCCAACACTGAATCTTTGGACTAACATCGTCACACCATTCTTTTTAACCATCAGTCATCACTGTGCACTTACATTTTCTAATACAAACTTAATCCTTTCAACTTATTTGTACATTTATGATAATGAATGTGACAATTTGGTCTCTTCCTCCTTGTTACAAAAACCTGATGATCTGTTAGTGCAGAAGCACCATTAAAAGCATGGTTCCTGTGCTACATCTAAGGAGGAAAAGAGAAGAGCTGGATAAATACAAAGAAAACACAAACTTGTATTCATTTTTTTTTTGTTTTTATTTTACAGGACTCTGCTCAGATTGAATTACTTAAAGAACTGCTCGATCTACTAAAGGATATGGTAGTCATGCTGTTGTCACTGCTCGAAGGTTGTAGCTGTTTTTCTTTATGCAAATATTATTGCCTCTGCTTCATATTGTAAAGTGCAATGATTATATTAATCTTTCTAAACAGTTTTTCAGTTGCCTCAAATAAAAAATGACAGAACAAAACTTATTTCATATTTATTTAACAATTATTCTGGAATATATATGTATGAAAATGAGGGCTACTGGAGAAATGCATATTGTATGAAAAATTACAAAGGTTGAAGAATGAAATTCTTAGTTTTTGGCTTTTTGTTCTATTCTCAGCATGAATATGAAATTTATTTATTTACAATATAGAGGCATCAAATAACTTACTGTTTTAACACTGTTTAGGTAACGTTGTAAATGGAACAATTGGAAAACAAATGGTCGATACGCTTGTAGAATCATCTAGCAATGTAGAATTGATTTTGAAATTTTTTGACATGTTCCTCAAATTAAAAGACCTAACTAACTCAGATGCTTTCAAAGAACATGACCCAGATGGTAAAGGCATAATTTCAAAGAAGGAATTCCAGAAGTCAATGGAGGCTCAAAAACAATATATACAGTCAGAGATTGAATTCCTGCTATCCTGTGCAGAAGCTGATGAAAATGACATGTTTAACTATCTCGATTTTGTGGAAAGATTCCATGAACCAGCCAAAGACATTGGATTTAATGTAGCAGTATTGCTAACAAACCTTTCAGAACACATGCCTAATGATTCACGCCTTCAGAGCTTACTTGAACCTGCAGAAAGTGTTCTTAATTATTTTGAACCATACCTTGGCCGTATTGAAATAATGGGTGGAGCCAAGAAAATAGAAAGAGTTTACTTTGAAATTAGTGAGTCCAGTAGAATGCAGTGGGAGAAACCACAGGTGAAGGAATCCAAAAGGCAGTTCATATTTGATGTTGTAAATGAAGGTGGAGAACAAGAAAAGATGGAGCTCTTTGTGAATTTCTGTGAAGACACAATCTTTGAAATGCAGTTAGCATCCCAGATCTCTGAAACTGATTCAGCTGAGAGGCCTGAGGAAGAGGAAGAAGAAGAGTCTTGCTATGTTGTAGATATTGGAGATGATGAGGAAGAAGAAAAGTCCCTGGAATCTCCTTCAGCTTTTGCAATGGCCTGTACTGCAGTGAAGAAGAATGTTACCAACTTTTTTAAAATGGTCACTGTGAAGAACCTAAGAAAACAGTACAGGAAAGTTAGAAAGATGACAGTAAAAGAGATGGTGAAAGTTTTTTTCTCCTTTTTCTGGATCCTATTTGTAGGGATGTTCCAACTGTTCTTTACTATAGTGTGGGGAATTTTCCAGATTCTTTGGAGCACTGTATTTGGGGGTGGCCTGGTCGAAGGAGCCAAAAACATTAAAGTCACTAAAATATTAGGGGACATGCCTGACCCAACACAGTTTGGAATCCATGATGATGTTACAGAAGCAGAAAAAGCTGAAGGTGCTGAGCATGGCATTAGAGCTGAACTTGTCCAGTTTGTAAAGGGCGAAAAGGCAGAAACTGACATTATCTCTGATATTTTTGGCATTCCTACCAAAAAAGAAGGTGGCTCAAAACATGGTCATGATGCTGGACTTGGGGATATTGCAGAAATGCTTGGTTCTGATATCCAGTCTTCTTTGGAAAACACAGTTCGTAAGAAAAAAGGATTACAGGTATGTTAAAAGATTTTGCATTTCTTTGCAGAAAATAATACAAATATATTGCTGATTTTTCTATTAGTAGTTGAATTATTTGCCAGTTAACAAATTAATAATGTTCTGGATGAGAACATACTTCATAGTCTCTACACTTAAAAAAAAAAAAAAAAACAAAAAAAAAAACATGGAAGAGTTTACATTGCAGAAAAAAAGCAGCACAAGGTGTTTAGATTGCACTTCAGTAAATTGTTGTTACTGTTTATTTGGATTTTATTCAAACAATAATTGATAGTAGATTTCTAAGCACAGTGTTTCCTTTAAATGGTTTACAGTCCTGTTCAATCTACATGCCCATTTTTTACACTGTATGCTTCAATTTCCTTTTATTTTACTTTCTCTATAATAATTCTTTGTTATTTTTTCTTCTACATGCTCTAGTAATTATACACTAATCACACACCATAAAACATCCCTTTCCCTTTTATTTGAAATAATTTTACTTGAATTTATTATTACTTTAAAGTTTATCACAGACATGCGTTACTTTCATTTGTGAACAATTTACTGTGTTCCACTCTGCTGAGATACATAAAATTTATAATTCTGTTTTAAAATATATTTGAGCTAAAGGTCAAAACCCAAATGCTTTTGTCAGATTTGGAAGGCATTATGGTTAAGCTGTATTTCAGATCTGTTTCTACTTGGTATTCAAATACTTTTTTCTTCTCATCGGATTTAATATACCTCTGTATAATATACTTTCCAGAAATTTCCAAGATGAGCTTCCATTGTACAACATTTTCGTTTATTATTTCCTCTTCATTCAAATGTTTTCATCCAAGATTTGTCTATTCCCTACAGATTGAACTATACTTTTCCATTTATTTTCTTACTTGTTTATGCATTCATTTTTATGTCTGTAATGAAAATATATTTACTTAAGGACCTTAGATCTGAGTAAATATTCTAAAATTTTCCTCAGCAAATTTTCCTTTTCTTTGACTTGTTCATTTCTCTCAGATTTGTTTTTCTCAGATTTTGTAAGTATTTATAAGCATCTGTGCTGAGAACCATGCAGGTTCATAAGTGAGGAAAGAAGTGAATAGAAGACCCTTAAAATAGCAGATTCATATCAGTGAAGTAATGCATATGGGTGGAAAATTTTGTATGTAACATTATGGGTTTTGAGATCATCATTACTACTTGGTTAGGAAATCTTGACTTAGTGTCATGCAGTAGTATCAGTTTAATGAAAATGTCAGTCAACACAGATCAAAAAAGTAAACAGATATTTTGAATTCTTAAGGATGGAATTGAGGGAATTAAAATGAAGTATTGTTATGCACCATGAACCCAAGGTATACCTGCATCTTGCAGACCAGGTTTTCCTATTTCAGAAAGAATATGATAGACCTCAAAAAGGTTCAATGAAGGTGAAAAAGTTATAGATATGGAACAAATCTTATCAGTGGAATTAAATAGGCTAAGGCTCTTTAGCCTGGAAAGAAGGCAACTGAGAGAGGACATGACATGACATGACATGATGGAGAAGATGGATAGAAATGTTTTTGATTCTTCCCCCACGTTAACCCTTAGAAGAATTAGAGGTGATCAAGGGATCGATCCCTGAATTACCCTCCACCAGCTTGAGAACTTTGGGGAACCTCTGTGGAAGATCTGTACATGCTTGCATTACAGGTACTCACTGGATGAGAGATGAAATAAGTAAAGCAAGATCTATTTAGTAAATTCTTTTGTAATTTATTTCACTACAAGAGGTAGGCATCCAGATGACTAGTAATTAAAATGTTTAGATAACTATGTGTATTTAGCAAGAGAACCAGAAATGTAGAATTCACCAATAGACAACTGGTGTCTATGCATGTTGAGAGAATACAGAAAGGGTTAAGAGCTAACACAGGTTTTTACAAAAGTGAATGGTAACAAAGTTAGGCACTTCAGATTTCTTTTGTAATCCACATCTTGGGATCCTGCATCTCTTTGCTTTTCAGTGAAGCTTAGATACTGAAATGCATTTTAAATGAGATTACTTTTGTCTTGCAACATGAAGCCAAAAGGTATTTGAAATCAGGACCCCAGCTTCTCTGCTGCAGTTAGCCTTCTGTTACATTGTATATTGGTTTATCCTTATCTGAAGGGACTGTTGAAAACATACATTTAGGTAGTTGTCAGTTGTGCCAGGTGGTTTAATAGGTCATCTATCCAACAACGATAAATAGTTTCAGGAGTAACATTGCATAAGGAACAGTTATTTAGGTCTTCATCAGATTTAAATTGCATCAGTTGATTTTGACAAAGTAATTGGGTTTTGTAATGCCTAATAATTACACTGACCATTTTCACATTTTTGATGCTGTCACTGATATAATACACTATTCCTTGTTTTATATTTGGAAAGAGACAAATTGATGCTCTTTTTCTACATAACCACTAGTTAGTCTTTGTGAGTGAACTTGAGGGTGTGATCTGGATGTAGTTAACTTCATCCTCAACTGGTCACATAATTCGTCTGATAATAGTGAATAATTACTTTACAGTATTCAGTCAACTGCAGTAGTTACAGTATTGATAACACTATACTGAAAAAGCTATCAGAAGAATGGCTGCAGCGTTCACTGTTAAAATCTAGTCTGAGCTGTCTATTTAAATAAAATCTAACTCTTTAAAACTGCAAAGTGGTATAAAAGATACAGTTTGGTAATCAATTTGTTTCTTAGAAAACAGTAATGAAAGTTACCAAAATTTCATTTGAAAGGATCTGTTTTTGCAGCTATCTGAAATTGCAAAAGAAGCTGAAGCAGAAAGAAAAGTGGAAGCTGAGAAGGCTGAGTAAGTTAATTTTCCTCTGTTGCTACCTTGCTACATCCTAATGGTAGATAACTTGGACTGAAAGAATCAACAATGCTCAGTATTCAAAGCACTTTATAAACACTTTATCTCTTCACGATTTCAAAAAGTAGTACAGTCCATAAGAGTGGCAGTCCATCCCAGTGGACAACAAAATCTGATACTTTTTTTTTTTTTTAAATATATGCAGATACAGCTTGTTTGTTTTAGTAACTAAATTCCCTTATTAATGCATACAGTCCTGGTACTTAATTTTTGTAGAGGAGGAATGATTGTCATCTTCTATATGTTATAAAGTTGGACCCTGTGAAGCAAACTTCCTCTTTACTACCATTCTTCCATGTAACAATAGTGATTGCCTTGACTGAAATGAATTCACATTATGATACTAAGATCAATTATGATACTGTGTATGAAATCCTAAAATCTTCCTTCAAACTTAAAGCTCAAGAAACTGCACATGAACTCTTGAAATTTTTATGTTGTTTGCATTGAGTATATATACACAACACTGATTTTTTTTGGCTTTTTATCCTTTTGATCTCTCCTCAGCAACTCTATTTTTGCATATAATTGAAGACTAACATTTTTTATTACTATTTTTTTAAACTTTGTATTTTTTGTCTACCTCCTCTTTTACTCACAGTCATCACTATCAACACTTACAGTGTTAAAACTGGTTTGAATCAAAGCCAAACTTTCTGAATTAGATTCTTTCTGAATTAATGCATATTTACAATGCAGAAGTTTGTCTATGCATATTTGCTTAGTTAATCTTTCTTCTAGCATGGAAGATGGTGAGAAAGAAGATAAAGCAAAGGAAGTACAGCCTGAGCAGCTGGAAGAGGGTAAGGTGAAGAAAAAGAAGAGAAGGCATGGACAAAAAATTGAGAAACCTGAGGCTGTTATGGCTAACTTCTTCAAAGCTTTGGAAATTTATCAAACAAAAATGCTGGTAAGATTTTCTTAAATTCTGTTAGTCATTTAACTTTTATTCACGTAATAATAGATAGAATATTTGCTTGATATTGAAGGGAGAAATTTCATTATAAAAGGAACATTAGCAGGACTTTTCAAAAGAGTGGATGTATTGATTCTTTCGTGTTTTTTGTAACACGTCATAGAATAATATGAGTAAAATCTATATATATGTGTGTGTGTGTGTGATTCCCCTTACAGCAGCATAGATTAGGTAATCTCTTGAGCTCCTTATTAGGAGCTCCTTGTTGTCTATGATCTAATGTCTAGAATCTATTACTTTACTTTCTTTAATAGGGAGCTCCTGTAGTTCTATTAACATCTTTCTTTGTTCTTTAAGAAATCAAATTAACAACTCTCTTGAAGCCTTCTCATGTAGTTTATTCCAGTATTCCAGCACTTGTCTTGCAGATTTCCTTCTAGAAAGTTTTCCCTAATATTCTATGTCAGTCCTCCCTGTTGCAATTTTATGTCCATTATTTTTAATCCTGTTCATTCTTCTGTTTACCATTAAATTGAAAAACAGACCGCCAAGAAACGTCCTGCTTATTTTAACTGGTATATGAGGACAGCACAATTACGTATTTACATTCTTAGAAAGCTTGCAGCTTACTTTCTTTATCTTGATATTAGCTACAGGCCATCACTAATTTATTTTTTTTTCATTTTATTTTCAGCACTACCTAGCAAGAAATTTTTATAACTTACGGTTTCTTGCTCTATTTGTTGCATTTGCTATCAACTTCATTCTACTATTTTACAAGGTAAGATTTGGTATTATTCATTAAATGCCTTTGATTATTTCTAGAGGAATATTTAATGTTGGTTTTAAGGCTTATTTAATAAAGCAAGTATTACAGTCCCTTCAAACACTAAACACATTTAGAGATGAAATAGTTAAAATAATATTTTAAGCTTTATTACTCAAAGTTGTGACTCTAAACCTGTTCTGTTTTTACTTGACTTGGGATGAATGAAAACAGACATTTCATTCATCTGTTGTAGTTTAACTTGTGTTTATAATTTTTCCATTTACTCGTATAAATCTGTTAGTGTTTGGATTGTTATTTTTGTCATGGGAAATTTGAAAACCAATTAAAATAACTTGAATGTCAAAACATCTGCATTTTTAAATCTCCTTTGTTTTAAAGATATTGAGACACTTCACTTAATTATTCTCAATTATATATTTATGTTTTAATGATATAATTTCTCAGTATATTTTCTACTTTTTCTACTTTTTTTAAAAAGCCCTACTGACTACATTAAGTTTTGACTGGGAACTACTTCATATATAATTCTAGAATAAAGTTATTGTCTCAAGTTATCTAGATGAGCTCATAAGTTACATTTAATTTGTTGACATTTTTTCATGCCTTTCAGGCATGGGGTTTCACATTTGAGAGGGAGTGCTGTTTTTATTTTTTATTTTTTCCATATTTTTTGTGAAGTGAATTACATCTAATATATGTATGTTTTTTCTTATTTGGTGTTTCCATGTGAGAGTATAATTCAATTTTCATTCTTACTTGCTCCATTTCCCGTGTTTTCATTGCCAAGATGATTGTTATTGACTATTGTGATTAAGATATTTCTGTACTGGGATTGGGGCTTTGATTGGTATAAATAGGCAAAAATATATATATATAAAGCAGAAGATGCCTCTTCATAGTAGGCTACTTTCTTTTTATATATATTGTGTGAGATAGATATATCTATGTATATTGTGCAAGTTGCAATGAGCTGATCTTTTCCAATATTACATTTTTCTAATTCTGTTGTTCGCAACCAAAAAGTTCACAAAAGAAGTTGGCTGAACATTCAGTCTTCAAGGAACTGAATCCTGATCTCAAGTGTCTTGAAAAGCATCTGCTATGATACAATTACTGTCTCAGAGACAGGGCAGATAAACATGCAAAAGGCTCAAAAACTGGATAGAATTTGTGTGCGCCATTTCAGGAGAAAGACTGACAGGGCTATTGAGTCTCCCTCCATGCGTCTCTTTTTCTGTTTTATACAGTTTGTGAAGATGAACTTCAAAAGAATATAGAGAAATCTGTTTCTCTTTTTGACAGTCCTTTTCTCCCCACTCACTTCTGCTTTACATTGGGTCTTAGAGGTCAACCAAAACCCCATTCTGTTGCAGAGGGAGGACAAAAATTCATATTTATTACAGCAAGTCCATATGTCATAGATAGGAAAGGGTCAGTGGGAGCCAAACGGGAAAGAAGGGACCTCAGGTTTAAAGGCCAAGTTTTTTAAATCACTGGCATAATTTAGGGCAATGTGTCAACTTTATTGGTCAGAATATGTACAAAATAGTGATTAAGTATTTAAACTCTAAACTGTGTCATGAAATAAAAGCTTATGGGCAATGTATAAGTTGATAACACAGTAACTGTTTCTTTCTAGACTCTAGTAATCAGGAACAATGTAGATTACAGAACAATCCTTGAAATTGGTCATACTGGATAATCCAATCATCGCTAAGTTCTTCCAATAAAACATTTGTGCATAACATTTTCATTTGTTTCCTTTTTGCTTTGACACTGTTAAAGGGAAGATTTGTAAACTGTCAAATGCCTGTACTTGCTTTTCTTCACTTCTCTTTTCAGTGAAATGAGATGATGATGTGGAGACTTCTGCTGTAAAAATGAAGGATGTTACTGTTCAAAGCTAATGCTCTCTGTCATCTTCAGAAGAGCAGGCTTTATAAATATAATTTATTGTAGAAAACTAAGGGATTTGTCATTTATAATAAAGGAAAAACTTTTAACTTTGTGTGTGCTCTTTGCTTGAATTTCTCTCAGGTGACAGAAGAGCCACTTGATGAGGTAGAGGAAGACTCTAATCTCTGGAACACTTTCGATGAAGAGGAAGAGGAGGAAGGCATGGTGTTTTTTGTTTTAGAAGAAAGTACGGGTTACATGGCACCTGCTCTCAGAGCATTGGCAGTTATTCATACCATCATCTCCTTTGTCTGTGTGATTGGATACTATTGCTTAAAGGCAAGTTCTTAATTTTATTACTACTCTGTATTTGTTAAAGGACATCATCCCAAAGTAGTTTTTGGAGCTGAGATAAGAATATATATTTCTATTCAGTTGTTTACAAATTCTCACTCTTTCACATGTAGATGTTTTCCTCACATACTAGGTCTGGCAGGGATAGAGTTAACTTTTTTCATAGCAGTGCATGTGTTTGGATTTAGGTTAAAACTCTTGGTAACACCCACATCTTGGTTACTGCTGAGCAGTGCTTGCATGGTGTGGAAGTTTCCTCCTCTTTACCCATTCTGTGTGCCATGCAGTGAGCATGCTGGCAAGAAGTTGAGAGCGTGCACAGCTGAGACAGCTTACCCAAACTGAACAAAGGGATATTTCATGCTCAAAAAGAAAAACTGGATTGGGGGTTAGGGGGATTTATTTTCTAGGTGGCTGTTGGTCATCATTGGTCTGTTTGTGGGATGTAGTGAGTTGTTTTTCTTTCTTTACTTATTGAACTGTTTGTGGCTCAACCCAGTTTTCTTGTTTTGCTCTTCGGGCTCTCTCCCCTGTTCTAATAGGGGTGGGGTGCAGTAAGAAAGCAGCTGCATGGATGCTTAGTTGCTGGCTGCAGCTCCTCACATCCTGTACCTACAGTACCTGTAGTGCTATGATGCAACACCACAGCATACTACACTGTCATTTAAACCATTCAGACAGCACGTGGTTTTATGTTTAAGTGGTAGCCAAATTTTTGTCTGCACTAATGGAATGCTCTGTTTTACAATGAATTATCATGAGAGGAAAAAAAAAAAAAAAAAAAAAAAAAAAAAAGAAAGCAGTAATGCTTCCAGCAACCTCTAATTTGAATTCTTTGGGAGTAATGGCAAGCTTGCTTTATGTGAAATTATGAAAGAAAGAAATTGAAACAAACTATTCTGGCTCACCAGGGCAGTCCATCTTTCTCAATTCCTTGTTCTTCGTTTTATTGTTGACTTCCTCATTTTGGAGTTCAAAGTCATCCTATATTACTGCTGCTGAACAGCAGGACTCTCAGCTGTCCAATAAGATTACAAAATTGGGGCAGTGAATGCAACAGTCTCTAGAATCTTGTTTTATGCTCTACGATGAATTTCATCATTTAGTATGAATATATATATATATTACTCATGATCTTATTCTAATTGCTGCTAGGAGAACTTCTTGGTCAGTAACAGGAATCAACATTATTGCTGAGATGAGAATACCTTAGTCATATCTCTGATCACTGTTTCTAGTCGTCAGGATACTAGTATGATGTTTGGTTTTATATAGTGATATAAAGAGTACTTAATACTGTAGATAGATATCACAGGTTCTAAAAATATATAAACCATGACCAAGGTGTCCACTGTCATTTTTATAGGTCCCTCTGGTTGTATTCAAAAGAGAAAAGGAAGTAGCTAGGAAGCTGGAATTTGATGGATTATACATAACTGAACAGCCATCTGAAGATGATATTAAAGGACAATGGGATCGCCTGGTTATAAACACACCGTATGTAAAATTAAATGTTTATATATAAATTCTTTATAAAGATTCTATTTCATTAAGCCACTGATCTAGAACCTAAACTGTCCACATGCACCTAGTACATCTCAAAGGACGGCATTTTTCACTTACATTAGATGCCACAGTAATAGATTCTAATGTGAAATCCTGTATTATTAGTTTATCTCATAAATACTATATTAACATGTATTTCCCCCTCCTTTTCATTGTTCTAAGGTTTGCAAGAATTCTGCGTCTTGCCCCACAAGCTCTCTCAAAGACATTTCACGTTAGTCACTATGTAGAATTTTCTTTGGCTCAATTTCATGTTCATATTGTATAGCTGTATTCCCTCCTGCCCTTTACCCCCATTTCTTGTTAACAAAATTTGTATATGACAGGAGAAGTAAATGCAATGTAAAATAGCAATCCCAGAATTTGAGTAGTCTGATAGTTATTAGTCAGGTTGTATGCATTAGCAGATGCTGTAGTAGTCATACACTGATTCTAGGAGACTCGCCTGCTGTTCTGGCTGTGAATGATAAAAGTGTAGGCAAGAGGAGGAAAAGTATCAGTAGGCTCTTCCGGCTGCTTTAGCAGTTTGTTCAAGAGGTCACCCTGAATTTCTTTTCTCCCTCTCCATGTTGTTTTACCAGAATAGCTGGATACATGAGTCAGTCTAAATTGCCATTAAGACATACAGCCAAACAGATTATTTCTCATTGTAACAAGCACAAATTAAATACAAGTCACAAAGCAGTTTTGGCTAAAAAACATGCAGGCATAAATAGCTATTTGATAAAAACAAGCCAGCAAAGACCAACTCAATGCATCAGAGTGACAATATGCTGCCAAATAGCCAAAATAGCTATTTTATCAGACATACTACATTTTTGTGTTATAAATAGTGCCCTTATTTCTTTCATTAAAATTATAGCATCCACATTATTAGAAATTTCTTGAATGCCTTATTTTCCTACACTGGATTTTTAAGATTTTTCATTTAAGTTGAAATGTATACTACAATAGGTTAGTTGTTTCTGGTGTTGTTTTTTTTTTGGTAATATTGCCAAAATATTTTTAAATCTAGAATGGTCTTTCATTTGCTGTGTAGAAGGCTGAATGCTAGAATGTATAAGAATAAACAGTGATAAACTGGGAAGCAATTGTATTTCATACAGGATTCTAAGAAAAAACATATTATCAGGCACAGCTGAATTCAGTATGCAAACTTGCATTTATTTGTTATTTATTTGTTATTTAGCTAACTTTATTTTCTTTGATAATAGCGAGTTTGTCTTGTTTGCGTAAAAGTAGTTTCCATAAATTCCTTATCTTCCCTTTCTCGATACTTTCTCCTACTCATGGTGTATATGGCCTTGGCAGTAGCATGGCTGCTCTATCAGTTAAGTTAAATTAAACATATGAGTCACTGAAACAATTTGTCTATCTGAAAGGGTGGTCTGGAATTTCATTCAGAAATTCTATTTGGAAAAAGTAGCTGGGAAGTTTTCCACAACTCCTGGCAGTAGAACAGTATTATGGAATCTTACTCTTCCAATGTTAAAGCTATCTTTAATTTTTACTAGTTCTGTTGTTTAGTTGCTTTTTTTTTTTTTTCTTTACCTTCTTGCATGTTCTGTAGCTGAACTATCTTGGTGCTTTAGAATTATAAATGGTTTTTAATAGTTTTGTTCTGGGATTTTAGATTCAATGTCAAAAATATTGTACACCTGAGAACAAAAGATCACCATTAACTCCTGTTTTTTCCAAATTACCATTGCATTTTTTGTTATTGTTGTTGTTTGTTTGTTTGTTCTTTTTTTTTTTTTAATTTGAATTTGATGTTGGCAAACTGTTCATTGGTTCCCAAGTGTTCAGCCTATATTTGAAATATAAGGAATGCAGTGAACTGAAGAATTAATTAGTCTACAAAACTCTTTATTTTCCTCTCAAAATGATTGTGTACATTGATTTCATGGCTAGGAGCAATAAAGTTGTTAGGCTCATAAGGTGATGGTATCTTCTGTGCTGTCCTTTTGTAGCCAATCATATTTGTGGCTGAGAAAAAGAAAAGGGGGGGAGGGAGGGGATGATATTGCAGTGATGCGTAGTTGAAACAGGCTGTCCTGACAGCTGTTGTCCATGTCAAAAGAAAATGTTCTCACAACTCAAAGTGCTGTGTGTGATTGAATGAGTACCAGAACCTGCAGTGATCATGAACATGGCATTGTGTTGTTCTTTTCTTTCCCCTAACAAACTTGAATAAATTGAAGTATCTTTTCCTTATCTTTGCAGGTCCTTTCCTAACAATTACTGGGACAAATTTGTAAAACGGAAGGTAAACTTCTTAAATTTCTATTATTCATAGCAGTAATACACTATTCAGTTAATTGGGATATCTATGTGTAATATATTTCTGTACACAGAGATATACAAGTAATTGAGACCTGGAATTTGTTTTATGGAAGTCACTGTTGTGGTAAATTTCTCTGTGAACAGTCAGGTAGAGAGTATGTAAGAGGAGGGAGGAAGAAAGAATGCTTTGGTTTAGTTCCTAGACTCACACACTAAATAACCTTGTACTGTCAATCAGCCATACATGCCTAATTTACAGACATTGTCATCTTTAGGATACAAAGCCCCCTCATCCCCCTAAAAAAGGAAAAACATGTCAGCTTAAATGATGGCAAATTATACAGAAGCTTTCAGATAATAGCCTTTAATGCTTCTATTTTTCTTTCTTGAGCAACTTATCCACCCCCAGCTTCCTGGGAGTTCTCACTGTTCCCATAATGCTAATTGTGAAAAAACTGTTCTTTCTGTTGTTTGTTCGTTTGTTTTGTTTTTTAATTTCTAACAACTATTGGCTTAAGGTAACTGTGACCAAGGTCTTTCTCTGAGCAAAAGCTTATCTTCTTCCATTTTTAGGTTATTAACAAGTATGGAGACTTATATGGAGCAGAGCGCATAGCAGAACTTTTGGGTTTGGACAAAAATGCCCTTGATTTTAGTCCAGTGGAAGAGAGTGAACCAGAAGAGGCGTCTCTTCTATCATGGTATGACCTCAGAACTTCAAAGACAAATTATACATTGTTGTATCTTCACCATCAAAGATATAAATTGATTTTATATTGAAACTATAGTGATGTTTTCCTCTGCATGGAAAATTCAAATGGATAAGTCTGTCTTCTAAAAAGTACGATTTAAAACAAAGATGCCTGTTGTTTATTATTGTAAAAATAAGAAAAGAATGCAATGTTGATGCAGACTGACATAGTTGGGTATACTGGGAAGGTCAGAGTTGGGTAGATCAGCATTTAGAAACTCTGTACAGGTGCTGAGAGTTAATGAATTATCTCTGAAGAATGAAGCACCTACATCACTCAGATAATAAATAACTAAAGTATATCACCACCTTCAGCAAACACATATATAGTGCCAAGCACAGTTTGTTATTCATACTTGCAGAATTTGGTACATGCATTTCAAAAATCTGTTTTTTTTTTTGTAGGTTAAGCTCCATTGATACAAAGTACCACATTTGGAAGCTCGGTGTTGTTTTCACTGATAATGTAAGTGTGTTAACCTAAAAGAATATTCTTCGATTTACTCTAAATATGAATATATATTTTCTGCCATCTGCTTTTATATTAAACATAAACAAATAGTATTGAATTACAAAGCTATTTTAAAATAGTTTTTTTTTTCTGTCTTGCCTTGTAGCAAAACTGCTTTCATATGTGTTAGAATTTTCTTTTTGATTCCATGGGGAAATAAGTACCTCCTCCCCATTAACACAATGCCAGCATTTTGGAAGTTAATGGTACATTCATTCAATTTTCTAGAAATCAAATTAGGAACCAACTGTGTTTTTTCCTCAGATCAAACACAGTATACAGAAACTTACCTTTTTCTATTCTTTAATCTGTTTGACATGGTTGGTTACTTCTCTTATGTCTTCTTTGAAAAGCCCAAACTTATGTTAAAATACCTTTTTTTTTTTAATCTGTTTTTGCATCCTTTTGATCTTTCCCAAACAAATACAATGCCAAGGTGAATAAAGTGAAGTTTAATAAACTAATTGTGCATTAAAAGAGCGCACTAAATCATTGTTTGTTAATAAGATCTTTTCATGTCACAGTGGCCTCAGATTCACTGCTCATTAAAAGAATAAGCTGTATTATCTGCCTTAGGTTTCCTGGGCGTCCTGAGATTTAAAACTAGCAAAGTGCCTAAAGAGTAATGTAATGTGTTTTGTCTGCTCCAGAATCAGTATTAAGGTTTATAGTACCGTGTAACAAGGTCCCTAACCAAAACAATTTTAAGGTAGGGGATTTTGGTGCTATTAACATATGTGCTGAAGACTGCATTTAACTATGTAAAAATAGAGGTCTCATTAGCATAACCAAGCAATAAACAAACTTTGTATGAATAGATGAGTTGATAATAGAGTCTTTTTGAACATGTATACTAGAGGTATTACATTCAGATTGATTCAAATCAGATCATGATATAGTATTACTTTATTTCATAACTTAAGTGACAAAGAAAGCTATATTCTTGGTCCAATACCACATTAGTACCGGCTAACATTCTGTCACTTTTCATTTTTTCTGCAGTCATTTTTATACTTAGCTTGGTACACAACTATGTCTATCCTTGGGCACTACAATAACTTCTTCTTTGCTGCTCATCTGCTGGATATTGCTATGGGTTTCAAGACTTTGCGAACCATTCTGTCTTCAGTCACTCACAATGGCAAACAGGTTAGTATTATGTATAGAGACTTGAAATTAACACATTTTATAACAGTAGTGGGAAAAGTCTTGTGGGTACCTAGCAAATATTGGAATACAATTAATTTTGATCATGAATGTATTACAGAATAGACTCCACCATGTCTCCTTCAGCACATATGAGACATGTTAATTCCTAAAAAGTTATAATAATTTATGCCCAAAGGGTGCTGAAAACTAAAGACATTTTGTATACAATGCAAAGGTATTTTTCTTATATTTTAGAAAAATATAAGAATATGAATTATGACCTAACGAGCTCCTTCTGTATGGACTGGTGATAACTAGTAAGAATTCACAACCTCTCCTTGGCTACAGCAGTAACAATGATCTGAATGTCATTGAGATTTCAGTACTTTGCTAGTAAGAATGTTCTTACAGGTATGGACATTCTGCATTGCAGAATATATTTATAGGTCACTATGTTCTGCAAAAATCACGTTAAAATCTGCTTCCAAAGATAATTGTGGAAACTTACACAGGGAATCATTCTTTGATACCTGCTTTGTGTTGCGAGGTAGCATAACATTAAAAACATCCTTTTCATTAACACACTTTTTTTCTCCTTACATTTAAGAAACGTTACTCTAACTGAACTTCCCCAAAACTTCATTTCAAAGAAATACATTCCATTCTTTCTCAAATGTACTAGCATATATTCTAAGCCCTCTCTTACAGTCTGTTATGTATGTAAAACCATACTAAGCCTTTTTTAAGAGTTAAAAGAACATCCGCTTCAGTTTAAGTTTTATATCCTTTGTGTTTGCCTAATCCTTTCTTTCAGAAGAAATTGACCAATTAAATTTATTACCTTATGACAAACAAATGAAATCCCTATTTTAATCCCTTTCATTTTCCTTCATGATGAACCAAATTCATATCACTTCTAATTTAATGATTGGTTTATTTTGAGATTTTTCTAAATGTAATCCTCAAACATAGTTGAAACTGTCAACTTAATTGTTTGATGTTACTTTCTTAATAAGCAAAGATTATTTTTTCTATTTCTACTCTTTTAAAAGACCACTGAACAGTTGATCCTCAGTTTATCTTTTTCTACAGATCTGTAAGTAGGCTCCTGAAGTACACATTTCAACTGGGAAATCAGTAGTGTTTCAGTGTTCATGTCTGTACTAGTTATAAGAGCAGCAGTTGTATTTAGTCTCAGCTGAATTTATTTACCAAACTAACTAAAGGGGATTATTTTGTTATTTCATTTTTATTTAATTTCACTTTTACATTAAATAGTAATATTGTTTCAGCAACGTATAGTTGTTATACATATAGCTTAGAAAGCTGGAAAGAACTACAGTTTCTTGAGTCTGTATGGATCCCTCAAACCTATCATTACTGCTCTTTTTAGTTCCCTTCTTGGGAAAGGTACCATATGATACCTTTTCAGTACTTAAGGCACTGCAGTGAGCTAGCTCACCTCATCTGACAGAATCCAATTGAAACCTACTTTAATGTCATGTCTCCATACAGCTTGTGCTCACTGTAGGACTCCTGGCTGTAGTAGTGTATCTTTACACCGTTGTGGCGTTCAACTTTTTCCGCAAATTCTACAACAAAAGTGAAGATGAAGATGAACCAGACATGAAATGTGATGACATGATGACGGTAAGTAAAACATCAGTAGCATGCTTCAAATTTCATTCTGAATTTTTAAATGGTGAAATCACAATAACTTTATTGTTAAGTTAATCCATCTTATTACTTATTGCTATATGTCATTTTCAAAATGTCTGTGGTCTTAAAATTCGCTCTGCATTCTTCAGTGGCCTAAGCTCAACGGTACATATGTGACATTCACTAATATGGGAAAATACCTGGATTTTTATTGTGAATATTTTTGCATGTGATTTGCTGCTCCTTTTGCATGTAAAGACAGCAAACCCTTAAAGTACATGGAACAAATTTTATAACAAACTGGTCAGCCCTATGTACAAAAGGCAGCTGTGTTATTTCAGCATAAATAGAGCTCAGTTTGTTCCAAGTATTTGCAAGTGTGCAAGCTCTTCCTATCCTTATTTAGGTTATGTGAAGTATATGATGTTATTAGCACTAGTTACAAATACTTGCTTCATATTGCTTACAAACAGTAATTCGGTCAAGAAGTCAAGGGTGAGTAGAGAAGAGGAAAATTAAAGGAGGTGATAATCTATTTTTAGTAATTCCCCACATGATTTCTTCCTGTTGCAACAGAAAACCAAACAATTTTTTTACGTCATAAAAAGAAAATAGCACAACTTCTTGTACTAGAAACTGAACAGTTTGAGTTTATGGACAGCTTGTTTCTTTCCTGGAATAGTCACTGTCTGCCTGTCTTAGATAACAAAACTAGAGTAAGATACCTCAGAGTAAAGTTGTGTCATAGATTTCACCAAATGATTTTCCCTGTTATTGAGCTTTTATCAAACAGTCCATGTAAGTCAGATGTACAAATGATAGGACATGAATACTGCCCAAGCAGTATCATTTAAGCGAGCCCTTTGTGAGATGAATACCATATTCTGGTTATACAATGGATGTAGGAGTAATCAGAATCATTAAACTATATTACTTTTTAAACCATGCTGCCAAATGAGGTAAATCATTTACCTCATTAAATGTAAAATAAAAATATTTTTAAAAATCATTACATTTTTAAGCATGATTAAAATAGTAATGGTATCTTATGTCAAGAGTAAGGCTGCATTCTAAAAATGGGTGTCTACTTCTGTTCAATGTTTGCTTATGAAAGACTTATTCATCACTTTTCATGATGAATGTTGACCACCACAACTGTTGTCTAATGTGACTTCAGAACATTGGTTAGGTTTAGAGATTTCTGATATTTTTAACCCATATTGTATGACTAAAGACAGTTTACAAGATTCTGTAGCTGATTCATACAGAAATGTTAAGTACTATAGATATCCAGCAAAAGATTCTATTCTAAAATACTTGCATAGCTTAAATAACCAAATTTTAAGGATCTTTCCTTGAAGACTTCTATGTTTAAAAAACAAAGCACACACCAGCATTTCTGCAAGGTGATTTCTTCCACATCAAACTGAACACAGGCTGTTTCACAGATCATAAATAATTTAAAAGGCACTAAACCAGACATCTACTATTGCAAAATGAAATTATCCAGAAACCACTTAAATACAGATAGATCTACCTGCTGTGACTATGTCACTATTTTATGGCAGTATTTGCTAACATTTCCTAAACCCCATTACAATACTTTAAAAGATGTCCTCTACTTACTCAGAGCAAGCTTGAACCTTAGGAATTAACATAGGGGTAGAATATAGTTGAATACAGCACCAAATGTCCCCCAAATGGTCTTTGTTTATAAGACTTAAGGAATGAGAAAAGGGTAACACAATTGATGCTGATTCCCCGTCTTTGTAGGTCTAAGACGAAACCATGTCAGTTAAGATACTTAGGAGATTTTTGGTGTGGGAACATGAGGAATTATATTACATGTTCTCTGTTTCTATAACTTCTAGAAAGAATCAGTAGGTCAGAATAATTAAAAAAGAAAAAAGTCCAGAATCATTCATGGTAAATAACATTTCCTACTCTTTTGTGTTTTTTTTTTCAGTGTTACCTGTTCCACATGTATGTGGGTGTAAGAGCTGGTGGTGGCATTGGGGATGAAATTGAGGATCCTGCAGGAGACCCTTATGAAATGTATCGAATTGTCTTTGACATCACATTTTTCTTCTTTGTCATTGTTATCCTACTGGCCATTATTCAAGGTACCTTCACTTACCTTGGCAGAAACTGACAGAATTTAGTGTACCTAAGTTCTGCAGTACGTTTAAACCATATTTGTGTTTGAGGTAAAGTAAGCGATATTGCTAAAAAGACTTATTTCTGAGCCCATGAAGTCATTATTTCTGAAAGTGATCATTTTATATTTAATTTATAAATAATGCATTGTGCCAAGTACTACACAAAGTACTAGAAACTTACCTGTGTTACAGCATTTATGAGCACATTGACAACTGTTCAGCAATGGCGCAGCTTGTGCGGGATCACTCCTACTGCTATAATCACCATGTAAACTTGGAGAGCTTTGCTGTCAACTCTTTTTACAGAATTATGTTGGAGACAGCACAGCTGTCCGGAGAATGCAGCAGTTCCCCTTGGGTTTCCTCTCTGACAAGACATCATGTCTGCACACCCCTTTCTTCCTTTCTTTAGAGGACAATTTGCAGTTCTAATTAGCTTGAGACCTGTATCAAACACTCATTGTATAAACTGTCCTAAGGTTGTTAGGAAAAAAAGCAAAACAAAAACATTTTTCAGGCAGTCTTGGAGAAAAGAAAAAAATGTAATCCATCTATAGTTTTTTTTAAAGTTACAAATGTTGCAGTCCTCAAAATGATCAATTCTTAACACATTGGAAGGGGGTGGTTGTCTGTGGGAGACAAGTCTTCTTCACTGAGCAAAAGTGGAAGTACAAGAGTTCCAAAAGAAGGAGAATGAAAACAAAATTCTTTCATGGGAACAGAAGAGATAAGAGCATATAAACTTAAATCAACCAAAATATAAGTAAGGAAAAGGTTTTCACTTGCAAGCTTATGGCTCTGTGTAAGAGAAATTATCACTGTTGGGAGTGCAGTGTAAACAAATACAAGATGTCTGCAAATTAGTAGATTGCACCTTGAATTATTAAACCTACACAGAAGTATGCTAAACTCCAAATAGAATGGAGGATGTCTAATAGAGCTACTTCTCAGCATTACTTTAACTGTTGCTAAGTACTTAACTGTTGCTATTTATCCATTTGAAATAGGTCTGATTATTGATGCTTTTGGTGAATTAAGAGACCAGCAAGAACAAGTGAGAGAAGATATGGAGGTATGAGAACATTACATTTTTCATTGCTCTTATTAAGTTAAATTTTTAACAGTTACAATAGAGTTGTTGAGTTATAACTGATTTGTATATACAAATTATGTTTCCAGACCAAATGTTTTATTTGTGGAATTGGCAATGACTATTTTGACACAACCCCACATGGCTTTGAAACACATACTTTGCAAGAGCACAACTTGGCAAACTACCTGTAAGTATATTTTACTATTGGAATTATTATAAAGAGACCTTTCAGCTCAAAACTAATTTAGAAGCACACATTGCTGACAAACCTTAGATAGAATTCTGTGAAACTGGGGACTATCTCCATTCCTTTCTGGCCTCCCCTCCTCTACTCTGTACTGGTCAGTATTTTTAAAGTGCTCACCCTATGTATGAGCTAGCTTAGTGGAATGATGCCTGAAGGCACACCAACCCCTTATGTGTCCTTTTGTTCCTCTGGAAGGAAACCCACCTATGTGGAAGGGTAAGGAACAACAGTTTTTAACTAGTAAGTTGCTTTAGTTTGGAAGATAGGAGGGCTGTGACTTCCTGAGGTTTGGTAATGTTGATGAAACCATTGAAAACTGTTGCTCACCTGAAATGGTACTTCTGACTGTCTCCAGACTAGAGAAGTACATCAGCAAGAGCTAACAGCAGCAGAAGGAAGGTGCTGCCTTTTCTTTTTTTTCCCCTAGGAATTATGTTTGAAACAAAAACAAACAAACAAAAACATTTCTGGAAAATAAGCTACAAAAAAAAAAGTCTGATCCTGTAGTTCCTTAGTAATAACACAGCTTTCTGAAGCCAATAAACAATCAGCAGTTTTATATATTCAGACTATTGCCCAAACTCCCAAGACAGTGATCTCATACTTTCATTAGTGAATATAGAACAGATCAAAGAGGGTTATTAAAAAATTAATCTAGTGGCATTAGTTACCCCTACAAAAATGATAATTACATGAGCATCGTGCCAGCAAAACTGAAGAAGCTGAACTGGTGGGCTCTTCTATAAAGAAATCTGGCTTTAGGATACAGTACTGTGAGCTTAAAAAAAAAAATGTGCGCCTCATAGAGTATACGTTGCATTATTCCTTTCATAGCATTGTAACCTCTGCAAAATCAATACACATTACTTTTGTGAGGCAAGTTTCCATTAGCATCCATAGCTTTATAGCAGTCTACAACCTCCAAGCTTTCCTTATTATATTGTATCACTTAATTGGCATGTGGGATCCTGTCATTCACAGTAAATTAAAAAATCTCATTTCCTTAATATTACAATGCATACTGAATAATCTTACTATTCAGATTGCCTTTTAATTAGAAAAATGTTAAAGTCAGTATACATTCTTTTTTTACAATGAAAACATGTAATGTTCAGTTCCAAATGCACTGCCTTAGAAGTGGCTAACCAAGAGCTAAGTCACATAAATCAGACCAGTGTTGGAATTCTACAGCCTTCCTAGCTAGTCCAAGTTCCGTACATCTGTGTGAGCACAGGCAGCACCAGAGCCAAATAGGCAGCTACTCAGCTGCACCAAGATTTCCAAACAGTCATACCCTACAGCTCATAAGCTGAGCCCATCTGTCCCACTTTTACCTTCTTGCATAGAAGCTATAGCAACTTCTTCCACGGTGAGACAGAGCATATGTGTACAGGAGCTGACATAGGCTTAGTTCAGATGTTGCTTCTAGCACTGAAATGAATAAAAATTCAATTTCTACTGATTTTACAGATGTTAGCACTTCCACAAGAGAAGTCCTGGGGTATAGCATTTTCTCCTTTTAAATACCCACTTTAGAAGCTTGGCAGAATATTTCCATTTCTTTGCTGGCTGGTAGAGTGTTCCTCATATTCCATTCTAGGAAAGGTTAGGGGAGAGGTTTTATTTTTTGCATTAATACCTGTTTCATGTGCTTTTTTCAGGTTCTTTTTAATGTATCTCATAAACAAGGATGAAACTGAGCATACTGGCCAGGTGAGTTGAAAAAATAAATCTAAATTTTTAACTTAAAAATGTTGAAAAGACAAACCTTTTAATCTTCTCCAGCCTTGTAGCTGTGTACCACCAGGTGGAACTGATGAACCACCAAGGAGTGGAGACAAATCCCACCCCTGAGATTTTTGTGGAACAAAAAGGAAAGGTTAAAAAAAAAAGGAGGGGGGGGGGGTGGGAGAAGGAGGAGTTGCAGCAGTTTTCTTATTTACATTTAGGCCCAAACAACACTGCATTTACACATGTCCATATACTACCTATATATACACATATATTGCTATAGACAGAGTTTAGTGCTGGATAAAACAGGAAAATAAGTAGGATTAAATTATGTTATTTCAAATAAGAAGCTGTTATGGAAACACTATTAAAGTACCTTAAGTGTTTTCCAAGGAAACTAAAACACATTTTGTAATATGGATTTGTACAGGTTTGCTCTAATATAACTGGACTGATCAATTTTCACTTCACTGTTTTTGTAATGAGGCTTAATTTTCAGTAGTACTTATTTGGGAAGAGTGCAGAACAATAATTTAACAAACATGCTTGAATTGTGATCTTTGAGTTCCTTTATCTCCACAATCTTATTCCATGGTAATAGGCACAGCACCTGCTTATTGTTAAAATGTAGAGCATTGGTTGTAAGGGGTCTGTTAAAATAAATGCTCTTTTTTATTTTAGGAATCATTTGTGTGGAAGATGTACCAAGAAAGATGTTGGGATTTTTTCCCAGCAGGAGACTGCTTCCGGAAACAGTATGAGGATCAACTTGGCTAATACCACAAAAGAAATTATTTATTCATAAATTGTTAAGATCCAGTATATAAAAAATGTACTTCCTTTTCATGATGTAAATTCACAGCTTGTATTTGCTTTAAATGTCTTTAAACTTCAAGACATACGTAAAATTTGAAACTATTTCGTAGGCTTTTAGTACCTACCACATGTGAAACAGGTCTTCTGTTGGAATTTTGATTAGAAGAGAAAAATCTATGCCAAGATCAACTCAAGCCTTCCAATTTAAACATGGTATGAAATTATAACAACTTTTTAACCACATTGTTAACCTAGTGTTTGGTAACAGAGTTGAAAGGGCTAAAAGGTGTCTTAACTGCACATTTACGAACTTGAACATCAGAGGCCACGCCTCAGAAAAAGTATTTTAATTAAGTGCTGTCCCAGTTTTTCCCCACAGTATTTGCTAGTGAATGTACTAAGACACAGCTAAAAAAGCTTTAAGCAGTTAAAACGAAACATTTTCAAACACTTTGTTGACCTTGAATCATTAAGTGCCTTAAAACCTCCGTAGACATAGCTATGCAAACTTTTTATGTTAGTGTTCTAGATGAACAGATCCATTATTGCTTTTCTGTCTTTCTGTATGAAACTGCACTTGAAGTTTGTTTGTATACTACCTTCAATAACAGCTTATTAGATGCTGCTGTTAAAAGACATACACTGAATCAAAATGAATACAATTTAAATTTTAGGCCAAAATAAAACAATGCTCTGTGGTCACCTGCAAATAGAAGCTGCTAGGTTTATGCATTTTTTTCTTCTAATAAAAAGTGCCCACTGCAATAAAGTATTATAAACCAAATATTACCTTTGTGATTTCTTTCTAATTTTTCTACAATACAGAAACATGGCATGATGAAAGTGATTAAAAACACATGTATTTATAGTGCATTCATAGCTTTATTTTAAGGACTGTATATAGCACGTACAAGCTGAAACAACTGCTCTGGTTGTTTCTTATAGCCTACATCTTTAGCAAAGAAAATCCTAATTTCATCACAAATCTTAGACCTTTCTAAGAATGTTAGTCTTAATTTTCAGTCACTCATATCTAGCTGAATTTTGGTTGCACAGAATTTTAGGTGCCTGTAAATAAAACCAGGCATTTGGCATACTGAACTAAGTGTAACAGATAAAAGAAATAGAATTGATAAAGGAGGTTTCTACTTTCTACTTAACTTTTGTTACATCCATTTATTCACACGAGGAAACTTTTCTTCAGGAAATCATGCTGTCCAGCCAATCTTCAAGCTCTTCCTCAGTAACAGTTTTAGATGTACTTTGTTGTTGCTGTGGTGCTGTACTTTTCTCTTCAGGCACATCTGGTTTTAGAGGGTCTAGAAAAGCAAAAGAACAGTCTTGAGAAAGTGGAAACAATTCTGTACTGGCTCTTTATCACTGATCAGTTTGCTTTTTAATGCACAACTGACTATATTTTATTGAATCAGTCTCCTCCCTTGAAGAATAAAGTGTCATATTCCACAATCAGTAGCAACAATAAAAAAAAGAGAGAGGGAGACAGTCTGGTAAGCTCAACCATAGCAACGTGGCCCCATTCTGATTCAAGAGGAGGCAGGGCCTGATCTGCAGCAGACAGACTGTAGGTAAGTGAACCCTTGCTGTGATCTGTTCACAATCCTGCCAGATGCAGTTTTCTTTAATGTAGAAGAGCAGCAGGAGGACACAACAGTGGCTCATGTTGCACAGTTGCATGATAATCCTATGATTCCCTATTCTGACGGCAGTGTTTTCTTAAGGGATTTATACTGTGCTTTGGAGTGGGCATACCACTGCAATGAAAGATTTTGTCAAGATCCTCTTCAGTGACAAGGCTTGTTGTATTGCTTGTGGTGCTACTACATGTTCAGCTATGTATCTTTTGTACTTAATTTTTAGCACAGCAAGACAATCATACACAAAAATTGGGGATGGTAAAAATCCTTTTACATCATTGTAGGATGGGGAGGAGGACTACGGTCCATCAGAACTAACAAATGGTACCACAATTTCTAATGAAATTGTATCTCACAATTTCTGAAATATAAAATTGTTTTGGTAAAAAAAAAAAAAAAAAAAAAGCTTATTTTGTATAATCAATACTAGTAAAATTTGCAAATAGCATTTCTAATGCTATCAGTTCTTCTGTTATTATTATCATCACAGTGAACTAATGTCTGATAATGTTACATAAAAACTGTATTTTAATCTTCCACTTACTGAGAGTGTCTAACAGTTTTGTTTTGCCAAGTCATAAGACCAATGCTGTTCTGTAGAAGAATTAAAGCTTAAAATGAACATGCAAAAATGGTAAAACTTCAGTTCAGGGGGGAGTTAAAATAAAAAAAGAACAAATGGGTCAGAATATAGCCCCAGATACGTTAAATGCACTATGACAGAGAGTACTGCTAGCAGTACTGGTGACTTGCTGGTCATGAGCTTAAATACACTGCTGAGAAAGAGAACAACGAAAATTAAATAAAGGCACTGTAAGGAATTGAAATCTTACCGTTTTCTTTACTTTCCCCTTTCAAATTGTTCTCTGTTGCTGTGTTGTAGAATAATGCATCTGACACAGAATCAATAGGAGCATCTAGCTTTAGGAGAAGATCTAGTTCTTCATCCAAATGGTCAATCTCATGCTTTGGTTGTTGAGGGGCTCTCTGGAATGGCTCTGCTGCACTTGCCACAGGACCATGTTTACTTGCAGGCTCTGATGGAGCAACAGAATCACCAACAGGATGGGAGCCCAACACCGTTTCATTCTGAGCCAAAGAATGTCTAAACAGAAGCTCTCTCCTCTTGCTGTCTTCAGTAATTTTAGATTTCATCTGTGGGAGCTCTGCAGGCGTTGATGCCTAAGAATACAAGAGAGGACTTAGTCTTTCTAATTATTATATAGAATATTAAAAGTCTATTTAATTTGGGCTGTAATTCAGACATCCTACATTTGATCACTTAAGAAGGCACAATGAAATTTAGCAGAATTGAATTCAGAAGTAAAAGTAAACTAAAGTTATCTTGATGATGGTTTTACAGTAATTATTACAAAATAAACAACCAAAAAACAAAACACATTTCCTTTTATCCCCTAATATGGAACATGAGATTGAATGATAAATCAACAAGTTACATTGTTTCACAAATACTTCTCTAAATCTGCTTCAATTATATATCATCAGTACTCTGAATTTTGGAGCGACTGAAGTCAGAATTTGGCTAGAAACTATCCATTTTAAACCTTCCCTCCAATATCTCCATCTTGAAAGCAAACTACATCACTAAATTCATGTCTAGCTGTGTACTTTAAAAAATAGATCTAAATTACAAAACTCAATCAAATATTGAAAAAACAGAAATGCCAACTCATTATTCAACTGTGGAACACACATCCTGTTGTTTTTTTATCAGGATGCCCTGGAATTAATACCACTGCAGTATATCTATCTGATGACCATGGAATTAATACCACTGCAGTATATCTATCTGATGACCACATCACCTGCCACAACAAGAAGACAAAGATTAGATGTCATAACACACACTGTATAACCCTGATAAGAGTTCTAGTCTTGGCCTTGCTTCGCTTGCAAGAATTTGAAAATAACATTTATTTGTAGATTCCCTTAGACATCACATCTGCAGACGTATTTGAGTTCCCCTAAGAATGAACATATTTGTGTCATTTCATGCAACTCTAAACAGAATTAATATTTCTATTAGAGTCATGTTTCTTTTTCCCTGCTTGAGTAGATGGATCTTATTTTGGTGTTTTCTTTTGTTTTTGTGTTTTTTTTTTCATTTGTTTTCTTGTTTTTATATTTAAGTCTCGTTAGTTCTTGTCCTCTTTTCACAGCCTGAAAAAACATTTTTGCTAATATTCTTTTGCACAAATTTCCTTAACCAGAGCATAACATTTTCTTCACGTGTTTGACTGACTGTTCTACCTGTTCTAGCACAGATGTCTGTTTGATTCATGGAACAAACATGTATGTTGATATTAGCCATATAGAAGAGTAAATCACACTTAAAATATTTACCTAATTGGAAAAAAAGTGAAAGCACTTCCAAAATCTGGTGCAAGTT
The DNA here is from genome assembly GCF_964211825.1 of Aythya ferina. NCBI lineage: Eukaryota > Metazoa > Chordata > Aves > Anseriformes > Anatidae > Aythya > Aythya ferina. Next base: position 26,474,138 of record NC_140301.1, read on the forward strand.
TTTAATAGCTGCTTAAAAGAGAAGCAACTATAAGAACAGTTTAATTGCTCCATGTCAAACACTCAGATACCTGGTTTTACATCCAATACACTGCATATAGAAGCATTTTGTTTAAAGCTACCAACGAAGCATTAAAATGGGGTCTCCCGCTTCACCCACCTTTTGACATGTCAGTCTCAGAAGATTTACTTATAAAATACATTCAAGTTAAATTTTAAGACCAAGTTTAAAGAATTCATTCTAGCATAGATTATTTCACTTAGAATATTTCTGATTTATTTTGAAAATTCACAGCATTACCTGTACAAGTTCAGCTGCTACATTTAACCTCAGATGTAGAGGCAGTTCCTGAAGGGCCTGGGCCAAAGACTGGCAGTCAACAGAAAGCACGGATAACTGAAATACAGAACACACAGTATGCTTGAGTTAAAAAAAAAAAAAGGAACAACAACAACAAAAAATTCTTAATAACTTTAGTCTATTACTTTCTCTTGTTCCACACACTGAAGGAAAGTGAAGAACAATCTAAAAATATACAACATCTAAAAGATATTGGCAATAATAGCAGGAATTAAGTTTCAAAAGTACACATGCACGAAGCAGTTTGGCTAAATTACCATATAAACACCTACAAAGCCAATAATCACTTAGACAGTTAAAAATAGAGGATGAAGTTTTAAAGAAGATATATATGGAGTACTCCTTAGGCAAGGCATTGAAAATCCAAAGTAGGAAACAGTTTTGCAAGTTGACAATGTCATAAGAGGCTTTTCCAACTCTAACCCCTTTTAACCTGTGAACCTTTCCTTGCAGTGGGAATCACCAGTCTTTAATGAGTTACTAGTATTTTCTAAGCAAGTTAAGTAGTGTGTGCATAGCTCTCCTGTTTTTAATGCCTCAACAACATGGCCCTTCTTACGCTTGTTTCCCGATCATTTAAAACATCGTTTTGATGTTTCACAGAAGCAATAAACTACAGGTACACATGCTCCCAGGAAGATGTCAATCAAGAAAGATAAGCTACTGCTGCCCAGTCACTCAAAAAGTGCAATGGTCACTCATTCATGTGACAGGTATTAAGTTTCCTTTTTTTCTTGGAAAGCTGCATTTTTTTACTTGACATTCCTTCCTCCCTGTTGCTCATCTGTCTTGTAATGAACTCAGGTTGATATTTTACAGATGATTAAAGTATTTTACAAATCTATTCTTTCCAGTCTCATTTTTCATTAAAGCTGTATTCCAGTGGTGTTTGCTGAGAGCAGATTTACAAAATAATAACAAAGAAGAACTGAAGCAGTGGCTTTTAAAATTTCTGTCATCCAGATTCTGGACTTGATATTCAGCAATAAAAGGACCAAACAACCTAAATAATCTGTTGATTAGAATATTATGTCCTAAATAACAATTTTATTTTATACATGGATCAGTGATCACCATCAAAGAGGATTCATTGCTATTAGTAACCTCAAAAAGTCTCCAACAAGCAACTCATGAACATCGCAGCTGTTATGCAGCAATGAGCTAAAACTACAGAAAACCCAGCTCCTTCTCAGGTATTGAAGACCACAGATGGCCTCTGTATGTTTGCACAGGGCAAGGAAAATAATATGAACACAGTAACAAGAAACTGTAAAAAGTCAAATAGCACTGAATAACATTCAAGTGCATTTGGGAAGAGCTAAGTACACTCACAAAAAGATTAATGTGAATAAAACATTGTGAATGAAGGAGAAAATAGGGTCAGGGAAGAGGGGAAAAACTGAGGATGAAGGAAAAGGGCAGTTCAGAGAATAACATAATGGAAGTAGGAATTCAGTATCCAAGTAGATATTTCACTATAAGTGGTATTTGAATAATAAAAAAAAAAATACAGATCAAAGCAGAATTTAACAAATTATAAATGCTTCATTTCACATGCAACTATTTGCTCATAGAAAGCAGCAGAAGAATACTTTTTTGCTGGAACTGCCAATTTTTACTGAAAAATCCAAATGATTACTACCTGTGATTTTTAAATTGCAGTGTTCTGAAACATTTTTATTGCATTTTTATCAATATACAATGAAGCACATTCAGATTTAATTTTTGTAAAAATTAAGGATAATAACAACATGAAAATTTGTTCTTGTTCATGTCACAGTTACGTTTCCATTCCACTTTTTTCAAAGCTGTTTTGTCATTCCTTTCTACAAATAATAGGGACTCATAAATATCTGCAACTATTTGCATGCCTTTTCTGCTTCATTTTGTTCCATCACATTGACTTCGGTTTATGATTCTGTAGTAACTTCAAGTACGTGATGAACAGACAGGCAAAGAAATAGAAACAATTAAGCTAAAAGGCAAAGGCAAGGAACTAAGCAAAGTGGATTTAGGATGAAAATAAGGACTGAATCCAGCTTTCACAGAAAAGAAAAATGAGCCAGAAACAAAGAGGCTGAAGACCAGAGACTGTGCAGTCTTGGCATGGGCAGACAGAAGAGTATCTGTGACATTGACTGGCAATGCAAAACTTGACTCTCCTCACAATGGTTTCAGCATACAAATGAATTTATACATTCAAATCAGCTAAATGGTATAATGGCAAGCCAATGAGGAAATCATAAAAAAATTAATATTCTGGATTTGCACAGAGAAGAGGGAGCAAAGGTCACATACTTCATTACTGGCATGCTATACACTGGGAGAGGGAGGAACTGATAAGAAAAAAAAAAATCACTGAAAGACCATATCCCACTGATGGTTTAAACAAATGCCATGCAAGCCACTTAATTGCATTTCTACATTTTAATTTGACTTTGCAACCTTAATGTAACTTTTATGCAAGGAAGGCAGCCTCAGAAATCAAGACACTTTCCAGTATCCTGATACAATGCACTTCTTGTTTCTTTGCCCTTTTTCATATTAGCACAGAGAATCAACATACAAATAATCTCAAACCTAGCCTGGGTCCCATAGTCATTTTGGGGCTGATGTTTCAAGTAGAGAACATGCACTGTTAATTTGAATTAACTGAAACACGCTTCATAGTCAAATATACAGATATATCCATTGTTGTGTTACAGTCATTTTGCTAAACTATTCTCTTGAATACAACTGAAAATGGAAGGCTGACTTTCTGTGTCAGTGGAGCAAGGTGAATTATCCTTCTTTGGATGGATTTGTGTGTTCTTTTCTTCTAATGTTACTTATAAACCTAGCCTGCTGCCTTGAATATTCTTCATTAGAAACGGAAAAGACTGAAGAGCCTCCAGCATCAAAGACAAATTAATAAATGTATCTACAAAATAAAGAGTGCTGTCATTGTATTTGATGCTGAATTTGATGCTGAATCAATTTGATGCTGAAAGTACAACTGCCTACATGTACATATTCAGTGCCAGAAAATTCTGTTACCTGTTTAGAGTATATGCTTTCTGTATCCCAATCTTTTTCTTCAGCAAAGCGAAACTGTGTAAAGGAATCTCCTACAAAACAAAAAGAAATAAAAAACATCTTTATCTTTTTTTTTTTTTAAATACAGCAACCTCCCCAAAATTCCAAACCCTACAGAAGTAATGTTAATCAATAAGCCTCACATATTAAGAAATTTTTCTGCTGCATTTAAAATAGGAAATTCCTCTTAGCCAAAGTACAACCGAATGATCTTTTAACATCTTGCTTACAAAATTGTTCTGAGAAAGGCACAACAGATTAAAAATTGAACGAGGCGGTGCTGGATGCCATGTCAACAAGCAGGACCTTCACTGAAAAGTCTGATTTGGATAACACAATAAGAATAGGTACAATATTCAGAATGCATTATTAACAGCTTTGAACATGCTGTAGATACACCTTCTCTATCAACATGCAACCCCCTCCTAAACTGGATTACAAACATACTGGAAATCAGTTTGTACCAGCCAAGTAAATACTTTTTGTTGACTGGTTGCTAAATTCTCCAAAATCCCTCTTTCTTGAACTAGTCCTTACTCCAGCATGCCATCAAAAAATGGCACCGACGCAAATGAAGCATGAATCTTAATGTGTATGCACAAGGAACTGAATTAAAAGAAAACTTAAATAGGGCCAGTTAAACTACACACATAACCTCTAGCTATGGCTGGAACCTACCATGTTCCTCCCACACAGAAGTAATTTCCTCTTTCTATAGGTGGGTTATTATTTTGCTGTAAATGATTTCTATTGCAGTACCCCACTGGGTTTTGAAAGACAGTTCTATAAGCATATTCACTGCAAAAATACACCAAAATTCCAAGAAATAAAAAATAAATAGTAAGGTCTATCACAGATGAAACATGAAAGATTAGAGCTGCAGAGAATGAGATAGAACCTACTGAAATACTTAATCATCATCACTGGAACTACCAGGAAAACTTTCTAGGATCTTATGTGTTAAAATCTTTACGTAAAACAGTAATTAAACCATATTCTAACATTGATTACCCACAGTGTATATTCGAAAATAATTCTGGAATAATTAATACATGTTAATAGTTGATGATATATATATATCATATACACACACACAAAACCAATATTCAGACTTTTCACCAAGCAAGTCACATTTTAAATGCTTCTATTCAATATACCACTGTCTGCACATTTTTAAACTTGAAAATCAATCATTTTAGACTCTGGCACCATTTAAAGAACCATTTAGTTTAAATAAACAAGTAAAATGGAAGGTGTGGGGCACACACACTTTGTTACACTTACAGTTCTTATTATCAACTCACAATGCATATTTGTGAACAAATATGCCATAAAAAATTCTCAGGAACAAGAGAATCTGAAAACCAGATGATGACCCGAGGTCTAGATTCAGTATGTGATAGCACAAAGCACGTATGCTGCTGATGCAGAGCATGGCATATGTCTTCTTAGACCATGCAGTTTGACAACAAATAGCTGTGTAGGGATCGCTATTAAAAAGAAACAGTTGAATTATTGCATGAAGGAGATTAAATTTGATTCTGGAAAAAATAAGTTATTCCACGTGCCTAACTGCAGATGCAAACGCTTAACTTGAGCACCCACAGTGCAAACAGCACCACTGTAAGTGAATCCCTCTGTTTCAAAACGTCTAGAACAAATAACTAAAGCTGAAATTTAAAGAAATCCAGATTCAATCTTCATTCTCATGATTTTACAATAGACAGTAAAACAGGCAGATTAATTTATGTATTAACCGCACATATTTTAAAGGTTCGATTTAGTTACAAATGCAAGTTTTTATTGGAAAAATAATTAAGCCAAGTGATCCTCAGAGTATTTATACTATTAGAACAAAGCAATTTATGTTTTCTTCAAGACAAAGGAGTAAAATTAAAGAAAAGGATAAGTTGGATGCTCTAGGTATCTGAGAATGACCAGATGTAAAGCAGTTGGACATACCTACTGCATGAGAAAAATCAGCCAGGATCAAAAGCTGGTTTATGATTCTCCACACTCATAAAGTTCAGAATAATAGATCAACAGATACCAGATACTCTATTGCTGAATTAAAGGCTATGACTTAAACTGTAGTTTAACTGGGCTCTTTAAATAAATTAACAAAGCATGCCTTTCAAATGGAAAAGCAATAACTACAATTCACAGTAGCACATTTAATGCAAATTATGTTAATGAGAATGTTGGTCTAACCAATTATCTTTTCACAAATTCCTTTACCCTGAAAATAATTTCCTTTTGTGCCATGAATACTAATCAAATGTCTTACAATTGCTCCAAGTTCCTTCCAGTGTAAGAAGTGCTTTTCTTCAATTGAATAGTTTTTATCTTACTTACAAACATGACTTGGCCTTCAAATACACAGCAACTAAAAATAATACGCTCAAGTAAACCTTACACACCATTTTTGATAAGTTTCACAATGTCTTAATAACCCTTTTTATAACATGCAACCTTACGATGAAAGAATAGCAGTTCTAAAACACCATGCTTTCCTAACACTTGAATACATTTTAAAGCTAAATCAATTGATTCAAATAGAACACGTTTCATAGTCTCATTAGCCCAATTATCTCTTCATATAAATATTCACTGAGTAGTGGATAAAACAAATCCTCCCTCTAACCTGTAATAAACATTTTCTAATACCTGAAATTATAAGGAGTATGAAAGTTGAAACACTGAAAAAAACATTTCAGCATGAAAACAAAACTGACACTCCAGTAGCATAATTTTGTTCACTTCGACTTTCTAATTCATTAGAAACAAAAGACACAAAACATGACTGAAGATAGAAGAAAAATATTCTGTGCTTTTAGATTTCAACAGGTTTTCAAATTGGGGGTGAGTGGGAACAACCAATGTAACATGGTTGCACATGTTCTGACATGACATACTGAAGAACTGTGAAGACAAATACAAGAATCTAAATAATTTTTTAAAACAGAATAACAGAATTTATCTTCTCCCAAACAAGCCTTTCTGATAAACTCACTTGGGGTTTTCCAACTTCTGTTCATTTTCCACTTATTTTATTATGGGAGCTCAAGCCTCTATCTACATGTCTGTTTGGTCAGCAAAATTATATGCAATAAATTTATGCTGGCAGTATGTAGCTGAACCAAATAAACCACATCAGAAAACTACAACTCAGCTACATCTGGGAAATTAACAATGAGACCCCAAATATCTCAAAAAGCACCCTGCACCTGCTGCTATGCTGGCTAAAGCTCTTCCCAAGTTACCGCATTGAGAAATTCCCACCAAAGATTAAAACATCTATCTTTATTCTAAAGATCTTAGCCAATTCTGCAAGTTATCTCCTTCTCTCTGTATTGATCCTTTGTTCATTACCATAAACAATGTACCATCAATACCAGCTATCTGCCAATCTTCTTCATAGGCTTCAAAAATGAAGGCGGAAATAGATGTTAGAGTGGGAAAAAAAAATCAGATTCTCCAACTTAACACTTTTCTGCAGTGAAAAACAATCTGAGTTGCAGAGCTCAGGCAGGACTGATGCTTGAAATCTTACACAGCATCAGTGGTTCATACAGGAATCTGACCAACTCTCTCGAGGAGTCAGGAGGAGAACAAGCAAAATTTTCTTTTCTTATATTAGCTCAAGACTTCCTGTAGAAGATCCGAGAGAGAAATCTATAGATCAAAGGAAAAGGTAGGGAACTACTAAGTCATGAATTTTGACCTAACTTATGAGCACAAAGAGAAAGCTAAAGCTTACCAGCCGTTTGTGATGGATTACTTATGAGTGCAACTTTCTCTAGCTGGAGGAAGAAGCATGAGGAAGAACTTCCACCTATCTGTGCCTTGCTCTAACTAGGAGATTTTGAAAACAACATGGAAACAGCAAGAATGGTGGAACAGGCAACTTGGGATGTCATCAGAACCAAAACATTTTTCTTATTGTTACAAAATATTTCCACATGTTGGGATTTACAGAGCAGTCTATCTACAATTGATGCTTATTTTAAATAAAATATCTTTGGAGAAATATGACAGTAGATTTCCCTTTATAGGACACCTGATGGTTCTCCTTCTTTTCTCCTACAAAAGGAGACTTACTGATACACAACAAATTGATTAGAAATATTCCTCCAACCCTAGAGAATCTATGTTCTGCAAGGGGTTATTATAAATAATTGTATACACATTATAAACAGATAGAATAATGTGGCCATAGAAAAGTAGCATATATTATAGGGAAGCAGACGTTTGGAAGACACAAAGCTTCATGGCAGTTCTATTAACATCACAGATTTCTTTTTAGTATTATTATTATTTATTTCTCTACTTTGATAGCATACACACTGTAACTATTACTTTTACTATGACTAAGGCTGCAGTGCTCTACTTAGGAAATGTGCCATACACATAGACTGAGTAATAGCAATTTTCAGAACGTGGGCATACAAAAACAACAGATAAAGACCCTGTAAGAACTCAACATCTATTAATTTTCTTCAAATATTATTAAGATCACTACATGCAAGTAACTGCAAAGTCTGTCTTTTATCAAGAACATGACAGCTATTTCCAAACAACGTGCCTTCACCACAAATACTTCAGCACAACCTACAGTTTTCCCTGGCTCTGCTGTTCACCAGTAGGCTGCAGAGCAATGTATTACAAAATCCAGAAGGCTTACTGCACAGCTCAGCATAAACATTGGAACTCGCAAAAGAATATATATCCATAGGAAAATACTTTTAAATAACATTCTTCTACTGACACCAGTAGAAGATCTTGAGCTCTGTGCAAATATATCAATGCCAAAGATACTTGTAGCCTGCGCTGTGAACTGTAAAGCATGTTTGTAACCAGACTCACAAAGAACAATGTTCAAAATTAACTCCCTGACACAACCACACACTGCTACTAGTCATGTTAAAAATAAATAAAATAAAATAAAATAAAATAAAATAAAATAAAATAAAATAAAATAAAATAGCAGGATAATTTGATCAGGGTTAAACCAAATCCACAAAAATTTAAATCATGTTTCATCATGTTGCAGAGTAAGAAAGGAGGGATCTTGGGAAACTGGGGCCACTTCTGGAACAAAGAGCTTCTACATCGGAAGAACAGGGTGAATTTAACATACAGAGGGACTAGTTGATTTTCAGAGGTTCCTTCCAACCTCAGTCATTCCATGATTTTGTGAACAAGGCTGCAGCCTCTTGAAAACCAAGGTCAGATGCTAGTTTTTCAATTGAGAAGGACAGCAAAGCCAACAAGTGCCAGAGAACATAATGGTTAAAAGAAAAAAAAAATAAAGAGGGAGAGAGAGAAAAAAAAAAACATAGAATTTCTGTTTGTTTTCTTTTTAGTAAAAGTTAAAGCAGAGGTTAACAATAGTCAATAAAGGAAAACAGAACAAACAAAAGGGTATTCAAAGATGTTCAGAGAAACAAACAGCAGTACTTCTGCTTCTGCATGAAGACAGGTGACCAAGAAATAAGCCAGAAAAGGCTGGGCCCCTTGCCACCTGATGGTGCAGATGCCACAAGTTTGTATGGATGCAAGAAGGGAGAGATTAGTGCAAGGAGAACTTAAATTTAAATACAAAGATTCCATATCTGGCTCTGGAAGTCCTTGGGACATAAATTGTTGCAGGCTATGAAAGTATTTGGGAAAGTAGCCTGTCAGATGGCATGTTCAAGCACCTCACCTCAGATAGACCCTGCATCTACTTCAATACAACCAACCTCAGTCTAAACAAAGGTCTAGTTTTTATCTGTTGAACTCTACAGTTAGTTATCTTAATTAGTCATCTTTCTACAAGAAAAACAGGAAGAAAGAGTAGGGAATGCACAGATATGTTTTTATAGTTCTTTTTGAGTTGATTCAAATTTTATGTCTGCAGTGCGTAAGGAGACAACAGACACAACTATGTATCTGTTGTATCTACCATGCAGGAAACCACATAGACAGCACTAAGCAGACCTCTCCACTTCGTTAATAACTTTTCCACATTTTCTTTAGTGCATCAATACTTTTTACATGCAATTTTTCTTAAATATTTCATGGCAATAGGTCTTAGAATGCAACAAAAATGCAAAATATTAAAACAAAATGCATTGGGGAAAAAAAAGCATCCAAATGCAGTAGCCTTATGTCCTTTTCATAAGCAGCAATTCCATCTTGTCCATGATTCACTTTTTTACTGAATAAACATTAAAATGATATTTAAGTGTGAACTTACTGATTTCCCCACAGGTTAAACTTAAACCTTTCATTAAGTTTAAGCTAGTCACCTTAAATATTTACATTTTTCCTGATGCTTTATGACATTTTCTAGTGTCGTTTTTCTCAGGTTACTAATTTACGACATACTTAGTGATTTTTAAATGTCATTGCAACCAACTTGGAAGATGAGACAAAGTATAAAACTCCACAGAATACGCTGGGTTTTGAGCAGTATCACTGAGAAGAAAGGCTGAAAAAAGGCAAAGATCCCCAGGTCACTTAATGCATAAACACTCCTGAGCAGAGGAGCAGAGACTTCTCGTTTATTTATGTTTAGTAGTGGGAGGAGGGCACAGCAGGAAGTGCAAGGTGACAGTCTCCCTACAAATTCTCTTCAGGATGCAAGGGGTGGGCATCTTAGTATCTTTTGGTAAGCTGCAGGACTGCATTCACTGGCCTGGTTTGTTTTGTGGTGGTTTTTTTTCGTTTGTTTGTTTTTGCCTTGTCTTATTTAAACAAAGTTCCATGTTAACCAAGTCCACTACATTCATTTAGATTATTGTTCATTCTACCTCCCAAGTCAACAGTGCATTCAATACTGTTGTATTGCAGCTGGAAGGTGGGAATGCCACACAATTCTTTATATCAGATTTATTTTTGCACCTCGCCATTTAAGAAAACTTTATATCTACTTGTCGTGCTTAACTAAGAGCAATTGCATTGCCTAAATTTGCAGTAGGCAAACCACCATTTTCTGTAAATATGCTGCTAGAATATTTGGCCTGAAAACTTCAAAGCTCTTCAAATATCTTTGAGAGATATACAAAGAGCAGCAAACAAAATAACTTCACTCCACATTGTACCTCCTTCAAAAAAACCCTCTACTTTTCAAAAATAAAGACGACAATAATCTCAGAGCTAACAAGTTAACAATTTTAAGTAATTCTTTATTTTAAGCAGCCTGCTATTTTTGTCCTGATAATAGTCAGAAAAAAAAAAAAAAAAACTTGGCAAATTAGAGAAAAAAGTCTGTTAACTGAAGTTCTTACAGATACAAACATTGGGAAACTTCTCTTTCCCTCTCCCTCTCCCCCTTGCCTCCAATTTTAATAGCAGACAAGTCATGAAAGTTTAAAACAATTTGACAATTCACTATTCAAGCTTCAATTTTAGGCATTTAAAGCCAGTCAATTTTTGTCGATGGTACCAACATACATTCTTTGGCAGCCCTTGCACTATTAGAATTTCATAACCCAACAAAGCTATTCTATTTTTTTCTTAGTGTTACAGTTTTATTTGCCACTCTGTACTTGACAGAACATTTACAACAAAGTGCACGATTATAGAATCAATAAATATTATTTATGCTGCTGTGCTGGGTATTTTTAATAACATCACTTCAGAATTAGTTCCTTTTTTCCCTAAAGTAGAATTCACTGTTAATGAAAGTGGTACAGGACACCATGTCTGTAAGACTTTCCAAAGCATTCACAATTTATAAATACAGGCCTAAAAATATTCAAGCATTTTGATATACTGAGTATGAGGCTTGGCTTTCTTGCAATAAAACATGAAAAGAGATACAGCTTCAGAAAACAAAACACAGGAGGATTTTCTTCTGATACATTAACAAAATGACAAGGATTAAAATTAGCAAAGAGCAAACCATTTCTATAAGCATGCGAAAGCCTGGGAAGTTTTTGCACATGCAAGGTACTCCTAACTCTCCAAAGACATGAAGTGCACTGGCTTATCAGAGAGTTCTCAGCATCAACTTAAAGCTAACAGCAGACTGTTAAGCATTCATTTCAGATGAAAAAATCCAAGCAAGCAGCATACTGGATTTGTCTTACTGAAGGCTAGGAAGCCACTACATTCTCAGTCCCATTTACATTTCTAAGGAAAAAAAAAAATCTCTAAAAGCTAGAAGCCTAGCTTTATTTTTAAAGAAACTTTCTTTTTATAAAGTTATAATTATCTACAGAGGAGTTTTCCCATTGCTACATATGAATTGTTCAATGCAAAGCTTAAAACTCTGTGTTAATAGAAGTTCAGTTCTTCTGAAAAGTGAAAAATAATTGCTTACTGTCTACAAGTCTTTGGGTCATGCTAGAAAGGAAGCTGTAGCCACATACAAGCTTCTGCTCATCTTCTTTATCAGGTACCTTTATGGTATTGTAATGAATTTACTGGAAATAAATAAAGCCTGGGTTAGTTAGCTGAAGTAAAATCATCAGTGTCTGCAGTGTTGGCCCTGGGCTGCCCCTGAGCAGGGCGCAGCATTCCATGTTCCTACCTTACAATACCTCCTAGCAACGTACCTGCAGCCTTCTTACTCAAGCTCTCCTTGCATGGCAGTAACAAGAAGTACAGCTGTCACACAAGTTAAAAAACATAAAGAGATGATATAGAATGAAGAACTACAGTTTTGTGGATGACAAACACCATCTGGGCTGCATATTTACCACTGACACAGAGTGATTCGTGGGTCTGAATAATGCACATTTGTTTTTATTTAATTATCCTATGTTCATATCGCACAGGATTGAAATGTGTGCTCTAGTGTTCATTTTTAAATATCCCCTTGGAGAATTTGTTTTCCATCACTGTACTGACATACTATTAAATAGCATCATAGATATATCAAATCTCAGTTTTTTAAGTATTGAAGGAAGTGATGTATCAGGTAATGAAAATAAAGCTAAAAAGAAAAAAGTGTCATATATACTGACGAGACATACTCACTTTCTATCACTGTTTATTTGGGGATTTTTCTGTGATCTAGTTCTGCAGTCCAAAAATATGGCTTGCAGATTACTCCTTAATGTATGTTAATGTTGGGTTAAAGCTTTCCATGCCTATTCATTCATCACCCTGCTTGTTCGAGCCTTGCTTTTATGGTTATTTTTTAGCTTTTTATATTGTTTAAATCAATTCTTCCAGATTTCTGACCATGATTGTGGTATTTAAAGTCTCTCTCGCCTACCTGGAACACAGCAAACAGGTGCTGATCACCAAGTTCTTTACTTCAGCAGAAAATAACCTGTGAATCACACAGAAAGAACTAAGTACTCTCTCCCCTTTGCCATTTCATATTGCACTGCTTTGTGATAAACATTTCACTGTGCTCAGAAATACACGACACCTTTCGAACACTATTCTTAGTGTTTGCTTTCATTTTTAATGTGGCGAGAACATAGCGCTTCAAAGAACCAGAGTCTACTAATAATTTTGGGGTGACAACAAGGTCTAGGCTGCACTCACAAGCCTGTTGATAGCCTAACATACAGCCTCATCATTTGATGAAAAGATGAAAAGTCACCTCTTCTAGGTGCCAGAGGAGTTTTTTCACAGGCTTCAGCTAGCAAACATTATTGTTGCACATCTAAAGGTCAACTCAAAAATGGGAACAATCTTCTCTGCTGGGAAGGCGAGTACTGGGAGTGGATGGAAGGAAAAAAGTCTCCCTTCACTGCCACCAAGAAGAAGATGTATGGTACTGCAGTGCTGTAAAATACAGCCCATTTACAGACTTACAACATCTTTCGTAAAACTCTAAAATCTACAAACGAATTAAAGATCTAAGATTTGTATTTGTTACCAGTCCTACTACCACCAAAACAGCATCTTCCTGCAGAAGGCTGGTACTTAAGTAAACATTTTAAAATCACTTAAAAAAAAAAATAATATGGCTACTACAGGAGCAAAATGAAATTGAATGCTCAGATGAATGATGATCTGGTTAAGGACTTACGCAAATTCTAACAAACCAAGCCACTAAGCTCAATTTAGCAACACCTTCGCTTTGTAATATTCCACAGCACCCAAAGGGAGGAAGTAAATTTTGCTTGTTTTTCACATCACCTGGCTTGTTTTTGCTAAGTGCAAGCAAACAATGAAGTCATTCTAACATGACTCCAAACTTTCCCAAAATGCAGTAAAAGTTAACAGTAAAGTTAAAGCTTTAACTTGTTAAGAAGTGAATTAAGGAATTGATCATATTCTCACTTAAAGGACAAAAGACAAACGCTTCCAGACGATTGTATATCCATTGAGGAACTTCCAGTTTTCAGAAGACAGACTTCAAAGTATTTAGAGATTACACATTATCTGTCTAGTAATATCATGCAGAGGCTTGCAGAACCACTTCCCACAACACATTATTTTCCAAGTGTTTTCAAAGTCACAAAAAACAATAGTGGAATGAGTACTTCCCATACAAACTTGCCACTAAAGGTCTAAAGGTCCAATCAATCATTCAATAAATAAAAGTCTATTTGGGTCTGTTAAACTACTGCAATAATTCAGTTGCATATTACATACGGGGACATCTAGGATTCTCTCTCTACAAGTCGAATTAAAATTTACTTGAACTGCCAAAGCTCACCTGCACTTTATTCTTGAGACATGAATTTTTGTAACCAGCTCCCTTACCTACATCTAATCCATGACGAATTACTGCAGAAGCTAAACATACTGCAAAGCCAGCTTAGATGGATGACTCACAACTAGGAATTAGCCCTATTGGAGGGAAAAGCAAAACCAAAGACAGTTTGGGAAGATATCACACACTTCTAGTAAAATATGTTTAACTTATCAAATCTTCAAATCTTAATCTTAACTGTGACCTCAAAGGTAGGGTGGGGTACCTATCACAAAAATCTTAGAGTAACGTCAGGTGTAAAAAAGGTACAATGGATTGTCATCCAATTATACTTAGTGATCAAAAAATAGATTGCTGTACTTTTAGAAAAGTGTTTCATTGCATTATGTAGTACCACAACATTTAAGACTAATAATTCATCAGTATTACACCTTAAAAAAGTGCAATAAAATAAATGCAAAAACACCCTTAAATGCTGAAAAGCTGTGCATCTCACTAGTTCTATGAAAATGAAGACACAACAGTTGAATATGACTCACATCTAAAATACATATGAAAAATATTGTCGCCCTTAATTGAATGCATTCAACTCAGAGAAATAAAACAAGGCTTGACAATGGATAATCTTAGAAACAATCTTCTATGACTTCTGTGACTGATGAAATGCACACCAGGAAATTTCAGAAAATGCCACCTACAGAATTCATAAGCAATCTTTCTGTTTATCTTGTATACATTTCATTGTGAGACTTTCCAAGCAAGGTAATAAAAGGGCGATGGAAGTCATCAGCCTTACATTACGCCAGACTTACTCAAGGATATTTACAATGCAGATACCTCAATCCATTTTCAGTCATAGATAAAATTATGAGCAGAAACCAGTTGCTATTTTGCAAACCCATATTACGCTAGTGGGTGTTTTAAAGAGGCCTCTAAAACTTCTGGCCTTAAAATTAAGGTGCCTAGTCTGTGGTAGCCTGTGCAGCTGGTTGTGCCAGTGGGCATATGAGTACATTATATTCAGTGCTCACTACTAGTTGAACCTGCAAACAGGAAAGCAGCAGCCATGTCCACTGGCTTGGGCTGGACAAGCCCCAGGGACTCTGGGCTGAGCAGAAGGAATCCACCAGAGCTGCTGACAGTAGCAGCTGCTTATAACATCCCTTAACAATAACAATCAAGGAACTCGCTCTAAATTTTTTATTCTGAATAATGAAGGCGAACCTCTTCATAACCATCACACAATGTAAGGAAGAAAACTAAAACTGTATCTCAATAATTCAATCAGTGCAAATTTCTTTTGATAGATGTGCTCAGTGTGCTTGAGTAAGACTGTCACTGTGAAAGAATATGAAGTAAGACAACAATGTTTTCTACTTTTTTCTTTGTGGCTAGAAGGTGAGCATGTTTCATGAAAATGCGCAGAAGTGAACGTGGCTACCAGATGAAGGAGATGCCAATAGATAAGAGCCAGATTCATGACTGGTATCATTTTGGTATAACAAGGAATATTATATCCTATGTACAATACTGCCATAAGCAAATGTGAAAATGTCAAGAGACCATCAACTGGAAAGTACCATACACATATGCTAGATTCAGATAAACCATTGGAGAGGTTCATTCACTACATGTCTAATGCATCATTGAATGTATTTGATAAAGTTAAGAACAAAGGGAAACGTGGCACTGATTATGTTATCATTAAAATCTTTTCATTGGAAAATGTGTCTTCATGTATTTCTTTCTTTCTTCAGTTTGAGAAGCTGAGTTTAAAAGGCATTATAAATTCTAATTCAGATGATTGTAAACATTGCATTTGGTATAGTAAAGCGAATTACTTCTCCCAGCTTTTGTCATCCAAATGTGTCCTGAGAGTCACACATATAGACTGTATGTTTAAAACAATTACGAAAACTAAAACTGCTGGGCCTACTTTGAATCACAAGTAATTCCAGGTTACTTGACAGTAATAGCTTAAGGCAGAAAAGCGTGTATCAATTGTATAAATATGGCTCTATACCAAGCCTTGATTCAGACTGTCCCTAGAACAAATATTGTAATGCGTATTGTCTGGAGTTTTACAGATGGATATTGACTGAAATCCTACATTGTGGACTCCTTGTTGTGACCTATCTTCCAAAATCCCAGGAAGTTTTGCCCTCTCAAAAAAAAACAGCTGCTCTACAATGCACTTATCTGGACTGTAGATTCATTTAGCTTCTTGCATGTCTATAAATAAATAATGGAAAAAGCTACTGCATGAGGTGCTACATGTCTGTAAGAGGTCACCTGTCATAAAAGGTGACTAAGTTCAGACTGGAAACTGCAAACTTGATTTCACGGTGCAGTTTGTCGTCCATTAACAGTGCATTTGCTTATGCTTCTTTGAACCCAGAATTGTGGCTGTAGATTTTACAGGGCAGATATAGTTAAAAGGTCTACTGTGTGATTTTTTAGGGGGTACCTTTCATAAGAGGCTGTTCAAAAGGGTAAACAAACTTTCTACAGGCATATTATTTGAAGGTGTCCTCTTATACCTTTTATATTCTTGGACCAGACCTATGACTGTATTTGGTAATTGCTGAATTTATTCTTTGGACACGTCTTTCATAAGCCAGTCATCTTCATACAAGAACTGCACAGCATGGCAGCATACACAGGCCACAGCTACTGTGGTGTCTTCCTAAATATTCCCACTGCCATTGAAAGGTCAAACAAGCACCTACACAGATGCTTAATACAAGAACATAATAAATGCTGTATTCTGATTAAGAATCTCAGAATGTTGGCTGGATGGTTACTTACAGAAGTAGGTACCTTTGCTATTGTTTTTAATCTGGAAATGGACATAAAACGACCACTGTGCATATGACACGGCAGATGGAAGTGTTCAATTCCTCAACTGAATTCAGCAACTTTCTTCTTTGGAAACAAGAAATAATAAAGTCTCTTCCTCTGTGATAAGAAGATACATGCCTCCGGCTATGATAAGGGCTTACTGCTTCTTTCAATAGTTTTTCAATGAGACACGCTCCTGAGAGTAGAAAAAGGACAACTCAAAACAGATAATATGTGCATTTTGTGAATTGTTTACCCCTTTGATCAGCAGTCTTTTCTATGATCTGAAAAAAATTACAGATGCACTTTTCTTATGGGCAGAGGATTATGAAGAACAGATATGATCAAGATTAAACAACCAGTCAGAATGTGTGCTTGCTTGGTGAAAACTGTGTCAGCTAATCTACTGTCATCTCCCTGGGTTTCTCTACAGGTTTCAAACACTGACAGAAAGCAGTCACTAAAATCTGATCACAAATATCCCTGTCCTAAAGCTCAAGTACATGATTTCACACTGCCATATTTCAAATCTGTTGCTCTGGATGGATACCATTAAATTGTGGGTTTATGTGACTGCAAGAAATACCACTGTTTTATAAAAGTTCCTACATATGTGATGTTTAAGACTTGAATAAAAGTAGATAATGTTTTATTCCCTCAGGATCTCAAATAAGGCTGAGAAATGTGCAGATGTTATAGCTACCCAGAAATACAAAGAAACATGGGATAAGCAAAAATTCTCATTGCATTTTTCTCCTATCAATCAGCGGGTACAATATTAGCAGCTTCTGGTTTATTGAAAAATATTTTTGGTTGTTAAGTAGATCCTGGTAGAATTGAAAGTTTTAACAGCACCTATTTCTATTTCTGAAGGAAATGATATCTAACTCTGCTGTAATTTTAATCTAAAACCTACCCATAACATAGAGAACTAGTATATCCAGTAAAATTGAAGTTTTGATCTCAGGGTACTATGTCCTTGGAGAGGAACATGAAAAATGAATGAGGGATCAGAGAATGTGTTTCACATATTGTTGTCACTGAACTGACAGCCAAAGAGAAGCTAATTTTCAGAATAGAAATCTGAATTTCACGGTCTGAGTATATGACAACTAACCTTATGGTGACACTTGATTTCTTCTCCCTGTGGGACAGTTCTTCTTAGCTCCTAAGGTCAGACCCTCTAAGCAGCTCTAAAGATTTTTTGTGTAGGAAGAAATCTAATATGTCTAGTGCTTCTTGTAAGACTTTTGAAAATGACCTAAGACAAAATGTGAACACTATTCTTGTAAAGCCTGAAAAAAAAAAAAAAAAAAAAAAAAACACTGTATTGCTGCATTCTCATTTTAAAATACCACATACATCAAGCTACCATCAATAGGTACATATTACCCTACTTGGGAATATGTTTTTTCTTCTCTGCATTTTCCTGATGTAATCTACAACACACCTTAGCAGATATGAAAAAAAAAAAAAAAAAAAAGTATCCTTTAATTTGCAAACATACCAACAATGAAAGACTAAACTAACCAGTCTAAATGAAAAACTTGAAGATACCTAAACAGAAGCTGTTGTGCTGTGATGTTTACTCTCAGAAAAGTGCATACTTTCCCTTGCAAGTTTTCAGAGAAGTGGAAAGCAGTAGTCCTCATATGGCACATGTATGAAATAAAATCTCGAGTCTTAAGCTTTAGTTCCAATAAGATGTTGCTTTAAAATAATCCCTTAAAGCTTCAGTTGTTATTGAAGACCTATGAAGTACCAACAGAGCAAAAATATTGCCTGTAAGAACAAGAGCAGAACTGTCAATTATGTGCCAGAAGCTTTAGCATTTCTCCCCTCTATTTTTTCAGCTGTGTACGTTGCAATACTTGGCTCTAAATATAAAATTGAAATAACTTTTTAATATCTTTTGAAGCACCTGCTTATCTGCAGAACTACAATGAAAGTTTCAGTAATGGTTAAAAAAAAAAAAAAAACACACCACACATACACAGAATAAACACACGAGCTAAGAGAGACAGCCAAACACAAGCAAAACAAGAACACAAAAATCATTCCAAATACACACATGAATTAAAAGTGATACAGTTTTACAGATATTCAAGTCTGAAACAGTTTCAGAAACTGCATTTAAGGAATAGTATCTAAAAATAAAATATCTTATTTTCAGAAGACTGAGATTTTTCTGCAAGGCAGCTGCTATTAGAAGTGCATAAAAGTGTACAAGGACCTCCTTCCACTGAAACAATGTTCATTGGGTTCTGAGCCTTCATTTCCACAACTAACCAAAGCCCAGCAATCTGTACTGACCGATCGCTTCCTCTCACATCAATCACCTTTAGATAACATTCTTAGGTAGATTAAATAGAAATAACATTTTGTTGTAGCAAAATCTGAAGGAAGCAATCAGACAATACAAAATATAATGGCAAGTTTAACTTAAAACCTCTGGCACAAATCAGGTCACTTTACTCCAGGAAGTAACTAGCTATATTTACGATTCCACATTTTCATTCTTAAAAAATATCGGGAAACTTCCCGTACCACAAACATTTACTATGTGAAGTTTATGCTGGAGCTTTTTAGTGCTAACCCATGCTGTCATTCTTTATACCCACTGTAATATAAATGGCAGTGTTCAGCATTGCAGTGGCTAACACAAAGGAACTGCCTGTATGCACCTGGCTCCTAGAATCTACCCCAGGCCAGAGGAGATGATGCTGCTCACGCCTCCATCCAGCCACACCACAGCCACAGCGGGAAGCATCACAGAGCTCCCCCTGGCACTGGGGGCTATTCCACTCTCACCTCCTCTCACTCAGGTCCTAGCTGTGTGGCTGCACCTCATCCCTTATGTTGAACCCTGACCGAGCTGCCTCACCTTGCCAAACCACCAGAAAAGCATTGCTTTTGGTTTGCCAGTTTTGCTTTTTGCCCTTTTAGCCAGCAGCCACAGTGCAACAGAAGTGGCACAGCACAAGAAGTGGATACACGCTGTCAGGATCGACCAAGAGAAATGATAAACTAGGGTAAAGCAGGACAATTTAGCTCCACTGAAGACCAGAATGAGTCACTTCATTTTTGTGTCTGACACCGAAGAAATAAAAATGCAACAAGCTCAATTTCCTGGAAATGGAGGTCTGAAAGTAACATTACTTGCTAATAAGAAAGAATCCATTCACTTTGACACTGAGAACATTACTCACAATGAAAAGATTTTTCTGAGAAAGTATGTACATTTACGAAGCTGAAGATAAAAGCCCATGTAAGAAATGGGCCTGAATGCATTTTGCATATGATGAAGTCAGCACAATGCACACAGCGCAGCTACTGCAGCCACCTCTCGCTTACTAACACCTCTTCCTCAGCCTGCTGCCTTAGAGCAAAGCATTCACTTGTGAATCCTCGGTGAGCGAGAGAGATAAATATTTCAGAATGTGCTTTTCTGACAAAACTGGGGCAGAGTAGCCATGCACCGGAATTTGAACCATTAAATAGAATTTCTTGGTGTGTTTTCAAGGATGAAAGGGAGGAGAATGGAACAAAAACATGTTATGTTTTTGGAAAAACATATTAGGTAGTAAAATCTACATATCTTCAAGTTATTAAAGGCTGTGTCATAGTCACACAGTAATATTAATTTAGGCAATTTCTATCTTCTGAATGCTCGCCATACTAATCTTATAACTGTCCTTTTAATCAATTACTACTATTTCTTTTTACTATTATAAGCATTGATTCTATGATTTGCCTTAATAAATCAAGTAAGAACTTATTTGTAAAATCAACAAAGTAACAATTTTTATAAAATAAAAACTACTATGGGGCTACTAACTTTACCACACAAAATATCGTTTACTTTTGGAAGACTATGAAACTGCCTTGTAAACTTAACTTCATATTATTGTATGCCCCTAGAAGGAAACAAAAAACATTGTAAGGGGAGCGCAGGAACTGTTACAAAGAGCTTTAACAAGAACAGCTACTAAGCTTCAAGAGAACACATCACTTTCATCAGCAAACCATTATACAAACCATTTTTCATTGCATTCAAACTGTAAATTACTTAGAAATATGGTCTTTAACCAGAACAAAAAATATCAGATGGGTGACTGCATTCCTTTTAAAGATATTAGAGACAATTAAATGAAAAATTGAGCACAGAGATTTTAACAAAAAAAAAAGAATTATCTGGCTTTAGTTACAGGAAAGTTAAGGAATGTGAAGTTTTCAGATGACACATTTTGTGTGAAGAAGACTCACATATGTTATATGAAAATGTAGCATGTTTCCTAGCAGAGCTCTCAGAAATGTCCTCCTGGTTAGAGGCATTTAATTTCTTTGCACGCAGAGATTCAATAGTCACAGTATTTACAAATATATACATACATATCTGTGATATCAGTTTTGCTACTAGAAAGATCCTGATGAAAAAAAAAAAAAATCCCCTACATATCTTGGCCTTGGTGATGCAAAGTTTCAACTTAAAGACTAAAAATTATTTCATCCCTGAAAAAAAATTCACTTAAATGCTGTTGGAAAATTCAGAACAAATGCACACAATTATTTTTTTCAGCACATGCACAACTGATAGAGAAAGGGGGTTACTGCTTGGAATGATACTGTTTGGCTTGGTAATCCTCCAGTCCACAGAAACTTTTCTTTTCACCTAAGTTTGTTTCCCAATCAGCTTTCTGTCCTTGCAACTAACCTAAGAAACTCAGTGCTCCATCAGAACAATGAATTAAACAACTCTTTTATACTTTTTCTAAATTAAATGAAAACACTCTTGATGATTATCATCATCATCATCCTATTAAAAATAAACATTGCAGTATTTCTTTTCTTTTAATTTCAAAATATAGTAGAGAAAAGATTGCCATATCAAAATGCCTGGGATACACACAGAAAGTCAGCTGAAATGAAAGAAAAGATCATAAAACACCATTTAGTAAGAAGCTTGAAACCTTACAACAGAAAGCAAGTACAAATCAAGTAAAAATATCCTCCATCAGCCTACATGTTTGCAATTATCTTTATAATGCCTCATTAATTTTTGTGCTACCAAACTGCTAAATTTTTGTGCAGTTTTATTTATACAAATTTTCTATCATACAATACACTAGGAAAATATCAGATACCCTAAAATTAAATAATATGCAAAATTATACAGGCAGACATCTTATTACAATCAAGAGAGACTTATTTTTAAAGAGAACCATTTCTTTCAGAAAGACAGCTTGAGATGTCAACTGAGGTGGAAGTCCTCTCCTAGAAAAAGGACAGAAAAAAAGACAAACAAAAAAAATCCCACCCTCAGATAGATCAACAAGTACAGTAAACCTGCTGAAATTAGTACATCCTGAAACCTAAAAGTCCATCAGAACTGAGAACACCTTCTCAACACCATTTTTTCTCCTTAAAGCTTTCTATTTGTTAAGCTAAACGCAATAAAGAAAAGCTTGATAACTTTCCAAACAACCCTACAAAGTTTTCTTCAGAAGTCTACAGTGAAGGCCTTGCTATGAGCAGGGATGTTCTAAAGGGGAAAAAACCCGTACGTTAACCAAATGTTCCAAACCACAGTAAGGAGGGATGACTGCGAGATTCACTTCAAAGCATCATTTATCCAAACTAACAAAGCATCAGCATAGATAGATCCAGAGTGTTCAGATAGGAAACCTCATAGATCTTTTTCTACACTTATCTGTAGTAAGTAAAGTGTGATGCCATACACTCTGTCCACAAAATGAAAAAGCAGGTTTGTCTTGTAAACTGGAACCACGTAAGTAACACTTATCACCAAACATTCATCTTATTTAATTAATTTATTTTTATTCATATATTGTTTACTGTTAAACACTGTTATATACTTTTTAATCTTTCCTGGTATTCCTCTGATTCAAGTCTAACATTAAAATAAACAATCACTTAATGGCATCACCCACACCGAACACATGGTCAACATTTCATTTGCTCACATGGCTTCTGGAAGGCAGCTGCCTCACATCAGGAGCACTCTGTAGGCAGCCATACACATAGCTGTAACCGCCTCCAACACCTGCCTCTATTTAGTTCTCCTGCCTTCATCGAGATGCCTGCAGTTTACATTCTCCTTTGTATAAATAAGGAAGTAGACTGCAGTCTCCTGCAGACTACTTCACAAGAAGCATGGCTCATCAAGTCACGAGACAGACCGATGAAAGTAGTCACCAGTAGTTTTTTTAATACTCTACAGAAGACGTATTTTAATTTATTTTAATTTTGTTTGTTTTTTAATAAAATTTATGGGTCAATTTTAAGATTTAAATCATCATCCAACAGTAAGATGAAAGCTTAGATAGTTTGAGCAATACAAGATTTTGCTCGGAATACAAGGAATTGCTAGAATTCACGTATCAAGAAAAAACTTGGGATTTCAAAAAAATTAATACAGTGCAAAGCCTTTGCAGTCCATTACGTTACAGCAGCCTTTTAATAATTGAACATTTTTCTAAATAGCATGATGCTGAATGATTAAAAAGAGGTTTTTCATTTTAGGCAGAAATTAATCTATTTGTTTTAATGAGGGTTAGCCATGAAGGTTCCTATTTCAGTGCCAATGAGCCTCATGGGAGAAAGCAATTACCATTAAACAGCTCTAAGTATCTGTGTGTAGGCTGGCGCAGACACTTATTCTAAAAGCAAGACACATTCTAAGAACACGTTATCCTGAAGTCTTCCTCTTCCATAGTACAAATACTCCACACCTGGAAAAATCAAAGGCCTCGTTAAAATATTATTTTTTAGCAGGTACATTAATTACATAGAATCACCTATGTTGCTGCAGAAGTAACATGGCTGTTCACAGATAAAACTATTTATAGCTGAAAATACTGTAAAGTGCTTGTGCTGTCATGCAGCAGTCTTGTCCTCACACTTAAAAAACCTTATTCTTACAAATACCACAAGCTCTATAAAATACTTGCTATGGAGAGCGGTCTTCTGTGCGAGGGCTCTCCTTTAAAATTAGCTTTCAGTATTTTTTAGTATTTTGTGGCCTTTATTATGCCCACTGTCAGCAATTCCTCTCCTCATAATTTGTATGTGCACATAGAGGTACAGTTTTAAGGTAGTTACATGGAATTGGATTCTTTTTCTAGCTTGTTCCACATCCAAAGGTCCCCTTACTTCATTGAGCATAACCAGGATTTCAAAGACATTATTACAGGCATTGACTGAATCTGATATCCAAACCAAAAGCTCTGGATGGAGTATCTCTCTTTAACTTCTGTAGCAAGAGAACCAGTTATTACTGCTTTCACAGGACTGCATTAATTTTAAGTTCTAATCCATACAAAATGAAGGTTAGAGATGCATAATCATCTCTGAAGTCAAGTATGTCAAAAACACAGCTCATTTCCACCACCGAAGGATAGATGCAACACACAATCCCGTTTCATCACTAGATGAGCGAAAGCTGCGCTGTATACTGCCACATAACCCTTTAATTTCAGCTTTTTAAGCATGAAAAATACGTTTTAAAAATCCTACGTGACATATCTCACTTTCACTACAGTAACAGGAATTTCTTGTGCATTTCCCTTGCCTTTCCCTGTTCTTCTAATTGCATTCTCAAACACAAATTTTCAAGACTTTCTCCCTCTGGAATAACTCTTCTTTTTCAACCACAGGAATACTTTTATGTTTTTCTCTGCACTGACAGAGGTGTTAGCTTGGTATCCCAAAGAAACAAAGCATACAGAAGTAATATGCACATGTGGATTGGTGTCTGTCTCTCAGTATCTAAGAACTTCTGGATACAATGTCCAATATCAACTGAATTTGATGGACAGAAATGAGTCTATGCTCTCCCTAATATAAACATATTCAAAAAATAAACACCCACTAATTAAGGGTAAATGTAGTCAATGCAATCAATGCAATGATGGATAAGCACATCATGATTTAAAAAAAGAAAAAAAAAATACAAAAGCCAGTTAGGAGAAAACAATTAAAATTCTGACTGGAGGGAAAAAAAAAAAAAAAAAAAAAAAAAAAGCTTTTTATGATTTTTAATGTATAGCAGCAATTATAGTATTTTTCTGTATCTAAAAAGAAAACCCTTGGATCTTGCTATTTCTTGCACCACTAATCAGAACTCAGTTCAACAGCAATTCTATTAAAAAAAGAGGACATCATCCAGTAAAAGTCACTAATTGCTTCTGCTATGGTGGTACGATGGCTGACTAGGAGAGTTAACCAGCACATTATAATTGAGCATGGCAACAAGACTGTTCTGTACTGAAAAAACTACCAGGATTATGATGTTTACAGTCTTCACTTGCACTGTCCTGATATCATTATTAGCATAGAGAAATGGGATGGCGGTAACTAAGTACCAAAGTTACAGTTTATGATCTGCTGGCAGAGCTTTTCAAAAGGAAAACATAAGCCTTTCTACTCCTTAATTTCTGTTGTACTTCAAAACAACCTCAAAACAGAGTATTAAAAATATAGAACTAAGCTTTCTAGTATTTATTAGTATGTGCCAGTACTTTCAGGGATTTTACAGTAATACAAGAATGGAGCTAGAAATAACGTTTGCAGTTTTAAATAGAAATATTTTGAGCTAGCTTGAGTGATCCGTTTTTCATTTTACTCCTCTATCATGGTGTGTCATGCCTATCCTCTCCCCAAATTTGAGTCTTATTAAGTGGCTTATTAAAAGCTGGCAGCAATCTAGCATTTTCAGTTGCTGGCATTAGCAAAGAAAATAATTAAGGCATCCCTCTCTGATGTGTCCCCATCCTTCTCTGGTAACAAAATGACAATTTTATTATTTTTTTTTTTAGCAATTAATATTGAATAGTGGAATAAACGATATTCCACTAAATCATAAAAAGATGGCCTTTCAAATGAAAATTCAGACAGAAGAGTCCCAATATAGCCATTCTTTTTTTAACTTTTTTTTTCTTCTTCTTTTCCTACCCCTGGACCGTACATGTCTCCATTGGGTCATGTGAAAAATACATTTCCATAAATATGACTGACATTCTCCTAAGTTTATTCTTATCATAGGAAAGAACGGAAAACAATTTATAAACAAACACGAGCTGAAATTATTACAGGACTGAGCTCAGATGTGAAGGAAAAGACCATTTTTCTACCAATCCCCCACAAAATGAAAGTATCTTTTGCTATAATTAACAGCATCAGTGGATCTATGGCTGGAATAGCTTGCTATACTAATGATGTGACTAGGACTAAACTCCCTATTATTCCTAAAACACTTGTGAGCTTTTTCTTCCTTACAACCTTTTGGATAGTTTAAATAACTAAAACAATTTACACTACTTTCAGGAAGCAATAACCAATTTATACAAAGAATTGTCCTCAGAGGATACTGATCTTTCAGGAAGGAATTATTTTAAAAGATGAAGACAAATAGCCTATTAAAAATGTATGTGCAACATGTTTAACAATCGCACAAAAATATAACACCAGAAAAGCACCAAATGCATGAAAACCATATACAACTAGCTCATTTGGGGATGTATTTAGTCTATTACGGAAAAATGATTTGTGAGATATACCAACAAATAACTTTTGATCTATTTGGAACATCTCAATTAAATATGAAGCTTCTGAACATACGAAGGTCCAAGTTTTGTGACTAGCCAGCAGGTAAGAATGCGTTCCTGAATGCATTTACCCGAGGAATGACACTTAAAACTCAGCCTCTTATTCATGAAAATTAAAAAAAATAAAATAAAAAATGCAAATTTTAAAAAGTCTAAACCAGTAGAGACATGGACTGAAAATTGTCCGGACAAATAGCTAGGAACAGAAAAGGAGCACATAGAAACAGAGCATTTAAAAATAATTAAAAAAAAAAAAAAAAAAAGTATTACTTTTCTTGCCCATTGGAAAACCTGTTTTTAAGAAGAGCTTTCAGAAAAGACCCTTTTTGTTACCAGGGTATTATCTCACAGTATTGTTAAAAAGTTCCTTGTCACTGTCAAATCCTGGGCTGACTACACAGTCTTCTGCTTACTCTGATTCATGCTAATGACTTTCTAAAATGAAATCATTAAGATATGACAGACAGAGGGCCATAACCTTCATGAATATTTTCAACTAAATCACAGAAAAACAACCAAACTTTTTTGACAACTTAATGCCCATTTACTTCTTAATTTAATTACTATACTTTGTGTTTCCTGGTTATTGTCTGAGTTTGGTAGGAACTTTAACGTACTACATTTCTGAATACCTAGTTCATACGGTCTTCAGGGAGAGGAATATATCTTCCGTGAAGCACAAAGACATTATTACAGAAGAAATAATGAACAAAATGGGGCAGAGAGGACTAGAATATATGTTATTATTGCCTTACTTGACTTGCCTGTTCAATAATAATACCTGACTGTTTAATAACTCACTTTTGGATTCTTTTGGATTCTTTTACTGTTAGCCTTTTAGACACGTGTTCTGTTCCTCTATGTGCAAAAATGAAGGAACTATCTACTGAGGAGAAAGAATATGGAAACAAGCTAAAAGGGTTCATGTGACAATCTCAGAAAATTAGATGACTGTATTTTCTAAGAAACTAACTCTTCCATTAATTATGCACAGCTACTTAAATGAAAGCACATAAAGCAGAACCATAAATTTAGAACTATCCAAGTAAAACACACAAAAATCAAACAAACAGGTTCTGCCTGAAGTGGAATTCTACCATTATGGTGGTCCAAAGGAATTGCTTGCGAATTAAGGCATAACTTATGAATGAAGGTGGCAGAATGCATCCTTTAACATATAACACTATTTAAAGGATTATTTGTACTACTGCATCCAGTAAATTAGTTTGTAAAATGCATTATATAAAAAATTAGTAACATATATTTTTCTTAAGCTTGTAAAGGGGACAGAGGAAATGGCACTGATTGTTTCCGCTATTACCATCATGAACATTGAAATTAAGGGGCTGCAGAAGGGAGCATTTAATTTAAAATTTTTCTCCTACAAAAGAGGCTGCTCTTTAAAAGCAGCCTCTGACATATAAGCAATCTTAGAAATAGAAAACTAAACCTATACCAGGGGAATTTCACTGATACCTGTTTGGATACACATAACACCAAGTACAGGAACTACAAAGCTAGACCCACTAGGAAACATTTTTAAAATAACAGAGAAGCAAAGACTAGGCTTGTTCTGTGTGTCTCTTTCAGGTAGACACTCAGAAGCATGATCAGCCATGCAAACACCTCAAGATAAAGCTAGCATTAAAAATTAATATCAGAACTACAATGTGAATTTCCTATTTCTCCAATTTCATTAGGATCAAAATTTCAGTCAACTGTTTATCTGAACACAGATGGCAACGCAGAAATTAAAATGAGGAAGTGGAGGAAAGAAAGAAGGCTTTATGTTCACTTCAGCTTCTCCCCTGCCTTCAGGCTAACTGCTCTTCATTCTGCTGAGCTTGCATTCTGCAAAGCACCTTTGTGCCTTTTGCTGCTGCAAACCACTGGAGACAGCATTTTGAGACCTCTAAGAACTGCAAAGTAAGGAGCTCTACATAAAAGCTTAATTCAGCTCGAGCTACTATTTCTGAGGGATATTTGTTTTGTTTTTGTTTTGTTTTGTTTGTCTTTATCTTATTGTTCTTATAAAATAGGCTTTACTTAGTTCATTTAGGAAATTTGCACTATTTTCTTTAACAAATTCCCCTTGTAATTTAATATGATATCAATAGTACATTGGATTAGTCCTAATTAATCATTCTGTTTGTAACCGAATGCACTATAGCAATTAAAGAACATCAGATGTCAATACAGGCAT
Organism: Aythya ferina; assembly: GCF_964211825.1. Taxonomy (NCBI): domain Eukaryota; kingdom Metazoa; phylum Chordata; class Aves; order Anseriformes; family Anatidae; genus Aythya; species Aythya ferina. Next base: position 26,502,852 of record NC_140301.1, read on the forward strand.
AGATAACAATCAAGCTCCAAATTAGTACTTAACTCAGCCTTGAGTACTGAAAATCACTTTATTTTTTTTTGCTGAAAATACTCTTCATATCTTAGAATATCAAAGAGAAAGTAATACAATTAATTTTATTTTTGCCTCATAAATAGGCAGAAAAGCATTTTTAATTCAATTTAAAGTTTTAACATGATGGAGTTACAATTCACAATGTGATTATTATTTTTTCCACGCTTTTGCAGAAGCCATCTTTCCTTTTCCATTGAAAAATCCTGTATTATGTTATCCCTGACAGATTCTAGAAGGGAGTTTAAAAATACTTTCATTTTATTTTAGAGAAATTCCTAACTTTAAAGAGAAAATGTAAGTTTTTACGTTGCATGGCAATGAAACTTCATAATCCTAATCCAGTCATCAATTCTTTGGGTACTTTAATATATATCAAGTTTTTCCAAGTACAAATAGGAAAAAAATAAATTAAAAATCAGCTTGTTCACTGTGGAAGTATTTATTCACATTTGTGACAAATTGTCTTCCAGTATGGAATTGATTCTTTGCATGGTCCTACGCTAATACGTGTAGTCATCAGAGAAGGGCAGTAAATGTGTTAGGTAGCCAAATTTTCAAATTTCTTTTAGCTGCTGAAGAAACTTCAGAGAGAGATGGGGGTTGGGGAGAGAGAAAAAAAAATTAAGACAAAGCAAAATGCACTTAAAGAAATTTACTGTCTTCTTTTTCTCCTAAAAGGAGTGACCTTTTGCATACATTTTTTTCAAGTATTCTACAAATGCAATTTTTTACTCCATAGTATATTTTAAAGCATCTGGCAGATTTAGCAAGAAGTGTACCTTTTAAGAAGATACTTTGAGATTCTGAAAAATTGTTTTTCTTACATTCACTTTTCTATTGCCATTAATTCAGAATAACTGAGTATTTAGGGGGATGAAAGATGAGGGGGGAATGCACCTTTGAAAATGGAATTTTTAACAGAACAAAAAGGTTTTTTGGAAAATCTCAAGATGGGACTAATTTCTGAAAGCAGAGTGTCATAAACACATCTGCACTAACCTACAAAAGGAGATACGTATATGAAGTAGGAAGCTTAAAGTTTACAGTTTGGAAAAAATCACATGCCTACTGACAAGTAAAGCACAGTTCAAATTATTTTTTTTTCTTTTTGCATACACACATGCATATACATAATAATTTAGCCATGTAAGGCAGATGAAACATTTGAAGATTTCTATAAGCTTTTATGAATGAGATGCACAAATATTAAAGAACTTGTCAGAATCAGGTTGGAATACTAAGATCTACTACTTTATTCCAAAATACATTTTGATGTAGCCAGTTTTTAAATGACTTTCAGAAGCTTGTACTGCAATGATTCAAATATGCAATTTTATCTGAGTTGCTGCTCGCTAATAAAAATCCTATTTCAGAAAACACTACTATGGCACTACTTTTCTAACACCTGATCCTCCAAACCATATTCACTACAATAATTATTGTAAAATGATACACTGAGTGCATATTGGTTAATGTTCATGAAATCATAAAATGGCTACCTATACTCAGATCTACAAAAAAAATAGATTTTAGGAAAGGACAACTCAATGCATGGAAGACTGATTAAAAAGACTGGATTTCAGTTTTAATCTTGCCATGCTATCATCTTCAACTGACATTAAAGAGTTCTCTGAATTTGCTTACACCTTTGCCTTTTTGACTCAGACACACTACATACAAACCAAATATTAACTTCTACACACCTTTTTTTTTTTTTTTTTTTTAAAAAAAAAAAAAGAGCTTGTTTATCTATCTATGATCCCACTTCCAGATTCCTAATACCATGGCTATCCTGAAATATTTAAGTTGGTACATTTGCACACGAAAAAACTAAAATTTGTACATACTTGTAAATATGTAAATTTATAAGCAAGCAAATAAATAAATAAATAAATCTTTACCTGCATTGTTTAACCCCTTACTCCACTTACTTGAAAGTTAGAAAGCAACAGAATCACTACAGAATGACACACAGTGACACTAACAATATGCACTGGATAAGTTAGAGGAAAAATGACAAAGACCCTTCCCCCCACTAGAAAGGTAATGATGGCCGTTTATAGAAAGTCATTCATTTCTTGCATTGCAACTAATAAAGAATGGCTATAGGTGAAACGAAAGAGGGGCACACAGGCTGCATAAGGACAGTTACAAGCAACGCAGTTAAATTGGTACAAAGGGTAGAGTTCTCTAAAGCAGAAAATCACAGCTTGGTTCTCACCATAGCTCTTGAAGACTCTGATATACATGGAATTAGTCCAAAATGGATGCATACTTCCTGGGTGTGACCCATTACACAAATGCAAATTCCTAACTAGGAAAAAGTAATATAATATCTAGCTATCTTGAATGGATTCTACTAAACATGAAAATATCTTTTCAAACAAGGACAGAAGAAAGAAACATTAATAAAATGTTCATATACTGGAGAACAGCACTAATTTTCTTTGTCCATTTAACCAACACCAGAAGACAAAACCCACAAAAAAGGGAGGGGGGGGGGGGAGGAGGGAAGAAATTTTATCTGTTCTGGTTTGTGTGTAGGTCTGAAAATAAACACACATACATGTATTTTTAAATGAAATAAACTTTTTAAAATATGGACGACAATTTGATAAAACTTTACAAAAGTACCTTTGTTAGTAAGAACTCTCCAAAAATCACGGCAATTTCCTGAAATTATATGCAAGGGGTCTTTTTGTACCTAAGTCAGGTGGAATCTTCAGATTCAACTGTAATGTAACTATGCTGAAAGTTTAATACTGTGCAAGACTGGAACTGGAAAGAACAGAATTCTCTCTCAACTGTCCCAGTGTGGAAAAAATAACTTTAAGACTTTCTTCTAGTTTTACTCTTTCACCATTCCCCATGCATTTTGTTATTTTTATAAACATTAAAAACTGAAACAGCAGAAATGATAGACTCTCCTCTCTTGGGTTTCCTCCGATTTTTTATTATTATTATTTTTTAACTGAAAAACTAATTCATATATAGCAGAACATTCTAGCCTTCCATATGAAATCTGATAAATTAAGCATAATTACTTTAAAATCTTCTAGGACAATAAGCCATTTAGCCATTAATAGGTGACTACAGAGAAATAAAAACATTATTTCCAATGTGTATCTTCTCATTAGAACATATCTTCTCATTAAAGCTCAAAGTGTGGAGACAGAAAAATAAGCTAATATCTTGCGTGTATGCATGGCACAGTGCTGGTAACCAAGCAACCAGCAGGAAACGTGTCAGAGAGAAAAAGTGTATTTACAATCCTAACAGGCTCTCATTTATACACAGCTACAGCTACCAGTTGCATGAGAGGTTCAGAAAGCAATCATTTCACTTTTTTTTTTTCCTCTCCATTTTGCTTTACTACAGATTGATGCTCTCATGCTCTCTGCTTTTATTCAGATTAATCTCCTCACAGTGCTACAGCTGTCTTAATTCCACATTTTATCTTGATAAAAACAAGTAGTATGCCTAAATTCTGTAGGAATAGATGCACAAATACAGAATGCATTCTCAACTTTTTATTTCCTACAAGTACTTCTTTGGTTTTGTCTTTTAATAAGATTCTGCATTAGTACTGGACATGAATTATGCATTTTCTTTCTGTACCACAAAGGAAACACTCAGGTACATTTATCTATAGTGTTAAATAAACATACCTATATAGTATGTTCAGCAAGATAATTCATGCTGAGACAATTATTCACATACATATTTACAGAGCTATACCCTTAATCATTAAGTTCTTTGGTTTGTAGACTAAAGATTTAGTATAAATTGCAGAGGTTTATTAAGTCCCCAAAAGCAGTAACTGTATTTTTTAATTAATTTCTCTGTCCCTTTGGAACATACAAATGGCAAATAGGAAGGTTCTGAGAAACTTTCCTACTGAAGTGTTTCTGAGAACACAAGCATAGCAGAAGCAATGTCTATCACTGTTTCTTCAAACTGCAGGAATCTCCAGGCTTTGGTTGGGGGGGGGGAAACTCTGTATTGATTAACTTGAACTATTATTTGGGCAGCAGAGGAAGGAAACAAGGGTGTTGAGTATGTTTTTATTATTACTTCATTTTACATTGTCATTACTCTGATGTCACTATCTAATGTTTACCTAAACACAACCTTTAATATACGATGTATGGTGACCATGCAGTGAAAGCAGTAGCAAGTCAGGTCCTCACTGTCCCTCACACACACATGCACAGGTGGGACAGGTGGGTTTGGGTTTCTGGTGTGGGCAGAAAAGTTCTTCCAAGGCTAATTTCTGCATTCTCATACACAAACACCATGTCAAAATGTTTCTCCTTCATAGCATATGTAATTTCCTACACAAATATTGGTGTTAAATAATCTGAAGTCTATCATGTAAAAGGACACAAATGACATGAAGGATTGATTGCTCCTGATTTCTAATAAAAATTTCTATTAAAAACTATTTATTGCTTAGTAATCAACATTAAAAAATACAGTAACTACACAATCATCTAGAAGTCCAGTACATAATTTGATTTTATTTGATCTCCATGATATTTGTACTCTTTATTATAATCACGTGTACAATTTAAATCATGTTTACTGCATTACAGGTTATAAACTCATAGAAGATTTAATAAGATGACACTATAACCAATCTGATTGTGAAATCAATCTTTAAAAGGCAGATTATGAAGAGAAACAGCGTAGAAATACAGGTGGTAATTTCTAGGCCTGCCAGAGGCATCAGCCATTTCTTCAAATATCAATGAAATGTTAACACTTTGTATGCAATAACCAAATAGTGATATATAAGAACAGTATAACCATAATTAAGAAAAGACAGAAGCAAAATCACTAACTGTGAAAAATACGAAAGAATACTGCTACACAAGCCTTGCACGAGAACTGAACACTTCCTCAGTTAGTCTATACAGGTTGAAATGGGATGCAGAAATGGTGATATCTATGTTCACACGCTTTGCTCTGTTTATTCTGTTTTCACGTCTTCAGTATGTAGAGCTGTGTTTGCTCATATGACCTTAATTATTTCATGCAACATAGCTTAAAAGAGCTGCTGTTATTCAGAAAGAAAAAGATTCTGTTTCGGTTTTTGATCACAGAATCACAGAATTGTCTAGGTTGGAAGAGACCTCAAGATCATCGAATCCAACCTCTGACCTAACACTAACAAGTCCTCCACTAAACCATATCGCTAAGTTCAACATCTAAACGTCTTTTAAAGACCTCCAGGGATGGTGACTCCACCACTTCCCTGGGCAGCCCATTCCAATGCCTCACAACCCTCTCAGTAAAGAAGTTCTTCCTAATATCCAACATAAAACACCCCTGGCGCAACTTTAGCCTGTTACCCCTCATCCTGTCACCAGGCACATGGGAGAATAGACCAACCCCCACCTCGCTAAGGCCTCCATTAATGTACTTACAAAGAGCAACAAGGTCGCCCCTGAGCCTCCTCTTCTCCGGGCTGAACAAACCCAGCTCCCTCAGCTGCTCCTCATAGGACTTGTTCTCCAGACCCCTCACCAGCTTCATCGCCCTTCTCTAGACTCACTCGAGCACCTCCATGTCCTTCTTGTAGCGAGGGGCCCAAAACTGAACACAGTACTCGAGGTGCAGCCTCACCAGAGCTGCGTACAAGGGGACAATCACTTCCCTAGACCTGCTGGCCACACTGCTTCTTATACAAGCCAGGATGCCGTTGGTCTTCTTGGCCACCTGAGCACACTGCTGGCTCATATTCAGCCGACTATCCACCATCACTCCCAGGTTCTTCTCTGCCTGGCAGCTTTCCAACCACTCATCTCCCAGCCCGTAGCTCTGCTTGGGGTTATTGCGCCCCAGGTGCAGGACCCGGCACTTGGCCTTGTTGAACTTCATGCAGTTGACCTCAGCCCATCGGTCCTGCCTACCCAGATCCTCCTGCAGAGCCTTCCTACCCTTGAGCAGATCAACACATGCATCTAACTTGGTGTCATCTGTGAACTTACTGAGGGTGCACTCGATCCCCTCGTCCAGATCATCGATGAAGATATTAAAGAGGACTGGCCCCAGTACTGAGCCCTGGGGAATGCCACTAGTGACTGGCCTCCAACTGGATTTGACTCCATTCACCACGACTCTTTGGGCCCAGCTATCCAGCCAGTTTTTAACCCAACGAAGCATACACCAGTCCAAGCCATGAGCAGACAGTTTCTTGAGGAGAATGCTGTGGGAAACGGTGTCAAAAGCCTTGCCTTTGCCAACATTTTTTGTTGCCTTTGACGGCAGTCACCAGATTGAGCTCCAGATGAGCTTTGGCCTTTCTAGTTTTGTCCCTCGCAACATCCTTATAGTCCTCCCGAGTGGCCCACCCTCTTCTCCAAAGATTGTAAACCCTCTTTTTTCTCCTAAGCTCAGGCCACAATCCTCTGTTCAGACAGGCCGGTCTTCTTCCCCGCCGGCTCGTCTTTGGGCACGTGGGGACAGACCACTCCTGCGCCATTAAGATTTCCTTCTTGAAGAGCGCCCAGCCTTCCTGGACTCCTCTGCCCTTCAGAACCGCCTCCCAAGGGACTCTACCAACCAGTGTCCTGAACAGTTCAAAGTCAGCCCTCCAGAAGTCCAACACAGCGGTTTTACTGGTCCCCTTCCTGGCTTCTCCAAGCGTGAAGAACTCTACCATTTCATGGTCAGAGGGGCGAACCAGGTTGGGAAGCTTTCTGGCAATGTCCCTGACCCCGGCCCCAGGGAGGCAGCAGACTTCCCTACGGGTAGGGTCAGGCTGACAAATAGGTCCCTCTGTTCCCCTGAGAAGGGAGTCGCCCACAACAATCACCCTTCTTTCTGTCCTGGTGGAGGCAGTCCTGAGGCGTGGAGCCTACTTCCTCGCCCTAGGCAGTCTCCTGGGTAGACTTTCTACCTCTTCCTCAGCTACCGGTCTCTCAAACTCCAGGGCCTCAAACCTGTTGCGTAAGGGCACCTGGGAAGGTGGGGCCAGTAGGGGGGGGGGGGGGGGGGGGCATCGCCTGCAATGTCGAGCAGGGACCTGTCTCCATTCCTCCTCAACTCCTAGGTCCCCTGCCTCTGCCTGACAGCAACAGGGCAGGGGGTTCACCCTCATTTGGGGTGTCTCACCCTGGTACCTGTCCTTCAGGCTGTGCAGGGAGTCACTCCACAAGTCTGTCTCCCGCTCACACTTCCTGATATCCCTCAACCTCTCGACCTCCTCCTTGAGTTCTGCCATGAGGCGGACCAGGTCGTCCACCTGCTCGCACCTCACGCGCACAGTCTCTTTGCCCCCCCTGAGGTGGTAGCAACAGGCTCAGGCACTCCCTGCACCCGGAGACCTGAACTGCTGCAGTTTTGAGCAGGCAGTTGGTCTGGGTGTGTACAGACTTCCTGGAGAGCGCACTGTGCCTGGTGTACACCATTGCAGCTGAGCTAGCGGTAGACCGCTGTTAGAGTTGTTCGTATGGGTGGGGGGGAACGCTCTGCCCTTCCTGCTCGCCCTGCCTGTGTGAACCGCTGCACTAACTGATGCACCACTCCCTTCTGATGCACCACTCCCTGTTTGCCCGTCCTGGTCACCACACTCCTGGTCGCTTGCGCTCCCTAGGAGCAGCTTATGAACGGCCGGGGGGGGGGGGGGGGGGCACTGTTGGCTCCACCTTTGCTGCTGGCTCCGCCTACACCTCATTCTCGCCTCGTTCACCATTCACCTCCCTCGAAAGGGCTGCCGGGTCCTGGCGGCTCCCTCGAGTGGGCTCGGTGCCAGAAAAATTAGCCCTGCCTGCCCAATCCCCTGCTCCACTGCAGAATGCGTCTGCCCCGGAGCTGATCGCCTCGGCTGATGATGTTCCTGTTCATACTATTGTGAAATCCCAGGACTTGAAAAGGCTCCATGTGACTGTCTAGAGGTCTTATCTTCCCAAGCAGGATCACCTAGTTCTATTCATTTCTAGATGTTTTTCTAACTTGTACCTAAAGACCTTCAGTGACAAAAGATAAAAACTCTCTCCATCTGAGAGTTTATTCAAAATGTTTTGCTGTCCTCACATGAGATTTTTCTTTCCCCTGTGTCTAACCTAAAACCTATCTCACTGCAATGTACTTGTTACATTACTTTTGGTCTTCCCCATGAAAATGTGTCCAAGCTTCAACTAATTGTCTGTCTGAGGAGCAGCTCTGCTGAAAAGTCCCAGGGCTCTCGTTATTGCGCAGGCAGCAAGCTGCACAGGAGCCCGCAGCGTGCCCTGGCACCAAAGAAAGGCCAACGGCATCCAGGGTCATTGACAAGACCAGAGCTAGGAGAGCAAGGGAAGTGATTATCCCTTCTGCTCACTGTTTGTTGATCACCCTTACAATTCTGCACCTTGCTTTAAAACCCCAGTATGGACACCAATAAACTGCAGCAAGTTCGTCAGTGAGGCACCGAAATGGGGCTAGAGCACTTGCCCAGTGGGGAGAAGCTGTGGGAACTGGGCAGGTACGGCCTTCAGAAGAGGGACCTACCAGCAGGGAGGGACCTACTAGCAGGGAAGTCATCAAGGTGACAGAGCCAGGCTGTTCAATGGCACACAGAGGGAGGACAAGAGACAACAGGGATAAACAAGAGAGCTTCAGGTACAAGGAAAAACCTTTCCACCAAGAGGAGAGTAAGGCAATGGAGTAAATTGCCAAGAGAGTCCGTGCCGTTGTGAACCTTTGGGATTCCTACTGGATAACACCCTGAGCAACCTGGTCTGACCATAGCCAACCCTACTTTGTGCAAAAGGCTGGACTGGAGCCTAAGGAATATTCCATCCTGAATTATCCTGCATCCTGACATCCATACATCCCAATCATCAGGCATGCAATGGCTAAATCCTCCATTTCATCTCATTTTCCCTTTACAGTCTAGGAATGGTTATACAATGGTCCATCCGACTCAGTGCCTTACCAAGTAGTTTTCTAGGGCAGGGAAAAAACAACCGAAGGATACTCTGCCATCCATAATACCTCATCTAAGCAGACTTCTTGAGCCTGACATTTCCAGAAATCTCCAAAAGATATCCCTTCTAAGTATTTCCAACTGTTGCCAGCTATGTTAGTTACCCAGTCAGAGGTGACCTAGTTAGTGTAGGCATACCAAAAAAGACATTCAAAGCTTCCACTTTTCTGCTTTTGCCTGTTGAACACTTTCCCTCTGTGCAGCAGGATAATTCCTTCCTTACTTTGTTAGCTCTTATTTGTTTATAAACCTATAGCAGAGCTAGTAGCAAAGAGTTAATTCAAAAAGAATGGCATTTTTAGTTACTTTTTTGTTAGTGTCTTTACATGATCTCACTTTGGTATTCTGCCACAGCAGACACTTGTACTGCTCCTTGATAACACCAGGATCATCTCCATTCTTTGACCCTCATCTTCAAAGGGCCCCAGTATAGTCAGTATCTTTGTGTATAATGTTTCTTTTAGAGTCATAAACTGCACTAGTTTTTATAATTTTCTTTGCTAAAGGGTGAAAATCCACTGTAACGGTAAAATATATATATATATCTGTTCACAGTTGTCCAGAGTTCCACAGTGCTTTATTAGCAATTGATAAATTATAAGAGGAACCATTTCTGAAGTTTTTCTTCTATCAAGACAAAAACACATGTACACGGTTTAAAAACTAGTGAACAAAGTCCTTTTATCAGGCTGAATTCAGAGTCTCTGTAATTTGTCTTGCTTTTAAAAAGCATCCATTTTCTCTTACTGTTTTTCCTAAACTTCACACTTTTTATCTTCCTGTTTTTTCCACCAAAATATTACAGATAGTAGTGCAAAACCTGGAAGGTCAAAATCATTATGCCAAAACATTCCTATCATCTGATTTTTCATCATGACAAATAGAATTATAAACTGCAAATAACTGGACAATAAACTAAAATATCCCATTGTAAAGACATGATCCCCCTAAAATAGTACTTTACACTTTATAGGTGAATTCTAGAATAGCCCACTTTTCTGTGTTGAATGCCAGAGACTGCAAGTATGAGATTTATTATTTAATCATAAATGTTGAGAAAACTCAGAGCCAAGCTTAAAAAATATATATATAAATACATATTATATCTACTTACAGCATGTTAGAACAGTGTGTTCCAATACAGGCTTCAGTAAACCAAAATTATACAACTTGCAGTATCATTTGAAGCATTTATAACTTTTAGTGCATGGAAGTTGCCAAGAAACCCTGTGAAGCAGATGGGCATTACTGCTGTTAAAATGCAGCCGGTTACACCAGAAAAGAATTGGGTCTGTCATATTTACAGAAGACGTGTTTAATAGTATAGTTTCCTATTATTTAATTAAAAGAAAAGAAAAAAAATGATTTTCTTAGAAGATTCTACTAACAATACTGTTCCTATTTTATTTAAGAACATACTAAGAATAAAGAAATAAAAGGAACAGTAATAAAAATAAAGAAAAAATAAATAATAAAAATACTTTATCTAGGCAGCAGATGCAGAATTGCCAGCAGCATGCCACCTGAACATCTGCCTCTAAAACATTTCTTACTGATTCCCATAAAGCAAGGCTTGATTTAAATCTTAATTTGTTTAAGAAAATAAAAATATGACAAACAGCTTCAAGAACTACATGTTTTCAAAAATCATGTTAGTGTTTACTCAGCTTTCAAGATATTTCTTCTTCATGCTCCATTAAAAACATATCATCATGCACCATCCCTGGAGGTATTCAGAAGACATGTAGATGTGCTGCTGAGGTACATGGCTTAGTGACAGACTTGGCACTGCTATGTTCATGGTTGTACTTGATGATCTTAGAGATCATTTCCAACCTAAATGATTCTATGATTATTCACTAAAGAAGCAGCCCTTGCAAGAACAAAGCTATAGTTCTTATACAAGTATAAACTCAAAAATTAAAGCATTTATGAGAAATCCGTATCTCAGCTCAAAAATTCTTATTTCATAGTCACTGTCAGGAGCATAAAATTAAGGTTCCCCTGAGATGAGCCTTCTATCTTTGATTATGCAAATGTCATTTTCATTCGTTAGTTGAAGCTTGAGGTAAAATTTCTGAATGCACGTCCTATGGAATATCTCAAAGTGTTACAATAAATGTTGAAGTTGTTCTACCAGCCTGGTCTGCACAGAAGATGGCAGTGATTTGGAGCACACATTTGAAGTCAAATGATTTAAAGCAACACATTCGACTTTCATTTTTAATGACAATACTTTTTAAATCCAATCATAAACTGTATATTCTGTTATACCAATGTATAACTCATCATCTCTTTGACTTTCAGAAGTAGATCAACCAATCAGAAGAAACTGCTTCATAACAGACTGTATGTTTTGTACTCAGCCATCCTCATTTGGACTAGCTTCAAAGCTGAGATTGTTCACCAAGGTGTTCATACAGATAGCAATAGCTCTTAGGCTGTTGAACGCAAATGTCAACCTTAATGAGATAAACAAACAGCATTTTTTTTCCTCCTAGGCAGAAAACACAGTGAGCCACCACATAGTTAAGATATTTTTTGTGTGTTTTGTTACTGTGATTAAAAAAAAAAGTCAAATGTCTTTTGACCATTTCAACTATCCACAAAATGTTCTTAGTATCTAACTGCCTGATAAACTGACTGTAGTTGATTGGAGAGCAAAGTAGATACCTTCAGGGCACCATGATGGGCTAAATCTTACAAATTCATTTGTGTAAGAACAGGGAAAAATAATGAGTGCTCCAGCTGATACACTTGCCAAATAGGGTTCACGGGAGAGTTTAGAAGATTCAAACAACATTTTTAACTGTACAGCTGTATTAACTTTGCAAGTACTGCAGTTTAACATTTGGCTTTATTTAAAGTGGCAGCCAACAATACAGGATTTCACACAATCACAGAATCCCAGGATGGTTTGGGTTGGAAGGGACCTTAAGGACCACTCAGTTCCAAAACCCCAGCCATGGGCAGGGATACCTCCCACCAGACTAGGATGCTCAAAGCCCAAAAGCAATTCTCCAAAGCATGCTGGAATGAAGCATAGAAGGTGCATGTGTTAGACAAAATGACGGGGATGGGCAAACCAGTTCACTGCATCGGCCCACGGTAAGACACTGGCCCTGGGCTACAGGTCATGCAGCTGGGAGAGCTGAGGCCTGAGGCGCTCTCTGTGCTTCTGCACAGCCGTACTGCCTCTCACCCAGTTCTCGATGCCCACACCTCTTTGGTCTGCAGATCTTTCATTTCCACCCAAGCGCACTTCACACGTGGGCTCACAGAAGTGCGCTGCGATAGCAGCCTTTTGCTGCCAGTATTCAGGATGCTTGCAGTGTGGCAGGAGAGCATGTGATGAATAACAGAAACATGAGTCTTGTGCTCCCTCCCCTCAGAGACTTGACACTTGTGTAATTGAACAAAAACACAAAGATTCCTTAAAAATGTGCTTGAAATAAAGCATAGCATGATATTCAGAATTCGACTGACAAATGCATTCACACATTGAGTCACCCAAAAAAGCGCATAATGAAAAAACAAAGTCTAATATTTTCATAATTCATCAGTTGAAAAGGAATGCAATAGAGTAACACTTCAGTACCATTTAATTAACTAGGTAATTATCAAAAGTTATTGGGTCTCTCCTACTGTACATCCCCAGTCCAGAGACAGAAAGCAGCACTGGCCAGTAAAAGAAAGGTATAAGATTTGTCTTCATTACTAACAGTCTCCAGCCACAGTAAGTAGCAATCGGGAAAAAAAAAAAAAAAAAAAAAAAGTGCCAAACATTCAAAAACTAAATTCTATTTAGTCAAATAAGGAACATTTTTTGACTTATAGTTTCAGTGACAACACTGGAGCTGCATGTCCAAACAGATGCTTTCTGACACCGTTTGTACTACCCCAGCAGCACTACTCACTATTAGGCTAATTCTCACCTAGAACAACTTTATGGACAAACTTTTAAAAATGCAATTCAAAAAATTGTAAATAAACACCCAACAAATAAAAAGATAAGTAATGCATTATACGTAGGTTAGTTTGTCCTCCATGTATTTATTAAATGCTGAAGTGTAGACAGTTGCACAGATGGATATTGTTCCAAACAAATATCCATTATATATCTTTTGCTCTTTCCCTTAATTCACACAAATCACATCATCCCTAAAATCATAAGGCTTCATCTGGGACCAAAGTACAACCTTTTTCACAGTTCAAAAAGAATTTTAAAGCAGTTCATGGATTGAGAGTTACAGTGTGGAAGTTGTTATAAATGGTTACCAATGTGTTCTACTCAGTTCTCAACTCTGCAGCAATAAATCCCAAGGGGGAAAAAAAGTAATAACATATAAAACGTATTTTCCTAGATTACCATAGAGGAAGTATCTATCTGTAGATATTGTTTATATTATGTATCTAGAGAACACATTATCTATGTGTTTTTTCTTCTCCTTGAAAAAGTGTCCTGGTCCCTTCTCCACAAGTATGCAAAAAATGATACAGCCCAACTCCAGGATTCATTAATGAAATACTAAAGTGTTGACACTTTAGTCACATTAGTCAATCTCCAAAAAGTTCTCTTTATCTCAATAATTTAGCAATTGTGTGGCATTTTTTTTTTTTTTTTTAGAAAAAAAAGGGAACTGTTTTCTCCAAATTATGTAAGAAATGAAGTGAGAAGAGAAAGGATCTATAGCTGATTGCTTTCCAGAAACAAGCTGTACCTAGGCATTTATGGATAATCGCTTTTACGTCTATTTGCAAAACACAGCTTTTTAAAGAAAAGCTGATTTCTGTAGTTCCATTTAATTCTGTCCTTCATAAATATATAATTCTTCCACTGTCTGATATCTAAGACACTACAGATCAACACAGGAAATATCTTGGAAAATATTTTTTAAGAGCTTTTGGAACAACGTAGCATAACATACTAGGCTTTCTTAGTTCTATTCTGCTGTTCCTGAATACAATTGATGCTAAAACTGCCACTTTTTACCCTAATTCTCATCTAACAGAAGAGAGACCTTTGGTACAGAGAATTTCCAGCAATACTATTTAACTAAATGCAAGATTAATAGCACCACAGAACTGCATTTTTAATTTCAAATTAAGTGTAGATAGAGACTATAGTTTACCTACAGACTGCAATATGGAATTACTCCCTTCTATATTCTCTCTCATCTGAAGTATACATGAAGAAAAGTACCAAGCTAATACTGAGTATTCTGTTCTGGTATTTGCTCAAAAGGAGGAAACAGCTGAGATGTGATACTATGACTTTTGAAGCTTTGAAATCTGCAAAGGATGCAAATGTTTCCACAAATTCTTACAATTCAGATTCTTATCAGAAAAAAAAAAAAAAATATATATATATATATATATATATATTATATACATATATACTTTAAAATCAAAACAGAACACAGAACTTAGAAAGCAACTAAGGTGAATAAACCACTCATGCTGAGGTTTAAAATAAATCCTCCAGGTAGAAGTACTCCCTGGAATTCAAAGCTCCATAAATTGGGGGCTGGGGACTGAGGCTAAAAGGAATAAAGTAGAAATAACAGAAGATGATAGGAGAACAAATGCAGACTTTTATAAAACCTACAACAATGACATGCAATTTGCAACTGCCATTGTGATGTAGCTTTTTACAAAGTAATTTCTTTATTCAGGAGTTCAAGGTTTTTTTTCATACAACATTTATAAGTTTTCATCTGTAAAATCTAATAGATGCAAACAAAATACTCTAAATCAACTCTGAGAATATGATTTCAAAAATATAAAATGGCTAAACATTAATGAGACTCTGGGGAGGGAAAGGGAAAATACACTAAAAAGTTAAGCAAAGAAAGGATAATCAAGTGTTTGGAAACAGGAAATCCAGGCTGAATACTTCACTTGTCTAGAGTCAAGTGAAAAGTCTGTGTAAACGTTGTTAAAGAGCTTTTAAAAAGCTGTTTGTATTTTTCAGTTATAAAGCATATACAATCTTTCTTCAGTGTAGCCTACACTTAAATACTTTTTTAATAGTATGATTAAATTAAATTTAGAATATCCAAGGTTTTAACTAGATTTTCCTTTAAAAACAAAGTCAAAGAAACTGGCCTTTGAAATGAATAGCTGCATTTAGTACAGACCATTAAAATCAAATCAAGTAAGTCTTTCAATTAAAGTTATATGTTGTTGCTGAAGCTTTTAGAAACTTCCATCAATTTACAAATGTCTAAATGCCTGCAATCAGATTGTACTACAATGTACAAGTTGAATAGCTGAACTAAAAAAGAACATACTGGCTTCAGATTTAAGTAATTTTATTTAAGTGAAGACTTTAATTCAAAATAAAATTCTGCTTCAAAAGCAGAAGAAAGTTTGGTTCTAATTTATGAGTAACTATATTGCAGAAGAGAGTCTAAAATTGCATGATATACACTCAAAGTATTGTCTCCTACAGTAAAAAGCTATCATTCTGTTTTAGGGGCAAATGTCTTGCAGTACAATCAGCAGTAAGATAAGCAAAAAAAAAAAAAAAAAAAAAAAAAGTGTTTTAAACAAAACAAAACCCATTTGTGTGGAGGAAAGTCCTTGAACAATCCAGCTCTTACTGGAACCACTCGTTATAGAACCTGGAAGAGATCTTTCACAAATTATGTAACCACTTAGATGGGGTTTCCAGGTTAAACAGTCTCTAGGTTTCAGAAAGCTGTGTTAAAGTTGTGTACAATTCTTTGCTAAAACTCCATAACACGAACTGTATCCACAACGAATAACGGGCTTGTTTCAATAACAGTTTTTGTTCCACTCCCCCTCTATTTCTTGCATTTCAGAAGCCATCTAACAAATAAGAGACAGAGCTAGTCTTTATTTTAACATGTAATTAATTATGAAAGTATTCAAGATGTCAAAATCATCTCTTAGCAAGATATGAAATTCTCTTATTAAAAGGTTATATTTTCCCTACTTCCCAGAAAAGCACCGTGTTCGCGCTAACCTTTTAACTAAGAGGAACAGATGGGTCTAACTGGATACAGGCGGGATGGAGCATTGTGGTAGAGCAGAAGAACATGTTGATTCTCATACCTCTGGCAGATGGGAACCAGTCAAAATTAGTTTTAGACTAAGAATATTTTGCTACTACTTTTCCAAAAAGAAAAAAAATACTCAAAACAATATTCTTTTGTACACATGCCATCAGAGATGAAACAATAGCAGCTTTGCGAAAAGTTGGTACCATACATTAAAGCCAATTACATAGGCTTACTGTATGCCATTTTTAAGCCCGCGGATAAATTACAAATTCCTGAAAACAATAGCTTATAATGGAAGTGCTGACACAATCTTAACTACAGCAGCAAATGCTCCACTATTATGAAGTTGTTATGGCAACTAGAATGATCAAGTTGGGAAAAACTGAGAGTGCGCATAAGCAAAACTTCAAAGTCTTCGACACCAAATGCCACAAAACTCTTCCAAAATCTGTGGTCACAATGTTACCAAACGCAACCTTCACAACCAACCACTCAACTGTAAAACTTTCCTTAATACAGGTTCAGCTTGTGTGTATGTGTGAACATGCCACATCAGTAAAAAATTCAAGACAAATGAAAACCAAGGTCATATTCCATCCAGCACTAACACATATCAGTAGTCTAAGAAATGCCAGACTTAGTTATAAGATATTGGGCCAGCCTCTGCTGAGCACACATTCCCCAGTCAAGTTAACAAAACCACAATCATGCAGAAGTGTTCACTCTTTGATACAGTTTTGGAATTTGTTACCAAAGCAGTGTCATGCTGCAATGGGACTAAATCACACAAACATGTTCACAAATACTATTTATTTACAAAAAAGGTATTTGTGAAACAGCCATTACTTATTCTTCCTAATACTGTATTAGACAACAGCAGAAATCTTCAGGAGATTCCAATATTCAAATAATGAAAAAATAAAAAAGCATAAGAGGCACTCACATTTTATTTAAAAATGCATGAAGTATAATTTATAGAACATATTATCTAAAACCTGCATGCTAATTACCTATCTCAAAAAACACTTTATATTTAAATTCCAAGTATTATCCTACTGAAGCATCACTGAGTGAAGTTTCCAATAAAATGTTAGTAGCAATAAAATCAAGTCCTGAAAATAATATTAAATCATCATTACTATACATTTCTGTTCAAGTACATTTAGCAATACTTGCACTACGAAAGTGGAAAAGTATTTATCTCTCCTCTTAAAGAATTCTCAAAGAATTTCCTCTTAAAGTCATCTTGAGGCAAGTCTAACCTTGACTGCTGTAACTTAACTCCAGGAAGCAAGCCCTCAGATGTCTGACATGGTAAGAGCTCTGCTAAGCACTTATACTTACTCATTTCCTAGGTAACAATAACTCTGTTCCTTTGAAGCTATCTCATTCCATGTCTGTGTTAAGTTTGCTGTTCTTAAACCAGTTTTCAGCCTACAGGGAAGACCCATTTTATGAGGAATATCCTCATTTTAAGAAAGCACAAGTTCCTATGTTCATTGAGAACAAGCAGATACTCCTGTTAAATTCAAAGCAATTTTAAGGTTCAGGTTGTCATGTTTTTAAATTTCACTCAAATATTGCTTAGTGTCAATTATCTAGCTGATTATAGGAAAAATAAAAATAATTAAAAAAAATATTTCACTTACACATACATTTATTGATTTTTTATTTTATTTTATTTTTTTATAAATGAACAGTGCATTCTATACTGACATTAAAATGTTTTGCAGTTTTGCAGATGAATTTAATTTAGCTGGAAAATAATCACATATTCCAATTTAATCTGCCATAATAAATAATTATTGATATGAGGTCACTAGAAAGCAAAACACTACCCGCTTTGCCCCACCACCACCATGACCACACACACACACAAAGGGGTTGAAGAGGAAGTAGGAAAATAATTTTGTTCACAAAGGCAACAGCTACTTGCAGGCAACAAAAGTGGCAACGATCAGGACATTTTCTTCAGAACATAAGCTCTTCAGCAATTTTAAAATTCCGGTATATACACCGCTTTTCTCTGAAAAGCGACCACTACAGTTATCAACTTGCTTGTAACAGGTAATCATACAGACCTGGAAAAGCTGAATGATAACACTCAGGATTTAAAAAAAAAAAAAAAAAAAAAAACGGTAAGAATGGGACTTCCATTTGCATAGCTTTTTGTTAGATGAGTGATACATACTTGATATAATTCTCAGAAAGGAAAATGTTTAGACGTATTCTTCAAAAGTATGTATTCTCAATTTTTTTTTCCAAATTTATTAGCGGTATTAATGGTTACCATACACTATTATTTTTATAACCATTTCACTGAGTTATGCCTTTACTGATTATTCAGTTTTAATTAGAAAAATATTTTTCCTGATATATTTGACAAATTACTTCCTTACAGTAGGAGTAACACATGGACTTCGAGAATTCAGGAATCCATCATTATTAAACATAAACAGACTTGCACAGACAGTATTGTATGGGTTAATATTATTTAAAAGCTATCATCTTTGATGTTATAAAATATCAAGTCTCCCTGAGATCAAATAGTTTCAATACACTGCTACTCATAGTTACCTAGTAGTTATTTTGAGGCTTCTAGCTATAATGGGTACATGCATAAATGTTCCAGTTTAAAAGCGCTGAAAAAACAAAGGGAACTGAAAGAGATGTTTGCCAAGGACAGGACTTCTTCCTCACTACATACTATCACTTACTTTTCTGTAATCAGAAGTAATGCAGAAAATAGCATGGCCACAAACCAAATGAAGTGAAGCAAAGGGATGCACCCAGTCCTACCCTGAAGGAATGACACCTGACATGTCAACTGATGCTGTTGACCTATTTGGTTTCCCCCACCACACCATTCTGCAAGTGCAAGATAACCAAATTCTGCAAGAATTAATGACATATGGCAGTGCTGAGTGACAGCCATCAGACATCCAGCCACAAGAAAGAATAAAAGGCACTAAGGACTTCAGAGTGGAGCGTGCTTGAAACTTTTGCCACTTCAGACGTTGCTGCAGCACTCTCCACTGAAGATGTGACTTATCCCCTTCAGATAGGTATCTTAGATATAGCTTATTGCTGTTGTAGCTTGACCAAACAGAAAAGACACTCAGAATACCACGCTAAAAATACAATTCCTCTTTTTTTGTGCGACATTCAAGGTTGAAAGTTTTCACCTAGGGGTTTGAATTCTTAACACCAAACACCTCCGTATCTTAAGACTCAGGTTGCACGCCCAGATAACAGGACCACTGCCATCCCCTGAACATGCTGCTTCATCCAAGTTTACCCTCATCTCCAAGTTTGACATAGCAGAACTCTTTTGATGATAACATACAAATATGCCTATATATGCTGATCTTGTTCTTAAGGGGGAGGGGGAAAATGTGGATGCTATACATATATATGTATGCACACGTGTTTAAAAAAGCTCAATTATTTTGCACTTCAGTACTTCTTTAAGGGATAACTACAGAGTAGATACCCGAGTGCCGTGTACTACAAGGGGTAATGATTGCCCTTGGTCTCCTGAAAGACTGAGAATTCAAACTGTATGAAGTTATTTATCGCTACACATGCACAGATTGAGCCTTGTCAGATTCCAAGTATTTGGAAGGATTTTGTAACAATCAGTACCTTCACTAAATATCCTAATAAATTAAGGACACATTCAGATCAGGTTATGCTATGGACTCCAGACATATATTGTATTCTTCTTACTCATGAGACAGAAAGTGTTAATATTATTTCAGAAAGTATGCCTCATTCCAGCACTTTCAGCATGGACTTTACATCATGTACCCATTGTATCCTTGGCAACTCATCTCCTTATCTAAAAGGACAAGATTGACAACTTAGATTTAAAGTTACAGTCACCATATGCTAGTAGGCTTGGACTTGGTCAGGAGCTGGAGAGGGTGCAAGCTAGAGGATAAAGGCATTTCAAGAGTCATTTGTTGTAATATTAGGGCACAGTTCTACTAATTTCCATTGTTTCACAACAAGAAAGATGAAAATAACTTTGCTGTTACAATGAAACAAGAGTAGGTCAAATTATGAAAGAAATTCATAATTTCTTTATAAAAGTGGGGGGGAGGGAGGAAACAAATGAAAATTTTAAACACATTTTTACCAAGAAATTTAAAAGAAAAGTTAAACTAAATAAAGTTGCAAGGGGAGAAAATAAAACTGTACTCTAAGGAGAAGTTCCAAATGTTGCACCATTCTCCCACACTCTGCATATGTTGCCCCTAACAACATCAGTACGGTGAATAAAGGTTTTACCTGTATTCTTTTAGGAGATTTGCAAAGAGCTTATGTTACAATAAAGTGAGTTTTTTATTATACATATTTCCTACATATTAGCATCAAGAAAGTGGTTAATTAACATTAAATCAGACAATTTACATTTCTAAATTGGAAGTGTTTTCAAAGTCAGAAAGCCTTTGTTTGATACAAAATGTGTAATGAGTTTGAGCATTTTTTTTTTTTTTTTTTTTTTTTTTTTTTTTTTTTTATAAACACAGCCCTTTGAAAAACATCTTTTAAAACAGTAAGGTTTGGGAAGGGGGGGGGTGGGAGGGCGGGTAAGAGGGAAAACAAAACTCCCATGAATGTGGAGGCTTAATCCATACACTAAATTATAAATGAAAAAAAATCACAAGACTATAACCAGGTTCCCTAGCTACATGAAGCAAAGCACTTTTTTCTGTTTTCTTTTTTTTTTAAACAAATCTTTTTGAAACACCTTATTGATAAAACCTAGCTATAAATTGACCTTAACCTGAATGCAGTTTTTAACCCCATACACAACATCTACTATATCAAAACAAGTGTGGTCCGTTTCACCTAATCATACCCCAAAAAAGCTTTTTTTTTTTTCCGGATTCATTTTTGATGACAGGCTGTTCAAACATAGAGCACCTATCAAACCTAGTATTATCATCTGCAGCTTTTTTCTTCTTGTAGACACTGCTGTCCATCAGAAGAAATAATTAATGGGTCTATTATGTATGAAAGCGTCATCCTGTCAGTTCTGCGACTGGTTTGAATAGCTCATATCTGCTACTCATTGATGCCATGCGTGCTCACTGTCCTGAGAGATGACAAAACACTACACCCTTTGGGATTTTTTCCCTCTGTTCTAAAGCGGCATTTCACATCTGTGTCTGACAGAAGCATAAGGAGCTGAGAGAGGCAGACCTTCATCATCCTTCACAGAATAACGTTGCAGGGGTTAAAAGTTAAGACCTAAAGTCTACTAATCCTGCGCTTTGCCTACAAAAATATAAAAAGTGGAGGCTACCGAAACACACAGAGAAATAACTTTCCAGCATTGGACTCACCTACAGAAAACAGATGGAATTTACTTGATGCTAAATCTTTAAATGAATTTTTAATGGATGCTGAATACTTGAGTTAACTGGAGTCAGTGCATTTTGCCTCTTTTTTTGCCTTTTTTTTTTTTTTTTTTTTGGGGGGGGGGGAAGAGGGGGGAGTGAAAGGGGGTGGGAAGATGCAAAGTTCACAGGTTCTTTTCTGTTACCTGATTAAGGCAGAATAAACAAAAATGCTGAATATGAAAGATATCAGATATTGGAGATACCTGGAAATAAACTGGAAACAACCAATACCACAAGACGAAGCAGCAGTGAACAAGATGCTGTGAAAAAAGAAATCACAAGACGAGAGTGCACAATGCATTTCAAATTGAAAAAAGCCTCCTATCTGCTGAATGAGTCTCAGTATATTCTGACAGAGCACAGATAAAGCTTCAGTCAACTATCTCCTAGGTAAGTTTTTTATTTCACATGCTGTTTTAATTGTTGATTACACGAGTATGTACTTTAATGTATGGATAATAAGTCAATTAATTTAATTTTCTTTCTACTGATACTGAAGTTTAAATCCTTTCTTGCCAAATATTTGATGCTCTTAGATTTTCTGTACTGCTCAAATAACTGCTCTTTTGCTATTATGGTTGTTTCTGACATACTAGAATGAAATATTTCATAAGATTTAAATCCTTCAAAATATTTTAATACATATGGCTGTTTAAGAAAAAAATAATAAAAAGCAATGCTTCTGCTAATATTAGCAAAAAGCATTAACTGTACTTCATTATCTATTTAATTTGGCAAAGCAAACAACATTTTGCACCATGGCAGTAATATGTAAAAGGATATAATTTATTATAGGATAATAAATCCTTGGCTTTATTAAATAAAGCTAAAAGTGTTGATTAGTTACTTATGAAAGGCAAACAACAGCACAATAAGGGAACAGCACCACGTTAATCACTCCAAGGTACTGTGTACATAGTTTCAGTGGGAAGATTGGACATCAGTGCCATAATAAAACTATAAAAAGAGAGATTCAGATCACCTCAGTTATTTTACTCATTTGGAGCATCCACTAGGTAATCCACAGAGACATTAATTTGACATGGAAATAACTTGCAAAACAGTTCAGAATGAGATTCTGACATATAACAGGATTCAAAAAAAAAAAAAAAAAAAAAACCACAGCATCTCTTAATCAAAAGACTACACTTATTAGTCATGGAGAAAGATATCTGTGCTCACACACTCAAAAAACAGCCACTGAAACTGAAAAAGCATAAATAGCTTTGTACCATTTAATTCACCACTTTTTTTTTTTTTTTATCATTAGTCAATTTTGTATGTATTAGCTTTGAAAACATACATCTTCGCTCATACTATCTTTTACTGGTTTTGTGCCATTTTTTCTATTTACTAAGATGTGAAGTTTCTATTTCCAGTGTTGTTTTAAATATCTTTCCTCTTCTTTTCTCTGTATCAGCTTCCTATTTTCTATTTAGCACATTTTATTTGATGTATCCATCAATCTTTGTTTTTTCTTTTTTCCTGTTGCTGTTTTTCTTGCTTATTAAAATAGTCTCTATCTGCCTGTTGCTTGCTAGAAGACAGAATAACTCAACATTCACAGGCGCCTTTTTTGAACCCTTCACATCAGAGAGTTTATGAATTCTTGTCAAGACTGATAGAGTACCTTGAGACTGAAATCCAGGAGTTGATACTCTGGCAGAACCTTTTCTCAATATAATAGTCAACAGCATACTCCCAAAATCCTAATATTTCTACCAGGAAAGATATGCAAGAAACCTTTGCAAAAGAGGGGACATCTCATGCATATTACTACAGAATACTTGTATCTCAAATTCCTCCTACAAGATCCCACTCTTCACTGCCATGATAGGGAAGAGAAAAAAAAATAAAGTTTCATACCCTCTGAACATTCAAACTCAAGTCTTCTGCTTAACACAGGCAAAGAAGTTTCCATTATTCGAACCCCTTTTCCATGTTCCCCTTTGGTGTAATTTGACAAGAACTTGATGGGCATGTTTGCTAGTGCACCTATCCTTCACTCAGCCGTTTTGTTGCTGACAGGTTCCAGCACTCTGTGTGTCCCCAGTTTCTGTCCTTTTCTGTTGTAAGTACCTCCAGCTGCTCCTTTCACAACAGCCTAATAAACCTCTAACATCTCTTCATCTATTTTTGCTATGCCTCACTTCACGTATTACATCAATCCAGTAAGAATTCTTCCTGCCTTCTCACTGCTCCTATACAACATGCACTGGTATTTTGTCTCTTGCCTAACATACAATGGAAAAAAAAGCATCACCTAAGTACTAGGTTCTTTATAATACATAAAGTAATACTGGATCTGAGTTTCAACAACAAGTCAGGATTTCCATGACTTGAACTGACAAACCTAGTACAACAAGGTAATGCTTATAACAAGCGGCAGGTACAGCTTTTGTCACTTGACTTAAAAAAAATACCTGTCTGTTGAACCTGGCTCAGGGTTGGTAGTAAATGAGAGAGAACAATCATTTATAATTCAAGTTTTGATTCTCCAGTTACTGTTTTCACAATGGAAAAGTTGGACATTGCATCTGTTTCTTAAGTCTCCTCTTTTTATAAAAGGTATTGTTTTTCATGTTTACCAACAGCTAACATGCCAATTTAAGAAAAAAATCAGGTAATTGTTCAATGAACCTCTCAAAAAGCATATTCGAAACCTAGTGCTTCAGAAACTTTTAAAGAGAGTTGCAGCTAAGGCTTCTTAAGCTCTCTGATTTGAGAATAGGTGAGGGCAAAGAACAAGTGGAAAGCTTATTTTTAGGAAGGAGGATTGGATACAACTTGTATTTTTAGAAGACTAGATATAACTAATACTTCTTAAAAAACAAGGTTTTAAAGATCTTCTCAATTCTTTTCAATGCATTTATCAGTAATCTTTAATTTAAGACAAATGTCATTTTCCTTATGAGTACATTATTCCTCTCACACATCTTCAAGAAGGACAGAATTTTGATGTACTGAGCACAAATGAACAGTTTGTTATCAAGTTCCAAAATCCAAATCTCCACGCACCCATAAATTAATACATCATAGATTTTTTATAAAATGCGTAAATATGTAAGAGTACCTCATCTAAGAGCACTGATTTGATACTTATTTTCCACTTTTATCACAATCACTTATTCAAGGATCACTAAGCATCCAGCAAGGAAATCTTTTCATTTCCTCTGTGTATTAAGTTACTCACCTATGTGCAATGGGTAAACTACGTCACAAAGTAATTACAATCAACTGTCTAAAGAGAGGACTCCTACTCAGCAAAATGGCACATGTGGTATAGGACCCTTTTCCCAACTAATTTAATAGGAAACGAACACTGAAGAGACATGGCACGGTTTAATGAGCCTTTTAGAAGTAATGAGAATGATGCACAGACCAGAAGTCCAAACTGTCCCCTCTTAATAGTTATTAGTTATCAGCTAAAAGAAATCAACAAGTAGCTGCACAGACTCAGGAACTTGCATCTCCATCAAGGCTCTTGGTTACTTCCACCCCAGCACCCTTTCCCCATAGTGTTACTGTAATGAGGCAAAGGGCACTGAAACACTTCAGGACATGCAGATAATATGAGCCAGTACTTCCAAAAAATAGGTTTATTCCTCAAAAATATCTATACATCATTTTAACCTTCACCCTAGATTGTTCAAGATGACATTTTCCAGAGAATGTTTAAGAGAACCATGCAGATGCCTGAGAAAATATATTGCATGGAGCTGTAAAGTACTTGCTTTGCTTGGGGAAATAAAAGGAAGCAAGAGGATGTACACAGGTGACTTCCACTCAGACCATGTGGCATCCAGTAATAGCTTAGAAGCCTAAAATTTCTGAATTCTATTTGTATGTATGCAACCAGTTTTACCAAATGAAGCTACATTAACAAGCGTTTGCATGAACATCCTAAACAATAAAAATCGCAAGTTAATTTAGGTTTGGGAAAAAAGTGTTCTTAAGGTGTGGGGAAAAAAAAGACATTTTTCTCTTCTTTCTCATTGGGAAACTGAGCATCAGAAAAGATAAATCAACAGCCTAATGGCAGAATCAAAGTAAGAAACTCTTCATAGGACCAGTGCACGCCCCACGACAGTTAATGTTACAATCACCCATTTCAGCATTTCCTCAGACCTATTCACACATAGATCAAAACCTATAAACCTATATACCATTACATTAAGCAACTGTTTTTACTGGCTGATCAATTCCTATCTTTCAGGAAACCTGTCTTAATTTTAATATATGAGAAGAAAATACATGCGAAGGTTATTTTAACTTATTTCAGCAGACTGCTGAATTACCTTCCTGTAATTCAATTTGAATTTTCATCACTTCATCTTCTATTTGTTTCTTTTAAATCAGAGCTCTTTCAATACCTGGATTGATCCCTTTACCTGAATTTAGTAAATGTCACTTTTCAGTCTTTTTTATTTTGATACATTAAATATCCTTTTGTAAGTCTAATAATGCAAGATTTTGTCAATCTTAAAAAAAAAACAACTCGTAAAACTGCATTAAGTGAACATTTTTGCATTGCCAGTATTGTAAACAATTTAAAATGTACATTAGATGCAACCTTACTAATACCATACACATGAAAAAAAAAATCCTGACTCCTAACAATTACTTACTCATATACATACGTACAAGAACTGCGTTACACTTTTAATCACAGCATCTTACTAGAAATTCATACTGAGTTGTTAAGAATGCACAGACCTTTTCTAAACTCACTCCTTTAGTGAATCTCATTCAGCAGTTTTAGTTTGCATTTCTTCTGCCTACATACAAACCACTGGCTGAGCCCCCATGCTTGAATGGGCACAGTATACTGAGAACCTTGGCTGTGGGGTCTGAATGTGCTTTTCCTGTTATTTATCGGTTACTGATATGCTCATCAGTGATTTTTTCAATAATGTTTTGAAAGTGAATGGAAATTCAGAAGTATAGTAAGACTCTTACTAAATACTTCAGGTCTTCAGTAGAAACACTGCCATTCATCATTCCCCACTTGTGATTACTTTTCAAGATCTGTGAACTATCATATTCTCGACCCTGTCTTACCAATTTTTACATAATACTCAGCTTGCCCTGAGATAGAGAGCCATATGCCTACCATAATTATGCAGTACCTTTGTCAATCAAACCTGTAACTAGCTGAAAGAATTTGACCAAATGTAAAGAGACATCTTCCACAAACTGACCAGTATTAGTTACATTCCTACCTTTTTGTGGTCTGTTTTGCTGAGACAGGTCAGGCAAAAACAGTTTATAGTCACAAGAGAGAATGCAACAAGAGTTCAGTCCTCCATTGATACGAACTCTGACATAAGTAGGAGGGTTTACATACCTTTGCTGCAGATGCAAAGTGCTTTGTGCAGGGACCTGATAGGGCACAGCAGTATCTGTGCGGAAGGAACCTTTGTTACAGCAGATGCGACTGTGTGCTCCTGGTAACTCAGGACCTGCAACCCGGCAGTCTCCACTTCCCTCTTGTGATGATGTTGGGTCCTTGACCAACTAGCAAGGCTTCTACACTATAAATTTTAAGTAATCAAATCCAGTATCAGTTTTCCATTCTTTTTTTTTGCCCAGAATTGACGTCAAACACATGGGCCTATATTGACCTAACTCATTCCATCTGATAGCATTTTTTCAGTATTCAAGAAAGATATTGTTTGACCTTCCTCAAATTCCTGCAGTTATGAGACATTACAAATACAGATTTATATATATAGCAGCGTTGATGCAATAAGCTTTACAACTTGCTTCCCCCCTACTACATACTTACATATTAAATAATGGTAAAGCCAGCAAGCTTGCAAAATACAATTGAAAATAGAAAAAAAATACAGAAAAGTGAATCCATTACATGACTGCAACACCTTCCAACATTTTCTGGGCCAACAGCATCTCAAACTATATATATATTATTGATTCATCAGATTACAAACAGGGAATAAAGAAACAAATCTCATGACAAAGGTCATACCAGATGAAATCAGACATTCTATATAGCCTAAAATATTGCCAAACAGTGCAAGTCTAGCAAAGACTAAAAACAGGGCACACAGACAGTGACACTTCCTCAGAAATATTCCACCAGCCTCTATTTGTGGTTCAGGGATTTCTTGAGTCAGAGATGATATCTTATAAATAAGATAGCCTTCAAAGGATTTTTTCCAGTTGGTTTTTGAACTTGCACAAAATGTAAGCTTCCAGAAGATCCTGTGACAAACTTCCATAGCTTAAGTACAAGTTACAAAAAAAAATTCCTTCTTTCTCTGTTTTGAATTTGCTGACAGTCAGGTTCATTCAATACTCCCTCCTATACAGCTACTCCAAACCATTCTCAGTCATCTGTTTTCAAGACTGAAGACCTCTATTCTAATCATAACATCCTCAGTCATGCTTTGTATGAAAGCCCTTCCATGCTGCTAGACACCCTACCACCCTTCTCTGTGTTTTGCATTTCTCCTTAGGGAGCATCTGGGATCCAAACTGAAAAAGGAATATGTGATAAAGCTGCATCACTGATTTACATACTGTCATCATGTGTTTTCTGATTTCCTTTCAACTGTTGAGTAGTAACAACCACTTCAGAAGTCTTTGCATGTCAGAAGTCTTTGCATGTGATAGGGGACTATCCCCCACCCACACCATGTGCATCACTTAATCTTCATCTGCAATGAATTTCATCCATCATTTGTGTGTGTTTGTTCTGCAACTCTCCGCAGTCCTCAGGGTGTAGAGACTTAGAGTGGAACCGCCTTCTAACAGTGAGGGTAGCAGTGCACCTCGGATCAGTCCGAGAGCCCAACGAGACAACCTTCCAGGAGTTCTGGGGATCCTCCATCACTGAAATTGCTTAAATTAAGACTGACAGTTGTTATTGACAGTAGCTGTACTAAGAGACGTGCCCTAATCCAACTAAGTTTGTTTATAACTTTGTTTATGATTGCTCACGTAATCCAGAAAAGTTCACCTGGTCAAAAATGGTTCCCTTGGCTTTGTAACCTATGAATTTTATTGGATATGTTGGGGTTAGTTAGCCTGACTAGAGAGAACCTGATCCATTGTTCTTCAGGTAATACCAAAAACAATGAGAGATTTGAGCTAGGGAAAGAAACAGCAGGACATTTCACTTTTAGTGAAATTTCACTTTTTCTTTTTTTTTTTTTTTTTCAGATTTATCCCAAACACTACTTAATTTTTTTTAATAATGTTTGCTATTTCTCACATTTTGCAAGTTAGTAACGAAGCAAATATAATTGAAAGGTATTTGTCCGTAGTATTTTTGTCTCATGCCTAAAAGCAAATAATGACAAATATTGTAACCAAACAATTAAAAGTATACATGTTTTAAAATGTGCTGCAAGGAGAGAAGAGGAAGAAATGGAACTGTTTCTAAGTTTAGCAGTGCCAGGCTGTCAGAACTCAGTGAAAAACAGACTCTAGAAAAAGCCACTTTCTTAAACACCTATACATACTCTCCTTAATAGGCTGTTCAAGAATTCATCTACCTATTGTAATGTAAATTATATAAATCATCCCTAATACATTATGTGGACGTCATCTCTTCCTGACTGATATCGTAGGTGTACACTATCACTGTCACCAAAATATATCTTGTCCATGTCCTATTCTCCCTGGATTAATCTCCTGTGCTTTCCCTTTCATGATTAAATGAATTCTATTCACACAAAATTACATTTTCAGCAGTAGTTGTTCAATGCCTTAGTAACAGTTTTTAAAAAGGCATTACAGCAGCTGTTTAATCATATAGTATCGCTTGTTCAGTGGGTTATTTTTGTAACAGAACAAACTTATTTCACTAGGCTTTTTTTGAATGAGGTATTTACAATTTACAACCAGTCTGGGAGATTGACAGACTTCAGGAATATAGCTTAGATTATTTTATGCTAGATACTTTGAAAAAATATCATCTACAGCATCTGTCACCCACCTAAAACATTTGCAACTGTGAGGTAAACATTTTTACATCTCTCTGCAGCTTTCTTAAAATCAATAAATGTCCTCCACTGTCTTTTGCTCATGGTAAGATTTAGACTATAAATACTCTTTCCCTCTACCAACCAAGTCTGTAAACACAGGTCTTTAATTCATACTCCAATTTTACTTCCCAAAGGAGTTCCTCTGTTCACTATCGCAGTTTCTTATAATCACTGTAGCGGGAGAAAATGGTACTATATTAAAATTATTTAAAGTGGAACAGTCTTTTCAAAAAAGGCAATAAAGGTTTGAAAAAATAATTATTATAGGACTCCACTACCAGTAAATGAACAGTCACAAGAAAAGCGTTAAAGTTCAAATGAACTATTTTGAAGTGCAGCGCTAAAACACAAATACTCACATTTCTTTTTTTAATAAAAAAGATAACATGACCAAATCAAACACTTCGAAAACTTTAAAATGCTTTGTCTCTAGTTAAATGTTACTTTACACAGAGATATTTATGAAGATCAATTTTCTTTGACAAGCTAAAGTGTGCTTGTAAGTTACAGGTACGAGATCTGATGCTTTCAGATTACATTTCTACAAGTTAATTTAGTCATCTCATACTCGTAGGCAATTTTCCTCTAAGTGACTAGAGTGTTCTCGGAGATTTCTACTCCTCCTTTTCTTCCTCTCCCTCCCCCTCTTTTTTCATATTCAAATACAACTCAGAAATAAAGTTGTTTGTGGGATAGAAAGAAAATACATAAAATCAAGAGTAAGTGAACACGTATTATGGAATGAGCAACAGAAAAAAGGGTAAAAGAAGGGGCAGACAAGCATGTGAAGTAGCAACAGAAATTTCAAAGCAGGGTACGGTAGTCTTTTATTTACATTAAAATGTACTTGCTGTCAATATTCTAACTGTAAATTTCTATTAAGATAAATCAGAAGGTGTCTGGATTTCTGTTCCTCTACATATTTAATACTAATATTGAGGTTCCACAGTCCAATCTAATTTAATCTAATACACATGCACGCTACCACCAAAAGAGTGCTTGCTCCTTCCCTTAGTACTACCAATCCTATTATTTCCCTGATTCCTCAAGATCTTTCCCTTCTCAGCAGCTGTTCAATTTTATGTTCTTGCCAACTCTTTTGCACCATTCATGCAGTCAATTCAGGCAACTAAATCCATATCTGGTGATGGGCCAAATCCATAATATCACTGAAGTGTGTTTCAAACCGATTTGTTCAAAAGAGAAGAGGTGATCATAATTTATTATTGAGGTCAGAAGCAATGTAATACAACACAATTTCAAATTCATTACGTTCTTATTGATAAGAACTCCACAGCTGCATAACAAAGAGAAGAAAAATAAATACTCAATAAAAGCAAGAGAGGAGCTGAGACATGCAACAGACAAAACAGAGGTCTATTAGGCTCCTTCAAAAAAAAGCACAGAAGGATGAAAAAATCCAAAATACACTATAGCAACCTTCATCAGAATTAATCTTTTAGTAGTGACTGACATGCCAACTAAAGCAATTAATAATCACACATACAATTACTTAGAGATGAAAACCATCATTTTACAGATACAAATATTTTTCCTCCAGTATTTAATGCATGGGAGCAGGGGAAGCCAATATAAGTTCATTTTTTTTAAAGCAGGGATGGATGCAGCATTAGCCAGATCATTTTGGGGTAAGCAAGAATTATTTTGTTACTCGGGGTAAAACAGTTTCTTCACCCTCACAAAAGTTATTTTATTCCACCTACTCCCATCTGAAGTGACAGGAAAGGGAACACACAAGCACCTTGCACTCTCACTGCTGTGCCCATGATACCTTACCCCTTTTGAACACTGATCAACAAACCCACTAGTACTGCCTGTATACAATTCCTTTTTCAAATTTTGTCTTAAAGGGTAATGTAATCCTTAGAAGGGTACCTGAAAGGTGCAGCAATTTATTGTTCTTGTTTTTCCTGAAAGGAAAAGCATGCTTTTCGATATGAGAAGGTAAAAGGAAAGTCTACAAAAAGTAACCACATCCAAGCCAGAAGAGAGAGAATGATTGTTCCAGGCTTGAGACACTTCTGGAACAATTAATGAGCACCTACAATTGCTCCCTGTGTACAACTAGGAGCTGGGCTTGTTAGTTTTCCTGAAGACAGACCCAGTTAAGAATCCCTGATGTAACATGCAGACACCTGTGACAATAGATAATGCTAAAGGTCCCAGACTTTAATGTTTTTCTCAAATCCTATCTGCATTTTAGATTTATTTTTTTAGGTTGGTAGATGACTTATTGCCCAAACTAAACGATAGTATTATGTGGGAAACCTGTGTAATGAATAAAGGACAAAATGACATCTCTAGGCTCTGAAGGCTTTTTGCTTCTTCAGTAACGCATAATTTCTGCCTTTGATAGAGCCACGCTTTTTTTGTGTCAGAGGATTTCAGTCAAGAAACGGGTTAGCCTAAAACAAATTCCATGGTATAAAAACCAATCAACATTTGTAGTTTCTCTTGTTGAACTCTATCTTCTAACAATTTCATTAAGATAAGGTACACCCAGAGAAAAAAATAGTAACAATGGCTCTAAGAAGACTCCACTGGTAAAGGAGTCAGGGTGGAAGCGCTGTTCTCTATCATAAATACTTTGGTACACTCCCTCAGACATCAGAAAGATGTCAATGAACATTGCCAACTGAGCGTCTTTTCCAGAAAGATTATAAAGAGTAGAGAGACTTTCTCTCCAAGACTATTACTCTTGCACCCCCTAGCACTTCATTTACTCAGAAACATCTAACCTAATTTACCTCCTATTACCTGTCAATTTATAACACTTAGCCTTCTGGTATCTCCACTCTGCCAGCATTTCCCTTGCAGAAAATTTCTTTGCTATAAATATCTGTAATTATGGCCTCTAGCTCTTATGACACAAAATTTTTATGACACAAAAATCATTACAATGGTATCAGCCTACTAAAGCACCCCATCTTGAATTAGTTTTTCCACTTTGGCCAGTTATGTTTTGTAGCTAGATTTTCAGTTACATATTTTCTGCACATCGAAACACATGCACATACTCAAGGAGAAAATACCACATTATCACAGCCTGTTTTCAATCAAGATCTTAAAAAGAAAGAGAGAAGGTATGATCAGTATCACAATCCAAATTATCTGTAGCAGATTCAGAAATACCACGCTTTATAAAATGGGATGATGAGTGTGTACTGTCAAAGGAAGGTCATCTGATTCACAATCCAGTAAAGGTTGAAAATGAGTCAGAACTAAAGAAAACATAGTTCCTCCCTACACCTTATTCTGTCCCTCAGATATGCTATTTATTAAATGAGATTCTAGTTCACAATTTTACACATGCAGAGAGAACAACATGCAAGGAAGAATAACAGGACAAAAGAGTTCCCTTGAGGGTAACAGCATGCAGTTAATATAACTCTCATTTTGAAACAAAGGCACAAGGCTCAATATGCCTTTAGCATTCTTTTAAGAAATTTACCTAAACCTGGACAAAAAGTAATCCTTTTAAGGCAAAGATAAAAAGAAACTAACACACACACACAAAACCAGATCTTTTATGTGCTCTGTGGAGCTACCTACCTTCCAATACAACAGCCAGAGACATCACTCTCATGAATACTGAGAGTGAACAATAGACAAGAGAACACAAAATGTGATTTGGACAAGCATAAAAATATGTGGTGGGTGAGGGAGGTAGGAAATCAAGAAAAAGCGTGTATGAAGTTGGATGTAGGAACTATGAGCTCTTGAGCAACAGGATGAGAAAACTGGAAAGAACCAGAGCTAAATGAATAGGTCTGATTGAGGAAGACTCAAAAGCAGATGAAACGGGCCAGGAGAGGCCAAGACATTGGCAGCAAATGTGAGGAATATCGGGACCACAAACAGGATAAGAAGTACAGGAAGAGCTGGGACAGAGAAAGGAATAGGCAGTCAGTGCCCCTTAGAGTACTGCGCAGTTCCCAGCCTGCCTTCCATTCCAAAGCCAGTGCTTACAAACAGCACTGCTCCCCGTAAAAACACATTCCTGAGCACCCTGCTGGCACAACAGGTCTGCCAGTCTCCTCTGATGCTGGTTCATGCACAGTTGGATCACACAGCACTGCTTCTGAGCATTCATCAATGAACAAGGAAACACTCCTATCCCAGTTTGTTTCTTCAGAAATTGATATTAGGAAAAAATTATCCGTATGAGAAACAGAACAGTAAATGAAGTCTGGCTCCTGCAATTAAGTATCTGCCTGATACTCTTTACCATAAAAATAGAATGTCATTTCCCTAATGTAGCTTGCACAGAGATTAAACAAAAGTGGATCAAGTATTAAAATTAAAACAAACACAGCTTCTCCAAGTCAATCAACATCTTTTAATATTACCATGACTACCTACTACTATCACTACCATATCAGATAGCGTATCTACTATCTACTAATGCCATTATTGGAAAAGAACCAATACTTTACAGGCAAGCAAAAGGAAGTCCCTGCTTTAAAAAATTTACAGTCTAATTCAGAATCAGAAATGTAAATAGGAACATGGAAGAGATGAAAAAAATTGAAAGTACTACATGGCAACACAGAAAATCACAAAGTTGATGGAGTAAAAGGAAATTTCAAAGGAAGGAGGGAAGGCAGAAAGTAAATATAAGTAAAAGTAAGAGAAGGAGAACTGGAATGTAGTGGCAATAATTTACTGAATTTTGAAAAATTAAGACAGGAATACTAAACATACTCTCTGAGAGTCGGAGTAATGAGGTTTTTTGTTAGCAAATTTCACTGGCAAGAAAAGTCGGAGATGATCATGCTACAGAAACCATAACAAGCAACATGAAGCCCCTAGTCAGGACAGACTGGGTTTTAGGGGTATCACAAAAAGAAAAGACAAGATTAAACAAGAGACACAGTGAATTGTCTGCATAGACGTTTCGATCACACTGTAAAGCCTCCAGTTTCAAGTAGTGGACACGAAAACAGCAAGACAGAAATAGAGATACACTGTCACACATTTAAACATACTGATTTGTGATTTCATAAGCAAAACATATATAAATTCAATTAATTGCAAATATTGTCAATATATAGTAGCAGCAAAAGATTAAGGCAAAATATTTAAGAAGGATGTTGATTAGAAAATTTTTAAAATCCAGAAATATGGATCTGAAGAAATAAGTGAGTGCAATCAAAGCATGAAAAATTAGAAGAATGAGAAAAAGCTTGCTATGTTGATTTTAATGGGAACAAAATTTACCCCCTTTAATCTGTCAATATTACTCTAATTCAATTCTAAATCATAAAGCATACCAAGAAAATCTCCAAAACATTGATACTTTTCAGTTTTTCTTCTATCGCTTACTATTAGTTTTGCAGTACTATCACAGAAAATAATGTACACCCAAATAGTTCTGAGATATCAGAATATTGAAACAAAAACAGTTATTCTACATTTCCATGTACTCAAGACATAGAATTATATGTCAATTATATAGCTCTGGTTTTACATATATACATATAGATATATATACACACACACAGCTGGGTGGGGGAGTGCAGATATGAAAACATATATGCGTAAGGACAGATTATCCATTACAAGAGAATACTTTTATCGGGAAAATGTAATTAATACTTAAAATCTGGCACTTCCTATTTTTAGTTCAGACAAAAAAAAAAAGGGACAGCTTGTCTGATTAGAACAAAAAATGAATTTCTGTAATGTTAGGAACAGTTCGAGAAGAAGCGCTGAGCAGATGGATAACCAGCTTTCACTGATGCCAAGTCCTATGATTTTACTGGAAATCTTTATCACGGAGGGCTTTTCTTCTGGTTGGGAAAGCTATTTTGGCAAGGGCAGAGAGGTGGGGGTTGCGTTTTTCTCAATTTCATATTCCTGCCTCTTTACAGGTACATAAAATAGCAGTACCTCTCAGGCTTAACAACAAGGCCAAAGCTGTAGGCTGCTCAGGGCACAGCTGTCACAACTAAAAGCTTTGCAGGTAGAAGATCACTGCATAAAGAGTGTCCAAAGATGTGAATCTGTATCTATGACATGAACACCAAAAAGGAAAGGAAAGTTCTGACGTGCTGGAATGGGACACCAAACAGGAGAAGAAAGCACATCAGGGAAGTTCTGGAAATGTTTATGGAGTAAGGGAGCAAAAGAAAACAACATGAGGAGGATGCACGTGCCTATAACCGTTTATGTCAGGAGTACATACACTAGTGTCAAGTGTCCTACTACCAGTCCTTAACTGCATCAGTGAAGCTTTCTGTCAAGATCAGTCACCTGGTACTACCTTAAAAATGTTGATAAATAATAATTGAACAATACCTTTGTGCTCTACACAGAGCTCATGCCACCTGGTGAATAACAAGGACCTGAAGTTTGGATCTATTACATTTTAGAGCAAATATGATACACTAGCTAAATACAACTGTTCCACATGTGGTCATAAAGACATACAAAAAGTAATTTTAAATAACTTTTCATTATTTTTAGCACAGAGACAATGTTCTCAGAGCTGATTAACAACAATTGTTCCCTATATCAGTTGCATATCTCAGTTGCATAAGAAATAGAGATGCAATCTGATAACAGGCCTATGCAGCAGTTGCAGGATTTTGTGCATTTGTTCTGTTATATCCCATAGGAGGGCTATGAGCATAGCGACATACAGAACAAGGATGTTTGTACCTTTTCTAAAAATCTCTTCTTCATTATTAGGAAATGTCTAAATCTCTGTACACTGATGCATCTATTGCCTATCTCTGTCTGCTTCATTGGCAGAAGAACTGGGGGCAAGGGAAGTCTATTCTCTTTTAATCTCCAAGCATTACATCAATAGCAAATATATTTCTAAAAGAAAGTTAGAGCAAGTTGTAATTCTTGTTCTGCCAAAGTCCTACAAAAAACAACAAACATTTATTCACTTAGAACACTTGTACAAAATATCAGAAATTTCCCATTTAATTCTTCCTGATGAAGATCTGATGATCAACGAGTGAAACTGCTCAAGTAAAAAACAGTGGAAAAAAATGGAATGCTTGCAGGAAAGAAAGCTATATGAAGATACATGGACACAAATAATTTCACAGAGCACAAACACAAAACAAAAAATAGTACAACTTGGCAATCAAATACCAACAGAAAACGGGAGCCCTGACATATACAACAATAATACAAACCAACAATGAGTAAGGCAGTTCTGTAAAGAGAACTGATTTGCAACTATTTTCTCGAACTTTAAAACTGAAAGGATTCCTTTTTAGCATCAGAACCATGCCTTGCTATTTCTATTCTTTTTGTCTGAGCAGAATTAGCACAGAAAATAAGAAAACTAATTTACTCTATACACTACTTTTTTTCCAAATTAGTCCATATATATCTAGGATAGAAAAGTTGCATGGAAACCTATTTTTAAGACAAGCTTTGTTCCATGAACTTATCTGTTCAGCTCAGTGATGACAAATATGCAAGAATATACTGCAATAGACTTATCAAAATCAAACAGAGAGGCCCAAAACCAAGAGCTTACAAAGACAGAACAGTATTTTAGGGAATGTGAAGTAACTGCAAATTTGGAATTCCTATACTTACTTCCTATAATTTCTACTGTGCTCCAGTAACTGCTCATAAGTTCTATTCCCCATCTCTTACAGTATTCAAGTGCTAAGTACCTTCTGAAATTATATTTATTTGTACAATATCAAAAACATTCTGCCAGTTTTGTCTGAACTATACAGCATTTGCCCTCCTACCCTTAAAGTTACAAAAAAAAATAAAGGGGGGGGGGTGTAGAATTCATGTCCAAAATTTATTTTTTTTCATCTAGATAATCATTGCATCTTGCAACTCTGCAACTCAGCACATTATTATTGAGGCATGCATATTGGCAGCTTTTGGTAATAACTGATAATGTCTACCATTCTTTAAAGAAAAGTAAGCAAGTCTCTGTAATGCGATTTTAGGATCTTATTTTTAAACCTAACACATCCATGAACCACCATAAAAACTAACGAATGACTTAAACCTATTTTGGGGCACTTAACCCTCATCAGTTAAAAAATGAGGACAGCTCTTCAAACATAGCAAGATTCTTCTAGCAAAGTAAGGTTATCCTATCACTTCCACTTCTCTTGTTCTTTACGCTTCAACAGCATTTTTCCTAAATTGATTCAAGACATTCCCTGAAGGCTTCACAATGGACTTGCAGTTTACTTCAGCTAGGCATCAAAAGCAATATAGAAATGTTTTCTTTGCTATACACAGTGTTAATTTATACAGAAAGAGAGAAAACACTAAAAAAGACTCATGAACTAAAGCATCATTCTACTCCACATAAAAGTAGTGTAAGCCCCAACAGAGTAGCTCTGCGTGGCTAATGACATCAGATGTTATCAAAGCCACCTGGCTTTGTTAATTCTTGCTTAAGACCATTTTCAGTTGCTTTCCTACTATTCAGTATGAGATTTTCCATGCCAATGGTCTGCTGCAGGTAGTTTTTCCTCTCTTCTCACCACCACTTAAAAAGAAGAAGAAGAGAATGTCTGGAACAGTTTTCTGCCATGAAAA
The DNA here is from genome assembly GCF_964211825.1 of Aythya ferina. Classification (NCBI taxonomy): domain Eukaryota; kingdom Metazoa; phylum Chordata; class Aves; order Anseriformes; family Anatidae; genus Aythya; species Aythya ferina. The sequence goes on from NC_140301.1 coordinate 26,540,902, forward strand.
AAACTGGGGTAAAAAAAAAAAAAAGCCCTTGTAAGGTCTTCCTTTGAAAAATTGTAGGTGTTCTTCTGGCTCGAGTCAGCACCTTGAAATTATGCTGGACAATCTTTTTGTATTAGGGATGTACAATTTGCTCATTCTGTGAAAAATGAGACCTGATCAGGTCAAGCTACAAGTTTCTAGATTTCAGTTTGTACATACAAAGTGGCAAAATCTGCTGGAGCTCAACACCTAGTTGCCAAACAGTCCATCTTCAGTGACCTTCTGTACATCATCCCAGTGTGCAAGGCAAATGAACTGGGTTTCCTCTAACCTCTGGTTATAGGGGAAAGAGCAAAATTCTCCCACTAAGAGAAGTCTGCATTTAACAGGCATTTGGTGCAGCACCAAACAAGAAGTGTCAGCCCACACACTTCCACCCCATCATCTCTATCACAGTTGAATGCAGTGGTCTGTAACTTCACATTATTGGGTAACTGAATAGGATTTAGGGTATTCTGTCAGAATGTCTGGAGTGAAGGCAGAGAATACAGCTTTAAGCAGACACTAGAAATGGAAAGAATAAACTGGGATTTGATTAGCACGGAAAGAAACTACGAGGAACATATGAAGGTGTGGTGGTGGATGAGAGAAAAATGAAAGCAAATGATGAGTCCCATAGAGAACTCAGGTCTGGGGATCACTAGGACTGGGCAGAATGAGGGATGGAGTATTTTTGACAGAGCTGCAATTTAGTGAACATGTGTAGAAGGAAACTGGCTCACAACAAAAGACTGAGAAAAGATCCACCACCTGGAATCAGAAACAAAGACAATAAGAAAAATAAACAGAATTAAGTGAGAGTGAGAAGAATTAGTAGGTGGGCAAAGACTGAAGGCACAGGCACAAGCTGCAGACAGAGATGGTCTGGGACTACTTGAGCCTAAACACTTGAACAGAATCAGTGCTGCACTGGGGACTGGCCTGAGGCAGGGACAAACTGGAAGAATAAGCAAAAACGGGAAAAAAGTGTGTGGTTTAAAAATTATTTTTAAAAGTAAAACAAAATCCCCCAAAGATTATCATACTTGGCAAATATCTGCAACCACAGAATGATCCCCCTTCTGAAAAAAATCTCCCATCTTCCTCCACTTCTGATAAAAATACAGTATAACAATCTACAGCTCACAGTTACTTAATTCAAGCATCTGGAATGTTCACATAATAGATTTTAAAAGTTCCAATCCTGCTAATTATCAACATGACATCCATATCACACAGTATTTGTGTTCTCATTTTGCTGCCATTTTTTCTTTATTTAAACTAGAGAATTCCACACAGAAGCATGCTTATAAAATTATTAACGAAATATCAAGCTTTGAATTTTAACTCCTTGGATATCAGGATTTCCTTCATTTAAGTCTGTCTACTAGCACTAATTCTGTCACCATCACTGTGTACATCCAAACTATCTTGTTCAATTAACAAGACATTTTCTCTGAATAAATCTAAGTTGTGTATTAAAGACCAACAATCTCTATAAGTCCCTGCTTTCAATACTGTGGAACCTAAATGTTCTGTAGGAGAACAGGTTTTTAGTCAGTGTGTGTGCCAAAGAATTCTTAACCGGCTACAGTAATTATGTAGTTGTGTACTGGTGCAAGACCCTGCTAAGCTTTTGCATTCATGAAAAATGGCACTTTAATTCCATTCCCTCTCCAGTAATCCCCTAACTGCTTGGTGCAATTGAATTGGATCCACGGTGCAACTTCAGAATGCTAAACAGCAATATCCTAACAGAAGTCAAAGTTACAAATAAAGCAGAGATGCAAGCTTCTTCTTAGACCACTACAAGTAAACATGATTCCATTCCAAGCCAAAGAAACCATGTATCATAAGAACAAGAGCCCACAAGGCTTCCACAAGAAAATAAATAGATAAATAAATCCAGTGGCTACAAATGTGACTTGAAAGATAACTTTTAGAAGAAAAAATCCTGCTATATAACCATGCGGTTTTACAGTCCATTTGAATTAACTAACATGCAAAACTGTTAAGTCTACACTAGGCTGAAGACATTCCTAATAATAAACTAAATATTTTACAGCTCTGCCATAACCAGCTGCAGTCATATTTTAAGTTACATACAATAGAAATATCTTTGTATTAGCAAAGGGGAAGATGTGTGGTATTTAAATTAATAGAAGACATAAGTCTATTAAAAAATAGATAACCACAGAGAAATAGTACTATTTAGAAAATCTTACTAAACTCCATAAGTAAGGAAGACAATCTTTCATTTCCTAACTGAAAAGAGATCTACCTTTTATTGCATTACTGTAAAGATCTAAGCATGTAACACGGTAATTCATGCCACCTTCCTAACTCTGTGTATTTTTTTTTGTCAGCTGTCCTTTTAATTAACAAAGGACTGGAGAAACAAAAACAAAAACAAAAAAAAAACAAAAACAAAAAAAAAACAAAAAAAAAAAAAGCAAAAACTGACATCCCAGCATTCACTATTATAGAAGAAATACAATATCAAGCAGTCAGAAGTTCTAATGCTGCCCTATCCTTCTGTCAATAACAACTATGAATAATTCTAAGAACCAAGTCGATCTGTTAATTTGTTTCACAATTTTCTTTGAATTGCTACACCAGATACTGCAAACAAATCAAAATGGTTAAATAACCCACCTCCTGATATCAGCTCATTTTATTGGTATCTAAAAATGATGAGAAGTGATCTGTAGGATATTGGACGTGTAAGAACTGGAGTGGAATTGCACTCCGAGCTTAACATCTTTGAACATACACACACAAGGTATATTGGGCAAGTCACCCAGTTATGATTTAAAACCAAGCCAAACAAACAAACAAAAGACCACAACTATGCAGTATTCACTCTGTTACAATGAAAAAATAAAAAATAAATGTATTATTCAACATGATTTTTATAAAGAACACCACACAGATCTGGCAATTTAGACATACTGTGAATGACACCGAGTTGATCACAAAATGTCTTAAAACGCTGGTTCATGTTCTTTTCCACAAGTGTTCATTTTAGAACAGTACAACTTTCTCCTCCTGATTCAGTGAAGCCTAGCCTTCTTCATCTACCAATATCTTCATGTTACGTACCTTCACAGCCTACACTAGCTCATTTTAACTAGCAAGTAAAAACTACATTCATAATTCTAAGGGGAGACTGTTTTAAAATGAATTTTCCACATTCATGATCTGCTCCCTTCCCAGATATTATCTGAACACAAGTATAATAATGCAAATAAAACCTAAGACTTTCTCTGCTAAGGACTCACACAATTCATACCAGACTAAAATTACATGACATTTCATTTGAAAGATTAACTGAAACCATTCTCATTCAGACAGTAGGAATAAACAAGTATCAGTAACCATTTTTTGAACTCACACTCCTATTCAAAAGCACATAAGAACATGCAATGTATTGTTCTCTTCATAACTACTTATGCAAATGTTTTCTATAACAATTTCTGCTGCTTTGCCTTCATATTCTTCCAGTTAACACATTTATGTCACAATCATTTTTTCTTCAAGATGTACGTATGGTAACAGACATTAGAAAAGATCTCACTTCACACTGCAATATGAGGATTAAAACATTTTTAAAATGCATCTAGACTAATACAACCATCAAAACCACTAGAAAAAATAAAGCAAAAAATTAGTTTTGCAAAGTGTAGATATCAACATAAATCTTTACCAAAAGACAGACACACCAGCAATTAAAACTGTGCACATCAGAGCATAAAAATTATTTTATTTTTGAATGTTGCACAGCTTTTAATGCCATCCTAACATTTTTCAAAGAACGAAAAAGAAACTTTCAAAGAATGAAGAAGTCTTGGTTTTACTCAGGAGATAAAACTTCACACTTACTAATTCACTAATTCAGTAAGTGAATACCTAACCTTACAAAGAACACAACAAACACATATTTATCAATCAGTATAATTTAAAACTTATCATATCAAGTGAAAATTCTGACATATACAGTTTGCATTACAAGCAACAAAATAATGAAAAATCAGAAAAAAAAAAATACAAGAAGTAAGATCAGACAGACAAAACAAAATGCTAAGATCACTACCTCAGCTAAGGGGATGGTTAGCACTCAGAAATTCAACTCGGGCTTTTAAACAGATACAAACCAGCAACATAATGCCCTTGTTTTTTCTGAGTCTAATTGTCTACATACAAATCTTTCCTGTTCTGTAAAACACAGCATTTTTAAATAACTGAAACTTGCTGAAACTGTAGTTTTCAGCAACACACATACCATTGGATAATAAGGACACTGTGACAATAAAGCAATCATACTCATTAGGTCATTATCCTATGTTACTTCCAAAATTCTTTAATCAAACCTGTTTTTTGTTTTTGTTTGTTTGTTTGTTTGTTTTTTAAATAATAAAATGTATAAACAAGCAGAGCAGACGTAAATATGATCCTCACCCCCTGACACGCACTGCTTTTTCACATGAATCCACGAAATCTGTATTATTGTTTCGAGGGTACTATTTCCTCCTCTCTTAAAACAAGTACTTTGTTTCCTTGCTGGCTCCTATCAATTTATTTTAATGTCAAGAGCTATCACAACAGACCCTAAAAAAAGTTTGGCTAAAGCAAGGTAAAGCACACTTTGAATGGAATATGTAGAATTAACACCTAATAAGACTACTAACAAGATTTCCAATTAGACGTCAAGACAATCTACGGAGTCAAATAAATGTATTGGACTATAACTTACTAGAAATACAAGTTAGTAGAAATAAATAGTACTTCCTTATATCTTCAGTTCAAAAGTACTATTTATCAGAGCATTTTAAAGGCATTTTGAAGGCTACATATTAAGTTAAAAATATTTAAATTCACTTGGGGAAAAAACAAGGCAGAAAAATGGCAACACGCAACTATGAAGCTCAGGTTAGGTCTCTAGATTTAAAAAGTTTTGAGTTGCGATATCTATTTTGCTCTCCAGGCTATCTATCCAACTCTGATGTCCATACCAGACATCTTAACTACAATTCTGTTTACCATTCAACATGCCATTCAGAGATGTTTACATTTAGATGTTTAATCATATGCTTAAAATCAGCAATTTAGGCCAAGTTTTGCAATGCTTACACAAAACAGAACTTCTGAAATTGATTCTGGCACACAGGATAGCTCTGGTCCATGTTTCTTTACTGCAGATAATTTCTAACTTATACCTGTAAGCTGTGGCTGAAAAATCCGAGTATTCAGATCTGAGAGATTTCAGAGCTTCCAAGTTGCACCAAATAAATAAATAAATACTGTCTGTAGCTTCTTGCTGAACAGTATTCTAACATAACGGCTCAGTATGAGTTTCTAAAATAATCTTAGGTAACTGTGCATCTTTGTGCACCTGTCCATACTATTAATGTACAGCTATTATATATACACATATATTTCATTTATACATACACACACACACACACACATATATATATAAAATCATCACAGGCTGCCCTCCACCCTTTTCTTCTATTTCATCTTATTTTAAAATGGGAAAATGACTGAACTTTACTATCAAGGAGAGTAACACTTGCTATTCATGCACACATCTGTACAGCACTGATTACAAATCTTTGTCAAAACAAACAACAGCAAGCAGCTGCTTGACTGCTTTGTTGTGTTTAGTCATACCAGCAACCTTTTTTGTTTTCAGGGAAACAACCAAACAACTCAGATCAGCAAGAAATTCACCGTCAGCAAGAGGCTCAAAGTAGCTGCATGTATTCAGACCCATAGTTTCAAGACAAAGCTATATATGCGGCAGTCCTGTTTTACTCCCCAGCTACCATGACTCAGTGGAGTCTGTATGGGCTCCCAAAGCTACTCCCATGGAGACTTTGAAGACTCCTAAATAGACTTAGGCAGACAGAAGCAGTATTATAGGGCCCTGTTTCATCATTAAGGAACAAGAGCCAGAATATTTCAAGTTGTAAAGCTAAAAAATCTGTACAGAGTATAAAATGCTTACCTGCTGAGCTAAGCAAAACACTGAAGTCTGTTCCTCTCTGCGATTCCCCACATTCGTTCTGTCCCTCTTTTTCTGCATCCTCATAGCGGCTCCAGTTTGAAAAAATTTTTCTTCTTGAGTAGCTTTTCACTTCTCTCTCTTCTTCCTCTCGTGATTCAGTATCATCATCATCATCTTCTACCTGTAGCATTTTAACAGACAGTGAAGCCATTACAACTCAACAGTATTTATCTCAGTATTTACATAGCTGCTGATACAAACAACAACCACAGAATTCAAACCCAGAAATACAAATCAGCCTGGATAAGTAGCCACCCAGTCAAAATTTTAGAACTAGTGCTACCATCTTTCTGAACTATATGCAATGCCATTATTAAAAGTACCCTGCGAAGCTTCGTACAGGGGTCAAGCAGTGACACTGATCCAAGTTCCGCAGATTTCCCTCCTATTCTGGAAGCCCATGGCAAACAGCTCCTTTTGTGACACCGAAAGCAATGTGTGGGGAGCAGAACTAAGAATTCAGCTGCAACATCTGTCCAAGTATTGCAGTGATACATGATAATTGAATGAAGTGATGTTTGTAGAGCAAAATTGGATGAAGACAACATAACAAATTCTGCAGAATACCTGGATAGGGTTATCTCTGTAAGAATTTCCATTTTAAGCAAGGCCTTAACTCAAGTACTATTGAACTAATATTAATTGGAAAATTATTGAAATAATTCAGTAATTAATTTCCTTCTTGAAAGCCATTTCACTGAAACACCTGTGGAAAAGTTAAATAGACTGTTGGCAGTCAAACTACCAGCCCAAACGCTCAAAACATGCTAGGGCTAAAAGAAGTCACAGCATAGTCAGCTTCAGATTGGAGCTAAGCAAGCATTTGCCACAAGTACCTAACAGTGGAAGGCTCTCCCTGCCCTTGAGTCCTCTGTGCCTCAAAAGCCCTCTTCTCGCAGAGCCAGCTCAGCTGGAACAACCACCACTTTACAGACAGAAGGGCTGGCTTCACAGTGGGAGGAGTGCACAGCCGGCAGGGGGAGAACAAAGAGCAGCTGGAAAACCTGTGCATGAGATACCTTCTGCAAAGGTCTAAAGCTCTGAAAAGGTTGAGTAGGGGAGTCAAGAAAGAAGAGATTCCCAGCGTGCCTGCTCCCAAACGTTCCTACTGACAGCTCCACTCTCTTCTCTCCTTTGCTTCTTCTCTCCTTTTTACAAACCACTGTGCTCTGCCATACAATCTAACTAATTTTGCTGTCCCAATAGTAAGTGCATTCTCCATGACCAGGGCAGTGAAATTTAAGCTTGTCTACACTGCTGTAAAGCTTAAAGCCATCTCCACTCAGTGTAAAACAATGCTAAGGGCAAGCTACCTTTCTATAAGTCATTAAATATCCATAAACCAAAATGCGCTTACAGCTCACCATCAGACACTTGCTTTAAGAAGGACCTTGGCTTTGATAGTTTAAATGAAACATAATCCTGAAATAAATGTGAAGAGCAATTATTTATATTAAATAGTGCACTTGTAAGTGAAGAGCTACAACATCTTGTGCAGAAAGATTACTAAAATCTCCAAAGGCTTAAATAGTTACTGTGTCTTTTTTTTTCTTTTTTTTTTTTTTTTTTTTTTACACATACTGGTATAAACATTGGACAAACTGGCATAATATCCAAGTAACAAAATCAGAAGTAGAATAATGACTTCAAGAAAAACAATCCACCTATATTCATAAAGCAAGCTTCTTTCATCACTTTGGGAACAGCGTCACTGGTTAGGAATAGCATGAAGGAATGTGAAAATCATCAAAGAGCACAGGAACAGACTAAAAGCTATCATAATTGTACAAATACATCCCCAGACGTCAACCCTCTGACAAGAGGGAAAATATTGTGTGCACTCTAGTTGCTTCTGTTTAATTTTTAGATAAAATCTTTTTCTTTCTATCCATCAGATAAATACACTAAAATAGTTGTCGTGAACAAACAGGTGGTTGCATGAGCAAGGGGATAAAATCACAACTCTGCATTACCGAGGACTGATCCAGAGCTATAGTTTCCACAGAACAAAGGCCAAATCCACTTATATTAAGATAAAAATCAACTTTTTTCATTTCTTTCTTTTTTCCTCCTAGAAATTGAATGATTTGCTATAATCCAGCAAAACCTAATGGAATTCAGTGCCCCAAATAACTTGGATGTGATACAATTCACGAGTCAAAGCAATGATACAATTGTGTTTTACTTCCTTTTTAAGAAAAGATCAGATCACCTGAGAAAACTATTGTACTACATTTAATTACTAACTATAGACCTGTTTAAAGGATTCTCTCCTTTCAGACATCAACAAAATCAACACATGATTATCACCATTTTATTTTAACAAGATTCCATTACATGAATATGTATTCATATGTTTTCTTTTAGGCACTAAATACTTCTGGACTATTTTTTTTTTTTGCATTCTATTATTAGCTATGTTAATTAGCACACCTCAAGTAAATTGCATTTCTTAGCAGGTAAAATGTTAACTTGAACTTTAAGAAACGAGCCACAAATTCTCATAAGTGTTAACAGGCACTGTGGAGCCTAATTCCTGAGATTTACTTTTGAAATGAGTAAACTTTAAATACCAACCTCCTTACTCCTTACATCTCCAATAACTATTTCAAGGAAAATTTTACATAATGCACTGTCCTGCTACAAGATAAAATTGCAAATCATCACATTTGAATATTCAACTTTCACACAACTTAAAGATGTGTTTTCACCATGATAATTAAAGATTATAAAAAACATACAAAGAAATTGCTGATCAGTGAATCTTCAGAAAATTATTTGCTTCTACTGTCTCATGAGACAGCTACCAGGTAAGAACCTCTGAGGTAACAACCTCAGAAACACAAAAATAATAATCCTTCATTACTTTCCTCTTATCTGCCTATTCAGCCAGACTATACGCTACTGTTATCATCATACCTTACTTAAAATGAGTCTTAATCAGTACAAAGCAGGCATCTATCCTTTATACAATGAAACAAAATACCTTCCCCATTTCCCATTCTCAAATAACAAATGATACAAGCTGAGACAAATTCTTGAAGCTAACTCAAATATAACCTTTAAAACAGTATTACTCAGATAAGGAGAAAAACTTATTCCTTTAAACAGTTTTGAATCACATGTACACATTATTGCTCAGTGCTACAATGCACGATGATATCACAGCAGGTACAATATTTGTCTGCTGTGCCTCTATTTCAGATAGCATTATATGCATTAACATTTGCACATTTCACTGACATTTTGAAAGTGGGGACAGTACGCAAAAGCCCAGCTGAACAACACCAGGAAACCTTCTGACAGTTTTGTCTGAGTGTTGATAGAAGGACCCTTTTGCCAGGGATGTATTTTCAACATTTACCAGAGCCCATGACTCTGCTTTCCTTCTGAAGGAAAGCAAAATGCACAGCACACAGGTCCCTAATCTGCAGTCTCTACTACAGCATAAAGCTATTTTAGTACACCCTCCTTTATACACTAATTTTGCCTGTGGGGTTGGGGAAGATACAGTACCAAGAAAAAACAGGAAAGCAGGCCTTCTGCTTGACTTTGCTCACAGGCAAGAACACGCTGATGCACACCTTTCAGGAAGGAAGGTGTCAAAACGAAGTAAACATTATTCTGAACAGGCCGTTTCCCATGGGGTCAGCCTTTGGCACTTCTCTGGAACCCGAAGTGTTTGGGATCAGAGCAAGGCTGAAGTACACAATGGCGGAAGTGCAGCAGTGACCTCCTATGTCCTGCTCCAATTACTCAGCCACCCTTCAGTGTGAGTGCCGTCCGTCCGAGCACGTTAAACACAAACACTCAGCAGGAACTGTTGAACTCACAGCCCTTTTAAAAAACTGACAGCGCGTTAAAAGGCAGTGCTTCCGTTAGGGCTTTCTAAAACTTTCTAAAAGATTTTGTACGTATTACCTTTAGGAAGCCACGGGAGTTGCTTAGAGCCCTCTTCCTGTTCAGTTCTATCGACTTTCTAAGGAAAGTTTAAAACATTTAATCTTTGTTGGTTCTTACAATGTTCTGCTGTGGCTTGGAGGAGCATAGAAACAACACGTGCTCAGTTCACCTCTTGTTGGGCCAACTGCCCTTTGCCATTATATAGCTTTCAGACATCATTACATTTTTCCTTCTTGCTTATTTTGTAGCATTTCTCCCAGTTCTCTCCCTGAGTGTCTCTTTATAAAAGATCTGAAAACACAGTTTTGAGGTTTTTCCCAACAAACAGCAACAGCCTATGCCAACTTCCTGAGTGAACTTCTGTCTTGATTCCCTCTTCCCTTCTGGGAAATGGCTGTAAGGCTCTGGCCAAGTCCTACTGACATTCAGGCTTATCTGTCTCAATGTCAATTTCTCTTTTCATCAGGGTAAAGGTCTAGTGAGACAAAAGGGAAGTATCCTATGGATTGAATCTGCCCAAGACTACCAGCTGTATAGGGAATGGGCATGCTTACAATGGCATCATGCAGAGACAGTTCCTCCTCTCCCCTTCATCCCCATTTAAGCAGTACCTCTTATAGTCAGAATCTCTCAGATGGACTTTGTAAGTCATAGGGTCAAAAAAACACGTATAGTTAAGCAACCAAGTGGTTCACTATCTTTACACTATAAATTTTTTCACAGAGTAAAGTCCGTATGCAGAGGCTTGTATTAGTGCATTGTGTAAGTGCAGTAGCTCGGCTGTTGTTAGCTACTGAATGGTTCCTCTAGCCAGACAAGTGCAAGTGTGGAAAACTTACAGATACACTGTAATGACTTGACCTGCTCTTGAAGACATACCTGCTTTTAATTATAATGTTGAAAGTTATTGCTGGTATAACGAAACAGGCGCAAGACGACAGCACCAGGAATTAACTCAAGACAATACGAGTATGACACAACCTCAGAAAGATTTCATTTTTGTAACAGTGTCTTTTTTAAAAAACCTTAAGGCCACCACATTGTTCTGTCTACCTACAAGTATTAACAATAAATTTCTGTACAGAAAAGAAAGGGCAAGTTAGAACAATGACAGAAACAACTTCAAACAACATAAAAATAAGGTCAGTATGAAGGAAGAGTATAATACAATCCCTCCCAAACTATCCTTATTTAGTGCTCTTAATCCAGACTTCAGAAAAGCAAATGGAAGATAAGATGTTAAAATTTTCCTGAAAAATAAGGTTTTTGCAATGCAGTTATCTCAACCATAGCTTCTTTCGGAGACAGAAGAGAATATTTTGCAATAACGCTCAGCAACATCTGCCAAAACTGTGAGCTGGTATATCCATACTGAGTTGTTTTTAATAGGCACCATAGTCACAACAGTCTAACCAAAACCACACTGTGAAAGCAAATGTAGTAATCTTATCCACCAAATTATTTTGCTCCAAAGTACTTGCTTATACTATCTACAGCATGCAAATAATTGGAACTGCATAAAAACTTCAAGTGACTTTTCTCATCACCAGAGAAACCACCTCTAAAAATATTTTTTGCACTCAGTGAAGTTACAACATGATCAAGTGCCAGGAGGCTACAAGTCCTACTTCATCTTTTTCACAGATCATTATTAATATTTCCACAAGCCATAGCTACATTTTGAACAAATCTTACGCCTCAGTGAATTGGAACAACAGCTTCTATTATGAGCTAAATCTCTCCCTCAGGCTCACTGAGCCAAAAAAGAAGCCCCACAGGCAAACAGTCTGGTTATTTTGTTTCGAACTACTGATTTAAATGGTAGACTATCTTCCCTTTCAAAGAACTAGAAAAGAACCCATAAATCCTTATATTTATTTTCCCCTGTTATCTCAGAAATACGCCTGTAACCTATTAGCACACGATTAGCTGGTTGGTCCTTCCAACCCGCAGCTTACAGGGGAAAACTGAAGCAACCTCTGCTACGGGTTCCTTTAAGTCACACCACATCAGTTTCATGCTGTAGCTTCTAAAGGCGTGGTTTGAAAACTGTTGATTTGTAGATTTAATACATTTAATAATCATGCAATGAAAAATTACTACCCTATGTTCACAGCAAGAAAGTCTCAAAAGCTCTATTCCCTAGTATTGGTAGCCTTGGGACTTTGGTAAAGCCCATTAAGTAAATATTTATTTAGAAAACCACAATTCAAGATTTTGCTCCTTAGATGCAGGATTTTCCAGGCTACAAAGCCACCAGCTAAACTTTAGCTCTATCAAGTTAAAACTCCAAACTGAAGGATGGGGAAATAAGAACTGGACCATTATAACTGCAGCATTTATTCTGCACTAATTGGGGAACTCAGTAGAGAATCAAGGAGCTCCATTAACTCTGGAAGTCCTTTCGCCTCCCTTCCCCGTGGCTGAGCCATGCTGGGAGCAAAGAGCCTGTAGGAAGCTTGTCCAACTGCTGTTTATAGATAAAGAGGCTTTTGATTTTCTAAACTTGCCAAGCCCACACTTCTCCACCAATGGAAAAGTCAACTGTATTTTTTCTTAAATTCAGTGGAAAGGATTATATGAAAGTTACTGGCAACTACATAAACGCATCAAGCAATTTCTATAAAATTGTCTCATGGACCTGCACAAAACTTGGCAGCTATGTTACTTTCAAACTGACAGTAACTTAAAAAGCTGAATGTTTTTCTTACAAACATTCACCCAGAAATATGAGTATAAACATAAAATAAAAGACTCCATCTTGAAAGAAACAGGTTTCAAGTAAACCTCACAAAACAAGTAGATCGCCACAGAGGTTTTAGCTTTTTCAGTTGGAGTACTGATTATTCCTACATACAGGATGTATTTTCCAAAATCAGAGCTTTTATACATCGCATACATGTGGATACACATTTGTGAATGTTTTCACATATTCCAAAAACAAATCATATTTGGTATTTTGGATAGGCTAAAGATAATCTCTACAAAAAGGTAGTTCTTACCAAATCTGCCATTCATAAATAAAAGCATCCTGAGCTGGAAACTGACTGTATTCACAAATGGAGTCAATTCTTATGTGTTGATGCCATAGAATGATCCCATAGTCTCAGCTGAAAGGGACTACAAGAGGTCATGTTGCCCAAAATCCTGCTCAAAGGAAGGTCAAAACTTAAACCAGACCAGCCAGGTGGGGTTTTTTCCACTCAGGTCTTGAAAACCTCCAATAGCATGCCTATTTCTTAGTGTTTCATTGTGTTTTGTTCTAGCACTTCTAAAACTGCAAACACAGTTGTATGAACAGCTTCTACAGAAACATGTAAAGAACACACACGAAGAATCCTGTAACATCAAAGAATCAAAGTATTCTGAGGGTATATATCAATCACAGCTGTTCAAGAATAGGCTTTTTGAAGGATATTGCTACTTTGGTAGTCTTCATCAGTCACTGAGCAAGACAGCCTCTCAATAAACATCTGTGTTATACACGGGTATATATATTGAAAAGCTTTGTATTTCGGCAACTGTATCAACAATGAAAGAAAAGTATGATAAATTATGTAAAAAGCATGCTCAAAACAGCATCCATCTGCAGAACAAATTAAAAATTCAGTCTTGATTCTAACACACAAAGGCTAATTCATAAACCTAACAGAGCTTGCCCAAAAGAGTAAAGTTTAGAAAACATTCTGGCAAGCCTAATGCGTATTTAACACCCCCCACATGTACATAGTTTTAGAACAAACCCAATGCAAATTCAGCAACTCTGCCAAGATCAAAACCAAAATGTTGAAGAAGTTTCAGGGTTTCTAGCTCAAGGAAAAAAATATATGAGAAAGTTTGAGTGGATCAATTTTTGCCACAAGAAAAAAAGATGACACTTTTCAAAGACTGCAGCCATGCTACCTTAAAAACGAAAACAATTCTCCAAAACTTATATTATGTTTGAATACCAAAATAACTATTCCTAACCTTTACATTCAATGTATTGGAAAACACGGAAAACACCTAGGAAGAGTTCTTAAAATCTGAGTCTTTCTTTTAAACACATCTATTTCGTTTAAAAAAATAAAAAATAAAAAATAAAAAATAAAATAATAATAATAATAAAAAAGAGCAAGTAATAAGGTCTAAGGCATTATTTTTGTATGGATTTCAAAATATGAAAATAACTGGTGATATTCACCCCCCACTGCTCTATTTTCAATTGGCACAGCATTAAAGACAAATATTTGAAAGACACCAAATAGAACAGAAGTGTTTGAAATTGTACAACTAAACTGGCAGAAAATTAATCAATAGCTTTTTCTCTCATTTCTAGTGTTAGCCTTCCACCAGTTTAAGTCCATGTATCAGTTCACGGTAGACAAGCACAAACAATGGATAGACAGGCTGGAAGCCTGCCGTAAGACATGGGCTCTGGAAAGCAGGTCCTTCCTTCTTATCTGGCAGCACCTACCCGCTAGTTTGGCCAACTGTACTGATAAGCCACATCCCGTGTTTTAATTTCTTGCAGTGTTAAACTTGGTTTTTCAAAGCCAATTTTGTTTTCTGCTTTCCACTAACGACTTGCGGATTCCCTTTTATTATCCCTGCTCCACAAAATACATGTGGGCATGGGGATGTTCTTTGTTGACTTTACATATTTTTATATTAAAAAACCCTAACCCTAACCCTATTTTTTACATATTTTTATATAAAATATGTAAAAATATTTACACTGATTGGCAAAACTTTCAGCATGAACTTTAGAACATTTGTGACTTGATTTTAGTTTCCCTTCTCACTTGCTTCTTTCAGAAAGTCAGTGAGTCGTGTGAAATCCGTCACTTTAGAGGTTCAATATACAAGTACTGGTGCTTGGTTCACTGTGAGAATTTTTTCTATCTTGAATTTAAATGAAAACACCCAACATCTGTCACTTTTTCAGATCAACTATCAGATAATAACAGCATATTGCAAACACACAAGAATATTCACATGATAAAAATTAATGCTGTACAAGGAGATACTCTAGTAATCTAAAGACCTAAAAAGGCAGTACATAAGAAATTCAAAAGGAAAGCTTTCTGCTTTCCTCCCCCTTTCACCATGTCTGCATCACTTTCGGTAGCATAGTCTCTAAGTTTTTCATCTTTCATTACTAATACACTGCTATTTTCTAATTGTAATTCCTCGTGCTACTAAAAAAAACTCAGATTTCTACTACCCTCTATCAACAAACTGGCAGACCCAGCCATGACACCTTTTTTTAAATTAGGTTGCATTAATACATTTCTGCTGTAGCAACAAAGCAATGGTTATTCAGTGACAAATATCCTCTCTGGGGGATACTTCCAGAAAAGGGTATCAAACCCAAATAATTTTGGGGACTAATACACAGACACACAGCAAATCAGTGAACAATAAATTATATAAAAGATGCTAAAGATAAAAAGCAGATTGCCTAACATGCAAATGAAATGCATATCTATACAGATGAATGAAAAAAAAAATAAGTCACTGAACAAACAAGCAGGACGTATGCATTGAATAACACTTATAAAAAAAAAAAAAAAAAGAATTGAGTCACACTAGACAAAATACATGTTACGGCAATGGTACTTAAAAAAAGATACTATTCTCAGCTCTCAGGGTTTTAAACAGCATTTCTGAGACCAACTGAATGGTCTTGTTATAAATGAAGTCTCAACTCAATCTGAATTTAGTAATATTTATAAAAGAATATTTATAAATGGTATAAAAGGCAAGTAAGCAGTGCTAGGTGTGCGGGGAGTCTACACTCCACCAACACGCACACGAACATCAAACATTCTAAATATACAGAACACTGCTTTACATACTAAACCCGAGCATGCCTATACATACAATCAGGATTGGTAACAAACAATCCTTTAAGTTCCATGACTTACTAAACTCGAGTAGGCCTATACATATGTACAATCAGAAAAGGTAACAAACAATCCTTTAAGTTCCATGACTTAACAGTCTCCATTTTCCATTCCTTTTGAACTATATATCTTGCTTTAAGTTGTCAAGCAACTCGGCCTTCGGGCCTTATGTATCCCGTTCTTCCCAGATCGAAGAAAAGCATATCCATCTCCTTTTCAAGGCCAATAGGGCCTGGGTTAAAAGGCACATCCAGGTCACCAGAGGGTGTAACAGCAAAAGCCTTCGATGGCTGTAGCAGCAGAGGGGCCAATGGTGTAGCAGTAGGATCAGTAAAGGAGCCCGCAGCTCCCTCACTGTCTGGCAAACCACACGTTTCTGACTGTGGTCCCACAGGGCTCTTTAAGGCCTCAGAGACTGCTCACCAGGTGCTGAGCAATCCCACTGCAACCTTGTCATTTACAGAGTCCCACACCTTGACCTCAGTTTGGTCCCATGTTTCAGGATCATAAGCTGTCTGATTATTAATAAGGAGAATAAGCTGTAAGGTTACCAGGACAGTCTTTGTTCCGAAGGATGTATGATTCCCCATAATGCGCAGCTGCTTACCAGCGAGGGGCAGTTGTGTGTGTGTGGGTCCGCTTCTCTCAGTTTGAGCTTCTCTCCAGCTCTGGTGCGCCTATTTCCAGCGACTTTCTGTACGAGCTTCTCTGAGCGGTTTGCTGAGTTTGGCCGAACCCATCTTCATGAGGCGATCGAAGTGCCTGTTCCCATCCTGGTCTCTGTTCTGCTAGCCTGTTCCTTTTTGTTCCTTCTTTCTACTTCTTTATTGATGACATAACTTCATTGGGTTGCCTTTTTTTTTTTTTTTTTTAATTTTGAGGGCAGGCTCCCATCTCATACCCTTCTCCCCACAGCAGTTCTTTTCAGACCATAATATCCCACTTAAAGCTCTTTAGTAGTTCAAAGACAGCCCAGTTAGTAGCACAGCTCCCAGAGCACTGTCTCCTCCAACTGCTGTACTAGAAGTTCAGAATTAATGATAAGTATGGTCGGGGGTTCTGTCTACATATTCAGATATCAACGTAACACTGATTAAAAAAAGTGTAGGCACACCACACTGTCCTGATTCGGTCAGAAACAGAATTTTATACCCTCAATATGTGACGTGCACTTGGTCTCAGAGCAGTCACCCACTGCAGGCAACAGGAATACAGGAATTTATCAAAAACAGCAATGCAGATCTGCGGATCACACACATACATACTCATAAGAAAGAAGTTCAGGTTCAGTTTGCCCTGATGATCTGACAATAAATGGTGATGAGGACCAGTGGGAAGTACCAAAACAAAGCATCCTGAAGGGATTTTGTCCATAAATAGAATCCACGTTTATTCAGCTACTGCAGAACTACAGCGTTTTACCCAGAAAGCGGAAATAAAGTCAATTCATTTATGTGCACAAACGCATTTCAAGTTGCACCTCCCACATCTCATGAGAATTCAGTGGCTTAACATCACCTGCAATGGGCAATTTCTCAGACCTGCTTTGTACAGCAACCCAACGCTCCCTGCGGGAGAAAATGACCTGTAGCATACCCAGCAGGCAGATGCCCAAACACCACACACATACACACAAAACAAAAGCAAAAATCACTTTGCATCAATTCTTTCTTTCATTCCTACTCTATCTTTATGACAGCATTAATTTTCTGCATAAATTACAAAAAAGACTGAAAAGAAGGACTCGAGGGAAATTCATTTCAAAGTATTTGAAGTCCAGTGGTAGGCTGCTTATCTGAGAAATTAAAAAACTTGATCGCTTTGTATTTGAAACTGAGCAGAAAGCAGACCACAACTTGAACTTTTTCCTCTTCTCCACATTCTCCAAATCCTTCATTTCATTACTGATTGCAGATTCAAGCCTTTTCATCACGCTCTCTCTGCATCTAAGAGTCTGCGTGTCCACTGACTGCCATTTTACCAAAAAGCATCAGTGGTAATAGTTCTGTAATCTTGTGAACAAGCTGTTACTAATGTAAACTGGCAGCTACAAGGATGATTTTGCCATACATTTTGAGGAAGAGACAAAAATAGAGATGAAAATCTTCATTAAGAGAGATTTTCTTTCTGCCCAAACAGCATTTTACAGGGGCTAAGAATGCAATAAGGCAAGAAAATAGACAATTATTATTGATAAGTGCATCAATATGCTTTGCTGCCTCCCTGAAAATAATTAAACCACTTTTCATTATACCTCCTCCTTCAGGGTTGCACATTATTTAGATAAGATTTTTTTCCCCTTCCAATTATTCAACAGAAAACAAGCATTTGTAAAAGTCACTTCATTGCCATTCTTGGCAGGCAGCTTAAACAAATCAGTATAAGAATTTGCAGATCCTTCTGCTTTTACGTGGTTTTGTTCCAGACAAGTGTAATGAAATGTAAAGACCAAAAAATTGATATTTAATATTTTGTGCATTGCACCTTATGATTTTTTTAAGCAGTATTAAAAAGAGTAAATAGCATTGCCAAATATTAAATCCGTTCCACTATTTAGTGCCATACATGACACAGTAAGTTTAAATTATTTTTTTTTCCAGAAGCACTGGTTGGGAGGTCATATACATGTTTTTATGTTCACAGTCTTCTCATATTACCATATTTACCTGTTTGGGCCTTTGTAGTGAGCCTCCCGTGACCTTTATGCACCGTCTCTCATTAACAAACAATTTACTTCCTTACCTAGCCATCACATCTCTTCCAGTACAAATACAAGTTTATATTATTAACTGATTTTTCAACAGTTGCCAACTGAAAAGGAAAAAGCTAACATATTTTTTCTTCTTTAGACTAAAGAAGGAAGAGCCTCCAGAGAGTTTTCATGAAAAGAAAAAAAAAAAATCCCTGCAAAGAGTAATCCTCTTCACTAGTTTGCTCTATTGGTGACCTTTAGAGAGATCTACCAAAGCTAAAATGAACCTTAATTAGCAGAAAGGGCAACTGGGAGAACAGGTAGCATGAAGAAAAAAAGCTTTTATTCTTTACTATACTGGATAAGAATTTTTAAGAGATTGATGAAATCCTAAAGACTGCTTCATAAATGTTGTATACTAGCACTCATCACTTTGGGTTAGCTAAAGATAGAATCTGCTATAGCAGGGACACATTATTTTCTGAAACTTCTATTTAACATAACAGGAATGATGTGCCATTTAAAAGGAAAAAAAAAAAATGAAGCTCACAAGAAAGAGGTTTGGTTTTGAAGTTTCTGCCTCAAACTGTTATTGTTCTTCAATGCTCACAATGCAAGATTCTAGAAGTTGTCTTACTAACTTGAACAGCAAAAATTATATATGTATACATATATTTCACCTTAATTTTTCAAATGTCTTGTGGGTAATTCAACCAAATTAGTCACATGACTATAACTTTCAGCTTCTCTAAATCCAACATGCATCAAGAGATAAAGCAGTGAAGAACCACTGTCCGAGTCTCCAGTGCCATAAAAACAAGATGTTAAAATGTCATTTTATGACTGCTCTATAGAGTATAATTTTTAAAAGTAAGAGCTAGCACACAGTAATGTCCTGACCTTTAGGGCAACTCCATTGTGAAAAAGCTCCAAGAATCATTTAGAACTTGCTGAAAATATGTGCACATCCAAATCGCCAACAAGGACAAGGACTGGGCTATACTCATTATCCACAAATTCCAGAACATTATGTGCACATCATGTCCATACTTACAACACAGTTTGCACTGTTTGCCAGACCTAGGTGCACTTTGCATATCTACAGCCCAGTAACTGCAGAACTTCAAACGCAGCTTGCAAGTGGTGAGCTCTGGTCAGTGCTGAACTGCCCAGACAACAGGCGGACTACTTCAGCTTGGGTCCCACCAGGAGGGGAACTACTCTGAGTCCACTAGTATCGAGCGTATCCCAGGCTAATTTGTACAAATATATATGTATATATATATATATATACACACACACACACACAAAGACACATACTCATTCTTGACAGTAACCCAGTAATGAATATGCATCCAATTAGCAACAACAAAATACTATGACCCAAGCCAAAAACACTGAAGGAACAAACTTCTCTCATTAGCACAACTTGGTTCTGAATTTTACCTCCACAAATAAATTGCACTCTGGGACAATAAGCTTCTAACACCCTTGCTAACTTAAGGCTGAAGTGGAAGGAAAAGAAATAATGAGTACGGTACCATTTAAGCTGTTGCTTCCACAGGCATGATGCCTACTGTTACAAATTAACAGGAATATAAGTCAGTGAAGTAAGCAAAGCAGCAAAACCTGAGTAATAGAGCCCAGAAGAGAATACAGAAAAACAACAGCTTAGTTTGCCAAGCAACTGGAAAAAACTCAAGCCATCAAAATATACCAGTGACAGTGCAATAGCCATGGCCCAGAATCATTACTCTGCTCTCTACACGTCAAAGACCCTGGCTATTTCAGAGTTAAAGATAAAGCCTGTATAGTTATCCTCTGGGAAAAGCAAAGCAAGAATAGAAACAGAGCCTTGAGGCAAGGTTCTCACATACTCCAGCAGATTCACTGGTTTTACTAGCAGGATGCATTAGTCAGTCTACCTGCTGAAGAGTTAAAGCATTACTTTAAAAAAAAATAATTGTAATAATCATGAAATACCACATGCATGTTAAAATACAGAGGAATGGCTCACATGAAAGGGAACTGTAGAAAAAAGACCTCTCTCCATGCCTTACCATAGAATCACACAGACCTAAAATCCTTTGATTATGCAAGCCAGTATGAAATATTCCTCTGTGCTTGCTACAAGGCTCCAAACCACCACTGAATCAATTATCTGTGATTTTTGTTTCTTTAAAATACAGCTAAGCCTTCTGATGGCTACATAAGGCTATGAAGCACCATCAGGCTGGCTGCAGACCCCCAGCAGGGCTCCCAAAACTACCCAGTTACATTCATGGGAAAGCTGGAGCTCTTTTAGAATTGCCTTTGTGACAATAGAACTGTTACTTAGTTGAGTTATAGCATCACAGAATAAGTTTTCAATTAGATTTCATCACTTCTAGAAATTTGTTGCTTCTTTCATCACAACTACCTCTGATCTCCCATTTCATGTACCCAAACCAATCCCCTCACAGCATTCTCCAGGACCACTGACACAATCAGAGCCACACGACACGAGCAATGTGCTTAGCTCGGAGTCCACACGTGTTCCCTTTGTACAACTTCTCTTGGAGTCCTGCTTAGAGCAAACGTTCGGTGGCAAGAAGTTCCACTGGCTCATACACACATGTGGCTTTCACTCAACCCACCATGCATTCAAAACACACCTCCCTGTGGAGAGAGGACCCCCACAGCTGTTTGAGCAGCAGCTCCTTACCCTGAAAGATCAGGCAGCCGCCTGCCCTTCCTGCTGGTTGCCGCTAGCACCACTTCATCATCTGCCGCAGCATGAGGTGGACCACACAGACCCTTAGGTGAGCCAGCTTAGTTCTTCCCTCAGGGTTGAAATTGCAGCTAAAGAGGATGGTGAGCCCTTGGGAGAGCTTCTCCAACACTCAAGCATCACCTTTTGCCCTTCACATCACATACCCACCACATCATATGTGATAATTAAATCTAAGTGATGGCAGGATGCAAAATTGTCTTTTGTACAACTAACAAAATATGGAGCTTATAAAGTCATTTGTTTAAGCTAACAAAAGGTTCAGGATCATCCATTTCAAAGTTATCCAATTACTACCATAGAGACTTGAGGAAGAAAAGTGGAACAAAACCTTCTAAGTAGGTGAGGCAGGAAAACAGAAAGGCATGGCCTTTTCTTTAATGGAGTACTCCTATTCATGCTTCCCCCAAAATATCCTCTTTTCCAAACTGAAAAAAAAATTAAAAAAAAAAATCCTCTCAACTTTCCTCTTTGGTCGTAAAGAATAGGAATAGAAATAGAATAGAAATAAAAGTGTTTAGTTCAGTTAGAAGTGACCTACAAATTACTCTCCAGCCCAACTGCCCAGCTGCTTCAGGGCTGCCCAGAAGTTAAAGCACATTGCTGAGGGCATTGTCCAGATGCCTCCTGGAGGCCAACAGGCAGGAGCACCAACCACCTCTCCAGGAAGCCTGTCACAGTGTGACCACAGCAGAGGCACTTTTCCTACTGCCCAGCCTGAACCTGCCCTGGCACAGCTCTGTGCCATTCCCTCTGGTCCTGTCAACAGCTACCAGCAAGGAGAGATGGGCACCTCGCCCTCCATTTCCCCTCCTTGGGGATCTGTCAAGAACCCCGAGCTTATCCTTCAGCCTGCTCCTCTCCAGCCTAGTGCCCCCAGCCTCTCACCCTGCCGCAACCTACAGGCCCAGATCCCTTTCTGCAGGGCTGCTCTCCTGACGCTCGTCTGCCAGCCCGTACCTGCACCCAGCATTACCCCACCCCAGGTTCTAAACACCTGAACCAAACTGCATCTAAACAGCATTTACCATCATTGAATTTCACACCATTTATGATTGCTCCATGCTTCAATGTACCTAGATCCCTGCGCAAGGCCTCTTGTTCCTCCCGGGTGCCAAGAGCACCTCCCCGGGTAGTACAGCCAGCAAAATCCAGACCACTGACAGGAAAGTTGAAGAGAACCAGCCTAGAGTTCAATACCCGCTCATCTATTAAGCTGCCAGTTGCTTTCTATAGAATTGCAGCAAAACCAATCGCATCCTTCTGCAGATTTTTCCTACTTAAATATAGTTGTGTAAAATGTGACCTTGAGCTACACCTTCCTGCAGTCTCTTTCTCTCATTTCTTGAGGCTGTGCTGAACGCCAGCTCTGCACTCCACCCTTCTGCCTTCCCTTCCTTAGCACTGCCTGAACATTTTGGAGCTATTTCACTCCTTCATCAGAATTATTAATAGAAATACTGAATGCATGCAGATACAGAATGAAGCCTTGCAGAATCCCATTTCACGGTTCAAGTGTCAAATCGGTGTTCGTTAAGAAGTTCCCAACCACTTGTTCACACAGTCATCAAGAGACTTAATCTAAATCAATACACTCCAGATAAAGCAAGCCACACTTCTGTCAGGCAGATAGTGGCTCTTCACGCCTCATCGCAGTAGAGAAACTCCTGCGAAGGGAAGCTCTTCGCACCACATTAGTAATTAAGTTCAGCTCCCGCATTGATATACATTGATCTAAATAAGTTTTTTCCTAGTTGCACTGTAGAACATGCATCAAAAGATACGTTGTTCTAGGTATCAATTTCTTCTCCTATATGTGTTACAGTGCTCTATAGGAAACCAAATATTTATGTATTTGAAAAAATCCAAGCTTTTGTTACTAAGTAGCTGCCTATGAACAGATTGCTTTTTGCAGTTGCTTAGACCATAAAGTTTCAGCACATACTAATGAGGAAAAATATATCTGATGCTGATAACATAAATTTGATGATGTCATCTTGAAACTGCCAAAGAGTGAATGCACGAGGCAAGAAAGAATGCACTAAAATCAATCTATTCTACTTCCACTTGCAACTGACACCCAAAGTCAAGAAAGGAACATCGAAATGGACCTGCCCATTCCAGCCGCAGTTCAGTAGTAGCATGCATCACATGCACACACAATGTATAATTTGTGATAACTGAAAGAAAGTTAGAAGAATATCTTTCTTAAACCACCCTCAGAAGGACGTGGCCATGGACCATCAAAGTAAACCCCAGTATCATGCCCACAAATTTAGCTTTTTTTTTTTTTTTAAAAAAAAAATAACCTATATTTTATAGAGAGAGCTATCCAAAATAGTACATAAAGTACTGTAACAGTAGATAAGAATCAATACATAATAACAGTACAAATATTAAATAAAAAAAAAAATCAGTACAAATAACAGTACACAAAATCAGATATGAATTGTAAGCAAAGTAGAGGAGTTAGGATAAAAGGAGATAATATTGGGCCAATTTCAACTGGATCTTTTACTTTGAGCATTATAATTTCACATTACTAAAAATGAATAATTGCAAATGTGTTCTATTTATTTAACATAGATTAGATAAGTTAAAACAGACAGAAGCAACATAAAATTATTCAAGCTGACAGATCTGCAAAGAAATCTGCCATTTGGTAAACCAGCTGGTCATAATCAGACTTCAGATTAATACTATTTTTGAAACAAGGATGCAAAGCCTTCAGCAGTCAAGCCAGTTAAATCAACGTGCATGCTAGTTATAACACTGAACAAGTACAAGATCCTTTTTCTTTTTCACAAGAAACGAGCACTTTTCTTCCCAGTTCCTAAGCCAATTCCACACTTCCATGAGAAGCAGAATCTTGCTTAAACAGCAGCGCTATGGAGTTCTTCAGGAAGCTATTTCCTTAATAGCTGATAGTAATTATGAAAGCTTTTCAGATTTTGATCCACATCTAAACCTACCATAAGAGTAAGTCTATTATTTATAAACAAATAGCACCCTGATCTCCTTCTACATTATCATCCAACAGAGAGGGAGAGAACTGACTCAGAAAGTACCGGGTCTTGGCAGGATTTGAAAGGAGCACAGTTATTAGTAAAATAAAAAGAATTACAGCATGCTGTAGACAATATTGTACACAATAGTGTACTAACATATAAAGTGGTGTCCAGCCCACTGGCCTACAGAAACCTGAGATGCTAACATGCCACCACTGTGCTTTCTTATCCCTGTTGTACAGGTCAGAAATAACAACCTCCTGTAGCTTCAAAAACAGGATCAGGATCCACTAAATTTAAAACATTGAAAAGACAAATTTTGAAGATGCATATTGGTTTCAAATGAATGCAAATTACTAAGGAATATTACTGCCAAAATGTTATGTAATTTCACGCCAATTTCTAGCTCACCCTAAAAACTGGTAGGTGTTTCCAAGTGTTTTAATGAAGTTTGGTGTTACTAACACTCTTATGATGCTTTCCTAAACCCATTCACCTATAATTTTACTTGCATTTTACTGCTCTGTCTATAGCAGGCTCAACAAACCCATATCCAGTTATTTTAATGCAATTTGATGTAGATTTTGTCTTAAAGCTTTTCATAACTGAAGATATAAAAAAAAAAAAAAATCTCAAACAACTAAAGGTCTGGTAATCACAAAGTACTTAAATATCTAGTTTAGCAGCAATCGTTTTATAAACAAATAAGGTAGAAATAAATTAAAAGTTATATTTTAATAACTTTTAATTATAATTCTAAATTATATTTTTTTCAGGATATAATACCAGATTATCTCAATTCTGATTATACAATGCTAGAAGAATCCTAATAAGAAAATTCCTCCAAAATGCCAAACCAACACCAACAGTGGCGAAAGGCAGCGTGATCTTTCACATGTTCTACCCTGAAAGCAAAAGGGATGAAATTGCCCTACAAAATCCTACATATTACAAAATTTAAGTGTCTCCCACCTCACTACTCCAGGGAATTTCAAGGCCCATTTGAAAAAAAAAAAAAAAAAAAAAAAAAGATTTTTCATAGAAGGCTGTGGGTTCCCAGCATACAGTCAGAAAAGTGATGGGATAAACCACTCACACTACCAGTATTATTACCTAGCTCTCCAGGTATGAAATTTACGCATCACCTCTTGAGAAATGCAGCCCCCCTGCAGCTAAAAACCAGCAGGGTTCCCCCTCACACATACTGCTTACTCTGGGTCAGGCTCCCTCTTGCTGAGCTGGTGCACTTGTCTAAAACAAGTGACCTGGCTGAACAGAGGGAGAAATAAAATAGGTCAATTTCCTGCCAGTTAAGGGCTGGATTCATTCAGAAACACAGCTTAGCTTATATCAAAAACACTACAAGAGAACTCACATTACTGCACAGATGAAAAAATAGAGAGCAAGAAGGACCTCCGTTTCATAAGGGGTAAATGTTCTGACTAGCTCAGACTAACACTGGGCATCACCAGCTGCGGGTTGCCACAGCTGTTGACACTATGGCTAGATCACTGGGAGCACATCAGTAAATGCAAGGTCTGTGACAGGTGTGCTATGAAAGCATATGGTGCTTAATGCCAAAAGACTCCAGCACAGGAAAAGCATGATGCTTAAATATTGATTAGCGGAGTTCTGGGAAGCCCTTAGCTCTTGCTTCACTTCACACATAGCCTATACAAACAAATGAAGTCACTGCACTAGGCTAAAATGAAGAGCATAGCAAAGTCAGTAACACAGTGATCAGGCAAAACGTATTGTAAATTGCCCCCCGAAAAAAATCTTTGAACTGCTTCCTAAAATATTTCAAACAATAATCCAGATGAAAAAGCATTCATATAATGTTTGATTCCCTTACTGAGTACATCTTTTAAATTATGAAATGTGTCATGCTGAGACAATTACAGCACTACTGGAGAGAACGTAGATATAGATGTGTTTTAACTTGGTAAGAAACAGACCAACAACTCAAAATGTATATTTTCAGCTAATACCAATACTAAACTTCCACCCTATGCCTCTGTGGCTCATGAGGGAGCACTACTGTTTCATATCCAGAATTCAAACCTGTCTGCACACATCAGTATGAAATCAGAAATCTGTATTGAGAACAAGTGAAATTGCCAACCAGTGCTCTAGGTAACTGTACCAATCCAGCTGCATTTTTCTCCTTAAAATGAGTGCTAAAATGCATCTGAATGCAGTGACAAGAGGCCAAATATTTTGTGATTTTTGAAACCCATCAGCATCCGTGGGTGTTCTAATACAGATAAAACATTGGCTGGGTCCAACTGAAGCCACGGCATCATAAAAGTCACAGTGAATCTAATCAACCTGATCCTGAAAATGGGGTAGCAGCTGGTCTGTCTACATTAGGACTCCCAGTGCTGCCAACACCAATCAGCATTAGGTCGGGATTGCAATCTTTCTGCCTTTCCAGGGACGATCATGATTTCTATGTTTCATCAATGCTAAAGAAAGCAAGACAATCTGAATGTCATACTGCCTAAGCACTTATCCCCAAATTAGAATATTCTATTATAAACTATTTTTTTAAAAGGTATAGTGTAGATATCGTACTATGGTGGGTTGTATGAAGTGTTTTAACATCTCCAGAGCAAACTGACAGCGTAGTTTTGGTACAGGTAGGCACGTCTGTGTCACCTTTAACATGTTACAACACTTTATATTTAGCCAAAGCATAGGCTTGGCGTGGGGGCAGTGACGGCACGTGTTCGGGTCCATCAGACACCCGCTCCGCAGGCTGAGCACGCCCCCGTGTTTGCACTGCCAGTACCGCTGGCTGGACGAGACACGCGCTCCTTTCAGCTTGCAATCAGCTGAGTCAAAAACGCTCATCAGCTCCTCATCTCTATTTGCAAACAGCGCTGCGCTTCCCAAACCAGGCTCGCGCTTCGCCGCACAGGCGGGCTTGGCCAGAAGCCCCCTCGCGGCTCCCCCCGCCCCCAGCACGCTTCAGCCACGCCGCGGAGCCCGCCCGGCCGCACCGAGGGGAGGCAGCGGCAGCGGCCCCGCCTCCCCCCGCTCCCGTGCCGCGGAGGGCGGGCTCTGCTCTTCCTCCTCCTCCTCCTCCTCTTCCTTCTCCTTACCCGCCGGTAGTGGTGGTGGGCAGCAGGCGGCGGGGCTGCCCCGCGGCCCCGGGGCTCTCGCCTGCCCCGGCCCCCGCCTCCGCCTCCTCGGTGCCCGTGAGCGCCGCCTCTTCCCCGGCCCCCGGCTCCTCCTCGGCCGTGGCCGTCTCTGCCGCTGCCTTCAGCCGCCGGCTCGGCCGGCCTCTCTGCGCCGCCCGGCCGCCTCCGGCCGTGCCGCCCGCCTTCCCTGCGGGGCCGGCCGCCGCCCCGCTCCGGCTGCATGGCCGAGCCGTTCCGCAGCGCTCCGCCTGTGGCCGGGCCGGCCCGTGCCGCGCCGGTCCCCGCCTCCTCCCGGAAAGAGGCCGGTGGCGGAGGCCGGGAGAGGGAAATGGCGGCGCCGCGCGGCGGCGGCCCCGGCCTCGGCAGCGGGCCCGGCTCGCGGGAGGCCGCGCGGGCACCTCACCGCGCCGCCGCGGCCGGGTTACCTCCGCCCGGTCTTTCGCGAAGGGCGAGGAGTGAAAAAAGAAGTTGTCCACCCATGCTTAAGACAAACAACCATGTATTCCACGTGTAGAAAACAGATATCTTGCTCAAAGCTGAGTAAAGTTAGTGTTCTGCGTTACGGGAGGCAAAAAAGTGACCCAGTCCTGGCTGACAGCTGCTTGTATGCAAACCGTGTGACAGAAACCCTGAGAAGTGACCGTGCACACTCCCAAAGCATGGAGGATACAGACAGCGGACAGGGGGACAGCTTTGCCCCTTCTAGCTAGGCTAGTTTGTCCGGCTGTGTCTGAGCTACAGGATGGGCCCAGGGAGGTTCCTCAATTCCCCTCCATCACACGTGCTCCATTGGTTTTGACTGCGCATGCTGTCACTTGACAGTACACATTAAAATATCAATCTGTTTTTGCAGAGTTTTTAAACCCAGTAATCCTTACAGCAAAAATGCTGCCAGAACTCCCACACTGTGAAATCATAGGCTCTAGTGTCTCTGCACTACCACTGCCCATGGTTAAGGGCTGCTTCTGGGGCACAATGCTCAGCAAACCGGTAAAATTAGCATGACTCCGGTGCCACATGCAAGCAAATAAATCAAGTAATGGGGAGCTGCACTAGCAAGCACGTTGCACAGACATCCAAATGATTCCATGTGCAGCCAGCACAGGCCTGGCAGACCTAGCGCTGAGCTAGAGCTAATAAACCCTATCGAACCCAAGCTGTGCTTGCATCTGTGGCACAATTTATCTGTGACATGAACAATCTGCCTGCAGATAACTGTAAGCTGACTATATGCACAAATTTAACAACTCACAGTAATTAGTACTTACAGATAGTTTGAAAAAAATATCAGTAATATTTGGCAACAAATAGCAAATATCATTAGAACTCATAAGTGTGAGGTTCATGCATCAATAATTATGAGACAGATAGCAAAGTCATGATATTGTACATGTGCATTTTGATTTTGTAATTTAATTTTGATCTCCTTATTATTATCATCTATTGTGATAGACAATTAACATAAATTATGTTACCATAGCACACATAAGACCCACTCAGAGACACTGTTGCCTTGAGTGATACACAAATAGAGAACAAAAGGTAACACCACAAAGCGTTAGCACGGAAGTATGAGACAAAAGATGATGCGGCATGAGGAGATGATGAGAGTGGTCAGAATGCCAAGAAGAAATCTTTGCATGCTAGCAGCTTAGCTACTGTCAATTTTTATAGGCATCATAGTAAAACAATCCATTAGGGAGGGAACATGATGATAATGAGAGTGCTTTACCTGGTGATAATGACTAAGTTTTTGTTATTGATTATAGAGAGCTCATACCAAGCACAAAGAACAACACCAGAGAAAGCAAAATGTATCTTAAAAAAAAAAAAAAAAAAAAAGTAGGTGAACATAAAGGCTTGTATTACTTGCACCCTGTTGCAGTAAGAGTTACATATAGAAAGAAAATAAGTAGGGAGGGGAATGTAAAAAGCCTTCAAAAAGAAAAGTCTTCACATAATACAAGAGAGAAACACTGTAAATAAGAACCACTGAGATGAGCTGTTAGCAGCTCCCCCAAATGTTTTATTTTGTCTCCCTTTGTGATGCACTTAACCTTCACAATACACCTCTGACTTCCGTTTATACATGAATTACAATTTCTATAACATATTATCTGTTGCCCCTACCAAAAGTCATTTCAAGCCAGGAACAATCATGTTGGGGCAACGCCAATTTCTACTCCTTTTGCTCTGTGGTCTGCAGTCTATATAGGATAGCTTCAGCAGTCTTTCATCCTAATTCCTAGTTTTAGATGGGGCAAGAGAACTAAGAGGGGGGCATACTTGCTGCCTATGACAAAAGACAAAGCATCACAATTTCTATTCTCTATTATTGTGAGAAAGGTATCATCATTAGAAAAAAAAAGGGGGGGGGGGGTCAGAAGTTCAAACAATCTCCTATAATCATATGAACTGACTGCTCAACCCCAGGTGTTAGGCAAATGTAGAAGGCAGCCAATTAGAGGTTTA
This sequence comes from Aythya ferina, assembly GCF_964211825.1. Classification (NCBI taxonomy): domain Eukaryota; kingdom Metazoa; phylum Chordata; class Aves; order Anseriformes; family Anatidae; genus Aythya; species Aythya ferina. The sequence goes on from NC_140301.1 coordinate 26,570,869, forward strand.
TCTGTGTGCCTGTTTGACATTCATAGCTCATGGTTTTTTAAGACCGTCTCAAGCCTTCCGTGAAATCTTGCAACTTTCAAAATAAGCCTGGTAGAGCACTAGTAGTGTTTCAGTTATGTTAGCTGTTGGGGCATGGAGCACATCCCCCTTATAGGAGCTCTGGTGACTAAGTTCAAGCTTAGCTGGCTGAGTCCAAGGTCAGCTCCTTCGTTGGTATGAGCTGTTATGAAGAAAGCAAGAAGTGAGGGCCTCCCTCTCCTTTTTTCTAGTAGACGTCTGTCAATTATAGAACCAGGATGAAAATTCTTTCCTCACTTGGGGCTTGTTAGGACTGCAGCGGCACTTCAACTATTCTTGGCTGCTAGACTGGCTCTTGAGGCCATAGGAGACAAGCATACAGATGGTCACCATGCATATATTATGATTATTATGATTATTGCTAGGCTGCAAGGCCTAAACATGAACTAGAATCCCATTGAGCTAGTCCCAATATGTGTCGTGCATAAACAGAATACACTTGTATGAACATCTAAATATAAGACAGGAGTTGACAAAGAGACAGATACAGATGGAGGAGCACCATTTTGGTTAGTATGATAGCCAGTGATAGCCAGTACACCAGCCAGCTTACCATTATTGAATTTCATCACAAAAAGAGATAATCATTATGGAGTGTTTGAGGAAGAAATAGGAAGAAATATGGTATACATTTGTGGATATGTAGGAGATACTGAATAACAAAAGTGAATGAAGGGGAAAATTAAATTAAAATAAAATAACATAACACAAAAGGACAATGAAAGAAAATTTGATGCTTTTCTGAAAATTCAACAAGTGGCTATAAAATATTGATATATTCAGCAGCCAACTACTTGGTACAAAAATAGATGATGACAAGTGGGAAAAGGACAGGCTGTGAAAGCTTGCAGTTAATGCAAGACACTTGCCAAGACTGAATAAAACAATGTTTTGAGAGTTAGGATGAAAGATGAAAAAACAGAGTAGGGGTATGGATGGATATAAAGAACTACAAAATAGAGATCTTGTACAGAGAAAATCCTGAAGACTTAGAATTGGTCTTTAATAAGTGACCTATGTGATAATTTTAGCTGAACCTATACCTGCTGTGAAAAAAGGGGATCTTCTTACCTGATTTTTACTGGCTAGATGCCCAATAAACAAACTACTAATGATTTATCTTCCATTTCTGACTTTAAAATCTAACAACCGTATGATTATTCCGAAATTATACAGCCTAACAAGATTAAGCATCAAACAAGTGATTATCATCATCTGATATGATGGAATGACTTAAAAAACATCAGAGATCTGTGAAAGAACCAAATTGTCTAATTTAGGCATGCATTTACAGGAATGAGAAAAAAGCAGTGAAGAATTACACCGTATTAGAGAGACTGTATGAACATCAGAGATGTATTCATTAATAGAGTGACAGTGGTTCTGTTTTTCTGCTGCATATGCAATCTACAGCATTAAATTGTTTTTGTTGCATTATTTGTCACTGGTGTCATCCATTGATGATTCTTCTTCAGTTTATTCCTTTCTATCTTGAATCCTATCATTCACTCACCAAACTGCACTTCCACACCTCACCAGTCTCCCCTGTCCCAAGATCTTCCAATTAAGAAAAGTCCTTTCTGCCTCACTTATTTTTCCAAAAATGTATTTGTGGCCTTGCCTACTTGCTTAACTCAAAAGTTCCCCATCCACTGCCCCAAGCACTTCTAACACCCGATTGTTTCCCAATGCCAGCATGGTTCCTTTCTCCCCATGCATCCTCAGTTCCCTCTTTTTACCTTTCTATTGATGGTTTCAAAACAATGACTTCCCTAAATTTTCCAAAGACAATTTCTGAAATCTTGACATGTCTTCTACAAAGTACTGTAAGGAACAACACTGTCACTCACTGTCTCATTACACTGCAAAGCTTTAAATGTCTGTCTCATGTAGAGTGTCTCCTAAGGTATTCTAAATGTAAGAGCTGGCATGATTGAACATCTTATGAAACAATAATTGTTTTGATTGCATTTAGAAATGTCATAAGATGCTAGAGTACATTGTCCTAGAATATACACTTGTGTGTTTTACTTATGTTCACATCTGTAGAAACAATAATCACAATGCAGAAAGAGAGCACAATTTAATAGACTGCTTTACAAGTGTTTCATGGTAACTTTAATGGAAGTCTATGCTATTTAATGAGCTTCTTTCTTTTTCTCTCACTTTTTTTTTTTTTTCCCTTTGATATTTACAGCTGCCTCCAAAAGAATATTTTCAAGTGCAGAAAGCAATATGCAACAGTCAAGATCCTCATGACAATAGACCAAGAACAAGAATGGAAGTAAATTTATTCAGCAATTCTACTGTTATAAACAGTTCATCCACCAACCATAAACAGTTAGAAGGGCATAGCCTGTGGGAAGTTATTACTATTGCCAGTGTAACTGCAATTGTAAGCTTAATAACCATAGTGGGAAATATTCTTGTGATGATATCCTTCAAGGTTAACAGTCAGCTCAAAACCGTTAACAATTATTACTTGCTCAGCCTTGCCTGTGCAGACCTCATCATTGGAATATTTTCTATGAACCTCTATACATCTTATATACTCATAGGCCATTGGTCTCTTGGAAGTCTGGCATGTGATCTGTGGCTAGCACTGGATTATGTAGCTAGCAATGCCTCAGTAATGAACCTTCTAGTCATCAGCTTTGACAGATATTTTTCCATCACAAGGCCTTTAACATACAGGGCTAAACGCACACCCAAAAGAGCTGGCATCATGATTGGTCTAGCTTGGCTAATTTCCTTCATTTTGTGGGCACCTGTTATCTTGTGCTGGCAGTATTTTGTTGGTGAACGAACAGTACCACCTGAGGAATGCCAGATACAGTTCTTATATGAGCCCATTATCACCTTTGGTACTGCAATTGCTGCTTTTTATATTCCAGTGTCTGTGATGACCATTTTGTATTGCCGCATCTATAAAGAGACGGAGAAACGTACCAAGGACCTTGCTGAACTTCAGGGTTCTGAGTCTGTGGCAGAGTTTGAGATGATAAAGCCTCAGAAAGCTCTTCTGAAGTCTTGTTTCAGTTGCAAGCAACAAAATTTAGTCAAAAGAGAGAGATGTCAGGCTTCCTGGTCTTCATCTAGTCGAAGTACATCAGCTACAGTGAAAGCATCTCAGGCAGCGAGTACTTGCAATGACTGGTCTAAGGCTGACCAGTTAACCACCTGCAGCAGCTATGCATCTTCAGAAGAAGAGGATAAACTTGCCACTGATTCAGTTTTCCAAGTAGCTTACAAAAGTCCATCTAAAGATAACGAAGAAGAGTTTAATGAAAGGGAGAGCAAGGATGTTGATGTCAAAGACCAACCTGAAGAAAATGATTTTGAGGCCCAGAAATATTTTTTATCACCTGCCAAAGGCCAAAAAAATAAAAAATGTGTGGCCTATAAATTCCGCTTGGTGGTTAAGGCTGATGGCACTCAGGAAGCCAACAATGGTTGCCGTAAAGTAAAAATAACTCCTTGTTCTGCTGCTCTGTCAAAGGATCCTTCCATCAAAAGCATGGATCCAAATATAAATAACCAAATCACCAAAAGGAAAAGGATGGTTCTTATAAAAGAACGCAAAGCAGCACAGACTTTAAGTGCCATTCTTTTGGCATTTATCATCACGTGGACTCCCTACAACATAATGGTTTTGATCTCCACATTCTGCTCTGACTGCATTCCCCTGACACTGTGGCACCTCGGATATTGGCTATGCTATGTGAACAGCACTGTTAACCCCATTTGTTATGCTCTCTGTAACAAAACTTTCAGGAAAACTTTTAAGATGCTGCTTTTCTGCCAGTGGAAAAAGAAAAAATTGGAAGAGAAACTATACTGGCAGGGCAATACCAGACTGCCGTAACTGCTCTTATATAAGCGATAAAGGGAAAAATAGATATTGACATCATAGCCTAACAAATGGGCTGTAATTCTGTCTTGTCAAAGCTATTCCTTTATATGTCTAGGGGTTAAAAAAAAAAAAAAAAAAACCAACAACAACAACAAAAAAACAGTGAGCAAAAAAGTGATGTTTTGCATTAAAATAGTGTGTTTGGGATAAAGAAGTCAGTGGCTGCTGTAAACAGCACAGGGTATTTGTGATTATGCAGTAAATCTGCATTAAAGATATCATGTTTGGGGTCTTCTGTTCTTTCTTTCAGCCTGAGAAAGTGTAGGTATTTTATAAACAAATAGATATTAGAGTGTGATTGCCATCCAGTCATCAGATCAGGTCATCCAGCAAATCTCCCTGTAGCACAGAACTGTTTCATCTTACAGTTCCTTTGTTCCTTTCTAGTGTATTGTCTATTTATTTTTCAATGGAGCAAGCAATGGAGCATGTACTAATTCTAAAATTTCCACCATAAGGATGACTTTTCAGGGGACAGAGGAAGGGCTCAGAGGGGAGGAAATAGATAATGTATGTTATATATAAAGAATCCTGTCCCCATCTCAGTTCCATCATGCAAGTCAATGTCATCTAAAAAATGGTGATAGTTAGCAAATACTCGAATTTGCATTTCTCAATTTCCCAATGCCTCAGAAGGAAATTCTAAAAATGTACGTGATAGTGACAATAGTACAAATCAGAACTGACTATAAATCATGATGGACACAGTCTATCTACTTTACAGTGTAGGACATACAGAATAACCTTTTTGAAATCTCTCTGTTGCACTCCCCCTTGACTACAAAGTTTCCCTTAATGATGGAATGATGCACAACACAAGTAAAATGTATATTGAAGCCCTGCACATTCTCCTGTGTATTATGAAATTATTGAAAACAGTGACAGAATTGGTATTTCTGAAAGAAGAAAGATTTTTAAAGTACTTTTTGATTATTTATGTAAATCTTTAAAGATACTTTGCACTTTCATAGCACTTTTATCTCTAAATAGCTTTATAAATCAGCATTAGGTGTTTGAAAATGTAAGTTTTCTCCTGTCAATATCTTCCAGTTCAACGGAACCATGTCTGCCACATGTGCCAGTACTGGGGCTTGGAGACAGCCTCTCTTAGGGCTGCAGCTTCTGGGACTGGTGTGGACTGGCCTGATAGCAATGAGCTGAGAATCTGTCCACTAGTTGAGGTTTGCCAGGGCTGTGGATATAGATAGACACTCATGTGCCTGTCTGATATCTGTGTTAGATTGGCAGTCCTGCAACATCAACTGAGTAAGTGCAAACGTAACGGGTGCTTTTAACACAAAGTCACTGGAATGGAACTGATAACCTGGCTCATTGTGGTGGAAACAAACATGAAGCCTCAGAAAAGGCCATGTGAAAACAAAGTTAATGGTGACAGGAGTCACAGAAAGTGAAGTCTTAAAGTAAACAAGTGTTTATGAATAAGTGAGAAAGAACTCCATGTACCTCACTGAGTCCATGTCACAAGGTTCAGATGCAGCTTTAGCCTTTCTGTCAAAATTCAGGGTGAGATGCTCTGGAGTATAAGTTTGGGTCAATCTTTGTATTTTATCTACATGTTAGTGGGACATTGTAGTGGTGTTGTGACCCAGCTGCACATTCAGGGATTGTGTTAGTCATTCTGAACGTACAATTATGCTCAGTGAAATCATTCATATAATTTATTAAATTATTGTACCATCAACATGTTTCCCTACAGATATATAATTCCTTCATATCAGCAATCACAGTACAAGTAATTAATATTTTTTATCCCCAATCTCCAGAGGGGAAAATTGTGTCAGTGAAAGATTAGCTGTGTAGTAATGTAAAAATATGTTCTCTAAATTCACATGATTGACTTTGTAACACACCATACTGTGCCTATTATTTTTTGTGCATCAGCACGATTGCTTATTAAAGGAAAGCATGGGTCTTTGTGAAGAACCTTTCATCATTTTTTTCTGTCACTATCCAGAGCTTTTCCTGCGTACAGTAACTATGTACAAGTCAGTTGTTATAGTGGGTAATTTTATATTACATTGGATCAGACATTCAGTAAACTGTGTTTGATTTTTAGCAAATGAATGTGTCCCTCTGTGGCACAAGCTGTAGTTTAAGGCAAAATTTATGAGGTAGTAACAGTTCCTGCTAGCTGCGGTGTTGTTTCTAAGGTAAAGCATTGGTTTCTACATCTGAAATTAAATGAAATATTTTTTGTTAGTTTTGGCTTCTGCTGATCTAGAGTGTTCTGTAAATGTTTATGGACTCTGTGCTCAGTAAATGTATTAGAATAGATGGTGATGGATGCAACAATGTTGGTTCGCTGTAATTGTGAAATGTGTGCTCAAACTATGCTGCTAGCACTTCACAGTGTGAGATGTTACATTGCCAAACCCGGGTATATTGTAAATACCTTGAATTATATAAAGAGGTGTTTGTTGCTTTATTATGTGGGATGTTTACTCTTGAAAACAACAAAAACAAAAACAAGCAAACAAAAAAACATGATTCTCATTAGAGTATGAGTTAGTACTTTTCATTTTGTGTTCAAGCTCTATAAAGCTTCCTTTAAAAAGTGTTGTGGGACTTTTGCAGTGTAAAATGATCTTGTTATTTGTATTTAACAGAATCACAGAATTGTAAGGGTGGGAAGAGATCATCGGGTCCAACCCCTCTGCCAAAGCAGGTTCCCTAGAGCAGGTTACCCAGGTAGGCGTCCAGACAGGCCTTGAATATCTCCAGAGGAGGAGACTCCACAACCTCCCTAGGCAGCCTGTTCCAGTGCTCTGTCACTCTCACTGTGAAGTTTTTTTACATATTGGTGCAGAACGTCCTGTGAACCATTTTGTGGCCATTGCCTCTTGTCCTGTCCACACAAACCACTGAAAAGAGGTTGGCCAAATCCCTCTGTCTCCCAAACTTAAGATATTTATCAACATTGATAAGATTCCCCTCTCAGTCTTCTTCTTGAGGCTTAACAGACCCAGGTCTCTCAGCTTTTCCTCATAGGGAAGATGCTTCAGGCCCTGTATCATTTTTGTGGCCCTCTGCTGGACTTTTTCCATGAGATCCCCGTCTTTTTTGTACCAGGAATTTCTGTCCTTTTAATGAAACTTTTACTGATCCTTCAACTGATTATGTTCAAAATTGTGAACTTTTGAAAAGAACTTTTTGGCAAAATTGAATTTTATTTATACATATATATGCATGTATGTATATATGTGTGTGTATGTATTATCAATATAGTTGTGTAAATACACATCCCTAACTAAATTTTTCAGAGATCCAGCACATGCAAATATTTATGAATATCAAATTTTCCCACAAAGGAAGCTGAGGTATCATTTTTGTCTCTGTTGCACATACACAAGGCTCCCTGTATATCCCAGATCCCCATAAAGTATAAAATAATATTAATTTTACAAAAATACAATTTATGTTTGTAGATGAAGACTTGGAAGAGTTCACAGAACTTTAAACTCTTATAGATAATTTAGTTTTAATCATACACTTTTTGTGACTACTTAGCAAAGAATGAAGAGCCTTGCAAATGATGGAAAGTCAAGACAGAATGGAAATACAGGATTTTCTTGTATAGAAGAATTCTGTTGAACTGAGGAAGGATGAAATCAAAAAGGATATAAAGAAAATACTACACAAACTGTAAATACTACAAACCTGTAAAATGCGACAGAACATATTTTGCCATTAACTTAATTCTATAATTCAGTTACTAATTATTCCACTGAACTACGCATGTTAATCAATAACTGCTGTTAATTGTTGAAAGGTATTTTGCATGTGAAGTTTTGTTCCTCATCTCAGTTGTACCCATAGTATGACCTGCATTGGGATATATGGACTGAAGGAGTCTAGATCCAGAGATAAGAACATACTTCAAGGCAAAATCCTTAATTGTGCTTCCTTATCACCCTGTAGATCATGTTCAGTTTTAGAGCTGAGACTCATGAAAAGTTTCCATCTCTACGTGAGTTCTTCTGATCATTTTATCTCCCGCAAAGGGAATTTCTAAGAAGTCTGTGGCAATGCCACCATGTCATATTTGATATATTACCTATGTCAAACTAATTGAACTAATAAACCTTAAGGCAAAAGTCACTAGGGACAGTCACACATCGGAAGGAATAAAAATGGCACTGATAAGTGGTAAGTATGTTAAATCTAAATCAGAAGTCATTACAACAATTAAATAATCCAGTGTCAATCTAGAAGATGGTGTTTTCTCTTAGAACACAATTATTATGGAACTGTGTACTCAGTTTGAAACTCAGAATTGAACACCTGTGGACTGTTTTCAGATTCTGGATTTTGAATAGAAATTTTTAAGTTACTTCCTTACTTACTGTAGGAAAGACAAGTCTCCAAATCACCCCTTTATTGTTTGGGATTTCTGAAATCTTCATTTTGAATGAGAATTTTTGGACGTCATTTTTTAAAAGTTCCTCTGTAATATTTAGAGGACAAGTGTGAATTGTTTGCTTTAAGAAAACAAGCAAACAAACTGAATGATACAACTTTCCTTTGGAATTAATTTTCTCTACTTTCCGTAGAGATACAAGTAATATGAAGGAGTCACTCAGGCATAGTAAAAACCAATTAGCTGTTTCCTCAGATGTACGTAACAGTCAAGCTGGAGTTACCATTTGCTGTGACGTATGTATCTAGGTGTCTCTATTGAAAAGGGCTTTGCTCTAAAACTTCACACAGCTTTATCCTTTTTAATATTACAGAGGGATTTTCTTAAAAAGTAGAAAAAACAACAACTCCACATTCATTATTTTGTGCTACAGAATACTACAGATCAGAACCTTCTTCCGAATAAACATGTGCCCTCTCAAGAACAGCTGTGAAAAATCATCACTTTTCAACATGATTCTGAAAATGGCTTCCCAGCAGTGTTTGCATATGGTGACTTCAAGGAATCCATCATATTTCAGAATGCTTCTGCATCCTCTGTATAGCCAGTGGCTTCTCCATTTGAAATGCCCTTCCAAACTTGAGCCCCAAAACATGGATACTGCATCTTTTCACTTAAATACTTGGCATTCCTTCTACCAAATCAGGAAGACACTATTTGTTTCTTATGTGGTCATCCCAAATCTCCATTGCTGACTTTTGTATCCACTAAGAAGGTTTATTCCACATACAATTGACATCTAGGTGTCATAAAAGCTTAAGCTTTGATCATTACAGTAAAATTATTGTTTTAGATTTTAACATTTACTCTGTATCTATATCTAGAAAAAAAAAAAAAAAAGAAAATTTGATAGCAGTGTGTTGTAAAACTAGAGGTACTCTGTGAATATTAGTTTCAGAAAGGGATGATTTTGCAATTTTTCTTCCGTCTTGATAAATGTATTTCATCAGGTTTTGGTAGGCACTGCTGGGCCCTGTATCAGACTATGAACTTCAGTCCTCATTACACTCAATAAAGCCACTGACTTTTAGACAGTAGTTACACCATTAGCTACTACATGCCATTAGGCTCTTCATGTGTTTGTTGAGGTATCAAATAAGTCAGTCTTCCTTAAAAAAATTACATTTTTGAATTCTTGAAAAGTTTTCTTCTAAATAAGTACTTCAAATCCTGGTCGCTGGTGGCTCCTGTTTCACTAGACCTCTGAAGTTTGAGTATTTTTACTAAGCTCCTGGATTACAATTAAATCTATTGCTAACACATAGAAAAGGTCATGTGGAAGTCTGAAAATTTATTATTCAGGTTACGCATATGAAAATCTGAAACAAAAGAAAGCAGTTTCTCTTGTAAAACTTGAATGATTATGAAAGAAAAATAATAACAAATCAGCATTTCTGCCAGAAAGAGGCTATCAGGCTCTCTTCTTTTGTCAGTTGATACTATTTTAGGAAAAATATTTCTTCTGCCAAGTTCTGAGTCGATTATTTTGATATTTTATGTGAGAACGTGCTTGCTTTTCCTGCAGTTTAGAGAAATACAAAGCAGCAAAGAGATGAAGAAACCTATTTTTCTGTTAGGGGACCGTAGGTTTGAAGGTGAACATACCTTCCCTTCAGGTATGGCAGGAGCTGGAAGTCAGCCATGTACCGATTGTTCTAGGCCTCCTAGAATGCTCCTCATTTTAGAAAGATACTTGACCATATATTTATATATATTATATATATATATATATTTCTGTCAGACACTCCTGACAGAAAAACAGGACCCACCTCCTTTCTTCAAGTTTGGGCAGGAGGCAACTGCCCAGAAAAGGCAGGACAGAGAGAGACGATAGGAGGGTTATGACAGGGAGAAGAAAATAGTGGTAGGCAAAGTAGAATCCCCAGTCCTTCAGGCCATGATTCTGCTGATTTGGTGTCAATGGGCAGCTGCTTAGCATTGTTCTGGGTATCCACTGTTTAAGGTTCAGGGATGGAGAAAAAAACGCGTTCAGTGAAGACAGCTTTTTGCCAAGGAATTACAAAGTAAAATTTAGTCCACTTTTTTTGAAGCTCCTTGTCCTTCTGTTGAAAAACTCTAGGAAAACAAACTATTGGTGAGTGGATTGGAACATTCATAACTATTTTCATCCACTACTTAATCCTAAATCCAGTTCAAGTAGTCATTTCTATCCTTACTTTGTTTAGAAGCATGCAACATACCACAGTCTGTGACTTCCATTAAAGTCCTTCTTTGAACTGTTGATCTTTCTGTCTTGTTTTTGCCTGCAGACCTGTTATTACAAGCTATTATTACATGCTAATCTAATTCCCATCCTGGAATCCAGTGTAAGCAGTGGTCTGTAGTGCTCCACTTAACTCCAGTATTGGGCAGCTGGATTTGGGCCTGAGCTGTTCATGCAGTGTATCTCCACTATTACTTACCTCCAAAACCCTCCAGGCAGGACAAGGGGTCTGCCGAGCAGGTCTTTTGCCTTTGAGGATCAGATAGAGTCTTCTGGCTTTCAGTTGTGTGCTTCCATGTTAAGATTTTTTCACAACACCTTTTTGGCAGCTGTGTGTTCTGGCTAACTTGTCAGGAATTTGGGTAAAAGCTATTGGAGACTACTAGCAGCAGTCCAGTGATTTTCTTGTATCCATATTACAACTTCAGGTGTTTCCTGACAGTTACAGCAGAACCCACATTAAATTGACTTAATGACATAGATTCAATTCAGCTAATACCCATTGCTTCCTCTATTATGCTTTTTTTTTTTTTTTTTGAACACAGTTTGAGTGGGGGGAAAATCAGCTCCTGCAATAAACACATGTATGCTATATTGGCCTCACCCACATAATATATTTGCATCTTTCTGAAAACGTTGCAGTGTGTTGTAAAAAATAAAAATTTCTTTCATGACTTTTCCATTTCCCAATTAATTTCTCTTCCTAGGTAATCCTGCCAGTCTTGGTCTTCTCAAAACACAATATAATTTATTTTCTGTAAATTATTTTAATGGAAATTAAAAGATTCCACTTCTAAATTAAAAAGCAGTTTGCCTGAATTTCTGTAAGTGAAATATCTAAGCTAACATTCAAGACACTGTAAATATAATCCTGACATTTTGTGTAATGTAACACTGAAACCTCTTCAGATGTTATTCAGCTACTTCAACGATATAGAAATGTGTGAACTAACTCCAATGACTGTACAAGATCTTCAAGGTTACCAAAACTGAAATCCTTTTATTTTTGATTTTTAAACAGATGAATTCATCATGAATTTAAAGTCTCTCTCTTTGTGTTAAGATCAGACAAAAGGCAGAGTTTAAATAACGTCAAGGTTGACTGCCAAAACTACTGAAGCTAGCAAATGTGAAGTAAAGCCAACACACTGTTCTTATCTCATAGTGGTATTAAAAAGAGAAAGCTTAAGACCATTGTAGAACAGAAAGAAGCAAGCCAAAACATGATAAATAAAATGCAGTAATACTGAGGAAAAAAATGAAACAATAAATAAAAAATAGCAAAATCAACTTATTTTTTTTAAAAAAAGTGTTCACTATGTTTCTTGAGGAGAAATTCAGATGACTTGTAAGCCTTAGATTAGTAGCTTTTAATGAGAAAGCTGATTAGTTCAAGACGCTCTAATAAGAAGGAAGAAAAGACTGTGCTAAATACTTCATTGGGCATGGGAGCATTAAAAAGTAGAGAGAAAAAGAAAAGTTAATGAATGGGAAAAGAAGCCATTGGAGATAAGGCTAACTCCAATTTCAAATATTAAAATACCTTTCACTAAAGGTAGAAAGGAAAGGTCTGATGCTGTCCTATGGTATACAATACTCTTTGATACACATTTTGCAAATGTAGGTACTTCCCTTGAAATTTCCTTCCTGCATGACTTACAAAGATGTGCAGTTAACAGTGAACATTCATACTGGAGCAAAACCTTCTGAAATGTGTGTATATCTACTACAAGACATCATATCATGGATTTCATATCTAAATCCTCTGAAGGCTAAAATTCTATAAAATGGGTCATTTAAATCTTTTGTTAGAGGCCTCAGTTTCAGTCAGGCACCTCTATTCTTACTTATGTGGTTGGTAGTTATCTGTAAGTTTTCAGTGCAATCCTGGACAATATGGTATCATAAAGGCCTTGCAAAGTCCCAAATTCATTTTCGTAATCCAGCTGATTACTTTTTCAATCAGTGTGATTTTACTTCAGTCACTTGACAAAGAATCCATGTTCCTTTCAAAGGACCCATGGCTCACCTACAGTTCTTCCTTCTGACATGGACAAGATTTGGTTGCATACAACAGGCTGTGGTCAATGGGTTTAACCATCATCCATGCAAACTTGCACAAATGTTTCTTGTTGCAGTCCTTCTGCCAGTATATCACATTCCTACGGTTTAGATTTGCGCCAGCACATGCGTCGTACCACCAGCCTCCCCCGGGAATGCCATTGTGTTCTAATTTGGCACAATTCTGAAAGTAATTGTCATTGTCTCTGTCCTTGGTGGTGAACTTCTGGTTGTCATGGAGGTAAGCTTCTGTGTCCAGGGTCAAAGCATCAGTTGCGTTGCCTTTGTATAGGCCAACCCTGATTCGGTATTGAGACTTCTCATCTTCAATAAGGAATGGTTCATACTGTCCCCATTTAATTTCAGCATTTAGGTCTACAAGTTTAACTCCAAGTACATATTGCACAGAGCTTCCTGTTAACTGATGCATATATTCGTTTCCTAACCAGTGGTTGTCATGAACAGAGCCAAATCCGTATTTGTAATCCTGCCAGGTCCTATCAAAGTCGACAGTACTATTGGCTGTAATGTGCTGAATTACTGTCCAGCCACCATCCTGCATATTACAAGAGACAACAATTGGGTCTTCCTTTGGTTGGATGATGTAAAGACCATCTCTGCAATTTCCTTTGGAGCGCTGAAAAATTTCAAAACAATCCCTTGGATAGTCTAAGTAGAAAAAAAAATAGAATTTTAAAGTAAATTTCTGTTTAATTAGTAAATTTTATATATTGAACTCTGTTCTTTACAGTGAGTGCATGATCGCCTTGATTTGTCTGGAAATGGTCTCAGGCCGACTTCAGACCAGCTGGTGGGCATCTACTTGGCTAAAGGTGCATGATTTGAAGGCAGAACATGCAGGAAAATTTCAGGAATTCAAATAAGGTTTTATTATCCTGTTGTAATACGGAAGTGTGGTTTTGCATTTATGATGGAAATACGGTTAAAAAAATGTATGTACAGACTGTTCCTTTTCCTCCTAAGTTTCTCCAGTTTGAATAGTCAGCAAGTTACTAATTCCATATGCCTTGTGCTAGATCACTATGTCTAATAACTAGAGATAGATTTATTTGTTGAGGGTAAAGCTAATTTCTCTTTAACTGATTTATGCTTCAGGTATCTGTACCATCGTTGCATTAAATTCCTATCAATATGCCATGCACTGATAAAAAGGGAAGCTATCAAAGCAGTTATTGCTAATACAAAACTTACAAATATCTGTGAGTATTCTTGGCAACAGTTCTTGTCACTCAATCTCCACATTGATCTTACCACTGATTTGCAGATAAAGCTACAGTACCATGCAGTGCTGAACAATGACATCAGGAAAATAGGTGAAAGTGTTTTTTCCATTATACCACCTATCCAGCAGATTCAGAGGTGATACGAACAGCATATAAGGTTTAGGGTGACCCTCTTTATTGGTCTGAAATATATATGTAATGTATTTTTAAATGTAAGTTGCTTATATGGTAACTTTTACTATAGTATAATAGCAAGCAGCTCTAAGACTAAGACATGATGCTGTATGATTTAGAATTGACTGAGATTTCTAAGAACCAGAACATAATTTACTGTAAAACACACTTATGTATGTATGAATTCATGTACAGAGAAATTCTTTCTTAAAGTAGGATGTTATTCAGTGTCTATTCTATTACTCAGAAACATGGTTGTAGTCACTCACTTCATCAAAGAGTTGAAAGGCACATCATTATGTCACTATACTAAGGAATACTTCTAATTTATATTTAACAGAGAATATGTAATTTGTATTTAACAAAGACATAATAGCTTTAATAACTCTACCAGAATACTTCCTACAGACCACCTGTTATATAGTATAACAGTTTTTCAGACACAGGAACTCCAAAGTCCTGTCCTGGCAATAACCAATAGGAATTTAGGTACCTCACTTAGAAATTAAGTTTTGTTTTGTTTTTAAACAAATTGTTCTTCTGGGAAGCTGGGATAATTCGGGGAAAGTGTGGCAAAATGTCCTAACTTCTTTTACAAAGTCATAAAACAACTAAGTAAATATATTTCCAAAGATAAAATTTTAAAATACAAACTTGGAAAACAACTCTTTTCCTTGTGCGAATCATTGGCTGGAGAGCCCTTTGTGATTGTTTTACTGAACACATTCTCATTCCCTGGTTATACGTCATAATGTACTGTGAGGACAACTGTACTTTTAGTGAGCTTTTACTTTGTTAGGGTAATTCCTGTTAGGATAACAAGTTCTGATATTATTTAATGTAAGATATATCTTCCATTCCTTAGTTGTTTTATTAGCTTTTAATCTGCAAATTCATCTCCTAGAATGTGAATAAAATTTGCACGCAGTATTGCAGATGGCCATTATGGTGCCACTGATTCATCCCAAGTCTTTTTAGAAATATCTCTGATGTAGGATTAAATTTGCAGCTCTTAGTTTTCTTTAATTTAAATTTTAGTCTATTTGGATCTTTGTAAGTGGTAAATCCTCACTCGCAGTAAAATCTGGAATTTTGTACTTTATTTTTCATCCCATTGGTCTTGCTCAAGAACATCCTTTTTTTTTTTTTCCTGTGCAATATTCTGACTGTATTGACATTTCTCTAACATCATGTTATCATTAAATTTTATCAGCATATTCCTATTTTGTTTCAGTATAGGTAATAATAATACTGAAAAATTCACTTACAGGCAAACACTTCCAGTCTCCCCTTGACTTTACTGTTTACTTTTCTATGGACGTCATTGCCCTTTTTCAGTTTCTACTGAAATGACAGTGTACTACTATCTTCTCTGATTTAATTTTATTATATTAAGTATTGTACCATAGGTTTTGTAAAAGTCCAGCTGGCCTAAACCTGTTAAAATACTATTATTCATAGTATCCTTATTGTATTAAATATAGCCTTTTATATTTTATGTTCAGAAGTTTGCTGGTGCTTTTAAGCCACTCAGCAGTTTTACATAAGTATATAAGCTTTCTGTGGTCTTACTTTTAGGCCTTTCATTGCCTAATAGCATCTCCAGCCTGGAATAAAATACTTAATTTCAATACTATCTGCAAGAAATTATCAAATATCCTGATGACAGAAGAACTTTGTACATGATTCTGGGCCCTCATTTTTAAAGCATTCAACTGGTAGACAGACCTGATCCTGCAAGTTTATACAGAATGATGATTTAAGTATATCGTGGTGTTCAGGCCAGTAATGTATACAGTAACACATGTATTTTCTTACTGAATATTATTAATGCAAAACAGAACAGCTTCTGTTAACATATTGGAAAAAAAACAACACACTTTGGCTGGCTGTTTACGGGATTCACTTGAAAAGTGAATGTTATAGATGCTCAATTGCCATCAGTCAAGGATGAAAATGAACCAACCTCAGTACTCCTTTTGGCTGCATTTTATGTGGGATCTACTCATGTAAATGCATTAGAAAACTTACCATATTGGACCTCACAAGCTAGATGGGCAGAGCAATGTCTCAGTTCAAAGTATCAATGAGATCTAGGTCCTGAGGTGTTAGATATAATCAAAATATGATGGTTAAAAGAATAAATCTTTAATTGTCTCAAAATATTTTAGATGAATATTTTAAACAGTTAATTTCTCTTGAATTAGGCAGCAGCCGAGCAAGGGCTTTAAAGAATATGGATTTTGTGGCAGGACATGTTAATATTTCAAAGTATCATTGCAGAGCAAGCTTTCAAGTATGTTGAAAATGTTCCAAAAAAGCAATAAAGTAAAACACAGCATGCATCCATTTCACTCACTTTCTTCATGAGTACCTTTTTCATCGACGTTAGCCAGTCTCCCATAGCCTCTTTGATGGAGAAGGTGGGCATTAGCCAAGACCACTGCCTCTTTGGTCATCACTGACACAGTGAAATGAAAAAGCAAGAACAGAACAAATCCCACTGAACTCTTCAGCAGCATCTTCTGAGTCAGTCCTCCTGCAGCAATGCAGAGCTTTCCACAGACTGGAACTAAAAATGGAAAGATTTATGACTTCTAGTTTGAAAGTCCTGAAGGAGAAATAGATTGAAACACCTGTTTTCCATACAGTGAGCCTCTGTAAAAAATGGCTTCTTCCGTCTTTCACTGCCATCTCCCTCCCCTGATGTTTTACACTCTACTTCCAGCTGATGTGCAGCCCACTGCTGTGTCACTTAGCCATATTCACTTCTGTTACCTTGTGCCTTGACGGGCAGTGAAATACAACCTAATTTTGTATGACAAAAGGTCATAGAAAATAACGTAAAGACAAAACTTAAAAACACATTTATCAGAATTAAAGTTTGGTCATTCCCGAAGTCCAGACTATATGGAAAGAGAGACGTTAACGGACCATCTAGCACAAACAGGAACACTGGCTCTGCTGACTGTCTATACTTCAAACAGTGCTCAAAATCATGGCTTCCTAGTACTGTGAGTATTTCTATGTGCTGGAGAATGTACTTCTGCAATTCTGGACTACGCTCTGGATGAATTTTTATCTGTAGCTTTAAATAGGTTACAGGCTTAACCCAGACTGAAGGGGGGGGGGGGGGGGGGAAATCAAAACACTTTTGAGCCTCATTTTGTCCTCTTTTTTTGTGTTACATGTCTAGTAACTCTCTATCCAACATAGAAAGGCTCTTGATTAGGCTCTTACTGTATTAAATCATGGAGTCCTCATCCCAGCAAATCTCAGTCTGATGGAAGAGGAATTTCAGTATCAATGACAGCTCACACTGAATCAGGATAACATATGTTTCCCATACTCTCAAAGGACACTTTAACTTAGAACCTAGCCAAACCCTTCTGATGAAAGCAGAATACACATGTAAGAAGCAGCTCTTTGGTCAGTGCTTATTTCCTGCCAGCATCAGCACAGCTGACATAGACCCACTCCCTTCTCCACAGTGTTTTACAATGCAACAGAGCCACATTCCTTATGAATCTGATTCAGTAGAAGATCCAACAGTTTTCTAGAGTGCAGAATTATAAAGCACATATTTATTTAAATGTTTGAGATAAATCATTGAAATAAAAGTCAGGCTTAAGAATTAATTTTTATACCTACTATATAGAAACCCAGTGAAACAGAATTTTCTACTCTAAAACTATTCAGTAATAATTCTGATTTACTATTAAAATACAGTTTGTTATTACATCCAAAGCGGACCATTTGATATCATAATAAACTGGAAAATTCCCTTCCATGAAACTCAACACATGGTTCCCCCTACAGCACTTAAATTCTGCTGTGTTTGCATTTCCCACTGTCATGTAACCCTTTCACTGAAAGCTTCTATCATTATTATTAAAAAATGACTACAAATCAAAACCTAACCTACAAGCATTACTTAGCTTTAGGAAATCTGTATTTGGATCTGGAGTTTCTGTTTTACCTGTTTTTTTCCTTTTGTATTTTTGAGTGAGTCAGTCTTTTTTCTTCCCCCACATTTACACTACACATTGAAATGATTTACAGATCCATTTAATTCCAGAATAGAAGTTGGTTTTATAAGTTATTAAGAAAGAAACTGAGGAAAACAGCACTAGGCAGGCACCTTACCTCTTTCAGTGAAGCTTAGCAAAGACAGAAGTGCACACAAATGCATGAGCTCATTCTCTACAGTTGTACTTTGCCTGCTACTCAAGTCCAGGTGAATAAATCAGCTCCAACACACTATCTCAAATGCAGAAGGGCAGCAAAACTGTATCTTCAATATTGCACATTGTGCTTACTCTGGTGGACTTTGGTCTGGCATATTCCACTTGCAAGTAAGTATATATGAACCATAAAGTACAAAGTTCTTCCATAAGGATTAAAGTAATACTGTAACTGTAATTAATTTCTGAGTAATAAATAGACATAGCAATGGATAAAAGGCTTTAGTTCAGAACATTACTTATGTTGCTTATACACATAACAGGTAGTTGTTGACATTTACTATGTCATTTTACACAGGTAAATTAACCAGATGCTATACTGCTAGTCATATTCACAAATTACATAAAGAAAACTTGATTTTTAAGTATTAGGAAGAAACTGACCCTTAACCACGTTTTTGCTTCAGGCTTATTCACATTAAAACATGCAGTAGCATCTCAGAGCTTTAAAAAGTGAAGAAGATGGAAAAAAAAAAAAAAGCAGAACTGGTTGGTTAATAGGTTAGTATTTTAGTTTATTTGGATTAACAAGAGTTGATTAATGTTCATTCAGGTCAAAACGTGAACGAATTAGATGAATTAGTTGTTGTTATATATTCTTGTACCTGAAAGTTGCATTGTCTATTTGGATGACGACTAATCTAGCATTTATCATTTTCAAGATGAATCAACACTTTTTGGTGCTCCTTGATCTATCCTGCAACCCAGTTTGAACGCTTCTTGTATCCCTAAAAAATTAAATGCAATTAAATCTTAAGGAGCATTTAAGTCCCATGCATCCTCTACTTGAGGATTTGTTCTGTGCATGATTTCTGTTCAATAATTCATCCTCAGTGAAAGCACAACATATGAGGATTTGCATTTCATATGCAATTAATAGAAATAAAAGAAAACAAACAGTCCATAGAAATACTTCTGTGCCTTTGAACAACTTTTGACTCTGAGTTGCTTTGCAACCCTAGCTAAATGCACTTTTGTATCTTCAGACAGGAATAACAACAAAAAAAGTGTCTGCAGTTATTTTCACTTGTTCTTGAACTTCCAAGCTGGTAATGGCACGTGCAATATGTGTTTTGTCCAACAAAGCAGGAACCAGATCTTAAACTGCTAAGACACATTGCATTTAAAACTATTTTCAACACAGCCTATAAATCCCTTTTTACATATTCATTATTTGTCAGATGAACCATTATTTTGGAAACGAACCAAGGCATCTATCCTTGAATGAATGTAAAACAAAACAAGAAAACAAAACAAGAAAAAAAAAAAAAAGCTTTCCTCTTAGAAACATTTGACTTTACAAGTGTTCATATTTTTTTCAGACTTCTTTATGAAAATATATTTCTTTATTCTGAAGTAAAAACTAAAATGTTTTCTCTAACTAACATGTTTTTCATGTCTTCCTGTTGAACCATAGAATAAATTCTAAAGGAGTAGAAACTTATCTGAATCGAAGAGGATTTGCTTTTAACAAAAACAATGAATTAGAACGTAACTTGAAGAATACATCCAAATCCATCATCGAGTTGATAGTCGGGTTCATACTGTTCATTATCTTTATCAATGAACTAGATGATCTGACAGCACACAGCCTAAGAAAAATTGGGGATGATGCTAACATAATAGATGGTAGAACTTCAGTCCAGAGGAACAATGATAGACTTCAAAGTGGCCAACAAAAAAAACAGGAAGAACAAAGTTCTATGCAGAGTGGTGCAAGCCTAATTACCAGTAAGAACTGATAACTCACTACTTGAGTAGGAGTCTTGCACCACATGAAAGACCAAGGAGCTACACTCAACACCTAGTGTCTGTGAACCAGCATGCTCTCATCCTGAATAAGGCAAACCATGAGTCACAGTATAAGCAGCATAAAAGACAAAGGAAAATTATTATCCCTCTCTACCCCTGGAATAGAAAGCCCATGCCTGGAATACTGTGTCCAGTTCATAAGAAATGCTTGGAAACTGGAGAGGATCCAGCGAAGGGTACCAAGATGGTCAAGGGCCAAGAATACAACCTACAACAAGAGGTTTAAAGAGCTGGGCTTGTTTAGCCAGACAATGAAGACACTAAGGAATTACCCAGTAGTAGGTTACAAAGGAGATTCATATTGGTCATTTAGGAAACCTTGATCATCAGGAGGAGCGCAGCACAGGAACAGCTTTCTCAGACAGGTTGTGAAGTCTCCAAGCTTAGAAGTTTTTAAGACTGTCTAGACACAGCATGACAGACCTAAGCTAGTGTTGCTGATGATCCCAGTCAAAGTGAAGTTGACTAGAGACCATCAGAAGTTCCCAGCAACCAGTATTTCTGTGATCAATTGTCTGGACTTCAGTGATAATAAACAGTAGAAACATCCAGCATTTCAGGTTTGATCCAACTTTGGCACATCACAAAATATTATTCAAACTCAGTCATACATTAAACACTTATCTAAGTATCAGTCAACTTCTCTTTTGGGATAATTTCTACTATTACTACAGAGGTTTAGTAAATTCAGTAAGATGAAATTCTTGTTGTCAACACACCAATTTTACCTCAGATATCTGATCAAAACCAAACAACAATAATAAAAAAACCCTGAACAGCTAAATTAACAGTATGTAACAAAACATACTTTATTCAACAATTTTAGCTGAATGTCAGCCAAAAGATTTTTAGCAAGCAATGCATTGATCTTTGATTTGAATCAATTAGCTGTATTGTTTAAAATGTTGTAGCCTAACCTTGTAATATAGGAGTCTAAAAATGATTTTCTCATCTGGGGCAAGAAGCAGCTGGGAGCATTGTCATGGCAACCATTTCATTTCCAGAGAGATTCTGACTTCTGTTGCTCTCTAGCAACCTTACAACTGAAGTAGCGTAGCCTGGGGAAAAAGAAAAAGAAAAAAAAAGGAGGAGCTTTTCATATAGAGAAATATATCATCACAGTAAATGATTGGGAAGACTACAAAAGGAATGCTTCAGAATGTAATTCAGGCTTTAAATAAAGGAAATTCTCAATTTGATGAGCCCAGAAAAAAAAAAAAAAAATATATATATATATATACACACACACAGGGGTTTGATTGATGAGAAGCTTGACATGAGCTGGCAACATGCACTTGCATCCTGGGCTGCATCAAAAAAAGCATGGCCAGCAGGTCAAGGGAGGTGATTCTCTCCTTCTACTCTGTCCTCCTGAGACCCCACCTGGAGCACTGCTTCAGCATGAGGGCATGGAAGTATTAGAACGAGTCCAGAGGAGGGCCACAAAGATGATCAAGGGGCTGGAGCACCTCTCCTGCGAAGATATGCTGAGGGAGTTGGTGTTGTACAGCTTGAAGAATCTGGGTAGACCTCATCGGCCTTCCAGGGCCTAAAGGTGTCCTGGAGGAAAGCTGGGGAGGGACTTTTTTGTCAGGGAGTGCAGTGATAGGACAAGGGCTAATGGCTTTAAGCTAAAAGAGGGTAGATTTAGATTAGGCATTAGAAAGAAATTCTTTACTCAGAGGGTGGTGAGGCACTGGAGGAGGTTGCCCAGAGAAGTTGTGGATGCCCCATCCCTGGAGGTGCTCAAGGCCAGGCTGGATGGGCTTTGGGCAGCCTGGTCTGGTGGGAGGTGTCCTGCCCATGGCATGGGGGTGGAAGTGGGTGGTCTTTAAGGTCCCTTCCAACCCAAAGCATTCTGTGATTTTATACCACATTAATGACTCCACAGTCACCTTCATGGATGCGCAGTCTCTCCTGGAATTATTGCAGATTTCACTTGCCTCAAACCAACTACATGACATAATTAATGAAGGACTGCATGCAAGTTTCTTGTAATAGGGATTTAAGAATGGCAGAATTTTTCAGGTGCGTTTCTTTCCCATGTAATACTAATACAGTGGGCTGAAACCAGATTACTTTCATGATATTTAAATGGCATGATATTTCATGCCATTTTTAGTGAATCCAGGCCAGGCCCACAGGGCTTTTTCCTTTTTTTTTTTTTTTCCCCCTAATAGGAAAAACTCTAAATTTATTTTGTTAATATTTTCAGCAAACTGTGGCTGACACTGTATCTTCCTGATACTTTCCTCGGGATACACTTAAGTGTTTGAAAAAAAAAAACTATGATAAAATAAGCTTCAGACACCTTACAAAGAAATCACAGCAATTTGATTGCATCTTTCCAGGACAAATGACCTCTCCCCCACCAGCTGGCTACCTGGTGGTAGAAATAATTGGCTGCTACCACTGAAGCACTTGAAAGCATAAGTGATGTATACAATTACTTCTGCCAGCATCAGCTGAATAGAATTTGCTACACAATTTAAACATGACCCTTGTGCTCATAAAAATGAAGGGCAAATGCAAGTGAAAAACCTCTGTGTAAATACTACATGAAGAGAAACAGCAGGAAAACAAACCGAACCAAAAGAGTATCAACACTACAATTCAAATCCAAAAATGATGAGAGGATTACACGATGTTTCTCAAAGAATATTTGCCAGCCATCTCTAGATTCAAGTGACTTCTTACGTCAGGGGCCCTTGCAATGCTACAAGCAGAAATTATTTTCATGAAAGAACCACCTGGATACTTCAATCACATACACTGTGGTTCAATTCTCTGAATGTTGTTGATAAATATGACAATGGATGCTGCACATATTCCACTGTTAGTCTTAATAACTGCTCCACCTCTCATCCGAGGTCCTCCTCTTTGTATTTAGTGCTGAAAAAAAAAATGTAACCTCTTTAGAAGGCTTAATCTTGATCCCAAACTTCTTTGGGCATTCCTCATTCTCAAGGTTTTCAACTATGATAGTCAAGAAATTAGATTTTTATTACTGCAGCTCATACATTTCCCACCTGCCAAACTGAAGCAATCTGATCTACACCTGTGAATAATCAAGAAATTGATCCACACCAGTGAAAAATAAAGAAAAACAGGAAATGAAATGCTCCTTCCCACTCCCCAAAATTAGTAAGAATGTTCAAAATTTTATTTCGTTCTGATTCCATGAATGGGAAATGTTACTGAGTATTTAACAGGATTCTCCTTGCATCTGCATGATGTGTGTCCTGCAGATCAGCGGAGTTTGGATGTCCTGTTCTCCCTTCTCCAACTCAATGCTACACCTGCATATACCAGAGAGCAAAAGAGAAGATTTTTAAAAAGAAACCAGAGAGCTTCTGAGAACATTCTAATGTTTTAAACTGAAAATACTGCTTGAAAAGTCTTTTTACTCTTTCTTGGACTGTTTTCAACAAATTTCACATTTTAATATTACTTTTTAATGTTTGTATTCAGTTTTAAAGAATCTGTTCAAAATCCAATTTTGGTCAAAAAATACCATGAAAAGCTTTCTTTCTGTTGCATATTCACTACTATTTGCCCTTGACTGAATGACAATCTTTAATTAATTTTTATTCCTATCAGCCATGCAGAACCAAATACCTAATAAAAATGAGCTCAACTGTAATCTGTTTTGTGCATCATCAATAAAAGAGCTAACTAGCTAAGTTCCACTTACAGAGAAAATTATGTTGTCATTAAATCTTCAAAACTTTACAGGAAACAAAGCACTGCACAAGGCTCACCGTCAGCATAATTTCAAGGAATAATGTGGTTTTAAAAGTAGACAGGTTTTTTCCTGAAGAATCTTAAATATTTCTTATGATATATGATTCAGGATTCATAATTTCATGACAGATTTTGAAACAAGAATAACAAAAAATAATACTGTGACCTCAAGGAGCCTAACAGCTTAACCTGAAAACAGACTAAAACTGCATTCTATTCCTACAGACAATGTTGTGAGTGTAAGATCCTGGAAATATTGTGCTTTTTTATGATGGATACGTTTGGGAATTTACCAAAGGCAAAGAACAACTCCAGAAAGGCAGTCTCCACGCATTCTGGAGAGTACAGCAGGAACAGAAGTTGTTCCAGGCAAACATTTGTAGACCAAAAAAAGAGAACTTGAAATCTAGTTAATTAAAAAAGAGAAAATTAATGTTCAGTATTGCAAGTGGCCCTGATGCTACCAGCATACTTACGTGATTTTAGTAAAGTAATAATTATTCATTTAATTTTTTTTTCCTTTCCTTCCTTATTGTCAGAAAGCACAATACAATTAGGACAACTCATTAAAAAAGAAATAGAGATGACTATAAAGTATCCTGCAAAATGTAAAACAAACCAAAGAAACCCAACAAACCCACCCACAAACCCAACAAAACTCCACCACTAGTTTTCCACAGAATAATTGCAGGTATTATGGTTGACAGTTTCCATACAGGAGCATAGCTTATGTTGATAAGTTTCTAGATGCAAAGGATGGTAACTGGACAATAGATCACTGTGAAAAAGCAAGAGTCTCTGAGAGTCTCTCAAAATAGTATTTTGGCTTCAGGATTCTCCTTAGTCCTCTTGCTTCCCCCATTTCACTGGGAGATCCTTGTTTATTGAAGATTTAAAACTTTACCATTACATTTTCAGAGCTCTAAAATGTATTTCCCAAGACCTCTCAGCTACACCAGTGTCCACTGTTTGGAAAAATCCTTTACTTTGTTTCCTTTCCAAATTATACAGGAAGCACTAGACAATATCTGAGGTAATCACAGTGGCTGATCACACACAATCTGCATGCAACTAAATGTCCATTAACAACCACCAAGTGAAGATACTTAAATGGATCTTGGTGATGCATGCTTTCTACTAAATTGGCAAAGTATATGTACTTAAATTGCATAGATGCCTTTGGAAATCTTGACATGTAGTTACTTAAAAAGGTTGCTTTAATAAGTATGTAGCTCTTTGTACATATAAATGCTTAATAAAGGTGCTTCTTAAGATTGGATTATTGGATTTTCTCTGGTAATCTCATAACCATACCATTTGAGTATCTGATACACATTACTAAATTTACCGCAACTTTTGTAAGACAAGCCTCTTGCGCTTAACACAGATGGTTTTTAAACATCAGCACAAAGCCCGACAGATGCAGCAGGACCTAATATACTAGTTTCTAGAGTTTAAGTCCTCTTCACAAACACAAATCTGAACAGCAAAACAGCCTTTCTCTTCAAAAAGAAGAACCAACAAACCCAAACCCCCCAAATATACCCCATTAACAATTATCATCCCCATCTCATCAAAAAGATACAAAGCACAACCAAATGTTTTCATTGTTTAAAACAGTGATGTTAGATATCTATACATTACATGTCTTCCTTGTGTGTGGAGAATGGACACAATCTTTGATGAAGTCATTAATAAAATTATTTCAAACTGTTCTAAACACCTCCCAGGCTATCTTATACAAATGATTAATAGCTTAAACAGCCTTCAGCAGAGTGTCTCCTCTCCCTTCTACACAGCCTGTCAGAACTCGTTCAGAGTTGCCCACTCATTCAGAATACAGCTAAATGAGCTCTTAAGTTACGAATTCTTGAGAGGCAGAGAGCTGATTTAACGACTCACATGCACTGCCATAAACACAGGATGGTTACTGCTTCTGACTGCATGCCTCCAGTGCTTACTTTCTGCAGGCTCTGGCATTTCTTTGATCCTTCTGTGAGTCAACTTAGCTCACTAAAGCGTAACCAAATTCCAGCAGAAAGATAGACCATTTTCTGCTATGTCAACAAAAGGCAAAAATTTTAGAAATACCAGAGCTTGTATACAGCTGGCAGCAGGATTACCCAGTCCAACCTGAGGGAGCACGCCCTCCTCCTTTTCATAATAAGCTTGTCTGCTTGTGAAACATCCACAGCCAAGGATTTCATTACCCAAAAAACAACATTGGTTTATTTCTCTGACATCTTCAAAGTTGACTTCATTATATAAACAGGAGTTACTCTATTGCAACTTTTACATTTCACAGCATGCTTTTAATTTTAACTATGTATTCTAAGACAATTTATAGCCCTAACTGGCTTGTGTTTAAGAACCTCAGAACAAATAAATGCATTAAAATTGATTTTGTTTAAGGTATGTTTTAGGTCAATGTTAAATACCATTTCTGGCATCAGATAACACATCATCCATACGGCACGGATACTTTTACCTAAAAAGTTAGCTAATGTAAAAATCAACAAGTACAGTATTTATGTAAAAAGAAAGTTGTTAGTGAGGTATAACAGGTGCTGCTGTCTTTTTAATTTGCAAAACATTAACGTAATGGAAAACGACTAGTTTTTCAACTTCCCTAAAGTTACCGGGTAGCTCAAAAAGACAGTACAGACAAAAGAGGAATTCCTGAAGAACAAAGCTTTACCAGACTTTGCATTCCTAGAAAGACAGCCATATGCTTTGTAACAATTTTAAAAAATGACTAGGACTTACCTTCCCACACTACAATTTTTTTTTTTTTTTTTCCAATTTTGTTCTCCATTTGGCCACAAATACCAGTGATAAGATTAATGCACAGGACACAGAAAACAGTAAGAACCAGGTGTTGTAGATGTGATACACACAGTTTAGAAAGGAAAAAGCTAAGTTAAACATTTGTTATGGTATATGGATACCAGGCCTTCGTAATTAACTTGATGGAACTCAGAAAACCTCTGAGAAAAGTAGGCCTTCCTTTTTTTCCTCCTGAAGAAATGCTCATAGAAAGTAAAAGGGAAGAGTAAAACTGAGCAGTAAAAGTGGCAAGCCCTTATACTGAAGTATACAGACAGCAATGTAAAAATAAAATGATTTTATATGTAACGCCTGGCAGGCTGAGCAGATTACTTAATAAACCCACAACTCAATTTTGAAAGGAGGTTTTGTTCATTTCACAAATCAACAAAAAATATAAAACATTAAAGCCATCTTAACATTGAACTCCACTTCTATTTTTTTTTTACATTGTCTTGCAATTGAGACATTAATTACTGTTTAGACATCATATAATTTATATCATTCTCTACAGAGCATTATAATTAATTCAGTATTACCAATAGTTTTATACATATACAGTACTGAAGCCATGTCCTCTTTTGCTTACTGTCAAGTACAAAGCAGCTTATATAGACTTAAAAAAAAAAAAAAAAAGCTATGCACCACAGTTGTAGCATACCATATTTTGTGCCTGATACAAGTTTACAGTAGTGGCTTTTTGATATTTCAAGACAAATAAACATGATACCACATAAACAGTTGTGCAAACTTGGGCCTAGGAGGAGGACATAACTACCTCCTTTTTCCAGAACTACTTTTCCCTGCTTTACTGCTGCTGCTACCAGACTTGCTGGAAGATTTTGAAGAGAACAGTCTTGTCATGAACTCAGAGACATCAGGCAGCTCATGGTTAGAATTCAGCATGTTCATTGACTGCTCCATTTCCTGCATGAAGAGATTAGATAACCTTAAGAGCTTGTAGCAATTCTAGCTAGCTGTTTCTATGGCATCAAATCATATCACAAAGATGTAAAAACTTCTCAGACACTGTTTTACTATTTGCAGCCCTCCAAAGTTCACATTGCTACATATTTTTATGCAACCACAGCCAAATGCCCAGCTACACACAGAAACATAAAACCCCCAAACTAAAAGCACTGATGTATAGAAAAAATAACCATGTCTTAAGTAGCCTTACAGGGCAACCAACCGATCAGAATAAAAAACGCTTTTTCCCTCAAAGACAAAAAAATATTGTTAAAACATTTATTTTCACCATTACTTTCTTCCATTTTAAATTTTAAACTTTTAGTTAGATTTTGAGATCCATGTTTTCATAGATGTTGCATGCTTCTGTTTTTAAATTTTGCCTTCCCAATTTAGTACTATTTATGCCAAGCCTCAAAGAAATTTTAGAATTTGTTTGAAGGAATTAGCTATTTTTATTGTACTACTTTGTAATAACAAATTATTAGTGTATACCACCAGCTAATGAAACCATATAGCTAGCTAAGTTTAACATAACTTTACAGTTTAGCATAGTGGCTCTATGTGACAACTTATTTAAACAAATATTGAAATG